>NC_057853.1:49366883-49990345 GCF_015237465.2 Chelonia mydas
TGTGAGATGATGACCCACAGTTTCTACCTAGCAACAAGGCTGGGAACATGGAGCCGATTGTCAACCTCTAAATTACCAAGAAAGGCCCAGCACATGTCTAAAGAGAGAATACATTTTGCACTATTTGTTTGTTCCACCTTTCTATTTCTGTATGTCTCCTTGTCTAGCAGTAATGCTTCTGCTGGCATGGTTGTTACTATGGCAGCTTAGCTTTGATGTTGCAGTCTGGAGGCAGCTATCACACCCATTACAGGCTGATGGGTTTGTAACCATTGTGCAGGCTTCTCTCTTCAGGTAATGGATAAGCTCATCAGTCTTGTCCATCACTAAGCTTGTCCCTGTAAGTACTATAATAAAAAATGGGCTGGACTTGGCAGGACTACAGAATTGTTCTTTTAAGTAAAAGGAATGGAAATGTCACTGTTACTCAGTAGTAATCAGTCAGAGCTGTTCAGCTGGGATTATCCGTTACAAGCTATTTCATCATGTTGATGTTAAAGGCTGTGTTGAGTCAAAATGGTGGACATTATTCTGCTGACTTACTGTGTGCACCCAAAAGAACCAAGCACTCAGCAACAAGGGGCAGGTTGGTACCACCAGCCAGTACCTCGTAGCTTGTAGAAGGATGTTTTTTAACTAAAATAGTTGGTTTTTACTCAGTCTTTGTCTTCAGTCAGCATTTGCTGGAGGAAAGCCATCAGGGTTTGTCCGAGCACTGATGATCCCTAGGATCCAGCATTTCTTCCCTGTCTCAGCAGTGGATTAAGGATGACTGGTGTAAATGCTGGCGAGAAGAAGTCTGGGATTATATACAGTCATATAACATGTGCCCTAGGAATGAATGATTAATGCAGCATGATAGGAGAATAGGAGATGGAAAGCTAGAAAGAGGATCTGCAGCAGAGCATTACATGCAAGAGGAAGAATCTTATATACAAACATGAAGGAAACTAGTGGGATACCTCTGGGCATCAGTGGGGTTTTGTGGTTGTGAGGGCCCTTTAAGACAGAACTCTGTGTAGCTGAGCTCACTGAGTCCTCCCCTTGTGGTGATGCTGTAAGCAGGGAGGATTCTGAGTCAGTAGCTGGGGAGTGGACTCTAGTACTCTCTGTGTCAGATGGAAGCAGTGTCCGTTGCTGTGCCCTTTGAGCAGTCATTTACCTTGGTGCACAGAGAGCCTGAAACACTACCCTTTCTGCACTCCCCTTACACTAGCCAAGGTGTAAGGAAGTGGAGATTGATGGTCTTCCAGATCATCAGAGCCTGGGCACCAAAAGGGGAAAGCAGCAGGTTATTTCCTGAAAGGGAAACAGGGAGAGAGAAGAGAGGGCAAAGTACTATGGTCACCACTACTGAAGAACACGTGGCTACAACAATTCATGGATTTTGCAACCAAAGCTCTTGTGCTGTAGCTACCAGAATAATGTGAAAACCTGTGGCTCTGGTGCTGATACTTGCTGCTTTCATTATGGAGGCACTTTATTGTTATTCAGATGGTTGCTGTAATCCTGCCTCTTGACAGTGACTGTTAGCTGGCAAAGTTAAAGCATGCAACGTCGTGCAGTTGGGGACATGAAGATGGCACTGGTCACTCTAGCATGGAGGGGAATTTCATCTAGTGGTTAGAAAGGACTGGGTGTCAGAAGACATGGCTTATTATCCCAGCTCTGATCATGTCTTGCTGTCTGACCTTGGGCCTCTCTGTTCCTCAGTTAATCCCCTCTGTGAAATAGGAACAATAACCGTGCCCTCCTTCCACAGCGGTCTTGTGCAGCTTTATCAATGAGTGTAAAGCACCATTCAACCTGCAGGTGGAAGGGCCTCTCCAAAAGAAAATGGGGTTGTTTCTTCTCTTCGCATTTTGCTTACTCAAAACTCATTTTTGTTTGTGGAGTGTTCTCAGCTGGCCTGGCAGTGTTACTCATGGGGAAGAGAACGGTGTGCTGAGGGGATCTGAGCACAGAATTGGAATTGAAGCTCCTGAGGACGAACTCCAGCTCTGATACCAATTCTCTCCAAGGCCTTGGGCAAATCACATAATTGCTGTGCCCAGGTTTCCTCATGTGTAAAGTGGGGACAGTGATACTTCCCTACTTCCCAGGACGGTTGCACAGATTAATTAGATAACATTTGAACAGGGATGCAGTATAAATGTAGTCAATGTTGCAACTGTTGTCTATTAGATCTCTCCCTCAGCTTATGGCCATCAGTCCCCCACAGTTGGGGTCCCTCAGAGGGGAAAGAACACTGCAAGGTTGCACGTGTGCAGTTAATATACGGTCTTCCTTTGGGGAAAGGTCTGTGTTCCCTCATGGAAGTGAAAGGCTGTTTGGCCCCACAACTACCCATCTTCCACGATGCATGCAGATCTTGGGCACCTCAGAGAGGCTGGGGCCATCCATGTGCACTTCCTGTGCATCTGCACTGCATCTCAGTTCCCCCTTCCTTCCTCTGGTTCCTCATAACATCACTTCTCCCAGCACTGCCCCTTGAGTCTCAGAGGAGTGGGGCAGGAGTTGGTTCCCATCGTGGAATGGGTGGTGGGTAAAGTGCCCTTACCATGAGTTGCTATGTTCCCTTGGGAAGGTCCCCTCCAAACCAAGGGTCTGGAGCTGTGTGTAATATTATTGCTCTTGCTAACTTATTGCCCAGAATGTGCAAAACTCTGAATTAGGAAGCATAACTCTTCTCTGTTGCCTTTTCTCTTTCTGTGTGCCCAAGCTACAGCAAGTGAGGTGGGCACTATAGTGGCATACAGAGAGCCGCCAAAACATTACAGTGGCCTGGTGGCTTCTGTGACACTACGCCCCATATTCTTCATAAAAATATTATTATAATATGATTACAGCATTTCATGCAAAATGGGTCATTTGAGGTATCATTGGAAAGGTTATGATTGATTATCCTATGAGTGTGTATTGTGACGGGGCAAGGCCAGATGGCTATAGAAAAGTAGTGGGAGATAGATATATTAGCTCCAGGCTAAACAAATCCCTGGTACCAGGATAAGTTAAGTGGCAGCTGCTCCAGGTCAATTAAGACACCTGGGGCCAATTAAGAATTTTCCAGAAGGCAGGGAGAAGGCTAGGTTGATTGGGACACCTGAAGCCAATCAGGGACTGGCTGAAACTAGTTAAAAGCCTCCCAGTTAGTCAGGTGGGTGTGGATGTCAGGAGCTGTGGGAGGAAGTTGTGCTGTTGGAGAGGCTGAGCAGTACACACCATGTCAAGCACAAGGAAGGAGGCCCTGAGGTAAGGGTGAAGTGGAGCTTGAGGAAGTGGGGGCTGCTGTGGGGAAGTAGCCCAGGGAATTGTATGTGTCATGTTTCTAAAAGATCAACTACCATAGCTGATACTATTAGGGTCCCTGGGCTGGAGCCTGGAGTAGAGGGTGGGCCCGGGCTTCCCCCTTTGCCCCCCCTGATTAATCACTGAGACTGGGAGACAACAGAGACTGTGCAAGGGTGGATAGCTTCTCCTCACCTCCCTTGCTGGCTTATGATGAAAATGGCTCAGTAGACTGTGACCCTTGTCTCTAGAGAGAGAAGGGTTATGTGGAGGGTCACAGTGAGCCTCTGAGGCTAGCGAAATCTGCCAGGAAATGTGGGGCCCATGGAAACAAGGACAGAGCTTTGTCACAGTATGTTTCTTCTAAAGTTAGGAATATTGACTATATATCTGTACTACAAAAGTGTTTGCACCTGGGGAATGCCCACCAGATGTCAGGATGGGCCATGTCAAGGTTCCTTCCCCACTCTGAACTCTAGGGTACAGATGTGGGGACCTGCATGAAAATCTCCTAAGCTTACTTTTACCAGCTTAGGTTAAAACTTCCCCAAGGTACAAACTATTTTACCCTTGGACTTCCACTGCCACCACCAAACTTTATCTGGGTTCCTGAAAAAATGTAGTTTGGAAACGTCTTTCCCCCCAAAATCCTCCCAACCCTTGCACCCCACTTCCTGGGGAAGGTTTGGTAAAAATCCTCACCAATTTGCATAGGTGACCACAGACCCAAACCCTTGGATCTTAGAACAATGAAAAAGCATTCAGTTTTCTTACAAGAAAACTTTTAATATAAGTAGAAAAGAATCACCTCTGTAAAATGAGAATGGTAGATACCTTACAGGGTAATTAGATTCGAAACATAGAGAATCCCTCTAGGCAAAACCTTAAGTTACAAAAAAGACACACAGACAGGAATAGTCATTCTATTCAGCACAGCTATTTTCTCAGCCATTTAAAGAAATCATAATCTAACACATACCTAGCTAGATTACTTACTAAGTTCTAAGACTCCATTCCTGTTTTGTCCCCGGCAAAAGCATCACACAGACAGAGAGAGAGGCTTTGTTTCTCCCTCCCCCCAGCTTTTGAAAGTATCTTGTCTCCTCATTGGTCATTTTGGTCAGGTGCCAGCGAGGTTACCCTTAGCTTCTTAACCCTTTACAGGTGAGAGGATTTTTCCTCTGGCCAGGAGGGATTTTAAAGGGGTTTACCCTTCCCTTTATATTTATGACAGGCCATTAGGAAGAACAATAGATCTTTGAAGATGCTAATCTCCCACTTTCCTGAGAAGTTTCCTGGGATGCTACATCCCAGAAACCTTTGACTCATGGCTGCTTTGACATTGCAGACTCATGTGATCATGTCACCTGGTACTGGACACCATGATAGATACCAGTATTTTTCCACGGGTGCGGGGGGATGGGACACAACACACTGGAAAACAAAGGGTTCCCGCCATATGTAAAACCTATTTAAGGCCTTGGAGTGACTTAATCTGGGTTCATTTCTTCACTGAATTCCCACCTCAGGATGACTTCTGAAAACATCTAAGAAACAAGTACAAAGGTGGGGGTGTGGAAAAGGACTGAACCCAGGCAGGGAAGGTGTCTGGCCTGTGAAAGAAATACCTTGAGTTTTAATCTGCAAGCAAGAGCAGCTTGCCTTCAAGAAACTCTGCAATCTCCCTAAAACAACATTTAGGGTGAGGAAATTACTATCTGTAACCATTTCTTTAGTGCATTAAGCTTAGTTTGAGTGTTTGTTTTATTTGCTCAGTAATCTGCTTTTATCTGTTTGCTATCCTTTATAATCATTTAAAATCTATCTTTTGTAGTTACTAAACTTGTTTTTGTTTACTCTAAAACCAGTTTGTGGAATTCATAACGGGGGATGGGGGGGAAAGCTGTGCATATCTTCCTCCACATTGAGAAAGAAGGTGAATTTCAATAAGCTTACACTGTACACTTCTCTGTGCAGCGCAAGACAGTGTAATTTTGGGTTTACACTCCAGAGGAGCTGTGCACTTGCGTGCTGGGCAATTCTCTAGCTGAGTCTTCCCATGCGGTGCTGATTTCAGTGTCTGTGTCTTTCTGCAGTTGAGTGTGTCCCTACCTGTGTGTGTGCTGGAAGAGGCTTGAGAGCCTGGCTCAGCAGGACAGTGTAAGGGAGCCCAGGCTGGTGGAACAGGTAGGCTCAGTGGTACACCAGTACATCAGGTGGCACACCAGAGGGTGTGGGGGCAACCGTTACAGATTCCATGTTAGTTTTCCAGGTGTTTCCAGTTTGGGACTGGGAAGCAAAGAAGAAAGGGTTCTTGATTATCAGTGTATATAGTGTCCCTTCCCATTAGATTTATACTGATGCAGAGCAGGTCTGCTAGGTTAAGAATCCACGGGTGTACGGAGAGGGAGAGTAAAGCCTGTTCTTGATCTTGAGGTTGCCACTTAAACTGGGTTAGCTCCCCTGCTTCAGAGATGAAACAGTGTCCAGACTGCACACTGCTTGACTGGCCTGCTCATCTCAGGCATGTTCACTACAATTGGCCCCATTCCTCTGGGAATAGTGTGCAGGGGCTAAGGATATGAAACAAAATATGGGAGATATATCCAAAATAGGGCTCCTTTCCTGGCTGGCACCTCCTTACTCCCTGCTTTAATGCTGCAATAGAAATACAGAATGTGAGGTTGCTGTGCATTGACTCTGGACACTGATTGGCTGTCACTGATGTCATGCCTATGGTGGCAGTGTGCCATGAATTCTTCCTCTATATTGGCCTTTCAGGAGAATTGTTACCATTGGGTTAGGGGGAGAGTTAGTGATAAACTTTTGCCCTTGGCAGCTTTGTGAGCAACGTTATCCCTAGAGCAGGAGGTTAGTTGCTGGGCCTTTGCTCTCCAGGGCATAACAGATCCTTTTCTTTACAAATAAAGTTGCATAGAAGCAGTGAAAGTGCACAAGAGTTTGGCTGAAATTTCATAGTGCTCCTGTCCTTGTCTTCTGGCATGTACAACCCTTTAGACCAGGGGCTCTCAAACTGGGGGTCAGGACCCCTCAGGGTGTCATGAGGTTATTACATGGGGGGTCACGAGCTGTCAGCCTCCACTCCAAGCCCTGCTTTTCCTCCAGCATTTATAAAGGTGTTAAATATATAAAAAAGTGGTTTTAATTTATAAGGGTGGGGAGTAGCACTCAGAGGTTTGCTATGTGAAAGGGGTCACCAGTACAAAAGTTTGAGAACCACTGCTCTAGACAGTGTCACTATGAGAGTAGGAGAACTGCATGCATCAGTTTTCTCCTCCTCATACCCAAATCTAGTGTAGATGTCATTCATTTTCATAATCTGGAATAAAGTGCCCAGGCAAACTGATCATATCAGCTTTGTAGAGTAAGACTCATTTCCACTTTCACACCTGACTGTTGTTCCAGTTCCCTATGTGTGAGCATAATAGCTTGGAATAATAATTCCACAGGAAGCCCAGCTCTTGCTTTTTTCATGGTGTTCGCTTAAAGAGTATCTTCCAAGGGGAGAAGTCTCTTCTGAGCCAGCCCTCTTCTCTGTAATTCTGCTCACCATTTATGTCCAAACGGGGGAGGGAGCATTCTTTCAGTGCTGAGGAATTTTGTTGATTCCTTCATTCATTTGAGGAATAATTGGGGCTCACATCTGATTTCATGGCCCCCACATAGAAAAGGGATTGAGGACTAGAACTGCACCTCTCTTCTTTTAACATAAGAACAATCATATGGGATCAGACCAATGGTCTATCTAGTCCAATATCCTGTCTGTCGACAGTGGCCGGTACTGAATGATTCAGGGGGAATGAACAGAACAGGTCAATTATTGAGTGATCCATCCCATCATCCGGTTCCAGCTTCTGGCAGTCATTGGTTTACGGATATCCAGAACATGGGGTTGCATCACTAACCATGTTGACTAATAGCCATTGATGGACCTATCCTCCATGAACTGATCTCAGTCTTTTTGAACCTACTTATACTTTTGATGTTCACATCCCCTGGCAATGAGTTCCTCGGATTGACTGTGTGTTCTGTGAAGAAGTACTTCCTTATGTATGTTTTAAACCTGCTGCCTATTAATTTCATTGGATGACCCCCTAGTTCTTGAGTTATGTGAAGGAGCAAATAACATTTTCCTATTCACTTTCTCCACACCAGTCATGATTTTGTAGACCTCTGTCATACCCCCTTAGTCCTCTCTTTTCTAAGCTGAACAGTCCCAGTCTTTTTAATCTCTCCTCAAAGGAAGCTGTTCCATACCCTTTGTTGCCCTTTTCTGTATCTTTTTCCAATTCCAATATACATTTTTTGAGACAGGGTCACCAGAACTTCTTGTAGTATTCAATGTGTGGGCGTTCCATGGATTTATTTTGAGGCAATATGATATTTTCTGTTTTATTATCTATCCCTTTCCTGATGGTTCCTAACATTGTTAGCTTTTTTGACTGCCACTGCACATTGAGTGGATGTTTTCAGAGAACTATCCACAATGACTCTAAGAGCTCTTTCTTGAGTGGGAATACCTAATTTAGACCCTAACATTTTGTATGTATAATTGGGATTATGTTTTTCAAAGTGCATTGATTTGCACTTATCAACATTTCCCCATTCTCAAGATGTTCTCCGTATTGTTTTTAACAACCAGAAATATCTGGTTGGTGACCCATTTCCTCCATTGGTGTCTGTCTTCTCTTTAGTCCTGTGAATTAGAAGAGGGCCCACAAATGTAGATTACCTTGGAGACTCAGCAACAAAAAGAAGAAAAGAGGGGTGGAAGGGAGTGAGAAAATGTGTCATGAAGTGAAACACAATGAAGCAGCCCTTGCCAAGCCATGAATCCACTGGCGTGAGATTACAGCATGTTCGCTAGTGCTGCTTTTAATCATGTTATTTGGGGTTTGAAGGCCACTGGGACATCACTGACACATCATGCAGAGTGACTGGATAGAGTATCAGCTCCATCAGTGTGCAAGTGGCTACTAGATTCGACAGGAATAGATGGATGCTGGGAAACACACCAGTCCATTCACATTGGCAAATGCTATTTCCAGCTGTGGTCTGAAATAACTACATGGTTTTTCAGCAGGCCTAATCCATTAACTGTGATTCTGCTCAAACATGACTAGTTAATATTAATGAAGTAGATTAGTGTCAAGAAATTGGCCGACAAGTAAACTATGAGGGTCTGTGTGCCTGGTTCTGGTGTTTGCTTTCAGTTCAAAAGGTCAAAGGATCCCATAGTTTAAGGTAGCACACTTACCAAGTGCACCTCTCCTGGAGGGGAAATGAAGGCTGCCCTGGGCTGCCCCACAAACCCTGCTTTGGCACTGAAACTTGCCAGGCTGGGCTTTAAGAACATAAGAATGGCCCTACTGGGTCAGACAAAAGGTCCATCTAGCCCAGTATCCTGTCTTCCGACAGTGGCCAATGCCAGGTGCCCCAGAGGGAATGAACAGAACAGATAATCGTCAAGTGATCCATTCCCTGTCGCTCATTCCCAGCCTCTGGCAAACAGACGCTAGGGACACCATCGCTGCCCATCCTGGCTAATAGCCATTGATGGACCTATCCTCCCTGAACTAATCTAGGGGTTTTTTTTTAACCCTGTTATAGTCTTGGCCTTCACAACATCCTCTGGTTGACTGTGCATTGTGTGAAGAAATACTTCCTTTTGTTTGTTTTTAAACCTACTGCCTATTAATTTCATTTGGCGACCCCTAGTTCTTGTGTTATGAGAAGGAGTAAATACCACTTCCTTAAAAGCGGCAAAGAGTCCTGTGGCCCTTATAGACTAACAGACGTATTGGAGCATGAGCTTTTGGAGTATTCACCCACGAAAGCTCATGCTCCAATACGTCTGTTAGTCTATAAGGTGCCACAGGACTTTTTGCCGCTTTTACAGATCCAGAGTAACACGGCTACCCCTCTGAAGCTTAACACTTCCTTATTTACTTTCTCCACACCAGTCATGATTTTTAGAGACCTCTATCATATCCCCCCTTAGTCTTCTCTTTTTCAAGCTGAAAAGTCCCAGTCTTATTAATCTCTCCTCATATGGAAACCATTCCATACCCCTAATAATTTTTGTTGCCCTTTTCTGGACTTTTCCAGTTCAATATAGGTTTTTGTCTTGTGATGCAGTTTTTGGAAAAACTTTCATAGAATCATAGAATATCAGGGTTGGAAGGGACCTCAGGAGGTCATCTAGTCCAATCCCCGCTCAAAGCAGGACCAATCCCCAACTAAATCATCCCAGCCAGGGCTTTGTCAAGCCTGACCTTAAAAATATCTAAGGAAGGAGATTCCACCACCTCCCTAGGTAACGCATTCCAGTGTTTCACCGCCCTCCCAGTGAAAAAGTTTTTCCTAATATCCAACCTAAACCTCCCCCACTGCAACTTGAGACCATTACTCCTTGTCCTGTCCTCTTCTACCACTGAGAATAGTCTAGAACCATCCTCTCTGGAACCACCTCTCAGGTAGTTGAAAGCAGCTATCAAATCCCCCCTCATTCTTCTCTTCTGCAGACTAAACAATCCCAGTTCCCTCAGCCTCTCCTCATAAGTCATGTGTTCCACTCCCCTAATCATTTTTGTTGCCCTCCGCTGGACTCTTTCCAATTTTTCCACATCCTTCTTGTAGTGTGGGGCCCAAAACTGGACACAGTACTCCAGATGAGGCCTCACCAATGTTGAATAGAGGGGAACGATCACGTCCCTCAATCTGCTGGCAATGCCCCTACATATACATCCCAAAATACCATTGGCCTTCTTGGCAACAAGGGCACACTGTTGACTCATATCCAGCTTCTCATCCACTGTCACCCCTAGGTCCTTTTCTGCAGAACTGCTGCCGAGCCATTCGGTCCCTAGTCTGTAGCGGTGCATGGGATTCTTCCGTCCTAAGTGCAGGACTCTGCACTTGTCCTTGTTGAACCTCAGCAGATTTCTTTTGGCCCAATCCTCTAATTTGTCTAGGTCCCTCTGTATCCTATCCCTACCCTCCAGCGTATCTACCTCTCCCAGTTTAGTGTCATCTGCAAACTTGCTGAGGGTGCAATCCACACCATCCTCCAGATCATTTATGAAGATATTGAACAAAACCAGCCCGAGGACCGAACCTTGGGGCACTCCACTTGACACCGGCTGCCAACTAGACATGGAGCCATTGATCACTACCCGTTGAGCCCGACAATCTAGCCAATTTTCCATCCACCTTATAGTCCATTCATCCAGCCCATACTTCCTTAACTTGCTGGCAAGAATACTGTGGGAGACCGTGTCAAAAGCTTTGCTAACGTCAAGGAACAACATGTCCACCGCTTTCCCCTCATCCACAGAGCCAATTATCTCATCATAGAAGGCAATTAGATTAGTCAGGCATGACTTGCCCTTGGTGAATCCATGCTGACTGTTCCTGATCACTTTCCTCTCCTCTAAGTGCTTCAGAATTGATTCCTTGAGGACCTGCTCCATGATTTTTCCAGGGACTGAGGGGAGGCTGACTGGCCTGTAGTTCCCAGGATCCTCCTTCTTCCCTTTTTTAAAGATGGCCACTACATTAGCCTTTTTCCAGTCGTCCGGGACTTCCCCCGATTGCCATGAGTTTTCAAAGATAATGGCCAATGGCTCTGCAATCACATCCGCCAACTCCTTCAGCACTCTCGGATGCAGCGCATCCGGCCCCATGGACTTGTGCTCGTCCAGCTTTTCTAAATAGTCCCGAACCACTTCTTTCTCCACAGAGGGCTCGTCACCTCCTCCCCATGCTGTGCTGCCCAGCGCAGCAGTCTGGGAGCTGACCTTGTTCGTGAAGACAGAGGCAAAAAAAGCATTGAGTACATTAGCTTTTTCCACATCCTCTGTCACTAGGTTGCCTCCCTCATTCAGTAAGGGGCCCACACTTTCCTTGGCTTTCTTCTTGTTGCCAACATACCTGAAGAAACCCTTCTTGTTACTCTTAACATCTCTTGCTAGCTGCAGCTCCAGGTGCGATTTGGCCCTCCTGATTCCATTCCTACATGCCCAAGCAACATTTTTATACTCTTCCCTGGTCATTTGTCCAATCTTCCACTTCTTGTAAGCTTCTTTTTTATGTTTAAGATCGGCAAGGATTTCACTGTTAAGCCAAGCTGGTCGCCTGCCATATTTACTATTCTTTCGACTCATCGGGATGGTTTGTCCCTGTAACCTAAATAGGGATTCTTTGAAATACAGCCAGCTGTCCTGGATTCCTTTCCCCCTCATGTTATTCCCCCAGGGGATCCTACCCATCAGTTCCCTGAGGGAGTCGAAGTCTGCTTTCCTGAAGTTCAGGGTCTGTATTCTGCTGCTTACCTTTCTTCCCTGTGTCAGGATCCTGAACTCGACCAACTCATGGTCACTGCCTCCCAGATTCCCATCCACTTTTGCTTCCCCTACTAATTCTTCCCTGTTCGTGAGCAGCAGGTCAAGAAAAGCTCCCCCCTAGTTGGCTCATCTAGCACTTGCACCAGGAAATTGTCCCCTACGCTTTCCAAAAACTTCCTGGATTGTCTGTGCACCGCTGTATTGCTCTCCCAGCAAATATCAGGAAAATTAAAGTCACCCATGAGAACCAGGGCGTGCAATCTAGTAGCTTCTGCAAGTTGCTGGAAGAAAGCCTCATCCACCTCATCCCTCTGGTCCGGTGGTCTATAGCAGACTCCCACCACTACATCACTCTTGTTGCTCACACTTCTAAACTTAATCCATAGACACTCAGGTTTTTCTGCAGTTTCATACCGGAGCTCTGAGCAGTCATACTGCTCCCTTACATACAGTGCTACTTCTCCACCTTTTCTGCCCTGCCTGTCCTTCCTGAACAGTTTATAACCATCCATGACAGTACTCCAGTCATGTGAGTTATCCCACCAAGTCTCTGTTATTCCAATCATGTCATAATTCCTTGACATCACCAGGACCTCCAGTTCTCCCTGCTTGTTTCCAAGGCTTTGTGCATTCGTATATAAGCACTTGAGATAACCTGCTGATCGCCCCTCATTCTCAGTATGAGGCAGGAGCCCTCCCCTCACAGACGTTCCTGCCTGTGCTTCCTCCCGGTATCCCGTTTTCCCACTTACCTCAGGGCTTTGGTCTCCTTCCCCCGGTGAACCTAGTTTAAAGCCCTCCTCACTAGGTTAGCCAGCCTGCTCGCAAAGATGCTCTTCCCTCTCTTCGTTAGGTGGAGCCCGTCTCTGCCCAGCACTCCTCCTTCATGGAACACCATCCCATGGTCAAAGAATCCAAAGCCTTCTCTCCGACACCACTGAGAGCATTTGTCCATCTTTTGTCCCCAAAGTCAGCCTGTGGTGAGAAGCATCTAAGCATCTAAGTTTGTATTCAGCCACGAAAGCTTATGCGCCAATACATCTGTTAGTCTATAAGGTGCCACAGGACTCTTTGCCGCTAAGTTTGTAAGGGTACTGAAAGTGTTAAGATCAGCTTAGAATGTGTTTTGCTTTTATTTCATTGACCAAATCTGACTTCTTGTGCTTTGACTTATAATCACTTAAAATCTATCTTTTGTAGTTAATACATTTGTTCATTCTACTTGAAGCAGTGTGCTTGGTTTGAAGCATGTCAGAGGCTCCCGTTGGGATAACGAGCCTGGTACATATGAATTTCTTTGTTAAATTGACAAACTCATATAAGCTTGCAGCGTCCAGTGGGCATAACTGGACACTGCAAGATGGAGTTCCTAGGGTTGTGTCTGGGGCCAGAGATATTGGCTAGTGTCATTTGGTTGCACAATCTAAGCAGCAGCTGGCCAAAAGTGCTCACTCAGGTAGCTGGGAGCAGCTTACATGCTAGAGGCTGTGCGTGAACAGCCCGGGAGTGGGTTGTTACCACGTCAGAGCAGGGTAAGGCTGGCTCCCAGAGTTGAGCATTGGAGTGACCTAGCAGATCACCAGTCCAGATAACACCAGGGGAACGTCACAGGTTCTAAAATGCAGAACTCAAGTCATGGCATTGAAGGCCCATTCAGCTTCCTTGGAAAGAGGGTGGCAGTGGTCAGGCGGCAGCTGTGGCTCCAAATGGCAGGTCTCTCCCAGGAGATGAAGGCCTTGATCCAGGACCTCCCCTTTGATTGAGTTGGTCTGTTCTCAGATCAAACAGATGCCAGGCTGCATGGGTTGAAGGACACTAGGGCTACCCTTTGCTCATTGGGCATGCACATGCCACAATCAGCCAGAAAGCCCTCCCAGCCACTACCACTGCCAAGACCCTGGCAACCTCATTCAGGGATCTACAAGGAGTAGGGATGCAAGTTTTAGTCATCGTCACCCTTTTTCCTCCCGCTCACCAACCCAGCCTGGGGCCGCCAAACACCCAGAGGGCCAGTAGTGATCATTTTGAGGGTGTGCCTGACAGCAACGCCCCAGTCAGTTGACCAGATCCTGCCCGCCTTTTCCTCAACCGCCTCTCTCCCTGCCGCTCGTCCTGGTTGCAGGTTACATGAGACCGCTGGGTCCTGGACATAGTAGCTCTGCGCTGTACCCTGCCATTCTTGGCCGCCTCTCCTTCCCAACCTCCAATTTTCCCATCCCTCTTCAGGGACCCTTCTCACGAGCAACTCTTCATTCAGAAGGTTGAGAAACTCCTGGGCTTGGGGGCTGTGGAGGAGGTTCCTCGGGACATGGAAGGAAAAGGATTCTACTCCTGCTATTTCCTAATCCCAAAGGCCAAACGGGGCCTCAGACCCATCCTGGACTTGTGTGGCCTCAACAAGTCTCTCAAGAAGTTGAAATTCCACATGGTCTCCCTGGCCTCCATCATTCCTTCCCTGGATCCAGAGGACTGGTATGCCAGAAGGATGCTTACTTTCATGTCTCCGTATTCCCAGGCCACAGGCATTTCCTGCATTTCATAGTGGCGGGGCACCACTTCCAGTTCACAGTGCTACCTTTTAGCCTGTCCTTGTTCCCCAGGGTGTTCATGAAATGCGTGGCACCAGTAGCAGCTTACCTGAGACATTGGGGGGTCCAGATCTTCCCCTATCTCGACGACTGGCTCATCAAGGACAGGTCTCCGGAGCAGGTGCCATGGAGCCTTGATCTGGTAAGGTCCATTTGCAATGATCTGGGCCTGTTAATAAACACAGAGAAGTCCATCTTAACGCCAGTCCAACGCATAGAGCAATTCTTGACTCTATGCGAGCCAGGGCCTTCCTTTTGGAAGAGCACTTTCAGGCTATGTATTCGTGACGATCGGGGGAGGTACTGGACGCTTGGAAAAAGGCAAATATAGTGCCCATATTTTAAAAAGGGAAGAAAGAGAACCCGGGGAACTACAGACCGGTCAGCCTCACTTCAGTCCCCAGCAAAATCATGGAGCAGGTCCTCAAGGAATCCATTTTGAAGCACTTGGAGGAGAGGAAGGTGATCAGGAACAGTCATACCTGACCAACCTGATTGCCTTCTATGAGGAGATAACTGGCTCTGTGGATATGGAGAAAGTTTTTGATATGGTCTCCCACAGTATTCTTGCCAGCAAGTTAAAGTATGGATTGGATTAATGGACTATAAGGTGGATAGAAAACTGGCTAGATTGTCAGGCTCAATGGGTAGTGATCAACGATTCAGTGTCTAGTTGGCAGCCGGTATCAAACTCAGTGCCCCAGGGGTCGGTCCTGGGGCCGGTTTTGTTCAACATCTTTATCAATGATCTGGATGATGGGATTAATTGCACATTCAGCAAGTTCGCAGATGACACTAAGGGGGAGAGGTTGATACGATGGAGGGTAGGGATAGGGTCCAGAGTGACCTAGACAAATTGGAGGATTGAGCCAAAAGAAATCTGATGAGGTTCAACAAGGACAAGTGCAGAGTCCTGCACTTAGGAAGGAAGAATCCCATGCACTGCTACAGGCTGGGGACCGACTGGCTAAGCAGCAGTTCTGCAGAAAAGGACCTGGGGATTACAGTGGACAAGAAGCTGGATATGAGTAAGCAGTGTGCCCTCATTGCCAAGAAGGCCAACGGCATATTGGGCTGTATTAGTAGGAGCATCGCCAGCAGATTGAGGAAAGTAATTATTCCCCTTTATTCGGCACTGGTGAGGCCACACCAGTATTGCATCCAGTTTGGTCCCCCCACTACAGAAGGGATGTGGACAAATTGGAGAGAGTCCAGTGGAAGGCAACGAAAATAATTAGGGGCCTGGGGCACATCACTTATGAGGAGAGGCTGAGGGAACTGGGGTTATTTAGTCTACAGAAGAGTGAGGGGGGGATTTGATAGCAGCCTTCAACTACCTAAAGGTGGGCTCCAAAGAGCTAGGCTGTTCTCAGTCTTGGGAGATGACAGAACAAGAAGGAATGGTCTCAAGTTGCAGTGGGGGAGGTCTAGGTTGGATATTAGGAAACACTATTTCACTAAGAGGGTGGTGAAGCACTGGAATGGGTTACCTAGGGAGGTGGTGGAATCTCCATCCTTAGAGGTTTTTAAGGCCCGGATTGACAAAGCCCTGGCTGGGATGATTTAGTTAGTGTTGTTCCTGCTTTGAGCAGGGGATTGGACTAGATGACCTCTTGAGGTCTCTTCCAACCCTAATAGTCTATGATTCTATGTAAAGAATCATCTTCTCACCACAGCCCACACGTGCCTGTGACTAACGGGCCACATAGTGCACGTACGTGGTCAGCCATGCTTAACTTCATCTACAGCCTCTGCAGGCATGGCTGGCCTCAGTCTGTATCCCCAGCATGCACACCCTGGACTTAGTGATCACAGTGCCGAGCCACTTCCTCTCATCCTTGGACTGGTGGCTGGATCCTGAGTTGGTGCTGCAGGGGGTTCCCTTCGTGACCTGTCTCCATCGCTTACCCTGATCTCTGACGGGTCAGACCTGGGCTGGGGAGCCCATCTGGGGAAGCTCAACACCCAGGGCTGCTGGCTACACAGCGATCTAGCCCTTCATATCAACGTCAGGGAGCTCAGAGCGGTTCGCCTGGCCTGACAAGCATTCTTGCCCCACCTGAAGGGCAGGGCAGTACAGGTGCCGACGGACAATACGGACGCGATGTATTACATCAATAGTCAGGGCAACGCCAGGTCTTTGGCCCTTTCTCAGGAGGCACTCAGCCTCTGGGACTTCTGTGTGAGGCATGCCATTCATCTGGTGGCCGCCCACCTGCCTGGAACCAGGAACGTCCTGGTGGATTGCCTCAGCAGGACCTCATCTTGCCACAAATTGTCACTTCATCAGGAAGTGATCTGTCTAATCTTCCGCAGGTGGGGGACTCCCCAGATTGACCTGTTTGCATCCAGGCAAAACTGAAAGTGTCCGGTGTTCTGTTCTATGCAGGGCATGTCACATGTTCTGTCTCTGTCGGAGGCCTTCCTGATTCCATGGTCGAGTGCAATGATGTACGCCTTCCCGCCGGTACCATTGATCCACAAGGTACTGCTGAAGGTGAAGCAAGATAGAGCGTCGGTTTTCCTCATAGCCCCAGCGTGGCCTCATCACCACTGGTTCGGCATGCTGCTGAGTCTTTCGGCAGCCACCATGTTGCAGCTACCTCTTCAGTTGGATCTGCTGTTCCAGAACCACAGCAACCTGATGCACCCGAACCTGGCATCACTGCACTTGACAGCTTGGCTGCTGCGGGGCTGAGTATGGATGAATGGGAGTGCTCCGCTGGTGTCCAACAGTCCTGCTGGGCAGCAGAAAACCATCCACCAGGGCTACATATGTGGGAAAGTGGAAGCAGTTCACATGTTGGGCCTCGGACCGACACATTTGTGCAGAAGAGGCCCCACAGCAGGACATCCTGGACTACTTACTGCAACTTAAGCACCAGGGTCTGTTACTATCTTCTATCAAGGTACAGCTGGTGGCCACCTTGGCGTTCCACCCTCCATTTTGAGGCCAGTTTGTCTTCGCCCATCCCATCACAGTGCGGTTCCTGAAAGGTCTGGAGTGCCTTTACCCACATGTCCGGGACTCACCTTGGGACCTGAATCTTGTGCTGTCGAGGCTCATGGGTCCCCCCTTTGAGCCCTTGGCTTCCTGCTCCCTCCTGCTTCTCTCTTGGAAAGTTTCCTTCTTGGTCGCTATAACTTTGGCCTGTAGGTGCTCAGATAGGAGCCACCCTATACGGTCTTCTATAAGTACAAGGTCCAGCTGTATCCACACCCAGCTTTTCTGCCCAAAGTTGTCATAGAATCATAGAATCATAGAATATCAGGGTTGGAAGGGACCTTAGGAGGTCATCTAGTCCAACCCCCTGCTCAAAGCAGGACCAATCCCCAATCAAATCATCCCAGCCAGGGCTTTGTCAAGCCTGACCTTAAAAACTTCCAAGGAAGGAGATTCTACCACCTCCCTAGGTAACGCATTCCAGTGTTTCACCACCCTCCTAGTGAAAAAGTTTTTCCTAATATCCAACCTAAACCTCCCCCACTGCAACTTGAGACCATTACTCCTTGTCCTGTCCTCTTCTACCACTGAGAATAGTCTAGAACCATCCTCTCTGGAACCACCTCTCAGGTAGTTGAAAGCAGCTATCAAATCCCCCCTCATTCTTCTCTTCTGCAGACTAAACAATCCCAGTTCCCTCAGCCTCTCCTCATAAGTCATGTGTTCCACTCCCCTAATCATTTTTGTTGCCCTTCGCTGGACTCTCTCCAATTTATCCACATCCTTCTTGTAGTGTGGGGCCCAAAACTGGACACAGTACTCCAGATGAGGCCTCACCAATGTCGAATAGAGGGGAACGATCACGTCCCTCGATCTGCTCGCTATGCCCCTACTTATACAGCCCAAAATGCCATTGGCCTTCTTGGCAACAAGGGCACACTGCTGACTCATATCCAGCTTCTCGTCCACTGTAACCCCTAGGTCCTTTTCCGCAGAACTGCTGCCTAGCCATTCGGTCCCTAGTATGTAGCTGTGCATTGGGTTCTTCCGTCCTAGGTGCAGGACCCTGCATTTATCCTTATTGAACCTCATCAGGTTTCTTTTGGCCCAATCCTCCAATTTGTCTAGGTCCCTCTGTATCCTATCCCTGCCCTCCAGCGTATCTACCACTCCTCCCAGTTTAGTATCATCCGCAAATTTGCTGAGAGTGCAATCCACACCATCCTCCAGATCATTTATGAAGATATTGAACAAAACCGGCCCCAGGACTGACCCCTGGGGCACTCCACTTGACACCGGCTGCCAACTAGACATGGAGCCATTGATCACTACCCGTTGAGCCCGACAATCTAGCCAACTTTCTACCCACCTTATACTGCATTCATCCAGCCCATACTTCTTTAACTTGCTGACAAGAATACTGTGGGAGACCGTGTCAAAAGCTTTGCTAAAGTCAAGAAATAATACATCCACTTTTTTCCCTTCATCCACAGAATCAGTAATCTCATCATAGAAGGCGATTAGATTAGTCAGGCATGACCTGCCCTTGGTGAATCCATGCTGACTGTTCCTGATCACTTTCCTCTCGTGTAAGTGCTTCAGGATTGATTCCTTGAGGACCTGCTCCATGATTTTTCCAGGGACTGAGGGGAGGCTGACTGGCCTGTAGTTCCCAGGATCCTCCTTCTTCCCTTTTTTAAAGATGGCCACTACATTAGCCTTTTTCCAGTCGTCCGGGACTTCCCCCGATTGCCATGAGTTTTCAAAGATAATGGCCAATGGCTCTGCAATCACATCCGCCAACTCCTTCAGCACTCTCGGATGCAGCGCATCCGGCCCCATGGACTTGTGCTCGTCCAGCTTTTCTAAATAGTCCCGAACCACTTCTTTCTCCACAGAGGGCTCGTCACCTCCTCCCCATGCTGTGCTGCCCAGCGCAGCAGTCTGGGAGCTGACCTTGTTCGTGAAGACAGAGGCAAAAAAAGCATTGAGTACATTAGCTTTTTCCACATCCTCTGTCACTAGGTTGCCTCCCTCATTCAGTAAGGGGCCCACACTTTCCTTGGCTTTCTTCTTGTTGCCAACATACTTGAAGAAACCCTTCTTGTTACTCTTAACATCTCTTGCTAGCTGCAGCTCCAGGTGCGATTTGGCCCTCCTGATTCCATTCCTACATGCCCAAGCAACATTTTTATACTCTTCCCTGGTCATTTGTCCAATCTTCCACTTCTTGTAAGCTTCTTTTTTATGTTTAAGATCGGCAAGGATTTCACTGTTAAGCCAAGCTGGTCGCCTGCCATATTTACTATTCTTTCGACTCATCGGGATGGTTTGTCCCTGTAACCTCAACAGGGATTCCTTGAAATACAGCCAGCTGTCCTGGACTCCTTTCCCCTTCATGTTAGTCCCCCAGGGGATCCTACCCATCCGCTCCCTGAGGGAGTCGAAGTCTGCTTTCCTGAAGTCCAGGGTCCGTATCCTGCTGCTTACCTTTCTTCCCTGTGTCAGGATCCTGAACTCAACCAACTCATGGTCACTGCCTCCCAGATTCCCGTCCACTTTTGCTTCGCCCACTAATTCTTCCCTGTTCGTGAGCAGCAGGTCAAGAAAAGCTCCCCCCTAGTTGGCTCATCTAGCACTTGCACCAGGAAATTGTCCCCTACGCTTTCCAAAAACTTCCTGGATTGTCTGTGCACCGCTGTATTGCTCTCCCAGCAAATATCAGGAAAATTAAAGTCACCCATGAGAACCAGGGCGTGCAATCTAGTAGCTTCTGCAAGTTGCTGGAAGAAAGCCTCATCCACCTCATCCCTCTGGTCCGGTGGTCTATAGCAGACTCCCACCACTACATCACTCTTGTTGCTCACACTTCTAAACTTAATCCATAGACACTCAGGTTTTTCTGCAGTTTCATACCGGAGCTCTGAGCAGTCATACTGCTCCCTTACATACAGTGCTACTTCTCCACCTTTTCTGCCCTGCCTGTCCTTCCTGAACAGTTTATAACCATCCATGACAGTACTCCAGTCATGTGAGTTATCCCACCAAGTCTCTGTTATTCCAATCATGTCATAATTCCTTGACATCACCAGGACCTCCAGTTCTCCCTGCTTGTTTCCAAGGCTTTGTGCATTCGTATATAAGCACTTGAGATAACCTGCTGATCGCCCCTCATTCTCAGTATGAGGCAGGAGCCCTCCCCTCACAGACGTTCCTGCCTGTGCTTCCTCCCGGTATCCCGTTTTCCCACTTACCTCAGGGCTTTGGTCTCCTTCCCCCGGTGAACCTAGTTTAAAGCCCTCCTCACTAGGTTAGCCAGCCTGCTCGCAAAGATGCTCTTCCCTCTCTTCGTAAGATGGAGCCCGTCTCTGCCCAGCACTCCTCCTTCATGGAACACCATCCCATGGTCAAAGAATCCAAAGCCTTCTCTCCGACACCACCTGCGTAGCCATTCGTTGACTTCCACGATTCGACGGTCCCTACCCCGGCCTTTTCCTTCCACGGGGAGGATGGACGAGAACATCACTTGCGCCTCAAACTCCTTTATCCTTCTTCCCAGAGCCACGTAGTCCGCAGTGATCCGCTCAAGGTCATTCTTGGCAGTATCATTGGTGCCCACATGGAGAAGCAGGAAGGGGTAGCGATCCGAGGGCTTGATGAGTCTCGGCAGTCTCTCCGTCACATCACGAATCTTAGCCCTGGCAAGCAGCAGACTTCTCGGTTTTCCCGGTCAGGGCGGCAGATAGATGACTCAGTCCCCCGGAGGAGAGAGTCCCCGACCACCACCACCCGCCTCCTTCTCTTGGGAGTGGTGGTCGTGGAACCCCCCATCTCAGGACAGTGCATCTCATGCCTTCCAACCAGCGGAGTCTCCTTCTGCTCCCTTCCCTCAGACGTATCATCTGGTCCACTCTCCGCATTAGTACCTGTGGAGAGAACATGAAAGCGGTTAGTTATCTGTGTCCGTGGTGCTGAAACCCGGACATTCCCCCTTTTTCTTCTGGAGGTCACATGTTGCCAAGCTTCTTCACTGGCCTCTTGGCTCCGCTGTGCAACCTGCTCTAAATCTTTAGAGCTTTGTGCCCGTAGAAGCATATCCTGACTTTTGTCCAGAAAATCCTCAGTTTCTCATATGCAACGCAGGGTCGTTATCTGTTGCTCCAGACCTTCAATCTTCTCTTCCAATATGGAGACCAGCTTGCACTTTGTACAGACAAAGTCGCTTCTGTCCTGTGGAAGAAAGACAAACATGGCACATCCAGTGCAGGTCACAACAGCTGAACCCCCCGCTTCCATATCACCTTCCTACTATGAGGTTCCTCAGAGAAGTTGGCAAGATGTAAGCCTCACTGGGCTCACTCCAGGCGAACTCCCAGGCAAAGTCCTGCTGTGTGCTGCTCTGCTTTCCCCCGCCGCTCAGCTGGTTCGCGGAGTTCTGGCTATTTTTAAACAGCCAGGCTTCCCTGAAACAAACAGACAGCCCCAATGCCCGCCCCCTGCAGGCTGCCAGCCAATCAGGCACTCGCTCAGGCTCTCACACTGCCCTCCCAGCAAACACACACTCGGACACTTGTGTTTCGGATACTCGGATACTCACCAATCCCAGGCAAACTCCTGCTGTGTGCTGCTCTGCCAGTCTCCCAGTTCCACACTGGTTGGGACATTTACTTACCGGTCCTTTGTCCAAAACCTTATGTGATGGAGGAGGAACACAGGTTGCAAACCCTGGATGTCAGATGGGCACTGGCCTTCTACATTGATAGAACAAAGCCATTTTGTAAGTCAATGTAGTTGTTTATTGCTGTCACTGACAGGATGAAAGATTGTCCAGTGTCAGCCCAGAGAATCTCATCTTGGATCACAGCCTGCATCCACTACTGCTATGAACTAGCAAAGGTGCCCCCACCAGCGATCATGACAGCTCATTCGACTGTGGTGCAGGGCTCATCTGCAGCCTTCCTGGTGCAGGTGCTAATCCAAGAGATCTGTGAAGCCGCCACCTGACTATTCGTCCACATGTTTGCATTGCACTACGCGCTGACCTGCCAGGCTCGACACGATGCTGGCTTTGGCAGAGCAGTGCTGCAAGCTGCAAGACTGTGAACTCTGAGCCCACCTCTGTTAATTCTGCTTGTGAGTCACCTAGAATGGAATCGATATGAGCAAGCACTGAAAGCAAAAGTGGGAAGCAAAAGGGGAAGCAAAAGTGGATGGGAATCTGGGAGGCAGTGACCATGAGTTGGTTGAGTTCAGGATCCTGACGCAGGGAAGAAAGGTAAGCAGCAGGATACGGACCCTGGACTTCAGGAAAGCAGACTTTGACTCCCTCAGGGAACAGATGGCCAGGATCCCCTGGGGGACTAACATGAAGGGGAAGGGAGTCCAGGAGAGCTGGCTGTATTTCAAGGAATCCCTGTTGAGGTTACAGGGACAAACCATCCCGATGAGTCGAAAGAATAGTAAATATGGCAGGCGACCAGCTTGGCTTAATGGTGAAATCCTAGCGGATCTTAAACATAAAAAAGAAGCTTACAAGAAGTGGAAGGTTGGACGTATGACCAGGGAAGAGTATAAAAATATTGCTCGGGCATGTAGGAAAGATATCAGGAGGGCCAAATCGCACCTGGAGCTGCAGCTAGCAAGAGATGTCAAGAGTAACAAGAAGGGTTTCTTCAGGTATGTTGGCAACAAGAAGAAAGCCAAGGAAAGTGTGGGCCCCTTACTGAATGAGGGAGGCAACCTAGTGACAGAGGATGTGGAAAAAGCTAATGTATTCAATGCTTTTTTTGTCTCTGTTTTCACCAACAAGGTCAGCTCCCAGACTGCTGCGCTGGGCATCACAAAATGGGGAAGAGATGGCCAGCCCTCTGTGGAGTTAGAGGTGGTTAGGGACTATTTAGAAAAGCTGGACGTGCACAAGTCCATGGGGCCGGACGAGTTGCATCCGAGAGTGCTGAAGGAATTGGCGGCTGTGATTGCAGAGCCCTTGGCCATTATCTTTGAAAACTCGTGGCGAACGGGGGAAGTCCCGGATGACTGGAAAAAGGCTAATGTAGTGGCCATCTTTAAAAAAGGGAAGAAGGAGGATCCTGGGAACTACAGGCCAGTCAGCCTCACCTCAGTCCCCGGAAAAATCATGGAGCAGGTCCTCAAAGAATCAATCCTGAAGCACTTACATGAGAGGAAAGTGATCAGGAACAGTCAGCATGGATTCACCAAGGGCAGGTCATGCCTGACTAATCTAATCGCCTTTTATGATGAGATTACTGGTTCTGTGGATGAAGGGAAAGCAGTGGATGTATTGTTTCTTGACTTTAGCAAAGCTTTTGACACGGTCTCCCACAGTATTCTTGTCAGCAAGTGAAGGAAGTATGGGCTGGATGAATGCACTATAAGGTGGGTAGAAAGCTGGCTAGATTGTCGGGCTCAACGGGTAGTGATCAATGGCTCCATGTCTAGTTGGCAGCCGGTGTCAAGTGGAGTGCCCCAGGGGTCGGTCCTGGGGCTGGTTTTGTTCAATATCTTCATAAATGATCTGGAGGATGGTGTGGATTGCACTCTCAGCAAATTTGCGGATGATACTAAACTGGGAGGAGTGGTAGATACGCTGGAGGGCAGGGATAGGATACAGAAGGACCTAGACAAATTGGAGGTTTGGGCCAAAAGAAATCTGATGAGGTTCAATAAGGATAAGTGCAGAGTCCTACACTTAGGATGGAAGAATCCAATGCACCGCTACAGACTAGGGACCGAATGGCTAGGCAGCAGTTCTGCGGAAAAGGACCTAGGGGTGACAGTGGACGAGAAGCTGGATATGAGTCAGCAGTGTGCCCTTGTTGCCAAGAAGGCAATGGCATTTTGGGCTGTATAAGTAGGGGCATAGCGAGCAGATCGAGGGACGTGATCGTTCCCCTCTATTCGACACTGGTGAGGCCTCATCTGGAGTACTGTGTCCAGTTTTGGGCCCCGCACTACAAGAAGGATGTGGATAAATTGGAGAGAGTCCAGCGAAGGGCAACAAAAATGATTAGGGTCTAGAGCACATGACTTATGAGGAGAGGCTGAGGGAGCTGGGATTGTTTAGTCTGCAGAAGAGAAGAATGAGGGGGGATTTGATAGCTGCTTTCAACTACCTGAAAGGGGGTTCCAAAGTGGATGGCTCTAGACTGTTCTCAATGGTAGCAGATGACAGAACGAGGAGTAATGGTCTCAAGTTGCAATGGGGGAGGTTTAGATTGGATATTAGGAAAAACTTTTTCACTAGGAGGGTGGTGAAACACTGGAATGCGTTACCTAGGGAGGTGGTAGAATCTCCTTCCTTGGAAGTTTTTAAGGTCAGGCTTGACAAAGCCCTGGCTGGGATGATTTAACTGGGAATTGGTCCTGCTTCGAGCAGGGGGTTGGACTAGATGACCTTCTGGGGTCCCTTCCAACCCTGATATTCTATGATTCTATGATTCTATGAAAGAAGAAAAAACGGTTACCTACCTTTTGTAACTGTTGTTCTGCTCATGTCCCGCCCTCCTGCCCCTCTGTTGGAGTTGTCGGCAAGAAGGAACTGAGAGGGTGTAGGGCCAGCAGCACCCAATATACTGCGGCATGAGCGCAGGACTCCAGAGGGCACCATAGCCGACCCTAAAGGTACCTCTGAGGCAAATATCTCCGATGGCCACGCTCGTAGGCGCGCGCACACCTAGAATGAAAAGGACATGAGCAACACATCTCGAAGAACAACAGTTACAAAGGATTTGTAACCGTTTTATCCTTGAAGCTGCTGCATGCCTCTCTGTTCAGAAAACAGACTTATCTCCCTGCCAGAACTCACCACACCCATTCTGACATGTTGAATATGAGAGCAATTGCTGCCACTAGCTATGCAAAAGAAGATACTGTCTGCCAGGTGCTGAGGTTTGAAGAATCAATGGCACCTCATGAAGTGGGCATTGCAAGGCATCATTGCCTAGAGCAGTGATCACAGAAAGCAGATTTGAGTTCTGAGCCTGACATGGCCACTCACTGAGTGGCTTTGGGTGAGCAAGAATGGGAACACCTTGCCTGCCTCCCAGGGAATCTGTGAGGAGTAATTAGCTAATGATCAGGCAAAGAAGGGGCAACACTCATTATTATATTCACTCACATACCACTCAGGGAAGTGAGCACTCCACATAAAGACTAAAGCCCAGAAATACACTGGCACTGGTTCAGATTTGTGTCTTTTAACAACAATAAGATCATATCAGTAAAGGCTCTTGCTGGCACCTCTGCTTGCTTCATCTCATTCTTATTCTCTCTGGAGCCTACATTGTAGTTTCTTGTGGAGACATCCATTATGCCTTCTAGTCTTTTCATTTCAAATCAGGTCATTGCTCCAGCCAGTTACAAGAGGTAAGGAACAAGATGGGGTACAAAAGAGTAGCTGGCTATTTGCTAACAAAACTGGCAAGGCTACAATTACTCTTTCTGGGCTCAGTAGTTCAGCCTTGTCTCCTTGTGACCTGGGTTTTAGTTTGTGTCACAAAATGTGTTAGACTAATCTGTCCTCTTCCTGCTTTGGGAACCAGGCATTCTGCACAGTTCAGCACAATCAGCAGCCTGTGCCAAGAATGGAGCAGCATGGTCAGATGGAACAGGCAGAGCTGTGCGGTGCCTCTGGTCTGCATATAGATCCTTTAAGGTGGTGTAAGCGGCTTTAACTAGGAATAATGGGACACAGGTAAGGAGAAGAAACCATCAGCTAATGCTCAGGAAACAGCTTGCTGCATGTGGGATGAATTAGACTGTGAAGTAGGCATGTAGGGAAAGTGGGGGAGCCTCAGTGCTTGAGACATTCCAAATTCTACTTGCCAGAGCACAGCAGATTGACCTCTGCAGAAGGCCATGCCCATGGAGCTCTGGCCCCTCCATGGGTTTCCTTCTCTGCTGAACCCTGACTCTCTCCCCCAGGTGGCTAGTGGCAAAGGCCAAACAAGCAAACTGAAGAAAGTTCACACCCAAACCTGACAGCCCCTCCCTAAGTCTCCCTCTTGGGCGATCATGCTGGGTGCCCCCCACTCCACAGACCTGGCAGCCAAGCCTAACAAGAGTCAGCCCTATCTCTGGCAGAGCGTCACTGCAGCTCCAGCCTCCCCTATCCTGCTGTTTATATTGTATTCCCTTCCAAGCATGCTCTGCTGCAAAGGCCCACAAATTCCAGCAGCCCTCAATCAACATTTCAGAGTTTCATAGAATTTAAAGCTAGAAGGATCCATTAGATCATTTCCCAGGATTCCCTCTGGCTGGCTGAGAGAGAGGAACCTTGCACTACTCACAATTCAAGGCTCCAGTCCTGCGTCACAGGCAGAGTGAAGAGCCTAGCTTCCCCTTAAGCTACAACCTACCACCCAGGACCACTTCCTGTTTTCCAGTTACTGCCTCCTTTTTGCCAGAGTCTGTGTTTGCAGAACACCCTTACGAATGGGGTACCAAGTCTGAAAATGCTAATAGAACTTGGTACCCGGGGAGTAAGGCAATTGCTACAGGAAACAGTAAGCCTAGGCAGGGAGCTAGAGCTGCTCTCTGATTCCTGGCAGGGATGCAAGGGTGCCTGGGATGGGACATCAAGACACTGTAATGGAGAAGTAGGTGATACCAGAATAAGCAAATGAGGGATTTGTGCCTTCAAAGAAGAAGAGTATCTGGCAATTCTTGGCTGGCAATCTATGTCCAATCTGCAGTAAAATAATGGAGCAGTTATTAACAAAGATCTATAAACACATAAGCACTGGCTTACAAATCATGGCATAAATCTGATTATAGAGTAGGAGGGGGAAGGGTAGGAGGTACATATAATATATCTAGATAGTAGGAAAACATTTGATACATCTTACTTGAAAATTAATTTTGATTGACTTAGCTATGAGCTCTGTCACCTGTCTTTACCAGAGCATTTAGGCAGCATTTCTAGGCCATGTCTATGGCTTGCTGAGCTGACCCTGTTCTCCTGACTCCGTGGCCCCATGTAACCTGCCTCCCGAGATGTGTTGCCAGTTGCCATTTATGTTTTCTGCGGAAGATTGAGACTCTGGGCTGGGGATCAGTCGGTGTAAATAAGTGAAACGCCACTGATTTCAGCAGAGGTGGTCTTCGGTACTTTGAAGGAGCAATGCTGATATACACCAGCTGACGATCCAGCCCTCTGTTTTTACCAATCAGACGATGGATGGAGACTCCAACAAACAAACATTAAATCAGGAAGTCATGGAAGGCCCCAGTCTAGCCAAGAGCAGGTCCCAGGAAGTGACACAGAGACAGTCAGTCCAGTTTGGGTCAAATATCACCCCACCCTGACAGTTTAATGCTGAAGCATTCATCAGGTGACACATTGGATGACTTCCTCATTCATTAAAGTTGGTGGTAAATACTATTCAAACTGCTGCTGACACCAAACGGAGTTTGAGACAGTTGCTGGGGAAGTTGAGAGCCAAGGAAGTTTAGAATCCAAGGTTCCTGGAGAAGATGTTCCAGCCTGTGCTGAAATGGAGATGATGCTCATATACCACAGCTAGATTAGAAAGAACACCAAGAGAAATGGCAGCTGAAGGATCCCTGTTTTATTTAAAACCATGCTGAGTGTGAGGCTCTAAAAGGAACCTTTCCAAAATGATTGTCAGAAGTTCATGATGTTAGTTTAGCTCCTGATTCGGATAGTGAGAGTATTTTACATATTTTCCAGGCACCCATAGCCCACAATGATGAGCCCTGTGCAATGTCTATTAATAAAGTAATTAAACTATGATATTTCACAGCTTTAATTCTAACATCTGGGATTTGGTTTGTGGGATATTTATATTCCTTGTTGATTCTCTTATTTTGTACAGATTTTACCTGGGTGTAGTAATATTTATTACATTTTGATTATAGAAACTAATAATGTAGAGCTGAAATAACTGGACTGGATGGGGCAAAATCCGGGAGATTATAGTGCAGGGAACAGTCCTACACTGATTAGGGATGGACTGATGATCTGAAAGGTCTTTCACTTCTATGAGTCTGTAAATAACAGACGGGATGGCTGGTTGGGACTGAGGAGCATCAGCAGAGGGGTGGTGTTGGGAAGCCTAGGATTGGTATAGCAGAGGGGGCTTTGGGTTGGAACTCAGGGGCATTGGCAGAGTGGTGGGTTTGTGGGCCCCCCAGGACAGAAATAGCTTGAGGAATTGCAGATTGGGTTTCAGGGACTGTAAAGCTGCCTGCTCTAACTCAGAGCGTGAGTACCAACCTCAGCGCAGACATTTAAGAAGCGGGGTATAAACCCCAGGTTGATTGTGAGTTCTATACTTATATTTCACCAGCCAATTATCATGTGTAAACTCCTCAGGCACTATAGCAACCTAAGCATGGAGTCACAGACAGTCCCCTGGAGTACTCCAATCTGTCTTGCCATCCAGGGAAGCCTGCCTTTGTGATAGATGATCACTCACACCCAGAATCCCACCAATATTCAAATTACTCACCCAAGGTTAGTTGCACCTTAGATCTCACACCAAAGACAACACGTGTGGTCAGTCCTGCAATAAACTATATAAAGATTTAGTAAAGCAGAAGAGGAAAGAAGAATGTTATTTACAAGGTGAAAGCAGGTAAACATAGATGCACACAAATGAGTTCCAGTGTTAAGTTTTGAAAAGTAATAGACGCTTCTCCAATAGCCAAGCTCTATCTGTCCTTTAGGGCTAACTCAGCCCAAATGCTGAGGAGTTCTTGCTATGCCTACTAATCCTTGCCCCTCAGAGTTCAATCAGCACAGAGATCCAGTTCCTTCTTATTATCCCCCTCCTCCCTTGGGTTTCCAGCTGCAAGCTCAGCTGACAGGCGGAATCCACCTGCATGGCCCCTCTTCATGGGCAGTGGGGGGACAACATCAAACACCCTTTGTTATCTGTATTGCCCCACTACAGTCTGTCTGGTGTGATGGGGCGTCTGCCCCACACTGGGCTCTAAGGGATTAATAGAGCCCTAGGGAGGCTGTGTAAGAGGCAGCCAATCACAGAAGGGCTTATAGGAGCAGCCAATCAGGGCCAGACAGATCCATATAAGAAGAGATGCCGGGCAGAGCAGAGTTGAGTAGCCACTTGGAGTTTGAGAAGGCTCCTAGCAGGAGGAAGGAGTGCCAGTACCCTGAACAGAGCAACTGGCAGTGACCGAGGGGAGCTAAAGTTGGCTCCAGGTTGGCTGTAGGAATTCGCAGGCTGAGGCCCTGAGGTAAGGGCAAAGAGAGTGCTGGGGGGCCATGGGAAGCGGCCCAGGGAAAGGTACTGAGAGGTTGGACGAGATGCAGCATGTGACTGCCATCTACAGGGTCCCTGGGCCTGAACCTGGAGTAGTGGACGGGTCCAGGTCCCCTGCCTTGGCACTAGGAAGTGGCCAGGCAATTGGCTGCAGTAGCCACTGAGGGAAGTGGCTGGACAGCGGACTGTGATCCTGTCCCCCAGAAGCGGGGAGCACAGAGTGTGGCACAGCCAGAGGGCTGTGTCCTGAAGAGGACACCACAGTCCTTGGGGTGACATGGGTCCTGGAGCAGAAGTGACAGTGGCAAGACATCATCAGAAGAGGGTGCACTAGCAAACAGAGCTCATCCCCAGCACAGCCAGCAAGTGGTGCTGCAGTGGTGAGTGAACCCCGTCACACAGGTCATAACACCTTTTGTTGCAGATCAGCGCTTCACACTAGTCAGTGTCTCTCCCCTGGCTGCTGACTTACATAGGCTTGGTTTACAGCACCAACTTAGGTCAGTATAACGGTGTCACCCAACTGTGTGGAAAAGCCACTACCCTGAGCGACCTAACCCCTAGTGTAGACATCACTATGGTGATGGGAGGGCTTCTCTCGTGGACATAGCTGCTGCCTCTCAGGGAGATGGAGTACCTATGCCAACGGGGAAGCTCTCCTGTCAGCATAAGTAGTATTTTCATTAACACGCTACAGTGGTGCAGGTGTACCAGTGCTGCACTGTAAGTGTGGACAAGCCCATAGCCACAGAGGCTTACAGTGCAGCTACTCAAATATTACCTTACAATATGGGCTCCAGATGCTATAAGTGAGATCATTGCTGGCAGCAATGCACAAGCACTCCATACAGTCTAAACGCATTCCTATACCTATTTTACCAATACTAACACCCTGGTGAGCCACACTGATTCCAGCTACATGTCTGCCAGGGCTTCCTTGAGGCAGGGGGGGCTTGGGATGAGCTGGCACCTGCTCTGCAGTGCCACAGGACATGAGCAAAAGTCTGTGGTGGGATGTGGGAAGCCCAGGGCTGGAATAGCAGGAGAGGGTTTCTGGGCAGGATCAAAGAGCAACAGCAGAGGTATAACATGACATTGTTTAGCCCCAATACTGTTGGCTCCAGCCAGTGCTGTCAGGCCCCCACTCCAATGAACATTAGAGTCCGGCACAAAATGAACAAAAAGCTCACTGGATTCTTTGTTAATAAATGACAGAACTGGTGGGTTCAGCATTTAATTAACTCGCCAAGTGACAATGTTGACCAAAATTGTGCAAGAGGATTTCTATTTTAGTTAATTACAGTTTTATGTGTTACCCATTAGTAAACTAAAACAATTACTGGGTGAAAACCCTTTGATGTTGGCAAGCACTGAACTGGCCACATGCCAGCTAATGTAGCACAATTAAGAAAGAAGCCGGGGTGCACACACACACGTGTATTGTCCCTGTGAGGTGGCCAGCTCACTGGGAGAGCGCATGCTTTCAATATGCTGGGAAGTAGCAGGGTGCCAGCTACCATGCTACAAATCACAAACGTTACTATTGCAGTTAAAATTTCATTTTCTTTCTGTTTTAAATTAATTCTCCATACTGCTGCCAGACAAATTCATTTTGGCGCAGACAGACAGCAGCTGACTCCGGTTCATTGCATAGTTGATAGGTTTTGATTTTCTGCTTGGAGATGAGAGCAGCTCTCCCTCTGTCTGGCTGTCTCCTGGTTTCGTGTATTCTGATGCAGCAGCTTTGTTTTGCAATGCTCAGACACAGAGCCTGGAGTATGCCGCTGTTCGTGGTGCTGACTGTCAGGATTAGCTGAGAACACAGCCTGCCTTAAACAGAAAGGAAGAAAGTAAGTTTCATTGCATCAAACGTACATTGCTCTATGTTGAGTGATGGGCGAACAGGCTGTGGTTCATACTGAGTAGATATTTGTATTTGAAGTTTGTAATATTCCAGTGATATCTGAACCTCCACATATCAGCCCCTCCTCACTTAGAGACCTTGGCCTTCTCTCAACAGGACCGATGCTTCCCCACTGGCCTTGCAGCAATGGGGTGTGGTAAGGTGGCCTTCCAGCTCTGATTAGCTCTTATTTCGTATTTGGGGTCAGGTGGCTAGCCCTTTCCATACAGTGCGGGGTAGCTAGTGACCTGCTCGCCATCAAATGCAGGAAAGAGCCTTCACAGGGGCAGCCAGTCAGCCCGTTCCACTATTCTAATGCAGAGAGACCAGGAGCCATTACCCCTCACCCTGTGGCTACTGGCCCTGTAGCACTTCCAGGACTGGAAAGGGGTAGGGAGCCTTGTACAGGGTTGGACAGGGGACACGGGGGTCAGTAGTGCAGATGGCTGAGTGAGGAGCTGATCTCCCAGGGATGAACAGGCAATCGTCTTTATGCCAACATTTGGCTTCCCAATAGTATCAATAGCCATGCTGTTTGAGAAACATGTGACCCATTCAGTCCCCTCTTCTCCTAGAAATTGCTGACCCTTTGGTCTACCTGCAATTCTTAGTGAGATAAGAGAACAAATAGTGAGTGGAAGAAGCCCTGAAACATCTACAGGTGATGCAGCCATGAGCAAAATCTTAATTTGCTTCTACAGACTACATCTTGCCACCTTGAGCACAGCAGCTTTCTGCCAGGGAGAGGGGCCAGTGAAGGTCCAGAGAGGAGCAGCTACCTATGTAGACACCTGCCTCTGGGGGTCCTTGTGGCACTGGCAGACCAGATGCCAGCTCATGCCAAGGTCCCCATGTTTCTGCTGAACCCTGACAAATACAGGGCTGGAACCAGGCTGGCTCCAACAGAAAGTGTAACCTCCTACCCAACAGGAAAAGGCGTTCAGCACCAGATAGATTATTGAGGGACATTAAAAAGGACTGAAGACTTTGTTGTTCGGCCCTCCCCTCTCCCCCCATGAAGATGAATCATGTAAGGAGATTCCTCCCAACAGCTGAGTTCACAGCTCAGCATACTCAAGAGGAACAGGGAAATAAAAACCTCTAACAAGGGCTAACTGGATTTCTATGCTGATCAGACTCTCAGGGCTAAGGAGTACTAGGCATAAGCAAGAAATCCCCAGTGCTGAACTTGGGTTAGCCCTGAAGGACATGTAGAGCTTGCTTATTCTAAAAGTTTCTATTACCTTTTGAAACATAGGATTGGAACTCACTTGTGTGTATCTGTTTATTTACATTAACCTTGTAAGTAACTCTCTTGTTTTCTTTTCCTACATAATGAATCTTTAGATAGTTTATTATAGGATTGGTCACAAGCATTGTCTTTGGGGTGAGATCTAAGGTGCAAATGACCTGGGCTCAGTGACTGGTGTTTTGGGACTGGGAGTAACCTGAATACTGCTATGATTCTTAGTAAAGGGACCATCTGTCCTGAGTGGTGAGACGGACCAGAGTACCCCAGGGGACTGTCTGTGGCTCCATGTTCAGGCTTTTATAGTCCCTGAGGAGTTTACACTTGATGATTGGTTGGTTCTGTAAGTGCAGAACTCAGCGCCAATTTGGGGTTTGTGGCCTGCTTCCTAAATATCTGCTCTGAGGTTGGTACTCATGCTTTTGAGCCGCTGCTAGACAGTCTGACAATTCCTTCTTTGTACAGCCTCAGGGTTCATGGGCTTAGGAGGCCTTAATCCCTTCCCCTTTAGGCAAAGATTTCAAGTGAACTCCATGAGGTCTGCCTAACATGGAGGAGTTTTCCTGCCTCTTTGACCCCTCCTGTGGTTTTCTCCAGGGGAAGGAGGCACTGGCCACTGCTCTTAATGGAACTGATCTACACGTTAAGTCTCTCTGTATAACTATGAGGTAAGGAGACCGGCATCCTGCTTATTTAAAGTTGATGTGCTGGGCAAAACAGGAAGAGAACCTGGCCTTTCCTTCAACAGGACAAAGGGAGGATTAATGCATAGGACAGAGAGTGTGGGCCTTGTTATCTCTTAGCCTGTCCATGTATGCCAAGGGGAACCCCTGCCCTGGTGACTGTTGCACAGAGCTATATGTTTGCTGCCTCTGCATTGCATAAAGTCTGAGGGCTGCTGTACTGGTAACGTGAAGTCTCCTAAATGCTCTGGCTGTGCTGCCTGTGCCCCGTGTATCACTGCTGGCTTTCTCTTCTTCTCCTCCATGTTGTCATCATAATGGAACCATTATTTTTCCACCTGGTCCCTGAGCAGCTCTGCTGTCCATTTACTCAGGCACTTGCTCTGTTTTATTCCAGCCTTGCTGTTTCAAAAGCTCTCTCAATTCATTGTATGGGGTTTTTTCTACTCTGCTGGCTTTTTCTGCCTCTCAGCTGCTTTCACATTTGACTCCCATTCAGAACAACGTGCAATGTTATACTGCTTCTAAAATACCCTGTTAAGTTATCTTCTTTCTGCCTTCCTGCTGCTGACCTAGTGCCATCAATCCCATTGCACTGTCGCTGTCAACATTTGCTGCAATGTTCCTAGCATTCATCTCACAGCAGACAGCAGTGAGGATTGTAGGCCAGAAATATCTCAGGTTGTCATTGCTCTCATTTTCACTGCTCCGGTGACTATGAACACTACGAAAATAAGCCCCTTTCCTCCTCTGACTGATTGTAATTCTCAGTGCACTCTGAAAAACATCTGTTTTCTCCTATTCCCAAGCACCTGCTCTCAGGAGGAGAGCATGGTTCCCAAGCCACTGGGACGGTGGGACACAAGTGAGGCAAGCATCTGGAACCCTGGTCCTTGTGAACCATCAGAACCCAGTGGTTTAAAATGCAGTGTATTATCACAACAGTGTGCAGCTTGGGCATCCCCCAGCCCCATCCAAGGGAGAGGAGCTAGCAGCTGAGGCTGAGGTCTGCGTGTGGGAAACTGGGAGAAGAGCAGGAGCAGGCATTTTCGTAATCCTCATATCCCAAAAAGCTCTCTTCCCAGTCCACAAGGTCCTGCTACAAGGGATATACCTGAGCTGAGATGATACCTGGCCATGTATTTAGGAGACGGCAGGAGCAGGAGAGTGGGATAAAGGTCCCATTAAAGTGTCCAGTATGCTGGGCCCATTTCCTGAGTATTAGCTTCCCAGTGAGGTTGTGACCCAGGGACCAGTTGGTGCCAAATGGCAGAGGACGTAGCGCATAGGGTGTTATAGGGATCCCCTGGGTTGGATATCTGTATAATAGCGCATTGAAAAGTGGCATGTGAAGTCTCCATTGAGAGCCAGTAGCCCACTGTGCATTACGTACAACAGATAAGATTTAAGGAGTTATGGAGCTATACTGAAAATTATATTCTTAAAATCTTGGACTGAAGGTGGCTCTCCAGGAGGTGACAGACCTCAGAAATGTTCTTTGCAGGTAGGCAGTAAAAGCCCCTGCCTCTGTCATTTGTGTGTTGTGTGCTTCACACTGTAGACCTATTTGCATACCGATCCAGGTGCGAATTGAGAGATTGTAAAATCTGCAAGAGAGGAAATTTGCAGATAGAAACAAAGAGCAGGGAGTGTCCTGTTTCCGAATAGGACAAAGGACTAGTCTGATATATTTTGAAGTGCAAAGACACACACTAAATCATTCACCAAAGAGGCATACTAGTAGTGTGCCTGTCTTGTGAAAGGAGGGTCCCAGACAGCCTGGCTGTAAAATGCTGCAAGGATTTGAGGTTAGCAATAATCTGCTAGATGTGAGATTATTGTGTTAATTAAGTCTGGGCTCTAGAAAGCATGTTATGATTTTATTTGATATGTAACCATTTGTTTTCAATACTTCTACTAGCTACTACTTGAACCTTTGTGCTTTCTTCAAAGAACTTATCCTTGTTTTCGCTGAGTGCTGGGAGTAAAGCAGAGTAGTATCTGTGGTGGGCTGGTAAACTGGCATGTATGGATGCTTTGGAAGCAGCGGATCTGTGATCCTGTGCATGTCCAGTGGCCCAGGGGCTGGACACTGCAGGTTAGGTGCACAGGGCTCGAGGGTGGAGGTGTGTCTTGCTGGTCTGTAAAGTACCAGTGAGGCCTTCAAGGCTAGTGGACAGTGCTTGTGTTGCTGGTGGAGTCGGTAGCTGACCCACAGCAGGCATTGGTAGGGCTCCCCCAAATGAAGGGTAGTGGGTACCCCCAGGAAGCATCAAAGACGGGCAGGCCAAAAGCCGCCATGGCCTCTGACTTTACAAACCCCAAGGCTCTTTCTACACTGCAAAATAACCAATTATGGTAATGAGACGTAAACTTGAGGTGTATTCATGGCCCCCAGCCCCTCGTCAGCACATGCCCCCACAGTGCACTAGGGATCCGGCATGCCTCAAGCTAGACTAACCACTGTGCCATCCTTCACCAGTGTGGTGACAATGGGCATGTGGATTGCTGATTTAATAGCCCCATAGTCCTACCACCAACTCACAGTGTACTGGACACAGCTTAGGAGGCCAGCCTGGGCTTAGTCTGCACTCTGCAGCACAGGGGTAAGTTTACTGGAAGCGCTTAGCTGCATAAATAGCGCTGCTGTTTTCCCAGTGAGCAGCCTCAGTAACTAGCACATCTCAGAGGAGGCCTTCCTTTGAGCTGGCTGCACTGGCCCAAGAGCAATTCTGTTTGAGCCTATCACAGGTTCTCTACACTCCTGAGTGTCCAGCAAAGGGACAATCATGGACTACCAGCAGCAATTCTGTCCTGTACTTCTCAGGCACCGGCACATGCTTGCAAACCTCACCAGGGGGCCTTATTTAGCCGATGGGAGCCACTGTGTACAACAAACCTCCTCCTAGAAAACCCCACCCTTTTGTTCCACAGCTGGGGTGATGTTCTGAGCTGCAGTCCTCTCCTTGTTCAGGGAAGGATCAGCCTGCTGATCCTCAATATACTCCTTTGGAGTCTCACTCAAGTTAAGAGCAGACTCTGGCAAAGCAGTGGAATCTCAACCCTTGCCCCCGCAGCCCTCCCTGCTTTCCGTAGACAAGCCAGGTGAGATATGATATTAAGCTGAAAGAAAAGGAGTACTTGTGGCACCTTAGAGACTAACCAATTTATCTGAGCAGCTGAGACATGGCTAAAATATCATTGCTAATTCAAACATCAGTGGGAAGCAGGTTCCTAATGCCTGCAACATCTCCTTTAAACTCCTTGAGCTTGAGGTAGATCTTGGCCTATGGCACAGATACAGGGAGTTCAGCCGAAGCTAATATATTTAAACTCTTACCAGGAATTCTGTCTTCCTCCCTTACAAGACTATCTTAAACCAAAGTGACTTGGGATGCTGTGTCCCTCTAGCCCTTGCAATCTATGCCATTTACCTTAGTATTTTTAATAAGTTCTTCACTACCCCCTCCCAAGGTTCAGTCCTGATATAGTTCACTAGGACTTCCTCCTGCTCTATGGCTGCTTCAGGGTAATAGAAGTGGCACTCACTATGGTAAGTGGGGGTGTGGGTCATGAGGTTACCTTAAGTTTTGGGCAGTTTGGTTTTATATGGCTGGTAGCCCCACAGTGATGGCAGACTGCCTGCCTTCCCTTTTGGGAGGGAGCTTTAAAATTTGGACTCTCTGGCATTTTTATCAAAGTTGGGGTTAGGTTTATTTCTAATCCCCCCCTTCCCTCTTAACCTGGGTGACAGGGGGACTTCCCTTCCCCTGGGATTTGCACCCCCTCCTTGGACCCTGGATTCAACATATTCATCAGCAGTTTCCGCATCCTCTAAAACTGTGGCTGTTTTTTTTTCTCACAGATGGCTGCCTTTATCTCATCTGTACCTACCCATAACAATTGCTCCTGGGCCATCAGATTAAATGGTTTTCCATAATCACCTTCTGCCCTCATCCCCATTATCCATTTTCTCATAAAATTACACATTTTGAGCACATATTCAACATGAACGACATTGTCAAATATTCTGAGGTTTCTGTACTTCAGCTGAAACAACAAGGAGTCCTTGTGGCACCTTAGACTAACAGATTTATTTGGGCACAAGCGTTCATGGGCTATAACCCACTTCATCAGATGCATGGAGTGAAAAATACAGTAAGCAGGTATAAATACACAGCATGTGAAAAGATGGGAGGGTCAGGGCTAACGAGGCCAATTCAGTTAGGGTGGATCTGGCCCATTCCCAACAGTTGACAAGAAGGGGTGAGTATCAACAGAGGGAAAATTATTTTTTTGTATTGACCCAGCTACTCCCAGTCTTTATTCGGGCCTAATTTGATGGTGTCCAGTTTGCAAATTAATTCCAGTTCTGCAGTTTCTCATTGAAGTCTGTTTATGAAGCTTTTTGTTGAAGAATGGCCACTTTTAAGTCGGTTACTGAGTGTCCAGGGAGATTGAAGTGTTCTCCTACTGGTTCTTGAATGTTACAATTCTTGATATCTGATTTGTGTCCATTATTCTTTTGCATAGAGACTGTCTGGTTTGGCCAATATACATGGCAGAGGGGCATTGCTGGCACATGATGGCATATATCACATTGGTAGATGTGCAGGTGAATGAGCCCCTGATGGTGTGGCTGATGTGGTTAGGTCCTATGATGGTGTCCCTTGAATAGACATGTGCACAGAGTTGGCAATGGGGTTTATTGCAGGGATTAGTTCCTGGGTTAGTGTTTCTGTTGCATGGTGTGTAGTTGCTTGTGAGTATTTGCTTCAGGTTCAGGGGCTGTCTGTAAGCGAGGACTGGCCTGTCTCCCAAGGTCTGTGAGAGTGAGGGATAGTCCTTCAGGATAGGTTGTAGATCCCTGATGATGCGCTGGAGAGGTTTTAGTTGGGGGCTGTAGGTGATGGCTAGTGCCATTCTGTTACTTTCTTTGTTGGGCCTGTCCTGTAGCAGGTGACTTCTGGGTACCCTTCTGGCTCTGTCAATCTGTTTTCTCACTTCAGCAGGTGGGAACTGTAGTTTTAAGAATTCTTGATAGAGATCTTGTAGGTGTTTGTCTCTGTCTGAGGAATTGGAGCAAATGAGGTTGTATCTTAGAGCTTGGCTGTAGACAATGGATCATGTGATGTGGTCTGGATGAAAGCTGGAGGCATGTAGGTAAGTATAGCGGTCAGTAGGTTTCTGGTATAGGGTGGTGTTTATGTGACCATTGCTTATTTGCACTGTAGTGTCCAGGAAGTGGATCTCTTGTGTGGACTGATCCAGGCTGAGGTTGATGGTAGAGTGGAAATTGTTGAAATCCTGGGGGAATTCCTCAAGGGCCTCCTTCCCATTGGTCCAGATGATGAAGTTGTCATCAATGTAGCGCAAGTATAGTAGTGGTGTTAAGGGACGAAAACTGAGGAAGTGTTGTTCTAAGTCAGCCATAAAAATGTTGGCATACTGTGGGAAACCTGTACTTCAGTTGATAGATCTTGGGGTAATCTTAAATCTTTTCAATACATTTTCTTTAAATTTCTATACACCATAGCATTGCCCAACTCCATATCATTAAACTTGTCTGGCTTTCCCAATTAATCTGGTTAAGAGGACAGGCATCTGATTATCTGATGGGATATTGTGTATCCCACATAGTCTCTCAAAGGTGACAGGAATTCTTCTTTATAAACTGGGCCAGCTTTCTCCCGCTTCCGTGTGTTGTGGCGGGTTCTCACTGGATGGGGACGCTCCTTTTGCTTCATTGCGTTGCATTGATCTTCATTGCTAGAGCATCCGTGAGCCTCCTGTGTGTCCACTCCTCAGCTTCTTCTTTGGCTTTGGCTACTGCTATTTCTTCCATGCTTCTTTGTTGGGTTTTTTCCCCATTTGTCTCAGCTGCTTTGGTCTCCGTGATCCGCAGCTCCACCATAGTCCCTGGTGTTCACATTCTTCCTGGGCTTTTGGGTGCTGTAATCGGACCAGGTCCCTGTGGCGGGCTCCTGTGTGGCAACTGGGCAGGAGGGCTCTTGGGCTCCACAGTTATTTACTCAGTTTCTTATTTTTCTTTTAAATGCACACTACAGCATGCTTTGGTCTGCAGGAGAGAAAGTGAGGGCCACTCTTCACAGACAGGACAGCTTCAGGCAGGCAGCAGGGCAGGGGGCTGATGATCTGCTCTTGGATGGAGAGGAGAATGAGAGTTCAGAACAGACACTTTCAATGAATATATAGTCAGGGCTCCAGAAGAGACCAGCACAGCTGGCCCAGCTTTGTGCCCTGCATCTGTAACTGTCTCACCTGCCGGTGTTCCTTATTGGACTGCCCCTTTCACTTTGGCTTCCTCGCATCCATTTCTCAGGTACTGCCCCCCTTCCCATGACTGTAGCAAGGAAAATTGAAACCCCAGTGAGATGCACTTTATGACTCTACAAAATACTGTCCCTAGAGCTCTTGCATTTATAAATACACCACCCTGGGTAGACAGCGCAACTGGCCTGCATGTTTATTTGCATATGTATAGATTCTGGGGGGAAAAATCTCTCTGTGATTAGCACATTCTTTAATATCAATGCAACAACAATTCCCTCCTCCATAGACTCCCTCATCAGAGCTAATACAAGTAATTCATAAACCATAAGACAAGTGAATGCAGCAACCAATCAGAATGATAATCCCAACCCTTCACAGCAGCACTTGCCAATAAATATTGCCTCATCAGACATTTCACAACATCCCTCATCATGCAAATTCATAAAATGCGGTTGTGGTTAAAGTTCAGATTTAACACATAAAACAAAACTCCACACTACTACAGCACAGTAATACATAGCCATGCAGTTCCTGGTATGCTTTGTCCATCACTGCTAGTAATGCCCAGCCCTGGCTCCTGAAGCTTGGCAGTGATCTTGGATACATTGCTAAAGTCCCTCTGAGCCTGGTGGGGTATCCTGCCAGAGCTGGGGCTTCCCTTTAGCATTTCTCTAGCATACTAGCTAGTCTGACTTCTTCTCCAGCATGTGCTGCTGTGGGTGAGACCCTAGCACTGCTGGGAACAGTGTTAAAAATAATGTTGTTGGAAATTCAGAGCTTCTAGATGCTGCTGTGGGATTAGGGAATGCAAGGGCTTCAAGTTACCAATTTGCTCATGAGGGCAGTATTTTAGGCACACAGTGGGTGCCTATCTGTATTGCTAGGCATCTCAATACTATTGCCAGTCTATCTCTGAGCTTCTGACCACTTACCTCCCAGGGTGCTGAGAAGACAATCAGTTAATGTGTGTTCTGCCAGCTGAAAATATAAAGCACTAAATAAGGGCTAATTATTATTATATTAATCAGATCTTGTTAATCTTTAAGTGGATTTCAAAGCTGTTAGCAAATATGCTAACTGGTACTATTTGCTCTTTTGCCAGGAACTGCCTAATCTGGTTGGCTGAAACATTCACTGATCAGATCTCCATTACAGATAAGCTCCTTGTTTGGAGAGCGCCTCTGGGTTCCTTCCCTGCTGGAGCTGCATCACAGTCCCACTGGGGAATGAGATGTGGCCACCCTCTTTGCCAGGTTAATGGACTGCCATGGCCTTTTCTCTGTGCGAGGCAGCCTGCCTGCCCAACAGAAGCTTCTCCACTGTGATTGCATAGCCAGATGGCTGATTTAAGGTATGCTTGTTGTTAGAATTGACATTTCTGAGCCTAGCTTTGGAAGCAGCCATCAGCCCACTTTGACACTCAGAAGAAAGATACTTAGATTTAATAGCTGAATGTTAAACTTCTTACCAGTCTGACAACAGAGTCTCTCTGTATGATTGCTCAATCATTAGCCAAAAGAGTTTGAAGCTGCCATTCTCCTGCAGTGGCTGAAGAGGCCCAGATTGGAATACACATTCAGAAAGCTGTGCAGGCCAAACAGAATCTACACAGGGACCACTGCAAAGATCAGTCCCTCACTCCCTTGTGTCTTTAAAGACATGTTTGCCTGATCTTTTGAAGTGTGCTGTCATTAGTGTCAGTCTTCTACCCTGCGTGGTTCTGCAACTGCATAAACTCCCATTAGTATTTTCAGTTATGTACTTAGTTTTTAGGGTATATGCTATTATTTTGCACATTTTGTAATGTCTTCTCACACTGGTCATGAATAGCTGTGTTCTACCAAGGGAAGACTAGGTGGGATGATGAACTAACACTTCACCTCTGGGTTAGAAGCCTATTCAGTAAAATGCTGGTCTTATCATAAAAGCAGCACACCATGCAGTGCAGCTGGCAATTACTGCTCAAGAGAGGCCTGGAACAGGAAATGCTGGGGCAAAGCTTGTGCTGCTGGCCAGGAAAGAGCTGCATTAGAATTGAGGTATATTGTCAGGAGGGTCCCAGCATTGGAAGAGAAGAGACTATTATGGTCAGGATTGAGCAGTAGGGATTTGCACACAGTGTAGGTGTTGCAAGCGCGGATCACAGCAGACCAGTTCAACATGCCAGAGACCCAAATCATAGTTTAATAACTTGTATTAATTAAGCTGTTGAGCTTGCTCCCAGTGCTGGACACTAGATCTCCCCAGGTGCATCCCAGTGTCATATGAATCCTGCCCTCTGTTCAGGATGCAAAATTCAGCTCTAAACAAAGTTGGGTTGCAATTTATGATACAGCTGTCACTGCTTTACAGTACTGTAGTTGTAGTAACCACAGTTAGTCCCTGGACCACTAAACACTGCGTCAATGCATGGCTTCACTTATGTCGGCCTGTGAGTGATAAAATACCCTCTTGTAACCCCAGTAAATTCAACAGGGCTGCAGGGAAGGAAGTTGTCAATAAGAAGTGGGGAACTTTGGCCCCCTCTTTAATTCCATGGGGGTGTGCCCCCCAAATCCACAGTTTTGGAGAAGGGACCTGCCCCTCTGCATCTCAGCTTCCCATTCTACTGAGCAAGTACTGGTCACAATTGCAGCACCTTCTCATGCTCATACAGTTAGTGGAGAAGAGAGACTGTGCCCTGCAAAGAGAGGGGAGCATCCTGAAAGATTGAGTAGACCTGGGAGCTCTGGGAGTGACTGTGCTTCTCTGACCTACCATACCTCTGGGAGGTCCCCTGAGGTGGAGCTGCTCTACACTTGTCCTAATTCAGGCCCGTGCCTGTCTGGCACAACTGAGCCCTAACCTTAGTGTAAAATCCTGGCCCAATTGAAGTCAATGGCAAAACTCCCATTGATTTCAGTGGGGCCACAATTTTCCCTAAAGTTTTTGTTTGCTCTTGCAGGACAGGGTGCGCATCATGTCTGTACTTTGGACTCCTGAGCGAGCCTAGGGAAAAGGATTGCACTGATTTTGAAGGCTGCACCGAAAAGCAGCTGACATTCTACTTCCTGGCTTCCCACAAGCCAGGAGATTGCAGTCTAGTGTCAGGGAGGGGCCTTCCCAGCCTCCCAGACTTTGCTGTCTACCAGTCATTTTTCTGTGGGTCTCAGTGCTGCCTCAGTGAACTGCACTGTAATGGCCCAGATCCTGATGGCCTGATGTTACACTCTGTACCCCAAAGCAACACACTGGCACCCCCATATTTACCAGGGTGATAGATGTTTTGTACAAAGTATGCCTGGTGAGGTATCTTTTTAAAAATCTTAAGCTGTTGAACATTCATATCCTGTTGGATTGTATGTGCTATCATTGTATAGGAAGTTATACAGTTTTGCTATGTGTTTGTCACTGAAAAATGTTGTAAGGTTGGAAACACCCACAACCAGCCTTTCAGGTACAACAATGGAGGATCCAGACGTGTTGATGGCCCATTAAGAGAAATCCACACTCACAAGGACTACCCCAGGAACTGTATAAAATGGAGACCTCTCAGAGATTGCTTGACCCATGTCATAGCAACGATGCTTCCAGGAAGCTGGAAGAAGCTATAAAAGGGGAAAGTGACATAATCGCTTGGCCTCTCTCCCCCCACAACTCAACACCTGGAAACACATCTGGAGGACAAAGACTGAACTGGGGAGGCGGTCTCAAGCTCTGGGATCCTAGGCTGGGGAGCTGTGGGAAATTGGAGTCTCTGTATTGTCGGTTCATGAGTGGCTGGCAAAAGCATTCATGTAACTGAGCTGGGTGCGTCCCTGCCTGTGGATGGCTGCATGGGTGCAGGATCTGGAGAGGTTTGCAATTTATCATAGCTTCACAGTGTGAGAGGGAGCCCAGTTTGGTAAGCCAGAGGTTCAGCAGTATCTCAGTTACAGCTTGCACCCTGGGGAGCCCATCACAGTGGCTCACTGCTGACATGAGCAGGTTCCCTTTGATGGCTGTGGGAGTGACACCAAACAAGATGGCAGAATTTTGGATATAAAGTTGTATTGGGCAGCCAGCCCTCGGCATGGCAGTGATCTCTGGAGATACATTTTGTTGCCCCTATTCCCTTGTGGATTTTGTTAGCTGATTCTCTGAAGTGGATCTAGAAATAGTCCAGGTAATAGATCCACAGCCTTTCAGTTTCAGTTACAAATAAATAATAGCATTGTTCCTGGTGGGCGAGAACAGGAAACAACAAGCTTGCTGTCACATTTTAATCACATCAGTCCCTCCAGAAATGGGTTTTGCCTCCCCTGGGACATAAGTGTTCAGACTCATGCACATCTCAGGGGACCTATCCTAGACTAGAAGCTAGCCATGCTCCCTGCTGGCCTGTGCTTCCAGGACCTCACCACTGGCCAGTGCCCAATTATGTTAATTAACTTTATGTTAATACTCCATCTGTCTTAATTTAGGAAGAGGGCCCCTGCCCACTCCCCTGGCACCTCCCCAGCCTTGTAGAGACAGTAAAGAGGAATGATGCTATAGAAGCTGTGCTGCCCACACACAGGGTTCCACCAGGCCCTCCTCTCTCTGTTTATAGAGGTGCAAGGGGAGACTTTATCTCCTCTCCTTATTATCTGGATTTTCTGTCTGAGCTTGTTCGGCTCATGGACATAGTAACCAATCCTAGAGTGTTCCGTGTAGCCATGACCATTCTGTACCAAGTGTACAATGATGCTCCAGCTTCCTCTGAGGAGATCATTTGACTAGAATACACTTGGCAGAAGAGAGTGGCATCTGATGGCTCTTCGTGAATTTCCTAAGAACTTCCTTACTCCCAGCTCTGAATTGTACCTAGTGGCTCACCTGTAGATTTTAAGGCCAGAAGGGACCGTTGTAATTAACTAGTCTGACCTGAACACCTCAGGCCAGAACTGGAAACAGAGGCAAAGAGAGATGAAGTGACTTGCCCAGTGGCACAGAAGGACAGCCAGGAAAGAGCCCAGGTCTCCCAAGTCCCAGCCCAGCTCCTTAGCCGCGAGACCAGCCCATAAGCATCAGATGGGGAATGCTGGCAAAGAAAGGATTGGCTAGGCCATTCCTGAAAACAACCGAAATGTCACACATTTCCATCAGAGATGGAGTCAAATTTATGACAAACAATTAAATTTTCTTTTCCAGTCTGAAATAATTACATAGCAGTCTGTGGGGAGGGGAAAATTGATTCAGAAGCAAACTGGTTAAGGTGAAGTCTGAAATAAGAGACAAATGCAATCATTAAGAAACAAAGGGCTGCACTTGCTTTTTCAGTAGACTTTCCTTTCGATTAAGCAGTAATTAAATATTGCTATGCTGAAAGGGGGTTTTACGACCAGCCGAACCTGCAATGTATTCTTAAGATGTTTATGTGACAAGCAAGCTATGTGAACTCAGTCTTACAGCACGTTTCATGGGGAGCTGGGGAGAAGAGGTACCAATGTGCTTACAATCCACAGAGCTCACTCACCTGACATCACATGACCCCTGTGTCCAGAGCAGGAGGACAGAAAGGAGATATTGCTCACTTTCCCCTTGGTGTCCTCTCTTGGGCTGTTTCCTTCCTCCTTGGGGTGCAGTGTGACAGATTTATGTTACCAATCTGCCTGGGGCGTCAGATGATCAGCCTGAGGCTGCAGGATCTTTAGGGAGGAGATGACAGAGCACACCACGTAACTGAGTTTTAAAGCTTTATTGATAAAAACAACAACAGAGAGTGCTGGGGGGGTGGGTTCCCCACATCACTTAGAGGAAGGAAGAAAGTGTTAGTGCCCCAAGCTCTAACCCACTTTCATACTCACTCGCACTACCCGAGGCTGGCTAGGCCTGGGTGTAATGTAAGAAGAGGGGGAGGGGTGGACAGGAATTCTGTCCTGTGCGCACAGGTCATCCACGGTCTGCTGTTGATTTCCAAATTGCTCCAGCTCTCAGGAGGGTTTTAAGTCCTGGGCTCCTTTGGGGGTGTTCCATTCCGCAATCTCTGTTCCTGGTGCTCTTTGTGCCCGTCCAAACTGGCTTTCTGTGGTCTTCTCCACTTTCCTAAAACAGAACGGCTCCAGGGATGCAAAACTCTGCTCCCCCCTCGTCGTCTCACCGATGTTTTCCATCTCTGCAGCCCTGGTTCAGTGTACTTTTTCTTTTTTCATTGCTGGCTGTGGCTGGGTGAGAGATAAATGCAGCTTCAGACTTTTCGTCTAGCACCGTGACCTTGGACTGGGGCCAGCGTCTTATCGTCGGACTGAGCTTGCTAGCTGCAGTGTTGAGTTAACCCATTCTCTGCTCTCTTTCTCCTTCCCCCTTTGGCCTCTTGCAGCCTGCAAAAGAATCTTCCACTCACACCTTTGACCCTTCCCAAATTGCCCTGCGATGCTTGCAACAGCGTTAGCAATATACAATGCATATACAATGCTGATCTGCCTCCCCCAGGGGACCCCCTGGACGGTGGGGTCCCTGGGGTGTGACAGGAGGTCCAGGTATGGTGTTGCACCTAGTTACTTCCTCTCTGAATTTGGCCCACATCTGCAGGATGTCTCCCAGATGGGGCTTATCCCTCCCTGCAACACCTGAGTGCCTTAGGAGCATTCCCCTTTGAAGACAGTTGTCAGTCCTGCTCCTGCATGTGGTTGTTCTGTGTTCCTGAAGCAGGATGTTCTCGCTTAGGTGTTTTACAGGTCCATTCACTTCTTGACCCACAAGGATGTGAGGAGACATTCCTCTGTTGGTTAACAGCTGTCTCATTACACCATTCCCCTAAAACAGAATTCACTGGTTCCTGTGTAGCCCAACATCTGTAAATACTCAGAGCTGGCAATGACTCAGGTCAGCACATTGGACAGCAGTTTCCTTATAGCAGCATGGCTTTGCCTTGCAACTGCAGGTAGTCACAGGGATAAAAGACTTGCGGCATGGCTGCAGCTGGCCCGGCTCAGCTGACCCAGGCTTGCAGGGCTAAAAATTGCTGTGTAGACATTTGGGCTGAGACTGGAGCCCATGCTCTGGGAGCCAGGGAGAGTGGAGCCCTCTCCTGAGCCCAAACATGTACACCACAATTTTTGAAGCCATCGAGACTGAGCCCCATGAACCTGAGTCAGCTGATCCAGGCCAGCCACAGGGTTTTTATCCCTGTGTTAGAGATACCCTATGTCTGGAATGGGCAGGGCTCATGAGATCTCTAGTGACCCTCCACACGGTTCAACAGGGTGAGAAAAGCCATTGTACCAGCCATCTTTTCTGTGATGTTTCTGCCCCTCTTGTGATAGCATGGTCTCTTGGTTAGAATACGGGGGCCAGGATTTGTGGGTTCCACCCCAGCTCTGCCATGGGGCAAGTTCCTGAGGCTCAGTAACATTGGGATAGCAACACTCTCCCGTTTCAGATTGGAACATTTTTTAAGACGGGATAAGCTCTGAGTGTGAGGTGCTACTCTGTCTCCCCTTCTCCAGCCAGCAGCAGTGAAGCATGGGCGGATGGCATCGACACCAGCACTGGGCCTGTGTCTGATGGGTGAAAGTTGCAGAGTAACTCCTGCTGGGGTGTAATGAGGACAGCTCTCCTATAACTGAGCTGGCTTCAGAAACCACAGCAAACATCCCGATTTCAGTACTGGTCGAACTGAATAGTGCCTTTAAAACAGGGGTAAAAAGCTGCTTTGGGCATGTTTGGTCTGAGCCAGGCCATTTCTCCTGTGGCTGGCACTCTCTACACTAATAGTTTTACAAAAGAGGAATGCCAGAAGAATAGCTTTCACTACTCTGCTGTTAGCAGAACAGGGAAAAGGTTTAAAATGACCAAACATCAAACAGGAAGAAAATGTCAGGAAATGTGTCCAATTCCTGGACATAGCTGTGGCAGTAAAAATAGCCCTTTCATAACTTGAAGGGAGCAAATGCTTCTGATCTATTAATACAGAGATCCTGCCTTATCACTGCAGGCTTTCTGCCACTTCCCTCCCCAGCGGCAAGCTGCTCTCTCAGTAGGCCAGGCTTAAAATGACAGCTCCTGCTGTGGATTTCAAGAGACAAGATTGTCTTGTTCTTTTCTGCTCACTGTGCTCTTTGAGGAATGTCTTTGGTGGGGGTGGGTAGTTCTTCCTTTCTGATAATCCAAAGAAAAATCCTGAAGTCTGCGGTTGGGGTATGACCAAACATTCATTATACCCAGGAAACTAAACCAGAATAAAGGTGAGGCTGTTGTAGACCAAAGAAGGGCTGAACTGTGTTAATAATCTGCATTTATAGGTGAGCCATAAACAATATTAGAAATTAGATGAATCTGGAGATGCTGAGGTGTTATGGGATGAGCATAGCAATAAATGTGTCCTAACTATAGTCCCTCTATCAGCAAAGTAATTGCACTTAAGGTCTGAATGGCAGTATTGTAGTAGGTGCCAAAGTTTTTAATTGCATAGTAGTTTACATTCTAATGGCTGTTTTCAGCTGCTCATAACAATGGGAAACATTCACCTTTTGGATTGCAATTGCTAATGCTTGGTGTCTCCTTGCAGAGCTGGAGTTGGGGGTGCCAGTTGCTTCTGGTTTGCTCTGTTGTATGGGACTGTATATCCAGGTTTTCTTTTCAACGCTTCTGAATTTTGAAGCCCCAGTAGGAGTTTTACCCTCATTGCAATGGGTGGAGGAGCAGGGCTTAGGTGTCCCTCATGCTCCAGCTGGAGTTGGTGCTGCTCAGGTCCCAGGTGTCTCCATTTGGTCTCTTAAAAAATGAGCTATCCCAGTTCAGTGGGCACTTTTGAACATTTTGACCTATGTATCATATGCTCCCAGCGTGGGGTGACTTGAGAGCACTCCACACCTCCAGTCCTCTGTAATGGTATTTGTTGTTCTTATCATTACGGTAGTAACTAGGGGTACCCGTCATGGACCAGGTCCCCATTGTGCCAGGCACTGTACAAACACAGGCCACTCCATAGGTTATTCAGTTGGGCAGCTCTCTGAGTGTATCCTATTTTCTGCTGACTCTTGTAAAGTCACTGTGACAGGTTCCTCTCCCTGGGAACTGGGGTACCACTGAGCCCTCTGACCCTCCAGACTGAGTTCCCTCTCTCACTGTGCTGCTGTGACAAGCTGCAGACCCACTCCTGGTCCTACACTTCCATCAGCATTCACACAGGTAGGGACACACCGAGCTGCAGTTACATGCTGGGTCTCTGACTAGCCACTGCATGAACTAACAATAGAAAGGCTAAAGCCGAGTTAACTCTCAGCTCCCCAGGCACACACCCCCTCTGGAGCATAAACCCAAAATTATACCATCTTGTGCTGCACAGAGAACTGTACAGTGTAAGATCATAGTTTGCCCTTCCCCCCGTCCCCCCACATGCGGAGAGGAATATGCAGCAGCCTTTGCCCCTTGAGCTATGATTTCCCATGCATTTCACTCCAACTCACTTGGTTTAGATAAAGCAAAAACAAGTTTATTAACTACAAAAGATAGATTTTGAATGATTATAAGTGGTAGCAAAGAGATCAAAGCAGATTACCTAGTAAATAGACTTAGTTTATGTTTTTGTTTAAGATACTAGAAAGATAGGATATGAATTAGCAAATTCTCACCCTGGCTGATGATACAAGCAGGCTGCAGATTCTTAAAGGACAAGCTGCACTTGCTTTACAGCTTGGAATCCCCAGTTGTTTCATTCACAGGCTAAAAATCCCTTTAGCCTGGGTCCAGCACTTCCCTCAGTTCAGTCTTTTTTCCCCCTCAGGTGTTTCCAGGAGTCTTCTTGTGTGGGGAGTGAAGAACCTCCAGTGAGGTCACTCCCTGCCTTATATAGTTTTTGCATATCGTGGGAAGCCTTTGTCCCAAACCTCAGTTTGTGGAAAAACACTGACATCCTAAGATGGAGTCCAGAGTCATGGGGCCTGATCACATGCCCTTGCATACCTTGCTGAATCATAGCAGCCATTACTTACAGGCTCTCTGGAGCATTCTCAGGAAGGCTCACCAGGTGGAAGATAAGCTTCTCCTAAGGCCTGTTGCTTTCCCTAATGGCTCATTACCCTGAATAGGCCCTTCTCAACAAGAGATTGAAAGCATCTTGCCTAGTGGGCGTCACCCACATATAACTATGTTTGAAATACAGATACATAGTCAATATTTATAACTTCACATACAAAAATGATGCATGCATACAAATAGGATAATCATATTCAGCAAATCATAATTTTTCCAATGACACCTCATATGACCCATCTTGTACAAAATGCATCATAATTATTCCATAATCATTTCATAATAATATAACTGTGAAGAATGTGGGATGCAGTGTCACAGTCACCATGTGAAAATCTCTTGCCCTATTTAGTCCACTCTGTCTTCCACCCAGGTGATCTATCTTCTCTGTGATCAAGGACGTCAGTTTGGTTGGAGTCTTGCTACTCGGTAGTGCATTTAGGAGGTTGGTGCCCTTCTGCCACCTTTATCATATGAAGCTGTTCATTTTGCTCTTGCGGGACTGAGTGCTTTGCAGTGCCACAAAGACTTGCATGTTGTGTGAGCTGACTTTTCTGATGCAGTGTGAGAGAGATTTCATAGGAGTATTTGCAATAAAAGTCAGACTTGAGCCAGCCACACCCAGGCTCCCTGCAGCCCCTTGAAAACATGGCTGCTGGAGGAGGCTGCTTCCTGGGACTCCCTCAAAAGCTACTTCCACCAGGAGTTCCCCACATTGCGGGAGCCAACTTTTCAGCCATTTGTCTTGAGGCTTCTTCTGAGTTTTCAGGGTGGGCAGAGTGGCATAACAGGATGTGGGGTTCTGAGCATGCTATTTAATCCTAGGTCGGCAATGTACTGGGGTGGGGGCCGTGAGAAACTTTAGGGAAAAAAACGTACTGTATACATTTTACCCACAGCAATGAATAACTAGCAAAGCTGATTCCTCCAGACACATCAGCAGGGGTCTCCTTAAATCTTGGAAAAATCCCACATTTGTTGTGGGTTGGTCAGAGTATAAAGAGCAAATTTCATGGATGTGTTCATACAGTTGCATATTCCATGCTACCCTTACTTCTGTGCTCCTGCTGGAGGGTTTTGTCTCTTCCACTCCATAACAGCCAGTTCATGCTTCTGGGCCTCAATCTGGACCTGTATTTCTTTGTCTCTTAACTCCAGGGCTCTTTTGTCCCTGGCTCCCTCTTCTTCCAAAGCCCTCTTATGAGCAGCTTCCTCCCTGGCTGCCTCTGCTTCCATAGCCCTTCTGTGCGCAGTTGCCTCTGCTTCTTTGAGGTTCAGTTGAAACTCCCGGTCCTTTGCCTTCTCTTCTGCTTCCAGTCTGGCCAGCTCTAGTTTAGCAGCTGCCTCACTTACTCATTTTCCTGCTCTCTTGTGCTGGGCCACACCCCTCTGCAGTTCACTGAAACTGGGATGCACTCAGCTCAGGGGCTTCCTAGTTAACAGAGACTTTCCCAGCGCCCAGGGTTCAGCCTTTCTGGGCAGTCTGCAACTTGTGCAGTTCTAGCTTCTTCTGATCTTCACTCTTACTTATTTTGCTTACTTTTCTGTCCCTATTTCCCTTACCTGAAATAAGCAAACAGAAAATAACAAACCAGTAACCACTTTGTCTGTTCTTCAGTCACCACACCCAAAACTCACTTAAAATCACTACCAGTATCTCAAAGCAATCAGCTGTGCACAGATCCTGCTCGACTACGCCACTGTGACGGGTTGGATCACAGAAACCTCCTTTGGGACTGCCACCTGATGTGCCTAGACTACCTCTGAGCCTGTTTTCCCTGCCAGCTTGGGGCTTCAGATCCTTGCCTGGTTTGAGCCAGACACTTGCCTGCCGCAAACACAGATCCAAGTTTGAACCACGTCCCCCACAAGCTGCAGGCTTAACTGAAAACAGTTTAAGAAGTGCTCCTGTCTCCAGCACTCAGATACCCAACTCCCAATGGGGTCCAAACCCCAAATAAATCCATTTGACCCTGTATAAAGCTTATACAGGGTAAACTCAAAAATTGTTCGCCCTCTATAATACTGATAGAGAGAGATGCACAGCTGTTTCCTCCCCCCCCCATGTATTAATACATACTCTGGATTAATTAATAAGTAAAAAGTGATTTTATTAAACCCTACTTTTTGTACTTAAGTGGTTCCAAGTAATAACGGACAGAACAAAGTGAATTACCAAGCAAAATAAAATAAATTCCTTGACTTTAGCAAAGCTTTTGACACAGTCTCCCACAGTATTCTTGTCAGCAAGTTAAAGAAGTATGGGCTGGATGGTTGCACTACAAGGTGGGTAGAAAGTTGGTTAGATTGTCGGGCTCAACGCATAGTGATCAATGGCTCCATGTCTAGTTGGCAGCCGGTATCTAGCCGAGTGCCCCAAGGGTCGGTCCTAGGGCCAGTTTTGTTCAATATCTTCATTAATGATCTGGAGGATGGTGTGGATTGCACCCTTGGCAACTTTGTGATTGACACTAAACTGGGAGGAGTGGTAGATACGCTGGAGGGTAGGGATAGGATACAGAGGGACCTAGACAAATTGGAGGATTCGGCCAAAAGAAATCTGAGGTTCAACAAGGACAAGTGCAGAGTCCTGCACTTAGGACGGAAGAATCCCATGCACCGCTACAGACTAGGGATCGAATGGCTCGGCAGCAGTTCTGCAGAAAAGGACCTAGGGGTGACAGTGGACGAGAAGCTGGATATGAGTCAACAGTGTGCCCTTACTGCCAAGAAGGCCAATGGCATTTTGGGGTGTATAAGTAGGGGCATTGCCAGCAGATTGAGGGACGTGATCGTTCCCCTCTATTCGACATTGGTGAGGCCTCATCTGGAGTACTGTGTCCAGTTTTGGGCCCCACACTACAAGAAGGATGTGGAAAAATTGGAAAGAGTCCAGCGAAGGGCAACAAAAAGGATTAGAGGTCTGGAACACATGACTTATGAGGAGAGGCTGAGGGAACTGGGATTGTTTAGTCTGCAGAAGAGAAGAATGAAGGGGGATTTGATAGCTGCTTTCAACTACCTGAAAGGGGATTCCAGAGAGGATGGATCTAGACTGTTCTCAGTGGTAGCTGATGACAGAACAAGGAGTAATGGTCTCAAGTTGCAGTGGGGGAAGTTTAGGTTGGATATTAGGAAAAACTTTTTCACTAGGAGGGTGGTGAAACACTGGAACGCGTTACCTAGGGAGGTGGTAGAATCCCCTTCCTTAGATATTTTTAAGGTCAGGCTTGATAAAGCCCTGGCTGGGATGATTTAGTCGGGGATTGGTTCTGCTCTGGGCAGGGGATTGGACTAGATGACCTCCAGAGGTCCCTTCCAACTCTGATATTCTATGATTCTATGAAAACATGCAAGTCTAAGCCTAATACAGTAAGAAAGTGATTACAGATAAAATCTCACCCTCAGATGTTTCAATGTTTCAATAAGGATCCGATGAAGTGAGCTGTAGCTCATGAAAGCTTATGCTCAAATAAATTGGTTAGTCTCTAAGGTGCCACAAGTACTCCTTTTCTTTTTGCGAATACAGACTAACACGGCTGCTACTCTGAAACCTTTCATAGACTGGGTGCCTTCCTAGTCTGGGCACAATCCTTTCCCCTGATACAGTCCTTGTTCCAGCTCAGGTGGCAGCTAGGGGATTTCTCATGACTGAAGCCCCCGTTGTTCTGTTCCACCCCCTTATATATCTTTTGCACAAGGCAGGAATCCTTTGTCCCTCTCTGGGTTCCCACCCCTCCTTCTAAATGGAAAAGTACTAGGTTAAAGATGGATTCCAGTTCAGGTGACATGATCACATGTCACTGTAAGACTTCAGTACCCACTTGCCAGCACACACATACAGGAAGACTTACAAGTAAACAGAGCCATCTACAGTCAATTGTCCTAGTTGATGGGAGCCATCAAGATTCCAAACCACCATTAATGGCCCACCCTTTGCATAATTACAATAGGACCTCAGAGTTATATTTCATATTTCTAGTTTCAGGTGCAAGAGTGATACATTTATACAAGTAGGATGACCACACTCAGTTGATTATAAGGTTTGTAATGGTACCTTACAAGAGACCTTTTGCATGAAGCATATTTTAGTTACATTATATTCACACTTATTAGCATATTTTCATAAAATCATATGGAGTGCAATGTCACACTGTTCTATTTATGTATTGCCACAGCTGTGTGTTGGGTTTGCAGGTAAAGAAAAAAACAGAGCTACCTCAACAGGCTCCTGGATGAAGTAAGTTTTAAGAGACTTGAAGGAAGAGATGTTGGAGTTTTGGATGGAAAATGGCCTGGAAATGAGGGCTGGAAACAGGAAGAGGGAAGTCAGTGGTTTGGATTGGGTTGAGCAAAGTGGATAATGTGGGGAGTCAAAGCTAGTTTCTCATCTGAGGAAGGACAGCAACAGATCGAGTAATTAGTACAGCTGGGAGGTGAGCTGGTTGGAATGCGGCTGCAATGGGTAAAAGTGAAATCTGATCATTCCTTCCTTTATGAGACAACAAAGGAACAAGAGGTCATTCAAGGAAATCAATGCCTGGTAAATTTAGAACAAATGCTGCTTCTCCCAGCTCTCAGGTAGCCTTGTGGAATTCACTGCAGCAGGAGGTCACGGAGTTAAATATTCAGGCTGAGTGATGACATTGTATAGCCTAGAGAAGGCTAATCGGCTTGTGATTTAGTGCCCACCAGGATTTTCAGGAGGAATTCCCCAACTGTGCACCTAGTTGCACAGTTGGGTTGTTCATTATTGGGGCCAGCAGGACAACTGTCAGAGCAGCTGAAGAGAGCACAGGGCTGTCCCGGGACCCCATCACCAGCTGGACATGCAGAGATGTCACTCTCACCTTGGTGTTGTCTCCTAGGCCGCACTGCACTTGGGAGGTCGGACAACAGTGGCTTCTAGGGGAGATGTTCTGTGTCCAGCAAGGAGGTGATGGGAATGACTAGTCCTTGTGCTGGGAGCAGTGCAGACACTCTATGCACAAGGGTGTCTTAATTCTGTAGCCACCCCAGTGCATGATGTGGAGGCTGCTCTCTTGGAGTGAGCCCCACATCAGAACCCTGGAATTCAGGGTGCTCCCACCTGCAAGCTAAAGCTGGTGCATCACAGGTTATCAAAGTAACTCTCTGTCCTACTGGAACATGGTTCCTTATTGGATCTGAGAAGACCCACCTAAAGCATTCCTGCCACCTCTGTCACTTAGGGACTATGCAGGCACCTGGACTGGGAGGGTCCCTGTGCTCTGCAACAAGCTCTCTTCACATCTCATTGGGGTTAGCTGGACCCTGCCATTCATGTCTTATATTGTGGCTGCTTTAGTGCCTTGAGTGCAGCTGCAAATAAGGCCTTTGACATTCTTCTTCCTGAACAAATGGGCTTGTTGCTCTTCTCAGGAAAACCAGCGCAGGCTCCTGCAGCCCTAGCCCTGGGTTCCCTACAATGGGCCTCCAGGAGCCCATCTTCACAGTTCCTGGGCTCACTGAGGGGATCGGTATATTCAGGTGTTGTGGTCCCCAGTGGAGTGTCTTTGCACAGTCTGCCACTTGGGGTTGCAGACTGTCCATCCAGAACTCAGGTTGGGAGTCCTCCCTGTCCAGCCCTCACATCCTTACCCACTGCAAACAAACACATGGGTGCAAGGTGGCCTCAGGGCCCCCCGGTTACCCTTGAAAGCCATTAACTTTGTTCCCTTGACATAGACCCACCTGCGGCCTGTGCCACTCTGGGTGGGGAGAGGGAGAATATCCAGGGCAATCAGTTGAGCAACCGGGACTTCATGTTCAGGGACTGGCTCCTGAGATCAGAGATTTGGGCAGTCCATTTGTCAAGCTGCTTGCAGGGGCTCAAGAGCGTGAGTGAAGCCTCAGGGTAGAATTGTTAGGAAGCAGAGCACCAACCCCAAGCTGGCTGTGAGTTTTATGCTAAGATTTCACCAACCAATTATCAAGTGTGAACTCCTCAGGGACTGTAGCAGCCTTAACATGGAGTCACAGACAGTCCCTTTAAGTACTCCAATCTTGCCACCAAGGTGATCCTGCCTTTGTGATAGATTGTCCCTTACACCAAGAACCACAGCAATATTCAGGTTACTCTCCATCTCAAATCACTGGTCACTTACCCCCGGTCAATTGCACCTTAGATCTCACCCCAAAGACAAAGCTTGTAGGCAATCCTATAATAAACTCTATGCAGATTTATTCACAGGAAAAGGAAACAAGAGTTATTTACAGTCCTGCTACATTTTCCAAGCCTAGTGTTCTGAGTAGGCCTCTTTTCAGAAACATTGCAGCATTGCCAGCTCTCAGGATTTTAACATGAGTCTTTGATGGGGGTTCTTAAAGCCCCAACTCCTGGAGTCAGGTGAGTATGGGAGAACCTCAGCTTTCATTCTTTTTAAGAAGGATGTTTCTGACCCTCATGGCAGCGGAGAAAAGCTGGAAACATAATTGGAGTGCATTGTAGAAGCTCAGAAACCAGAGGCAAATACAAAGAAACCATTTAAAAAAAAAATCTCATTTTTAAGCCAATCCTTTGATTGTATTCAGCCTGACTCAGGATTTTTGAGCTATCAATGTGATGTTGCTCTGCAATGAGCACTGTGCCTCCCCCTTTGAATGAATGTTTCTTTTCAGTTACTCACGCATAAAGTTATTATTTGTTGCAATCCTGAGGCCTCCCCTTTGTTTCTAGATAGGGCTGTTTTCTGCCTTTCTCTGATATTTTTATCAAAGGCTAATTTGGAACTCCATGTCTCTCAGCCTCTCTCCCTGCCTGCTGGCTGCCCGCATCCAGTCTTCAATCTATGGGGGTCAGAAGTGGGCTTTAGTTTTATCTGAACTATGTTCCGCACTTTGAGGAGCCTGAGAACCATTTCATTGCTCCCATACTACAGAGCTTCCAGACCCTGCCTTTCCTCTTCAATTAGTGGCCAAGGTTTTCAGTGGATGGGTGATCAGCACCTTCTGAAACCCAGGCACCTTTAAGATGTTCAGGATGGGTTCACCCAAAATTGAGGCACCAAGATTCACAAGTCACTTTTGAAAATCTTGGGCAGTGAATTTGTGATTCTGGAATACCATGAAGGAGGCCAAGCTTCACCCTCACCATCAAAGGACATTCAGCCAGACCCTTTGCCATATCCTGGGACAGAAAGGCAAAGGAATCAGCCAGCAATCTGTGGTGGAATCCTCAGTAGTTCATTACACTTATACTATGGGCCTATTTTCTATGTCTAGGCTGGATTTTGATTGGTAAGTGCTCCAGTAGGAAGATCACCCACTGTCTGTCTTAGGTGCTGCAGACCACATCCAGCAGATGCTGAGGCAGGCTGTCCTGTTAAGGAAGGCTGTCCTAGGTGGTGAAAAGAAAGACAGCATGGTAAAGAGAAGTTACTTACCAGTAATGAGTTTTGTCAGAATCCTCTTCCTGTAGCCTACTTCCTTCCCTTCCATCCCAGTTATTTGCTCTTGTGGCTGGATCTGAGATGTGTTTTTTTTCCTGCCTTTGAATTGAATTGAGCAGGAAGTGGGTGGACAAAACTATTTATAGCCCCTGTGATTGGCAGTCTCCAGTCGCCTCTTTACTGGTGGCTCTGTAATGCTCATTGTTACATCTGTTCTTTCTGTTGGATGAAGCAAGAGGACTCCAGCTGGAACAACACCCAGTAAGTACATTTTAGCATCACATACCCTTCTGGTCCCCCTCTCGGATGCTGTTAATTTGGAGCATGTTTCATTTCTACTGCCAGGGAGTAGGAGCATAGAGCCCTGCAGGGAGGGCAAATGGCCTTCCAGAGAAACCTTGTCTAAGTCACAGGCACCAACACTAGCCTGTTCTGGTTCTAGGGAAGATGGCTGAAACAAAGCTATCACACTTAGCAGGCTGTTAGTGGGGAGGCAAATATACATAGACAAGGAGCACTGGGAGCATTGGAGAGGGGTTAGGTTGGAGGACAGAGCATTGGAAACAAAGAGCACTGTAACCAAACTAAAGAGACATTGAAGAGTTTTTTTTCTTTTCTGCAGCAGTCTTTGTTATAATCATAATCGCCCAGCATGGGACTATAAGACTGGCAATACTTTGTCAGACAATTGATCCATCTAGGCTGGTGTAAGGGTTCCCTCCCCACTCTGAACTCTAGGGTACAGATGTGGGGATCCCCATGAAAGACCCCCTAAGCTTATTTTTACCAGCTTAGGTTAAAAACTTTCCCAAGGCACAAATTTTGCCTTGTCCTTAAACAATATGCTGCCACCACCAAGTGATTTAGACAAAGAACAGGGAAAGGACCACTTGGAGTTCCTATTTCCCCAAAATATCCCCCCAACCCCTTACACCCCCTTTCCTGGGGAGGCTTGAGAATAAACAAGATGAGCGCAGACCAGCCTTGGATTTTTAACACCCAAAAAACCCAATCAGAGTCTTAAACAGAACTTTAGTAGAAGAACAAAAAAAGATAAGAGAACAACTCTATAAGATCAGAATGGAAGATAATCTTACAGGCAGTCAGATTCAAAACATAGAGAATCCCTCTAGGCAAAACCTTTAGTTACAAAAAGACACAAAAACAGGAATACACATTTCCTCCAGCACCGCCAATTTCACAAGCCAAAACAAAGAAACCTAATGCATTTTCTAGCTAGATTACTTACTAAATTTACAGGAGTTAGAGGGCTTGCATCCTTGATCTGTTCCTGGCAAAGGTATCACACAGACAGACAAAACCCCTCCCTCCAGATTTGAAAGTATCTTGTCCCCTCATTGGTCATTTTGGGTCAGGTGCCAACCAGGTTACCTGAGCTTCTTAACCCTTTACAGGTAAAAGGACTTTGCCTCTGGCCAAGAGGGATTTTTATAGCACTGTATACAGAAAGGTGGTTACCCTTCCCTTTATATTTATGACAGCTGGCATGTTTGAAATGAGGACACCATGCTTTGAGGATATGAGCTACAACCCCATACTCAGTTACTGTCACGCTGCCTCATTATGGGTGTTTGGGCTGACAAACTCTCAAAGCATCATCAGAAGGCGGACAGGTTAGATGCACGTTTGGAAGTTTTCCCAGCCATTCCTTTGTTGATATCTACAATACATTTTGACTGTAAGGCACATCACTCCAGTTATGAAGCAGTTGTCACTAAGTACAGTGAGGGGGGATTTCTTAGCTACCAAAATGATCTCAAACTAAAGCACACACAGCTAAGAGCTGTGGGGTTGTACCACTAAAACTGAATTTTGGGAATCTTCAGATGTTCTCCAAACCACCAAGGATTATACCGATGCAAGCCGGACTATTTCCAAGTGCACAGAAGATTCTGGGTTGATAGTTTATTTAGTTGTGCAAATGAGTACATGCAGCTTGCTGAATCTAAACCCGCGGTGTTCTGGCGACATGCCACTTTTGGGGATCCATCTAATTTTACAGTTAGCAGGGCATATTTATTTGTCTGCTTATTTTCAACACCTCTCCTCAGTCTGAATGTCCCTGTATTTGTTTCCATCTTCCACAATCAGAGAAGAAAAAATACTATTTGAAAGCATTTTGCTTTTCCACTGAACAAGGCAGTCTTTCAGGACTAGAAATGGCAAAGGTTTAGCACATGAACTTTCTAAAAATGTTCCTGGCTGCTTGGAAGGAGCTGTTGTTCATCACGCCCATCGTCCTAGTGCTGGATGAGTGGCATGTGGCGGTGGTTAAGAGGATGGTGATGGTCAAAAACACTGTTTCATTAAATTCCGCTGAAGAGCAAAGCAAGGTGGTAATTTCTCCTCAACTCTGTGTCTCTCCTGTGAAATTGCTATTCGAGACCTCTCCTTAGTCAAGACTTATCCTGCAATGGCTTTCTAACACCCCATGTGGAGCATGGGATTGGGTAGTTCCAACTGTGCCTCTCACTAGCATTTTCATGATGCAAAATGTTGCCACCACAGATTAACTGAATAGTATTTGTTAGGAAAACTCGCCCTAGGCACTTGGAGAAGGAAGCTCTCCCCCTCAGTGCACCTTGTATTGCCACCAGAAGATGGGCTGAAGGACTCTTGGATGTGATTGACCAGTGGAGAATTACACAGCCTTCATCAGACTCTCACCTCTTCGCTGAGCCTGGGTTTGGGGGATCCTGAGTTGGGCAGAGCTATTCTTCTGTGGTGCTTCCTTCTCCTGTCCCCAGCAAATTGGCCCCTGAGCTGCAGCACTCTGCTGGCGTGGAGACAGCTTGCTTGAAGTTCTGACTCAGGTCTTCATAGTGCAGTAGGGATGCATCAGCATGGTTGTGTGGCCCGAGTTTCCATTGGAGTGTGGACACTCAAGTCTGCGTTTGGAAACACAAGTCCCCAAGCCTGGGTCCCACAGAGCTGTGTAGACATACCCTGAGAGGGTAGGGAAGGCACCTACAAAACCCTACCCAAAGTTAAAGTTGTAGGAAGTGGAATGCAGGAGATCAAATACACTGGCAGCTGCAGAGCTGGCCTGGGAAAAACAAGTAGCACAGGCTGAGGCCACTCAGAGGCTGGAGTGGGGCAGCAAGACTGTCCAGCTGCAGAGCGAATGCAGATGCAGTCCTGGCAGAGCCATCACAATGTGCACTACCACTCCCCATTTCCTGCAGGGGATAAAGGCATTCTCCTGGTCTGTTTTCTAGTGCAATGGCCTGGTCCAAACCACTCTGCTGCTTGGGTTTTCACTGCATTAACGGAGAAAACAAACCCTTGGAAAAGGTGCCTATTAGCCACATAATTGGTTGGTTCAGCAATCAGTTGATTTCCATATGCAGCCCATGCAAATTCTAGGAGATTTTCATGCACATGGCTGGGTGAGCACCTAGCTACTCATGCACATGTGGCAGTCTGTGCAATTGGTGTGCATGGTAGATGTGCAGGTGTGTGCATACAGATCTGTGCAGGCCAGATGACAGAAAAGGCAGCCTTTTGTGCATCTGTTTGTCCATTTCTGTCACTCCCATCACCATGGTAACCTTCTCCATGTCAGTGGGTTATTTTTACTCCCAATTCCTGCTACACCATCACCATCTCCTGGCGGCACAGCTTACTCCTTCTTAGGGGGAGCAGGTTATAATCATGCGAACTAATGGAGTTTCTTGAAAAGCCAAATCCTCAGCAGCATTAATTGCCCCATTCTCTGATGTTAACACAGAATATCAGAAGCTGGGTGTTCCTTGAAGCCAGTTAGAAAGGAAATCCAAACAAGAGCTGCAGTGAGTTTCTCATGTGGTGCCATGTCTGCATGGGAGGGAGTTGATCATGCTGCCCAGTGCCTTCTGCAGCAGAGCAAGGGGTGCTGCTGACCTTGGGCTCCAAAGGGAATCTGTTGAGGGCTTCTCATTCCAAAGGACATGATAGCAGCATGGCATCATGACGCTAGGGGCGGCGATCTCATGGCTCCTGCAGGTCCTGTAAGCAGAGGAAAGCAGGAAACGGATGGAAGCTTTTTGCCTCTCTAGGTCATGCCCACAGGTGTATGATCACTCTAAAAGGCTCCCAGCTGGAGAGAACAGCAAGCCCCATTATGAGCTTTGTAGTGCAGAATAGTTCTGTAGAAACTCTATAGCAAACCCATCCCTGGTTCCGGCAAGCTGCACCATAGGACTCCAGCAGGATTTAGAGCTCAGCCCTGGAAGATTTTTTGATTTGGTGGCCTCAGTCCTCAGCTCTGGGAGTCCTGTGGGTTTATCGTGGTGCATTTCTGGAGCTGGGAGCAAATGTAAGTAGCCAGTGACTCAGACTCCAGTATATGGAAAAGGTCAGGGCTTGTGTGCACCTAGTGCCTCCTTTCCAAGAACATTTGAGGGCAGAAAGAACTGGCCCAAGAAATGGGGCAGCCAGACCCAGGCTTACTCTAGCAAGTGGGATGGTACAAGCAAATCCCATCCTTCCCCCAGCGTCCTCTGCTGCTTTGCTGGCTGTAAGGTCCCAAAGGAGGCTCATCACCCCATCCCTAGGCTGCTGTAGTAGTGTTAGTGAGTGCACTGGGGGTTGGCAGCCCAGAGAGCTTTGAAATCTTAAACTGACAAAGGGAAATGCCATTTAATGTAGCCAGCTGTAGCATAATGGGTCTGGAGGCAAGGAACCATCACAGAGAAACCTAGTTAAATGGCATCATGCCACATCCTGGCTAGCAGAGAGATTGTGGGGTCATAGGGTGTGGAAGTCATCATCCCAGTTTAGAGCGGTCATTAAAGGCAAGAACTACTGAGGCTGAAACTTTTGGAGAAGAGCTCTCCTCCTGCCTCTAGGAGAGCGGAGAGGATGCCACTTGTGGCCAGCTACACCCAGCCACATTCACACAGAGAGGTTCCTCACCCAGCTGTCATTCCCATGCATGTCTCCTCCATATCTTCATTGTGAGATGTATGGCCACTTTGTGCTCGTGCCATGGACTTCTTTCAGTGGAGACATCCCACTCCCCTTGGAGACTTTCGGCCTCCCCTGTCATACATCCTCCCTGCGTAAGACGCTCCTTTCATTTGACTCCCTTCAGTATGACTGCTCAAAGCTCCAGTGTGAAACCACAGAAAAATCTGAGAGTCTCTGGATTAAGTTAAAAAGTGTGAGCAACAAGGGTGATGTCGTGGTGGGAGTCTGCTATAGACCACAAGAGCAGGGGGATGAGGTGGACAAGGCAACAAACAGAAGTTACTAGATCACAGGCCCTGGTTCTCATGGAGGACTTCAATCACCCCAATATCTGTTGGGAGAGCAATACAGCACTGCACGGACAATTCAGGAAGTTTTTGGAAAGTGTAGGGGACAATTTCCTGGTGCAAGTGCTGGAGGAACCAACTAGGGGCAGAGCTCTTCTTGACCTGATGCTCACAAACAGGGAAGAATTAATACGGAAAGCAAAAGTGGATGGGAACCTGGGAGGCAGTGACCATGAGATGGTTGAGTTCAGGATCCTGACAAAAGGAAGAAAGGAGAGCAGCAGAATACAGACCCTAGACTTCAGAAAAGCAGACTTTGACTCCCTCAGGGAACTGATGGTCAGGATCTCCTGGGAGAATAACATGAGGGGGAAAGGAGTCCGGGAGAGCTGGCTATATTTTAAAGAATCCTTATTGAGGTTGCAGAAACAAACCATCCTGATGTGTAGAAAGAATAGTAAATATGGCAGGCAACCAGCTTGGCTTAACAGTGAAATCCTTGCTGATCTTAAACACAAAAAAAGAAGCTTAGAAGAAGAGGAAGCTTGGACAATTGACCAGGGAGGACTACAAAAATATTGCTCAGGCATGCAGGAGTGAAATCAGGAAGACCAAATTACACTTGGAGTTGCAGCTAGCAAGGGATGTTAAGAGTAACAAGAAGGGTTTCTACGGGTATGTTAGCAACAAGAAAAAGATCAGGGAAAGTGTGGGCCCCTTACTGAATGAGGGAGGCAACCTAGTGACAGAGGATGTGGAACAAGCTAATGTACTCAATGCTTTTTTTGCCTCTGTCTTCACAAACAAGGTCAGCTCCCAGATAACTGCACTGGGCAACACAGTAAGGGGAGGAGGTGACCAGCCCTCTGTGGAGAAAGAAGTGGTTCAGGACTATTTAGAAAAGCTGGATGAGCACAAGTCCATGGGGCTGGATGCACTGCATCTGAGGGTGCTAAAGGAGCTGGCTGATGTGATTGCAGAGCCATTGGCCATTATCTTTGAAAACTCATGGCAATCGGGGGAGGTCCCAGATGACTGGAAAAAGGCTAATGTAGTGGCCATCTTTAAAAAAGGGAAGAAGGAGGATCTGGGGAACTACAGGCCAGTCAGCCTCCCCTCAGTCCCTGGAAAAATCATGGAGCAGGTCCTCAAGGAATCAATTTTGAAGCACTTTGAGGAGAGGAAAGTGATCAGGAACAGTCAGCATGGATTCACCAAGGGGAAGTAATGCCTGACTAACCTAATTGTCTTCGATGATGAGATAATTGGCTCTGTGGATGAGGGGAAAGCAGCGGACATGTTATTCCTTGACTTTAGCAAAGCATTTGATACAGTCTCTCACAGTATTCTTGCCAGCAAGATAAAGAAGTATGGGCTGGATGAATGGACTATAAGGTGGATAGAAAGCTGGCTAGATCATCAGGCTCAACTGGTAATGATCAATGGCTCCATGTCTAGTTGGCAGCCGGTATCAAGCGGAGTGACCCAAGGGTCGGTCCTGGGGCTGGTTTTGTTCAATATCTTCATGAATGGTCTGGAGGATGGCGTGGATTGCACCCTCAGCAAGTTTGCAGATGACACTAAACTGGGAAGAGAGGTAGATATGCTGGAGGGTAGGGATAGGATACAGAGGGCCCTAGACAAATTAGAGGATTGGGCCAAAAGAAATCTGATGAGATTCATCAAGGACAAATGTAGAGTCCAGCACTTAGGACGGAAGTTTCCCATGCACTGTTACAGACTAGGGACCAAGTAGCTAGGCAGCAGTTCTGCAGAAAAGGACCTAGGGGTTACAGTGGACAAGAAGCTGGATATGAGTCAACTGTATTTCCCACATTTCAAGGATGATTTTATCCAGTTGATTCTGGCAAACTTGCACGGGAGAGCACATCAGCCACCTTGTTAGAAGTTCCTCAAATGTGTTGTATTTCAAAATCAAAATCTTGGAGAGCTAAACTCCATTGAAGAAGTTTTTTGTTATCGTCCTTGACGGTGTGAAGCCACTTCAGCGCAGCATGGTCGGTTGGTAGTTGGAAACGCCATCCCCAAACGTATGGGCGTAGATTTTCCAGCGCGTACACAATGGCGTAGCATTCCTTTTCGCTGATTGACGAGTTGCTTTCCCTCTCAGACAGTCTTTTGGTGAGAAACACAACAGGATGGACTTCTTGATCTGGTCCTTCCTGCATTAAAACTGCTCCCACACTACGCTCGGACGCATCTGAGGTTACTAGGAACGGATTGTCAAAGTCTGGGGCCCTTAGCACAGGGTCAGACATGAGGGTGGCTTTAAGATGGTTAAAGGCCTTCTGACACTCTTCAGTCCACTGAACTGCATTTGGCTGTTTCTTTTTTGGTTAAGTCTGTCAGTGGGGCGGCAATTTGGCTGTATTGCGGTAAAAATCACCTGTAATATCCAGCCAAGCCTAAGAAGGATTGGACCTGTTTCTTTGACTTTGGGACAGGCCACTTTTGGATAGCATCCACTTTGGCCTGTAGGGGGTTGATAGTTCCTTGACCCACCTGGTGTCCAAGGTAAGTCACTCTGTTTAGGCCTATATGACACTTCTTAGCCTGAACAGTTAGTCTTTCCTCTTTTATGTGCTCGAAGACTTTTCATAGATGTTCCAAGTGTTCTGCCCAGGAATCCGAAAATATGGCCACATCGTCAAGATAGGCGACTGCATATTCTCCCAATCCCGCTAGGAGACCATCTACAAGTTTTTTGAAGGTGGCGGCTGCATTTCGCAGCCTGAAAGGGAGCTCATAAAATTCATACAGCCCGACATGTGTGATGGAGGCTGACCTTTCCTTGGCAGATTCATCTAGCTGTACCTGCCAGTACCCCTTGGTTAAGTCCAAGGTAGAGATGAACTGGGCCCGTCACAGTTTCTCCAATAGTTCATCTGTGCGTGGCATTGGATAGTTGTCTGGGCGAGTTACAGCATTTAGCTTATACTGTAGTCCACGCAAAAACGTATCTCCCCATCTGGTTTGGGAACTAGAACCAATGAAGATGCCCATGCACTGCCAGAGGGGTGGATTACACCCATCTGTAGCATATCCTGGATCTCCCATTCTATAGCAGTTTTAGCTTGAGGAGACACCCGATAAGGTTGGGCTCTAATTGCGTGAGCATTACCTGTGTCAATGGAGTGGTATGCCCGTTCAGTCAGTCCTGGGGTAGCTGAGAACATCGGCACGGAGCTAGTGCACAGCTCCTTGATCTGCTGTCGCTGCATACGCCCAAGGGTCATGGAGAGGTTCACCTCTTCTACGCCACCAGCACTTTTCCCTTCATAGTAGACACCTTCAGGCCACTCAGTGTCATCTCCTCTCTGGGCTGTAAACTGACTAACCTTTAATTCTCTGGAATAAAAGGGCTTTAGAGAATTAATATGGTACACCTTAGGCTTTCGGTTGGAGGTGGGGAATGCTATGAGATAATTAACAGCTCCCAGGCGCTCTTGGACCGTGACTGGCCCTTCCCACAATGGTTCCATTTTATGGGCCTGGAGCGCCTTCAAGACCATGACCTGGTCTTCTACTTGGAAGGAACGCTCTCTGGCATGTTTATCATACCAGGCTTTTTGCTCTTTTTGAGCACCCTTTAGGTTTTCTCTAGCAAGGGCTAAAGAGGTTCAGAGGGTGTTTTGTAGGTTGGTTACAAAGTCCAGAATGTTAGTTCCTGATGAAGGTGCAAACCCCTCCCATTGGTGCTTCACCAACTGTAATGGCCCCTTAACCTCGCGGCCATATACATGTTCAAATGGTGAAAACCCTAAACTAGGATGTGGCACAGCTCTGTAGGCAAAGAGCAACTGCTGCAACACTAGATCCCAGTCATTGGAGTGCTCATTTATGAATTTACATATCATGGCCCCCAAAGTTCCATTAAACTTCTCCACCAGGCCATTTGTTTGATGGTGGTAAGAGGTAGCAACCAAGTGATTCACCCCATGAGCTTCCCAAAGGCTTTCCATGGTTCCTGCCAGGAAATTAGTTCCTGCATCTGTAAGGATATCGGAGGGCCAACCTACCCTGGCAAAAATGTCTGTTAGTGCCTGGCACACACTTGTAGCCCTGGTGTTGCTTAGAGCTACTGCTTCCGGCCATCAGGTGGCAAAATCCATGAAAGTCAGTATGTACTGATTTCCTCTGGGTATCTTTTTCAGAAAAGGACCCAGAATATCCACAGCTACTCGCTGAAATGGAACCTCAATGATGGGGAGTGGCTAGAGAGGGGCTTTGAACTGGTCTTCGGGTTTTCCCACTCTTTGGCGCACCTCACAAACCGGACATAGGTAGAAACATCCTTGCCCATTCCCTCTTAGTGGAACGACTTTCCCAAACGGTCTTTGGTCCTGTTCACCCCAGCATGGCCATTAGGATGATCGTGGGCTAAGCTTAAGAGCTTGACCCGATACTTAGTTAGAACTACCAACTGTCTCTGAGAATGCCAGTCTTCCTGGTGTCCACCAGAAACAGTTTCCTTGTATAAAAGTCCTCTTTCTACAACAAACCTGGATCGATTAGAAGAGCTGAGAGGTGGTGGGTTGCTCCGTGCCGCCGTCCAAGCTCTCTGGAGGCTTTCATCTGCTTCCTGTTCGGTCTGGAACTGTTCCCTTGATGCTGGAGACATCCGTTCCTCATTGGGTTGTGGATCTGGGCTTGGTCCCTCTGGAAGCAGTGCAGGTGATGGGGCTGTTTCCATTGACTGTGAACCGCTCTCTGCTGGTGCACAATGTTGGGGTTCAGGCTGTGGCTGAGCCTCTTGTGTAGGGTTATCTGCTGCTGCCAGTGCAAGTTTGGTGCAGCCCTCTGGTGTTGGGGTTGCAAGCATTGGATTTAGTGCTGGCAATGGTTCTGGTGGTGGTTGTTCTGCCAGTTCCGATTCTGGGACTGGCTGTGTCTGGGTCTCTGACTGGATCCACTACTGCTGTCGCAGACGTTGGCATGGAGTCCAGTTCCATCACCTCTGACTGGGCCCTGGTAGAAGTCTCCGGAACAGAGCTAGGTATGACAGGTTGCTTAGCCTGGCTGCGGGTGACCATTCCCACACTCTTGGCTAGCTTCACATGACTGGCCAAGTCTTCTCCCAGCAGCATGGGAATGGGATAATCATAGATTGCAGAAGTCAATGTTCCTGACCAGCCCTTGTACTGGACAGGCAACTTGGCCGTAAGCTCATAGACTCATAGATATTAAAGTCAGAATGGACCATTATGATCATCTAGTCTGACCTCCTGCACAATGCAGGCCACAGAATCTCACCCACCCACTCCTGCAATAAACCTCTCATCTATGTCTGAGCGATTGAAGTCCTCAAATCATGGTTTAAAGACTTCAAGGTGCAGAGAATCCTCCAGCAAGTGACCTGTGCACCATGCTGCAGAGGAAGGCAAAAAAAACCCAGGGCCTCTTCCAATCTGCCCTGGAGGAAACTTCCTTCCCGACCCCAAATATGGCGATCAGCTGAACCTTGAGCATGTGGGCAAGATTCACCAGCCAGATATCCAGGAAAGAATTCTCTGTAGTAACTCAGATCCCACCCCATCTAACATCCCATCTCATGCCATTGGGGCTATTTACCATGAAATGTTAAAGATCAATTAATTGCCAAAGTCATGTTATCCCATCATACCATCTCCTCCATAAACTTATCGAGTTTAGTCAAAAGAGTTTGACTTGAAGGGTTGAATCATCACTTGGACCTCTGGGTCGATGAAGTTGGGGTCCACTAAGGATTGGTGGATAGCCGACACCTGTGCTCCAGTGTCCCTCCACGCTGTAACCTTCTTCCCACCCACACTCGCAGTTTCCCTCCGCTCTGAGGGTATCTGGGAGGCATCTGGGCCTGAGTACCTTTGGTGTGACCCCGGTACAATGAATTGTAATCTGTTGGGGTGGTTGGCCTTTACATGTCCCGGCTCGTTACATTTAAAACATCGCCCAGCTGACTGGTCACTGGGGCGAGGTAGGATGCTGGAGAATGGTGTGTTGGGACGATAAGGTGTCTGGGGTTTTCCTTGGGGTGTAGTTGTGGCCTTGGGCTGCCCCCAGTAGTAGGGTGTGGTCTGAGGGTGTCCCTTCTGGTGTCCGCTCAAACTGTGACCAGGGTTGTTCCTCTCTCCTCCCTCCACCTGTTTTGTTTCAGTTTGCCCCGCCTCTCTGGCGGTCTGGGACTGCTCGTATTGATCAGCATAAGAAGCAAGATTTTCTGCTGGGTCCATTTTCTTATCCCATAAACACTGTTTTATATCATCGGACATATTCAGGCATTGTTCCTGAGCCATCAAATCACACACTCCTTCAAAGCTAGTTACACCCCTTCCTTTGACCCATTTATCTAGGAGATCCTTCATCTGGTTTACATAAACCACATTATTTAGTCCAGGCCCTCTCTTAAGGGTTAGAAATTTTACTCTGTAATTTTCAGGTGTAACTTGAAATTGTTTTAAAACCAAATCCTTGAATTTATCATAGTCAGAAGCCTCATCAATAGGCATCTTGTTGAATATGTACAGAGCTCTTCCAGTCAATTTTGCGACCAATGTGGTCATCTTGTGAGCATCAGGAATTTTATGGAGTGTGCACAGTCTCTCAAAGGTGAGAAAATATTCAGCAATATCACTGGATTCATCATACTGTGGACATAGTCTCTCCCATTTCTGGATTGTTGGGGAAGGATTGTTAGGGTTATTCGGTATATTCTGCTGAGCCCTTGCCTTTTCTATCTCCAGTGCATGCTTCCTCTCTTTTTCCCTCTCCTCCATTTCTTTTTCTTTTGCCTCCATAGCTCTCCTGTGGGCAGCTTCTTCTGCCTCCACCCTGGCTTTTTCTGCCTCCCTAGCAGCTCTTTCTTTGGCCGCTTGTCATCAATCTCCATCTGTCTGAGTTCTACCCATCTTTCATGTTCCTTCTGTCTTTCCTCAGCCTCAAATCTGGCTAATTCCAGTTTTTGTTGGACATTGCTTTCTGTCATCCTAGCCTCTCTGTGTTTAAACTAGCTATACCCGAGAGATAGAAAGAAAAAAAAAACCTGCTTGTGAATTCCCAATTTGCTGTGCTGTAACCTGATACCTTTGCCTCTGATAGTTTTTTTTTAACAAAAGGATTTTTCTGTAGGCTGGGAACAGCTAACACCTCTGCCTCCAGGCAAAGAGACAGAAAACCCTCTAGCTGCTCTCAGCTTAAAAAAAACCTCTTCAGGTCTGTGCTTTTGGTTCAAAATGATCTCTGGTTCAAAATGATCCCACCGCTCTGCCACCATGTCACAGTTCCCTCCCCACTCTGAACTCTAGGGTACAGATGTGGGCACCCACATGAAAGACCCCCTAAGCTTATTTCTACCAGTTAAGGTTAAAACTTCCACAAGGCAAAAAGTCTTTGCCCTTGGATTAGGTAAAACACTGCCACCACCAAGCAATTTAGACAAAGAACACGGAAAGGACCACTTGGAGTCCTATTCCTCCAAAATATTCCCCCAAGCTCTACATCCCCTTTCCTGGGCAAGGCTTGGTAATAATATCCTCACCAATTCATACAGGTGAACACAGACCCAAACCCTTGGATCTTAAGAACAATGAAAAATCAATCAGGTTCTTAAAAGAAGAATTTTATTAGAAGAACAAAAAAGATAAGAGAACAACTCTGTAAAACCAGAATGGAAGATAATCTTACAGGCAGTCAGATTCAAAACATAGAGAATCCCTCTAGGCAAAACCTTAAGTTACAAAAAGACACAAAAACAGGAATACACATTTCCTCCAGCACGGCGAATTTCACAAGCCAAAACAAAGAAAACCTAATGCATTTTCTAGCTAGATTACTTACTAATTTTACAGGAGTTGGAGGGCTTGCATCCTTGATCTGTTCCCGGCAAAGGTATCACACAGACAGACAAAAGCCTTTTTCCCCCCCTCTAGGTTTGAAAGTATCTTGTCCCCTCATTGGTCATTTTGGGTCAGGTGTCTGCCAGGTTATCTGAGCTTCTTAACCCTTTACAGGTAAAAGGACTTTGCCTCTGGCCAGGAGGGATTTTATAGCACTGTATACAGAAAGGTGGTTACCCTTCCCTTTATATTTATGACATGTGCTAGAGTAGTGTTTCTCCAGAACCAGTCTGTGGACCAATGCTGATCCCTGGCAGGCTCCTTGCTAGTCTCTGAGATTTCCCTGACACCGAAGAGTAATATTTAAAAGGTAATTTTTTTTGTATTTGCATTTTACATCACTGGATTCATTCAATTATTCCCGAACACTAATTAATAACAAATAAATAAACCAACTGACTGGGTTGACATCAGTTGCCATGGTGTTGATATCAGAACCAGCCAGAGGAGTGGGTGACCACCCAGGGTGCTGTGGTTGGAGGGGGCGCGTGGCACAGGAGGGCCAGAGCCTGGTGTGTCTGGGGGCAGGAGGAGCAGAGCTGGAGACTACAACCAGCTGGGCACTCCAGCAGCCCCATAAGTCATTGCAGGAGCACACCAAGTCTGGAGTGCGGAGCCCTGGAGCCAGAGGCACATGTGCGCGGTTCTCCCCGTGTGGACTGGCCCGGCTACTCCACCCGGGGGCTGTGCATGGCACGGGGGGCGAGGCAGTGCAGTAGGGGGGTAGGGGTGACAGCTGCTCCTCCAGGGCCCTACGTGTGAAGTTAAGCATCGAGTTGGCCTCCCTTCCCTGCAGCCCTGGTGCTCTGTGTGTGTCCCAAACACAAGGATGCACGCCCAGGCTCTCCCCTTTCTTTCTTCCCTCCCCACTCCAGTCTCACACTGAGTGCTGGGCTTCATCTTCTCCTGCCTGGTGAGTCTGGGGGAGACAGGTCCCAACGGGACCCTGTGGTACAGACCAGAGCTCTTTCTCCTTCTGGCACCTCAGGATCTGTGCTCCCCCAGCCTCCCTGGCAAGTGTCCAAGTGAGCAGACGTGCCATTTGGGGGCCATCCCCCTGAGTTTCATACCATAGCAGAGTGCAACCAGAAAATGAACCACTGCTCAATGGTGGAACCAGAAGCCCTTAGCTGTGGAAAAGTATGTTGGCCAATCTATTGTAATATTTTCTTTCCAATTATCACTTTAAAAGCTTTTCGTCTTTCCTTTTTATTAAGCTAGTGCCAAAACTAATTTCTTCTCTAATTTGTTAATTACTCCATATTTTAGAAGAATGTTTGAGGAGAAACTCAACTACTTTAGACTTCATAATTTTTAATGAGAAATGAGATATACAAATTAAGAGTGCATATAATTTTGCTTGTGTATAATTTTTCAGAAGGTAATATAAATGAAAGTTAAAAAGTACTGTATGTGGGTGTTTGAGGGTGATTGGTGTGATATTGTAAGGACAATGATATAGAGCAAAATATTCTGCATGAATTTTATTTCCTGGTTAAAATTATTAGTTCTTGTATTAAGGTTCCAAAAGTGATATAAGAAAGTAAATGCAAAGTAATGCTGTCATAAATATAAAGGGAAGGGTAACCACCTTTCTGTATACAGTGCTATAAAATCCCTCCTGGCCAGAGGCAAAGTCCTTTTACCTGTAAAGGGTTAAGAAGCTCAGATAACCTGGCTGGCATCTGACCCAAAATGACCAATGAGGGGACAAGATACTTTCAAATCTGGAGGCGGGGAAAAAGGCTTTTGTCTGTCTGTGTGATACCTTTGCCGGGAACAGATCAAGGATGCAAGCAAGCCTTCCAACTGCTGTAAAGTTAGTAAGTAATCTAGCTAGAAAATGCATTAGGTTTTCTTTGTTTTGGCTTGTGAAATTTGCCATGCTGGAGGAAATGTATATTCCTGTTTTTGTGTCTTTTTGTAAGACACAAAGGTTTTGCCTAGAGGGATTCTCTATGTTTTGAATCTGACTGCCTGTAAGATTATCTTCCATTCTGATCTTACAGAGTTGTTCTCTTATCTTTTTTTGTTCTTCAAATAAAGTTCTGTTTTTTAAGACTCTGATTGTGTTTTTTGGGTGTTAAAAATCCAAGGCTGGTCTGTGCTCATCTTGTTTATTCCCAAGCCTCCCCAGGAAAGGGGGTGTAAGGGGTTGGGGGGATATTTTGGGGAAATAGGAACTCCAAGTGGTCCTTTCCCTGTTCTTTGTCACTTGGTGGTGGCAGCATACTGTTCAAAGACAAGGTGAAGTTTGTGCCTTGGGAAAGTTTGTAACCTAAGGTGGTCAAAATAAGCTTAGGGGCTCTTTCATGCAGGTCCCCACATCTAGAGTTCAGAGTGGGGAAGGAACCCTGACAAATGCACACTGCAAAACATAATCCCAACTATACATACAACATGATGGGGTCTAAATTAGCTGTTCCCACTCAAGAAAGAGATCTGAGAGTCACTGTGGATAGTTCTCTGAAAACATCCCCTCAATGTGCAGCAGTAGTCAAAAAAAGCTAACAGAATGTTAGGAACCATTAGGGGGAATGGAGGGGTGGGAGCACTGTAACCAACTGCAGTTTAAATGCATGTTCGCCCTCTGAATTGTGCCTAGAGTATCAGTAAGGAAATCAGTGTAATTCGCTGCACAGGCTTTGTCTTGATTAGGATCAAAAGGTGTGTTAGAAAGTGATAGCTGCTATGTTCTAACAAACATTCTAAGTCTAGTGTAGACGAGGCAGTGTTGGGATTAAAGTCTACAAGGAAATATAAAATCATTGCTGAAAAGGTTTGTAGATAATACAAAGTTTGGTATGGGGCTGTAAATAATACAAAATGATATGAATGGATTACCTGGTAAAAAGGGTGCCATCACATAGCATGCAGCCTAATACAAGCCAAAGCAACGTCATGCATTTAGGAGCAAAGAATGCAGGCCAACTTACGTCAGATAGGGGCTGCATCCTGGAAATCAGGGACTGAAAAGGACATCGAGGTCATGGTTGTAACCAAGTGAAGATTAGCTCGCAGCACAGTGCTGTGGCTAAGAGGGCTAACATGACTGTAGATGTATAAGGCAGGGAATGTTAAGGAGTAGGGTGTGATATTTCCTCTGCACCCAGCACTCGTGAGACCATTCCTGGTTACTGGATTCAGCTCTCTTAGCCACACTTTTAAAAAGCTATTGCAAAATTGGAGAGGGTCCACAGAAAAAGCACAACCATTTTTTGAGAGCTGAAAAATATGCCTTCCAGGGAGAGACCAAAGGAGCTCAGTCAGTCCTGTCAGTCCTAAGAGACAGTTAAGAGACAACTTGGTTATAGGTACCATTCCATGGCAGCTGGACATATAATTTTCAGCTCATGTGGATGAACCTGTGCTAGCTGTTCTGTAGCTAGCTGGTTAAACATATATGTGAGGAGGATGCAGTGGTACAGCTTCAGCATTGGCTGCACAAGTATGTACCAGGGGAGTCAGGTGGGTTTGTGCAGTGTCTGTTAAAGCCTGTGTCTGTCATGGCATTCTCACTGCTACTGTTAGCTGGCTAGCTAGAGTTCAGCTGGCATGGGTATGTCTCCATGCGCTGCCATTCACATCCCGGCTGCAGCAGAGACACACCCTGTGGGCTGTAGGTAACTACACAGGAGTCATTAATCTAACAGGCAGAAGGCACAATAAGAAGTTATGGATGTTGAAGACAGAAAAATTCAAATTGGAAATAAGATACAGGTTTTTAAGAGTGAAGACAACTGACCAGGAGCAGCTCCCTAAGGGATGTAATGGGTTCTCCATCGCTTTGAGGCTTTGAGTCATGACTGGGTGTCTTTCTGAGAGACCATAGTTCAACCACAGGTTGGCAGACTGGATGCAAGAATCACAAGGGGAAATATATGATCTATGTGATGCAGGAGATCAGACTAGTTGAGTATGATGGTCCCTTCTGCTCTTAAAAAGCTATGGGTCTCTGTCATAAATATAAAGGGAAGGGTAACCACCTTTCAGTATACAGTGCTATAAAATCCCTCCTGGCCAGAGGCAAAACCGTTTCACCTGTAAAGGGTTAAGAAGCTAAGGTAAGCTAGCTGGCACCTGACCCAAAATGACCAATGAGAGGACAAGATACTTTCAAATCTGAAGGGGGGGGACGACAAAGGGTTTGTCTGTCTGTGTGATGCTTTTGCCGGGAACAGATCAGGAATGCAGCTTTACAACCCCTGTTAAGTTAGTAAGTAATCTAGCTAGAAATGTGTTAGATTTCCTTTTGTTTAATGGCTGGTAAAATAAGCTGTGCTGGATGGCATGTATATTCCTGTTTTTGTGTCTTTTTGTAACTTAAGGTTTTGCCTCAAGGGATTCTCTATGTTTTGAATCTGGTTACCCTGTAAGGTAATTACTATCCTGATTTTACAGAGGTGATTCTTTTATCTTTTCTTTAATTAAAATTCTTCTTTTAGGAACCTGATTGATTTTTCATTGTTCTTAAGATCCAAGGGTTTGGGTCTGTGTTCACGTGTACAAAATGGTGAGGATTCTTATCAAGCCTTCCCCAAGAAAGGGGGTGTAGGGCTTGAGGGGATATTTTGGGGGAAGACATCTCCAAGTGTGCTCTTTCCCTGTTCTTTGTTTAAAATGCTTGGTGGTGGCAGCATACAGTTCAAGGACAAGGCAAAGTGTGTACCTTGGGGAAGTTTTTAACTTAAGCTGGTAAGAATAAGCTTAGGGGGTCTTTCATGCAGGTCCCTACATCTGTACCCTAGAGTTCAGAGTGGGGAAGGAACCCGGACAGTCTCTAAGACCAGAAGCAGTTTTTCCCTGGACCTAATAAGTGCAGGATGCTCCCTTTTTCGTGTTTTGTCAACACCACATCTGGCTTCAGTTTGAAACAGGGTGACCAGATAGCAAGTGTGAAAAGTTGGGACAGGGGAGGAGGGGTAATAGGGTTCTAGACAAAGCCCCTACAATCGGGATGTCTGGTCACCCTAGTCTGACTCATGGGCAGTTCCAGGTCTTTCTCAGGAGTGGGTCCCAGTTACTCCCCCAGTTATTCCCCTCCCTGCTGATTTCTCAATGGATGAATAATAGCAGGCAGGTTGTGCAGCCTGGGTGGGTAACCTCATATGAGCTCCTGGAAAGAGAAATGCCAGACCTCCTTGATCTGGTCGGGAGATAACTCGCTGGAGTCTGTTTGCAAAGGAGTTATTGTAGGAACCATCTCAGAAGAGATAAGGACATTTTCTTACCCACAGCCCCAGGTGACCCTCTGCTACTTCCCCTTCTCTTCCTGAGCACAGAGTCCCACGCTGCAGCCACCAACCTCCAGCTTATAATGCATCTGAGAGTGAACCTCCCAGTCTGGGCCCAGAGACTTGTGCCAGTGGGGCTAGGGCACTGTGCTCCCCCAGCCCCACACAGCTGCCTCTCAGACTAGACAGCCCAAGCTCCACCCAAGTCCCAGTGTCAGCACTGTCTACCCAGCTATTTCTAGTGCTGTAGTAGGAGATCCCAGCACAAATCTGTGTACCCCGGCAGGGAGGCTCGTTCCCAGGTGCAGTGTAGACACACCCTATGAAGGCAGGGTGAGATTTCCGTGGAGCACCCTTCCTCAGTAGTATGTTGGAGGACACTGTTGAGTATTGTGAGGTGTTCCCTCCTCCTTCCATCAGGCCTAAGAGCACGTGCCCATCAGAGTACTCCCAGCCCCAGACTGAGTAAATCTGGGGGTCTCTTCTCCCCACTCTCTTCCTGCTTTGGCAAGATCCCTTTAAAGATCCAGACAGTCCCCAGGGTCCAGCTTCTCGACCACAGCTAAATGCATCATCCATAAGGCAGCAGAAGAGCTGACTGAGATGGCAGCTTCTCAGTGAGTTGGCCATTAGAACTGCAGTGCAGTTACACTGTGGATTAACAGCTCATTGATCGCCCCATGAGTGGAGCCAGCAAGAAGGCAGCACTGAGCACCCCTTCTGCCACTCAGCTGAGGGAGCCCAGGGCTTAGGGACAGAGCTTGGATCTGTCTGTGTATGTCAAACAAATCGACTTCAATTAATCATGGTGGCACAGAGATGCCAGCCTGTGAAGGGGTATATCAACTCCTCACTGGATAATCAGCTGTTTTGGACCTGCAAGGCCTACCCACATTTTAAGATGGGTGTAGTTTGGGGGCAGGGGGCTGCATTGCTGCCTCCACCCCCCCCCCCACACACACACACAAATTGTAAGCCTTGGGCAGGCGTGGAGCAGCACAGGCAGGGCTGCTTTTCGTGGTGGGGAGCTGACAAGGTGATCAGCTACCCTGCCGCAAAGCGCAGCCTATGGCACCAGCCTCTTCCCAGTGTGGGGGCTGAGGTGGGCTTTAGCCCCCCCATTCCTTGCTCCTCCTCTTTCCCCATGCCCCACCCCCGGCCAGCCCGGAAGCCAGAGCTGGGCCATGGTAAGAACTGCCCAGGGAGCCCAGGCTGCTGTGGGCAGTCCCAGACCCTCCACCTCCACCTGGAGGGAGGCTGGGAGGCCCAAGAGCATCCCCCGGACCATATCCCTACCCCACGGAAGCACAGAGGGTAGGGAATGACTATGGGGAGATATGTAGTCCTGAGCCCTGTGAGTGGGCGACTAGCCTTGAAGGGCCCTAGCTCAGAACCCGGTGGAGTAGGGTAGTACTGGGTTCCCCTCCCCTCCCCATGCTTGTCGTTGGGCAATACCACCAGCCCCATGGACTCTTACAACTGGACAGCACTGCTGCCACGAGGGGCAGCTCCATGGACTCTTACCACTGGGCAGCACTGTGGTCATGAGGGGCAGTCCCTGGGACTCTTACTGCTGGCCAGCACTGGATTCTCACCACTGGGCAGCACTGCCACCATGAGGGGCGGCCTCACTGGATTCTCACTGCAAGGTGACGTAGCTGCTGAAGCGAGCAGTGCCTTTTTGGATAATTGTTTTGGGGCCCTACCACCACCAGAGACAAGAGCAACAGCTTGGACTGCTGCTGCTAGGCACCCCCTGTGACGGGTTCCCCGGGGTGCAAGCTGGAACTGGGGTACTGCTGACCCCTCTGTCTTACCAACCTGGGCTCCCTCTCACACTGTGATGCTGTGACAAGCTGCAAACCTCTTGAGGTCCTGCACTCACGCAGCCATCCACAGGTAGGGACACACCCAGCTGAGTTACATGAATGCTTTCGCCAGCCACTCATGATCCAACAACAGCGAGGCTCCAGCTAATTCCCCCCAGACGTACCCCAGAGCTGTACCCTCTTGCCTGGGTCAGAAGCCTGACCAGTGCAAGTTTATTATCTGGTCTGCCCCTCCCTCAAGGTGGAGAGGACATGCACCAGCTCCTGTTCCTGAGCATATTTCCCTTTGCACTTCAGCAACACACTGTTTTAAGTAAAAAATATGAAACAGATTTATTAACTACAGAAAGATAGATTTTAAGTGATTATAAGTAATAGTGTACAGATCAAAGTTGGTTACCTAGGAAATAAAACAAATTCACAATCTGAGTTCTATAAACTAGACAGGATTTGAATCAAGCAGTGTCTCACCCAGATAGATGGAATATAGTTCCTTAATACACTCCTTTCCAGCCTGGGACCGCCTCCCCAGTTCAGTCTTTGTTCTCCAGATGTGTTTCCAGGTGTTGAGTTGTGCGGGGAGAGATGCCAAGCAATGATGTCACTTCCCCCTTTTATAGCTTCTTCCAGCTTGCTGAAAACATTATTTGCTGTGATATGCATCAAGCAGTCTCCATTGTGTACATGCTATCTCTGAGAGGTCTCCGTTGTACACAGTTCCTGGGACAGTCCTTGTGAGTGTGTGGATTCCCCTTAATGGGCAATCAAAACTGTCTGGCCACTCCATTGTTGTACCTGAAAGGCTGGTTGTGGGTGTTTCCAACCTCACAACATAGTCCAGTAACACACACATAGCAAAACTTCATAACTCCACATACAATGATAGCACATACAATCCAACAGGATAGTAATGTTCAACAGATAAAGACTTTTAGAATGATACCTCACAAGGCTTACTTTGTACAAAACACATCATAGTCATATCACCATGGTGAATATGGGAGTGCCAGGGTATTGCTTTGGGGTACATGTATCCCACTGCTCTGCAACTTGAGAGGGGCAGTTCCTCGGACCCCCAATGGTCCCTGACACAGCCTTGCCATGAGCAGCTCTGGCTGTGTGAGAATCCTGGGCTCGTTCATTTCTCCCAAAGTCTTGGCAGCTCAAACTTGGAACTTAAACACTCAGGGAGAGATTCTTCAGCAAAGTATGATCACTCTCAGCTGCCTGCTGCAAGGGCGATGCACAGACACCAACCTCCTGCCATCTCATCCCCTTTGGATACAGAATCTGAGGTGGCATCCCCCAGTGTGTCAGGACAGCACAGTCACCCCTTCAACCCTGTGTCATTCCCACTGGGAACAGATTCTACTGGCTCCTTATTATTTCCTGCCAGGTCAGCTTCCTCAGCTGCAATCCTCACTGTGCTTCTCAGGCAGGGAAGTAAGCTCAGCTGCCTGGCTAAGCAAACTAGGGCAGAGTTCCCAGGATCTGTGCCTTGTGATCTGTGGCTAAGCCCAGCACAGCAGAACACACATCAGCAGGTAGTCTCTGCTCTATCTGGCGGCGACACCCTTGCATGAGCAGGGAGAGCCTCTCCCACTGACAAAGTGCTGTCCACACCGGCACTTTTCATCTGTAAAACTTGTGTCCGTCAGAAGAGTGGTTTTTTCACACCCCTGACTGATAAAAGTTTTACCGACAAAATGCAGTGTACTCAGGCAGGGGAGGGATCTTCCAGAGGATATGCTACCCCATGCTTCAGAAAAGCAGGAGCACCTTTCAGCATAAATGGGAAGAGAAACAGATGGGAAAATCATTTGGCATCATGCTTTGTGCTTCCTACCATTGGGATGAGCAAAATGGGAAGAGACTTCTATCAAGTGTGCAAATTTGCAAATGTGTGTGTCAGAGAACATGACAAGCAGATATACCTGCTTATTCAGAATGAGGGAGGCTGCCCACCCCTGCTGGAGGAGGGTCATGGGTGGTGGGTATAATAGGCCAGGGAAGGCTTAGCCACTCCACACCTGAAGCCACCCTTCACCGAGATCCCCACCACCTCCTCCACTCCACCACCCCCCGCAGCTCACCGCATCCCTCCTCCTCAGGACAGGGAGAGCCAGCAGCCTTGTGGTGGGGCCTTCAGGGGTGGGAGGAGCTGGTGCTGGGCGGGGGGGTGGCTCAGCCCAGAGCTGGTGGGGACTTCAGGACTGGGAGGGGCTGGCGCCCAGGGGGCTGACCCGGTGTTGGACAGGCCTGGTGCTTGGGGCGGAGATGGGGGTTGGTGGCTCGACCTGACACTGGGGCCAGCCCGGCAGTTGGGGAGGCTGGAGGCTCAGCCTGGTGCTCATGGGGGGAAGGGTTGGGGATCCAGCAAAGGAGGCTCAGCCCAATGTGGGTGGGGCGGGCAGGCGGGCCAGAGCTCCTCCAGTCACAGGAGCCAATCAGGGTTTCTCCTTTTATGGGGGTGGGGGGGTTTGGGGCTCTGGCGGGGCCTTGGGCGGAAGGGGCAGGGCTGGCGGGCTAGTCTCCCCAAAGCTGGGGTTTACCCGCCACCCATGAGGAGGGTACATGTCAGGGGAGGAAATGTAAACCACATAGCTGGTTTTCAGATGTGACATGCATGCCGCGTGCCACAGAATCCTGCAGCCTCTGTGCGTGGCAGAGAGGAGACAGGATTCAGCTCTAATCCTCGTAAAGATTCTTTTTCAAGGCCACTGGAAGCAGACAGTCCCTGTGGCTCCCTCTGGCTGCCCAGATCCCTGACTAACACTGCCTGGGTGCCTAGTGCCTAAATCCTAACCTGGCCCTCCTGCTAGCATCACTACAGACCCTAGGCTCTTAGTGTCATCACACAAGCTTCCTGTGAGATAGCTGTCCAGTGGCACCTTAAAGACTAACAGATGTATTTGGGCATAAGCTTTTGTGGATAAAAAACACACGTCTTCAGATGCATCTGAAGAAATAAACAGAAATAAGTCTGTCAGTCTTTAAGGTGCCACCAGGCTCCTTGTTGTTTTTGTGGATACAGACTAACATTGCTACCCCCGGATACTTGTGAGATAGCTGGCCTCTCTCGATTAATGCCCTGTAAATGGACACCTCTCCGCTTTCCCATGAGTGCTCAGCTTTCAGCAGACACATTGGATAGTGCTAGTCCTGGGTCTGGCTGGGAGCAGTGTGCTTTCAAGAAAGGCAAGTACCAGAGAGCTGTGACGCACTTGGAAGCCAAAACGAATCATCTGGGATTAATAAATGGTTAAGATTAGCTCCAGGTATGAGGGGAGCTATTGACCGATGGATGGAAAGCACTAGGTATCATTATTATATATCTGAGCAAGGTGTATCTGCAAGCACCTCTCCCAGCCCATCCAGGCCAGGCATTTGTGGTGGGAAAGGAACCAGAGATAGAAGAAGTTGTGACACCTCCTCTCCATTTCTAGGTCTGCAGACACATCCAGCATTCAGTGCAAGAGCCTCCCAGAAGGGTGCTTTCTCCTTAAGGTGAAATTCCTTTAAATAAGTGATTTGTTCCCCAGGCGCAGCAGCAAGGTCTGAAACAGACAAACCAGCAAATGCTGCTTATTTTCCAAAAGCTGCCCCTGAGCTGCACATGCAGAATGGTGAGTTGTAAGTTTTTGTAATTTGTAAGTTGCACTTTCATGATAAAGCGATTGCACTTCAGTACTTGTCTGAGGTGAATTGTGTGGTGAAAAATTAACCACACGTTTTGTTTGGATCAGAACAAACCTGGGGCCCCTTTATTCAAGCATGCGCATACAGGGAGAGTCAGCTGGAGCTGCTCTGGGGTAAACAGAAATACAGGAGCTTATATTGCTGAAAACCACAATTTGCCAAACCCACTTCCTTCAACAGCATTTTCCTTATTTGGCATATAGTGCAAGCTTCAACAGTAGCTTTGCCTTACTTGCAGTTTAGCAAAAACAAGCTTTTCCTGTTATTGACAGGTGTTTCCTTTGCAGTTAACGATTTTTTCTAACTTCTAGAGGTTATGGTTATTTTTGAAGCTGTGCTGTTGCAATTGCCCCACAATGGAATTTTCCTTACTCTCTTCTTAGGCTTTATGTACACAGTTAGCTTGACCAAAGTTTTAGGCCTGTTAGTTTAGGCCTACTAGATTTTTCCTTCACAGTTGAAAAATACTATTTCTTGTGTTTATCATTTTTATAGTGCAAATATTTGTAATCAAAAATAATAATATACATTGAGTACTGTACACTTTGTATTCTGTGTTGTAATTGAAATCAATATATTTGAAAATGTAAAAATCATCCAAAAATATTTAAATAAATGGCATTCTGTTATTCTTTAACAATGCAATCACAGTTATGATTAATCATGATTTTTTTTTATTTCACGATTAATCATGATTAAGTTTTTTAATCATTTGACAGCCCTAGTTAAAACTCAAAGAAAACACATCATTTGAAAGTATGAAAATGCACTGCTAAGGCCTTCAAGCAACCTTAACTGTGCCCTGCAGACATAAGAACAGCTGTACTTGGTTAGACCAGTGGTTCCTCTAGCCAGTATTCTGTCTCTGACAGTGGCCAGTGTCAGATGCTTCAGAGGGAATGAACAGAACAGGACAGTGTTGAATGATCCATCCCATCATCCAGTCTCAGTTTCTAGCAGTTGGAGGTTTAGTGACACCTAGAGCATGGGGTTGTGTCCCTGATATCTTGGCTAATAGGCATTGATCACCTATCTTCCATGAACTTAATGAATTCTATTTTGAATGCAGTTATGCTTCTGGCCTTCACAACATCCCCTGGTAATGAGTTCCACAAGTTGACTGTGTGTTGTGCGAAGAAGAACTTCCTCTAGTTTGTTTTAAACCTGCTGTCTATTAATTTATTTAGGTCACTCCTAGCTCCTGTGTTATGTGAAGGGATACTTATTCACTTTCACCACACCAGTCATGATTTCATAGACCTTAAGTCGTCTTTTTTCTAAGCTGAACAGTCCCAATCTTTTTAATCTTTCCTCATATGGAAGCTGTTCCACACCCCTAATCATTTTCCTTGCCCTGCTCTGTTCTTTTTCCAATTCTGATAAATCTTTTTTGAACTGTCCACAGTATTCCAGATGTGGGCATAACATAGATTTATATAGTGGCATTATATTTTCTGTCTCATTATCTAACCCCTTCCTAATGGTTCCTAACATTCTTTTAGCTTTTTTAGCTGCTGTTGCACATTGAGCGGATGTTCAGAGAACTATCCACAATGGCTCCAAGATCTTTTTCTTGAGTGGTAACACCTAATGTAGATCCCATCAAATGTATGTATGTATGTATAGTTGGGATTATGTTTTCCAATGTACATTACCTTGCATTTATCAACTGTGACAAGATGGCCGATGTTAGTATGGTGGGTCCTGCGCTTTTCTTGGCAGGGGGGCTAAGACGCCACCCCTTTCCCCTGCTCTTGGGCCGCTGAGGTCCCCACTAGTGGCCTGGGAAGATGGTAGAGGAGGGAAGTGGGGGAGGGGTCTGGGTATGCTCCTCACTCTGAGCCCCAGCCCCTCTCAACCCCTGCAGGTTCTTACCCTCTTCCCCCTCGGGTGGGGTACCTTTGGTCCTTAGATGCTTGGGGAAGGAGACTCTCTCCCCTGCTGGGACATGGTCTCCTTTACTTCAGTTCTCTGATCTTTCAAGTCTCATAGATATTTAGGTCAGAAGGGACCATTATGATCATCTAGTCTGACCCCCTGCACAACGCAGGCCACAGAATTTCACCCACCACTCCTGCAAAAAACCTCACATCTATATCTGTGCTATTGAAGTCCTCAAATCGTAGTTTAAAGACTTCAAGGAGCAGAGAATCCTCCAGCAAGTGACCCGTGCCCCATGCTACAGAGGAAGGCGAAAAACCTCCAGGGCCTCTTCCAATCTGCCCTGGAGGAAAATTCCTTCCCGACCCCAAATATGGCGATCAGCTAAACCCTGAGCATATGGGCAAGATTCATCAGCCAGATACTACAGAAAATTCTTTCCTGGGTAACTCAGATCCCACCCCATCTAATATCCCATCACAGGCCATTGGGCCTATTTACCATGAATATTTAATTACCAAAACCATGTTATCCCATCATACCATCTCCTCCATAAACTTATCGAGTTTAATCTTAAAGCCAGATAGATCTTTTGCCCCCACTGCTTCCCTTGGAAGGCTATTCCAAAACTTCACTCCTCTGATGGTTAGAAACCTTCGTCTAATTTCTAGTCTAAATTTCCTGGTGGCCTGTTTATATCCATTTGTTCTTGTGTCCACATTGGTACTGAACTTAAATAATTCCTCTCCCTCTTGGGTATTTATCCCTCTGATATATTTATAGAGAGCAATCATATCTCCCCTCAACCTTCTTTTGGTTAGGCTAAACAAGCCAAGCTCCTTGAGTCTCCTTCATAAGACAAGTTTTCCATTCCTCGGATCATCCTAATAGCCCTTCTCTATACCTGTTCCAGTTTGAATTCATCCTTCTTAAACATGGGAGACCAGAACTGCACACAGTATTCCAGGTGAGGTCTCACCAGTGCCTTGTATAACAGTACTAAAACCTCCTTATCCCTACTGGAAATACCTCTCCTGATGCATCCCAAGACCGCATTAGCTTTTTTCACGGCCATATCACATTGGCAGCTCATAGTCATCCTATGATCAACCAATACTCCAAGGTCCTTTTCCTCCTCCGTTACTTCTAATTGATGTGTCCCTAGCTTATAACTAAAATTCTTGTTATTAATCCCTAAATGCGTGACCTTACACTTCTCACTATTAAATTTCATCCTATTAATATTACTCCAGTTTACAAGAAGAAAAGGAGTACTTGTGGCACCTTAGAGACTAACCAGTCTCTAAGGTGCCACAAGTACTCCTTTTCTTTTTGCGAATACAGACTAACACGGCTGTTACTCTGAAACCAGTTTACAAGGTCATCCAGATCCTCCTGTAGGATATCCCTGTCCTTCTCTAAATTGGCAATACCTCCCAGCTTTGTATCATCCGCAAACTTTATTAGCACACTCCCACTTTTTGTGTCGAGGTTAGTAATAAAAAGATTAAATAAGATTGGTCCCAAAACCGATCTTTGAGGAACTCCACTGGTAATCTCCCTCCAGCCTGACAGTTCACCTTTCAGTAGGACCCGTTGTAGTCTCCCCTTTAACCAATTCCTTATCCACCTTTCAATTTTTCTATTGATCCCCATCTTATCCAATTTAACTAATAATTCCCCATGTGGCACGGTATCAAATGCCTTACTGAAATCTAGGTAAATTAGATCCACTGCGTTTCCTTTGTCTAAAAAATTTGTTACTTTCTCAAAGAAGGAGATCAGGTTGGTTTGGCATGATCTACCTTTTGTAAAACCATGTTGTATTTTGTCCCATTTACCACTGACTTCAATGTCCTTAACTACCTTCTCCTTCAAAATTTTTTCCAAGACCTTGCATACTACAGATGTCAAACTAACAGGCCTATAGTTACCCGGATCACTTCTTTTCCCTTTCTTAAAAATAGGAACTATGTTAGTAATTCTCCAATCATACGGTACAACCCCTGAGTTTACAGATTCATTAAAAATTCTTGCTAATGGGCTTGCAATTTCATGTGCCAATTCCTTTAATATTCTTGGATGAAGATTATCTGGGCCCCCCAATTTAGTCCCATTAAGCTGTTTGAGTTTCGCTTCTACCTCAAATATGGTAGTGTCTACCTCCATATCCTCATTCCCATTTGTCATGCTACCATTATCCCTAAGATCCTCTTTAGTCTTATTAAAGACTGAGGCAAAGTATTTGTTTAGATATTGGGCCATGCCTAGATTATCCTTAACCTCTACTCCATCCTCAGTGTTTAGCGGTCCCACTTCTTCTTTCTTTTTCTTCTTATTTATATGGCTATAGAACCTTTTACTATTGGTTTTAATTCCCTTTGCAAGGTCCAACTCTACTTGACTTTTAGCCTGTCTCACTTTATCCCTACATGTTCTGACCTCAATATGGTAGCTGTCCTTGCTGGTCCCTCCCTTCTTCCACTCCCTGTATGCTTTCTGCTTTTTCTTAATCACCTCTCTGAGACGCTTGCTCATCCAGCTTGGTCTACAGCTCCTGCCTATGAATTTTTTCCCCTTTCTTGGGATGCAGGCTTCCGATAGCTTCTGCAGCTTTGATTTAAAATAATCCCTGGCCTCCACACCTCCAAGCTCCAGTCCTCTCTCCTTCCTCCTTCTCCCTGACTGCCTGAAGCAGGGGATTTTATTAGGTTCCTGACAGGGCCTTAATTAACTGCAGGTGCTCCAGTTAACCTGTAGCCACCCTAGCCTACAGGGAACCACTCCTTAATTAGCCTTGGGCTTATATATTTCCTCTTTAGCACTCTACCACTGCTCCCTGGCCCTCCTGTATCACATATCATCCTTCCGTCCTCCTCCGGCCCCGCTCAACACCATGGGGTTGAGCTACTTGGGATGAGAGACAGTGTGGTGGTGACAAGCTGTCCACATTGCTGTGTTGGCTTCCGGCTCTATGCTGTATCCAGAAGTGGAAAGGCTGTAGGGATAGAAACCATCTAGTCACTCGTGCATTCCTCTCCTTGTTTGTGTGCATCCATTGGAGTGGGGCGTGATCTGTCACAAGGGTGAACCGCCGCCCAAGCAGGTAGTACCGTAGAATCTCCATGGCCCATTTAACTGCTAGGCATTCCTTTTCCACTATGGCCTGGGCAGGAGCTTTCGGCTAAGGTAAAGGATTGGGTGCTCCTCATCCCCCACCATCTGTGAAAGGATGGCCCCAAGTCCTACCTCCGAGGCATCTGTTTGTAGGATGCATTCCTTTTTGAAATCTGGGGCTATGGGCACTGGGTGGCTGTAAAGGGCCGTCCTTAGGTCTGGGAAAGCTTCTTCTGCCACCTCGGTCCACTTAACTATCTCCGGGCCCCGAGCTCTTATCAGGTCTGTCAGAGGCTGTCAGGGTTCCCTCCCCACTCTGAACTCTAGGGTACAGATGTAGGGACCTGCGTGAAAGACCCCCTAAGCTTATTTTTACCAGCTTAGGTTAAAAACTTTCCCAAGGCACAAACTTCACCTTGTCTTTGAACAGTATGCTGCCACCACCAAGTGACAAAGAACAGGGAAATGACCACTTGGAGTTCCTATTTCCCCAAAATATCCCCCCAACCCCTTACACCCCCTTTCCTGGGGAGGCTTGAGAATAAACAAGATGAGCACAGACCAGCCTTGGATTTTTAACACCCAAAAAACCCGATCAGAGTCTTAAAAAACAGAACTTTATTTGAAGAACAAAAAAAGATAAGAGAACAACTCTGTAAAATCTGAATGGAAGATAATCTTACAGGCAGTCAGATTCAAAACATAGAGAATCCCTCTAGGCAAAACCTTAAATTACAAAAAGACACAAAAAACAGGAATACACATTTCCTCCAGCACCGCGAATTTCACAAGCCAAAACAAAGAAAACCTAATGTATTTTCTAGCTACATTACTTACTAACTTTACAGGAGTTGGAGGGCTTGCATCCTTGATCTGTTCCCAGCAAAGGTATCACACAGACAGACAAAAGCCTTTTCCCCCCTCCAGATTTGAAAGTATCCTGTCCCCTCATTGGTCATTTTGGGTCAGGTGCCAGCCAGGTTACCTGAGCTTCTTAACCCTTTACAGGTAAAAGGACTTTGCCTCTGGCCAAGAGGGATTTTATAGCACTGTATACAGAAAGGTGGTTACCCTTCCCTTTATATTTATGACAGAGGCGCTGCCCTTGTGGTGAAGTGAGGGATGAACCAGTGATAGTACCCCACTATCCCTAAGAATGCTCTGACTTGCTTCTTGCGGATCGGGCGAGGCCATTCCTGTTTTGCCTTCACTTTGTTCCACTGGGGCTTCACCAGGCCCCTTCCGACTACATACCCAAGGTATCTGGCCTCGGCTAACTCTATTGCACGTTTGGATGGGTTAGCAGTGAGGCCAGCCTGTCTAAGAGCATCCAGTACCGCTTCCACTTTCCGCAGGTGCGTCTCCCAGTCAGGGCTATGGATTACCACATCTAAATAGGCGGCAGCACACTTGGCATGGGGTCGAAGTAATCTGTTCATCAATTGTTGGAAAGTCACGGGGGCGCCATGGAGCCCAAAAGGGAGGACGGTATATTGGAAAAGGCCATCGGGTGCAGAGAAAGTGGTTTTTCCTTGGTGTCCTCAGCCAGGGGGATCTGCCAGTAGCCTTTTGTCAAGTCCAAGGTGGTCCAAGTATCGGGCCTTGCCTAACTGATCCACCAGCTCATCAATACATGGTATTGAGTAGACAGCAAATTGGGATACCTCATTCAACTTTCAGAAGACATTACAAAACTTCAGACTGCCATCAGGCTTGGGGACCAAGACAATAGGGCTGGACCACTGGCTGTGTGATTCCTCAATCTCCCCAAGTTCCAGCATCTTCTATACTTCTGCCCTAATTTCTTCTCTTTTTGCCTCTGGTATGCGATATGGTTTTATCGTCACCCTTGCTCTGGGACAGGTGACAATCTGGTGTTGGATCAATGTCATACGGCCTGGTTGTGTGGAGAACACGTCTTGGTTCCACTGGATCATTTCAATGACCTCTGTTCGTTGTTCTGGGGCTAATTCGGGGTATATCTTTACCTGCTCTTGTGGGCCATCTGCCTGGAATGGAGCTGGCAGGACAGCCAGGCACGTCTCCCGATCAAGCCAGGGTTTCAGTAAGTTCATGTGGTATATCTGCTCTGGCCTTTGGCAGTCTGGCTGCTTCACCTTATAATTCACCTCCCCAACGGCTTCCACGGTCTCATAGGGTCCATGTCAGCTGGCCAGAAGCTTACTTTCTGTTGTTGGTAGCAGCACCAGCACCTTTTCTCGTGGTTGAAATTTCTGTGTTTTTGCCCAGTGATTGTAGTAGGTTCGTTGGGTCTCTTGTGCTTTCTCCAAATGCTCTCATACTACGGGGGTCACTTGGGCTATTCATTCTCTCATCTGGGCTATGTATGCAATGACATTCTTCCCCGGGTTGGGTTGTTCCTCCCATTCCTCCTTCACGATGTCTAATATGCCACGTGGGTGGTGTCCATACAGTAGCTCGAAGGGGAAGAATCCTGTAGATGCTTGGGGAACTTCTCATATTGCAAACATCAGGTATGGGAGGAGGGTATCCCAGTCTTTTCCGTCTTGTGCCACCACTTTTTGGATCATGCTCTTGAGAGTTTGGTTAAATCGCTCAACCAGACCATCTGTTTGGGGATGGTAGACTGAGGTCCGCAAGGCTTGGATGTGGAGCAGGGTACATAAGTCTTTCATCGCTCTCGACATGAAGTGAGTCCCTTGGTCTGTCAGGATCTCCTTAGGGATGCCTACCCTAGCAAAAACCTGCACCAGTTCTTTTGCAATCACCCTGGACGTGGGGTTTCTTAAAGGAATGGCTTCGGAGTACCATGTAGCGTAGTCCAGGATAACAAGTATGCTTTGGTGGCCCCGGGCCGTTCTTTCTAATGGACCCACTAGATCCATTGCTATCCTTTCAAAAGGAACTTCAGTTATAGGCAAGGGTACCAATGGGGCCCTTAACTGAGATCAGGGGCTATGCAGCTGGCACTCTGGGTAGGAGGTGCAATAGCACTGGACTTCTGCCCATACCACCAGCCAGTAGAACCTCCTTAGGATTCTATCCATGGTCTTGTCTGCTCCTAAATGTCCCCCAAACAGATGATTGTGACAGCCCTAGTGTGCTTCCATGGCACCAAGAGCTGTTCTACTACTTTCCCCCGTATTGGCACTACCCGGTACAACAGATCCTGCTTGATAATATAGTATGGCCCTGGGCCTTTAGTTTTCCCTTCTACTGGCATGCTATTTACCTCTACTACCTCCTCCCTCACGTTTGCATAAGTGGGTCATCAGCTTGGTCCTGCCCAAAACACTGATGTGCGGGACCGATCTGGCCTGATTCTATTGGAATGGGCTTCCCGCCTTCTCTTGAGGTGCTTTTGCTCGTGTTGGGGGCTGTCTCTGGGTCTCCACGGGGCCTCCTCCCAACCAGCGCAGCTCTCTGGTTTGCCGCCAAAATCCTGGTTCCTAATCTTTTGTCTGCCCTCCTTTCCCGTCTGGATTTCCCGCAGGGTGAAAATAACTCTGTGGAAAACCCAGCAAAAATTGTAGTAGGGCCATCCATGGGCACCTCAAACTCTGCTCGGGGTTTACTTCCCTCCCCTAACTTGATGGGGGGGAGTAGGCTCTTGAACCCAGGAAAGTCCCTGACAATTAGAGAGTGGATAGGGGAGCTTGGGGACCACCCCTGCAGTCATCTTGGTAGTGTTTCCCTGGATCTCAATCTGTATTGGAATTGTGGGGTAGAAATTTACTGTGTTGTGGATACATGTCACTCCAGTGCTCTTGGTCCGGCTCAGTTGGTCTTGCCCACTAACTTCCCTGAGACCAATGTGACAGCACTCCCAGAGTCCACGAAAGCTATGGTCTGGATGCCGTTCATCTTTACTGGCCTGATGTGGGGCCGTCGTGTCCCCCACCAAGCTGATTAGGCTACATTGGTCCCCAGAATCCCCCAGATTACATTGCATGGGCTCCTCCCTGTTGGGCCACTGGGCTGCTATATGCCCCAACTCCCCACAGCAATATCTCATTCCAGAGGTTGCCCTCTGTCTTGGGCCCTCTGACTCGCTCCCCCAACCCTCTCCCCCCAGACCCTCAGGTCCTTTTGGGGGCCTCAGGCTGCTCCTTGGTCCCTGTTCTTCCAGCTATGGCTTTCCTGGCATTCTCAATGACCCAGGGCCTCGGGGTCGGGACTGGTTTCCTGAAACACCATGTTCCACCTCCTGGGGCTTCGAACAGTTCACGGGCTGCCAGTTGTCTCTCAACAAGGGTGACCAGTTCGTCATAGGTGGAGAGGTCTTTCTGGCCTACCCAGGCTTGGAGGCCTGAGGGTAGTCCCCTCATATAGTGGTTCAGCACCAGGAGCTCCATCATTTTCTCCATGCTGAGAGCCTCCGGCGTAACCACTTCAGGGCTAGCTGAATTAGGTTAAATAGTTGTGATCGTGGTGTCTTGTCTTCACATTACTGCCATTCATGGAACCTCCGGGCTCGCAAGGCCATCATTACCCCTGACTGAAGGTGGAGATCCTGGCCAGGGCAGAGGTAATCTGCCACCTCCTCTGCAGTCATATCATAGTAGGCCTTTTGGGCCTCCCCGCACAAAAATGGGGCAAGGATGCCCGACCACTGGTCTCGGAGCCAGGCCTCCAGCAGGGCTGTCCTCTCAAAGGCCAGGAGGTATGCCTCTATACCATCCTCCCAGGTCATTTTCTGCAGACAGTAGCTGGCCCGTATGGTCCATGTCCCATCATACCCGCAGCTCAGCTCCGTAAGGGCCTTCACCTGGTTCACTAGTTCCTGCAGCATGGCCCTATCTTGGGTGGCCTGGGTCATCAGCAGGTGATTGAACTCTTGCTGCAGCCGCATGGCCTCTTGTTGGTCAGGTGCCTGGACCCGGGTAGCCTCCTGCTGGGCGGCAGTGGTTTGCACCAGTGCTTTGACCAGGTCCTCCATCTTGGGGCAGGGTGGTTGTGACCCACCCTGGATTATGTTCACAGCGCAGCAATCCCACGTGTGACAAGATGGCCGATGTTAGTATGGTGAGTCCTGCATTTTTCTTGGCAGGGGGCTAAGATGCCACCCCTTTCCCCTGCTCTTGGGCCGCTGAGGTCCCCACTAGTGGCCTGGGAAGATGGTAGAGGAGGGAGGCAGGGGAGGGGTCTGGGTATGCTCCTCACTCTGAACCCCAGCCCTTAGAATCATAGAATCATAGAATATCAGGGTTGGAAGGGACCCCAGAAGGTCATCTAGTCCAACCCCCTGCTCAAAGCAGGACCAAGTCCCAGTTAAATCATCCCAGCCAGGGCTTTGTCAAGCCTGACCTTAAAAACCTGTAAGGAAGGAGATTCTACCACCTCCCTAGGTAACGCATTCCAGTGTTTCACCACCCTCTTAGTGAAAAAGTTTTTCCTAATATCCAATCTAAACCTCCCCCATTGCAACTTGAGACCATTACTCCTCGTTCTGTCATCTGCTACCATTGAGAACAGTCTAGAGCCATCCTCTTTGGAACCCCCTTTCAGGTAGTTGAAAGCAGCTATCAAATCCCCCCTCATTCTTCTCTTCTGCAGACTAAACAATCCCAGCTCCCTCAGCCTCTCCTCATAAGTCATGTGCTCTAGACCCCTAATCATTTTTGTTGCCCTTCGCTGGACTCTTTCCAATTTATCCACATCCTTCTTGTAGTGTGGGGCCCAAAACTGGACACAGTACTCCAGATGAGGCCTCACCAGTGTCGAATAGAGGGGAACGATCACGTCCCTCGATCTGCTCGCTATGCCCCTACTTATACATCCCAAAATGCCATTGGCCTTCTTGGCAACAAGGGCACACTGCTGACTCATATCCAGCTTCTCGTCCACTGTCACCCCTAGGTCCTTTTCCGCAGAACTGCTGCCTAGCCATTCGGTCCCTAGTCTGTAGCGGTGCATTGGATTCTTCCATCCTAAGTGCAGGACCCTGCACTTATCCTTATTGAACCTCATCAGATTTCTTTTGGCCCAATCCTCCAATTTGTCTAGGTCCTTCTGTATCCTATCCCTCCCCTCCAGCGTATCTACCACTCCTCCCAGTTTAGTATCATCCGCAGATTTGCTGAGAGTGCAATCCACACCATCCTCCAGATCATTTATGAAGATATTGAACAAAACCGGCCCCAGGACCGACCCCTGGGGCACTCCACTTGACACCAGCTGCCAACTAGACATGGAGCCATTGATCACTACCCGTTGTGCCCGACAATCTAGCCAGCTTTCTACCCACCTTATAGTGCATTCATCCAGCCCATACTTCCTTAACTTGCTGACAAGAATGCTGTGGGAGACCGTGTCAAAAGCTTTGCTAAAGTCAAGAAACAATACATCCACTGCTTTCCCTTCATCCACAGAACCAGTAATCTCATCATAAAAGGCGATTAGATTAGTCAGGCATGACCTTCCCTTGGTGAATCCATGCTGACTGTTCCTGATCACTTTCCTCTCCTCTAAGTGCTTCAGGATTGATTCTTTGAGGACCTGCTCCATGATTTTTCCAGGGACTGAGGTGAGGCTGACTGGCCTGTAGTTCCCAGGATCCTCCTTCTTCCCTTTTTTAAAGATGGGCACTACATTAGCCTTTTTCCAGTCATCCGGGACTTCCCCCGTTCGCCATGAGTTTTCAAAGATAATATCAACCCCTGCAGGTTCTTACCCTCTTCCCCCTTGGGTGGGGTACATACCTTCAGTCCTTAGACTCTGGGGGAGGGAGTCTCCCTCCCCTGCTGGGGCAGGGTCTCCCTTACTTCCATTCTCTGATCTTTCAAGTCTCACAGCACACCTCCAAGCTCCAATCCTCTCTCCTTCCTCTTTCTCCCTGACTGCCTGAAGCAGGGGATTTTATTAGGTTCCTGACAGGGCCTTAATTGACTGCAGGTGCTCCAATTAACCTGTAGCCACCCTCCCTAGTCTACAGGGAACCACGCCTTAATTAGCCTTGGGCTTATATATTTCCCCTTTAGCACTCTACCACTGCTCCCTGGCTGTCCTGTATCACACAACATTGAATTTTATCTGCCATTTTGTTGCCCAGTCACCCAGTTTAGTGAGATCCTTTTGCAACTCTTGCAGTCTGTTTTGGACTTAACTATCTTGAGTAATTTTTAGGGCTGTCAATTAATCACAGTTAATTCACAGGATTAACCCAAAAAATTAATCACACTGTTAAACAATAGAATACCAATGGCAATGTATTAAATATTTTGGATGCTTTTCTACATTTTCAAATATAATGATTTCTATTACAACACAATACAAAGTGTACAATGCTCACTTTATATTATTATATTTGATTACAAATATTTGCACTGTAAAATGATAAACAAAAGAAATAGTATTTTTCAATTTACCTCATGCAAGTACTGTAGTGCAATCTCTTTATCATAGAATCAAAGAAGATTAGGGTTGGAAGAGACCTCGGGAGGTCATGTAGTCCAACCCCCTGCTCAAAGCAGGACCAATCCCCAACTAAATCATCCCAGCCAGGGCTCTGTCAAGCTGGGCCTTAAAAACCTCTAGGAAAGGAGATTCCACCACCTCCCAAGGTAACCCATTCCACTGCTTCACCACCCTCCTAGTGAAATAGTGTTTCCTAATATCCAACCTAGACCTCTCCACTGCAAGACTATTGCTCCTTGTTCTGACATCTGCCATCACTGAAAACAGCCTAGCTCCATCCTCTTTGGAACCCCCCCTTCAGGTAGTTGAAGGCTGCTATCAAATCCCACCTCACTCTTCTCTTCTGCAGACTAAACAAACCCAGTTTCCTCAGCCTCTCCTCGTAAATCATGTGCCCCGGCCCCCTAATCATTTTCGTTGCCCTCCACTGGACTCTCTCCAGTTTGTCCACATCCTTTCTGTAGTGGAGGGCCCAAAACTGGACACAATACTCCAGATGTGGCCTCACCAGTGCTGAATAGAGGGGAATAACCACTTCCCTCGATCTGCTGACAATGCTCCTACTAATGCAGTCCAGTATGCTATTAGCCTTCTTGGCAACAAGGGCACACTGCTGACTCATATCCAGCTTCTCATCCACTGTAATCCCCAGGTCCTTTTCTGCAGAGCTGCTGCTTAGCCACTCGGTCCCCAGCCTCTAGCGGTGCATGGGATTCTTCCGTCCTAAGTGCAGGACTCTGCATTTGTCCTTGTTGAACCTCATCAGATTTCTTTTGGCCCAATGCTCCTATTTGTCTAGGTCACTCTGGACCTTATCCCTATCCTCTAGCATATCTACCTCTCCCCCCAGTTTAGTGTTATCTGCAAACTTGCTGAGGATGCAATCTATCCCATCATCCAGAACATTAATAAAGATGGTGAATGAAACCATCCCCAGTACTGACTCCTGGGGCACTCCACTTGATACCGGCTGCCAACTGGACATCAAGCCATTGATCACTACCCGTTGATCCGACAATCTAGCCAGATTTTTTTTGTTACATAACTTCACTCAAAAACAAAACAATGTAAAACTACAGGTCCACTCAGTCTTACATTTTGTTCAGCCAATCACTAAGACAAACAAGTTTGTTTACATTTACGGGAGATAAATTTCTTATTTACAATCCTTCTTATTTACAATGTCACCTGCAAGTGAGAACAGGCATTGGCATGGCACTTTTGTAGCCAGCGTTGCAATGTATTTACATGCCAGATATGCCAAACATTCGTATGCCCCTTCATGCTTTAGCCACCATTCCAGAGGACATGCTTCCATGCAGATGATGCTTGTTAAAAAAAGTTTTAATTAAATTTGTGACTGAACTCCTTGAGGGAGAATTGTATGTCGCCTGTTCTGTTTTTCCTGCATTCTGCCATATATTTCGTGTTATAGAAGTCTCGGATGATGACCCAGCACATGTTGGTTTGAAGAAAACTTTCACTGCAGACTTGACAAAATGCAAAGAAGGTACCAATGTGAGATTTCTAAAAATAGCTATAGCACTTGACCCAAGGTTTAAGAATCTGAAGTGCCATCCAAAAATCTGAGAGGGATGAGGTGTGGAGCATACTTTCAGAAGTCTTAAAAGAGCAACAGTCCAATTCGGAAACTACAGAACATGAACCACCAAAAAAGAAAATCAACCTTCTGCTGGTGTCATCTGACTCAGATGATGAAAATGAACATGTGTCAGTCTGCGCTGCTTTGGATCATTATCGAGCAGAACCCATCATCAGCATGGATGCATGTCCTCTGGAATGGTGGTTGAAGCATGAAGGGACATATGAATCTTCAGCACATCTGGCACATAAATATCTTGCGATGCCAGTTACACCAGTGCCATGCACCTGTTCTCACTTTCAGGTGATATAAACAAGAAGCGAGCAGCATTATCTCCTGCAAATTGTAACCAAACATGTTTGTCTGGGCAATTAGCTGAAGTAGGACTGAGTGGACTTGTAGACTCTAAAGTTGTACATTGTTTTGTTTTTGAATGCAGTTATTTTTTGTACATAATTCTACATTTGAAAGTTCAACTTTCATGATAAAGAGACTGCACTACAGCACTTGTATTAGGTGAATTGAAAAATACAATTTCTTTTGTATTTTACAGTGCAAATATTTGTAATAAAAATAAAGTGAGCACTATACACTTTGCATTCTGTGTTGAAACTGAAATCAATATATTTGAAAATGAAGAAAACATCCAAAAATATTTTTAAATATGCTATTCTATTATTAACAGCGTGATTAAACGCATGATTAATCAAGAGTTTTTTTAATCGCTTGACAGCCCTAGTAATTTTGTTTTGTCTGCAAATTTTGTCCCCCTTCTCACATACAGATCCTTGGGGGATCTCACTATTTACCCTCTCCAATGTGAAAACTGAGGATTTGGTTCTAACCTTTGTTTCCTATTTTAACCAGTTACTGTTCCCTCTTATCCCATGACTGCTACTTTGCTTAAGAGACTTTGGTGAGGGACTTTGTCAAAGGCTTTCTGAAAGTCCAACTACACTATATCCACTGGATCACCATTGTCCACGTGCTTGTTCGCACCTCAAAGAATTCTAATAGATTGGTGAGGCATGATTTCCCTTTACAAAATCCAAGCTGACTCTTTCCCAACAAATCGTGTTCATCTATATATCTGATAATTCTGTTCTTTAAGAACATAAGAACGGGTCAGACCAAAGGTGCCCCAATGCCAAGTGCCCCAGAGGGAAGTAACAGAGCAGGTAATCATTAAGCAATCCATCCCCTGTCGCCCATTCCCAGCTTCTGACAAACAGAGGCTAGGGACACTATCCCTGCCTATCCTGGCTAATAGCCATTGATGGACCTATCCTCCATGAATTTATTTAGTTCTTTTTTGAACCGTATTATAGTCTTGGCCTTCACAATGTCCTCTGGCAAAAGAGTTCCATGGGATGACAGTGCATTGTGTGAAGAAATACTTCCTTTTGTTCGTTTTAAACCTGCTTTACTATAGTTTCAACCAATTTGCTTGATATGAAGTTCGGCTTACCAGCCTGTAATTGCCAGGATCACCTCTGGAGCTTTTCTTAAAAATAGAAGTTACATTAGCTGCCCTCCAGTCATCTGGTTTTAGAGGCTGATCTAAGCGATAGGTTACGTACCACAGTTAGTAGTTCTGCAATTTCATATTTGAGTTCCTTGAGAACTCTTGCGTGAATACCATCTGATCCTGGTGACTTCTTACTGTTTAATTTATCACTTTTAGGGCTGTCAATTAATTGCAGTTAACTCACATGATTAACTCAAAAAAAGTAATCGCAATTAAAAAATGAATTGTGATTAATCACAGTTTTAATCACACTGGTAAACAACAGAATACCAATTGAAAATTATTAAATATTTAATAATGATTATTAAATATCCCTAATAGTCACTTAAAATCTACTTTTTTCTAGTTAATAAACTTGATTTATTGCTTCATTTTGATTGAAGTGTTTGGGAAACCTGTACTTGAGATAACAAATGCTGGTACATAATCATTCCGACTGTTGGAATGACAGACTGTCTGTGAGCTTATATGGTCCAGGGGTCTACTGAGCAGATAAGATGTAAATTTCTGGGGTGTCAGGCTGAGACTGGGGATATGTGGATGTCACCCTGTGTGTAATTCATGGATGGCTGAGACAGCATTCATATAGTCAGCTGGGAATGATTTTACATGCTAGTGTCTGTTCACAGCAAAGCAGAGTAAGAGGCACCCCAGGCTGTAGGGTTGAGGGCACACAGCAGTTCAGCAGTCCAGATTGTACCTCAGCAATCAGGGGTAATGGAGGCCCGACCTCCATGTCAGCCCTCCCACGCCAGAGCAATCAGGGATAAGGCAGATCAACTGCTCACAACTCACTGTATACATACTATTGCTGAAATATCTCTCCTCCTTGCCCTCCCATCTAGTTTCTGTGCCAGGGGTGTGATAGAGTCATGTGCAATGGCAGCGTGCTTTTACTGCACCTTATTAAGCCAAACACAGTGTGTTTTGCAGCTGTTTGGGGGACTCCTGTATACTCCTGTATACAATGCCTTCTGTTCTTGTTGCCCTGTAATGCATTCTGTGGTCTGGGAGATGTTTATAACAGATTCTGTCTTGTGCTAACAGAGAGAAATATGTTCACTATGTGGTTGTTTCTCTGCTAGCTGGTACCTTGTAATGCAATGATTAGTGCCTCCTATCACCTTACAATGCTGCCTGTGCTCTGTGTCAATGCTGTCACACCAGGTTCTTCTTGAACAGACTCTCAGCTCACATGGGGAACTGTGGTTCAGACAAATATCCACTAGGAACAGTCTGGGGAGTCTGTTCAGTGCCCTTATCGAGACCTGATCCTAGTCCCCAGGGAGGAAAGACAGGTGCACTGACTCTCTCCACCACCAAATCCCAGGTCTGCGTTGTAACTGAGCTTATTGGCTCCATGAATGTATGCCGGGGGGACCTGGCTTTCCTTGGGCATATCCAATCGGGGTAAATACAAGTGAGCCACAGATTGCTCCCAGAAATGGCCTCTCCCTGCTCTCACCACATTCTGCCCTGTCAGCCAAGGGCTCTGCAACCCTTCATCTTCCACCTTTGGAGCCCTGTTCGTTAGAGATTAGCCTTGAAAGTCTCCTGGGAGCTATCTGTTGCTAACTTGAATGAAAGCATGGAAACTCCAGGACTGTGCAGCCAGAATCCCAGGCAAACCCTGTGAGCAGTCAGCCACCAAGCGCAAGGCACCTTGCAGCCAGGCCAGGCAAAGGACATGAGGCAGCATAGCAAACAGATCTCTCTTAGCCACAAGAGTAGAAATAATCCATTCCTCTCCTGTCACATTGGCCATTTCTCCTCTCCTTTGAAGTACTCTGCTGAATTAGAATTAATCAGTTCTCATTTGGACAGATATCAATCCCTGAGGAATAGGAGCTGAATAGAAACCAGTTGCAGTTGAGGGGGAATGGAAGGAATACGATGTGCGTTGTTTTCTGAGTATGAAACACTGCAGGACACTCACCTGTTTAGCATGTCATGGTATCACCTGGGACTTTAACACTTAGATACCATGGTGATGGGAAGACTAAAATAATGCAACCTCCCACCGCATCTCCCTGTGTAATACTGCCTGAAGCAGGCAGAAGTTGGTGGAAAAGCCCCATTAATTGACCTATTCAGAGTTCTCTTGCTTGTATAAAAGCATTCCAACACAGATAAACTTGTCACGTGCAGCAATGGCAAGTGAACCGTGCTGGTCTTCCTACAGTGAGCCAGCCATTACTACGATGGTACCTCTGAGGGATTGTTGCTGGCAGATCTCTAGAGCAGTGCTTGGGGCCAGGTTAGGTTAAGGGTCATTCCTACATATTCTTGGGACTATTCTAGAGACAGTAATTAAATGGCAAAAAACTTACCATGTGACAGCTCGTGTCCTTCCAGAACATCCAGTTCAGCAAAATTCAAACTTCAGAGAACCAGGAAAGGCAGAGGAAAGATGCTCACCCATGTAACATGTGCTCTACCTCAGGAATCATCTGCATGCAGGGCAGCTGTACTGAGTGGTGAAGGCAGGAGTGGGGCAGGTCGGGAGAGGTATGTGTGACATTCCCCTCTGGTGTTATCTGAACCGGTGATCTGTGAGGTCACTCCCATCTTTGACTCTGGGAGCCAGCCTTACCCTGCTCTGCTGAGAGAACCCCCCACTCCTGAGCTGTTCACACACAGCCTCTGGCTTGTAAGCTGCTCCCAGCTACTTGCAACCGAATGACACTAGCCAATATCTCCGGTCCCAGACACAACCCTAGGAACCTCTCTCTTGCAGTGTCCAGTTATGCCTGCTGGACACTGCAAGCTTATATAAGTTCGTCAATTTAACAAAGAAATTAATATGTACCAGGCTTATTATCCCAAAAGGAGTCTCTGACATGCTTCATACCAAGCGCACTGCTTCAGGTAGAATAAACAAACTTCGGGGAAGGGGCTGGAATGGGGGCGGGGAAGGGGTGGGAAGAGGTGGGCCAGGGCGGGGCCTCATGGAAGGGGTGGTGTGGGGGTGGGGCCGGGGGCAGCAATGTGGGGTGTCAGTGATGCGGCCCTCGGGCCAATGCACTAGTCCTCATGTGGCCCTCATGGTCATTTGAGTTTGAGACCCCTGCTCTAAGCCATGAGTATACATTTTTAGCCTCATAACTATATACATGAAATTATAACCTATAACCTTACTATAACATTACTGTAACAATTACTATAACGTCACTATAACAACCATGCTCAGTGCATCATGAGCCTTCCGAAGACACCCAACATGACAAATTTTGCACTGGATACCACACAATCATTTTATAAAGATGAACATGAGGGTGTAGGGTGTTCCCCCGAGGTACAGAGCATCACACCTCCCCGCTTAGTTTACTGCAAGAGGTTTAGTCACTGACTAACTCAAGGCAGTTTGTGTTATAGTTCTCTTGGCATCCAGCCATTAGGCCATGAGGCAGCGTGCCTCAGTTTCTCCATTCACACACAGCAAACCAGGTTTTTTATGGTTACTCTGCTGTGATAAGCTTTAACCCTGTTTACAGGTATTAATTGAAAAGTAGCATTATCACAAGGGTTAACATCCGTGTCAAAATTCTTATCCCCAAAACTTAACATTAATACCAAAATTTGTATCACAGATGGGTGTTTACAAGTATCTTTATGATACCACACCCTCTGTTTAGATAGTGTAGTTTGAGGTTAGTTTGTTCATTACCCATGGTGTCCTTTGACTGTCTCCCATGTAATTAGTCACTGGCTTTTCTTTCCCTCCAGTCTTTCCCTTTGGGTGAGCTCTTAATTTAATCATGTTTTTAGAATTTTGGTGCCTCAGGGTCTGGCAAGATAGGTGTTCAGGGGGATCCTGCACATTGGCTTGCCCTTTGGGGAGCAGTCTCCCAACTTCAGGACTGTACATATGCAGAAAATCCAGCTCCCCTTTTGGGGTTACCCTGTGTTTTCCCCTCCCAGCACTGAGTCCTTCCCTGCCCCCTAGAGGTCTGTGCTCTCTGGGCTAGGTGTGTTAACCCTTTGATCAGATTCAGCTTTTCCCAGCAGCTTTCCCATAACTGCTCTCTGTGTTTCACCAGCCTGGGGGAAAACACCCCCTTCTCTGTTAGTTGGGTCATTTGTATTCTGGCAAAGTACCACCTGGCAATTTCTGGTCCCAACTACTCTGTTATCACAGGCATTGGAACTGCATCTTGATTTAAAGAGACATGATTACTTTCCAAAAATGTATCAGAAATAGCATCCCGAAAAATTGGGACCTGGATTGGGGTACCCTCCACCATCCCTTTCTCTGTCCCTGAGAAGTCAGCTGTGTGACTGCTCCCCTCCAGGAGGTCAGTTACACAGTTCCTTCTCAAAACCTGGGTCACAGACTGAGTGCCTGGGTGCACAGATACTGACACTGCCATCTTCCTGGGCATCCTGCCCCAAGTGACCATTGAGGAGACATTCCTGTACCCCCACTATTCCTTCACCAGTTTCCTCCTCTGGGCCACAACCTAAGACACATTTCTCTGTGCTCCCTAGGAAGGGTTCTGTCTCTTGTTCATCTGCAGAACTTTGCCAGCTAACAAATGGGACAGTTTTCTTAATCACTGATTACACCTCTCCTGTCCCAGCACCTGAGGGCACGTTGCTTTCTGCTGGAAAGGAACTAGTGTCAACTCCCCGCCCGCACTTGGAAGCACCCTGCTTTCCTGTGTTACAGAGTCACAGGAATCCTCATCCACCTCAGTGGTTTCTGTGATTCCATGCCCCTTCTCTGGGCTCTCTGGGACACATTTCTCTTTGCTCCCTAGAGTCGGTTTTGCCTTTGGTTCAGTTGCAACCTGCTGGCAGCTAACAACCTGGACAGTTCTCTCTCTGGCAGGCATTACATCCCCATCCCTTCCTGATGTGGTGTTGCCTCCAGCTGCAGTGCAGGAGTTGGTCTCAACCACCCTCCCACCTGGAAGCATGTGGCTTCCCCCAGCTGCAGAAGAATCGAGGAGACTCTCTCCCATTCTCTCAGCAGTTCCTGAGACCTTACCCTTTCCCTCAGGGGTCCCAGCATAAAACTCTCTCCTGCTGCAGGCAAATACTTTACCCTGAGCTACACTGTCAGCAGTGGGGCGGGATAGGAGGGCAGTCTGCAGCTTACTCCTGGCTTACTGAGGGCTAGGTTGAAATGGTAGCCGGTGAGTATGGAGAGGTTGTTAAATTTCTCCAGTGTGATTCTGGGCTGGGGTTCTGAGGCAGCGCAGTGTCTGAGATAGGGCACATTGCACCTTTCCTTTGCACTGAAAAAGCAGAGTGTGAATGAGTGCATTATGGGTATATGAGGTGCCGTTCCACAAGGTGAGTTAAGGCTGTGTGGGCGTGTACCTTGACCCCATAGTTCCTGGTCCTCTGAAGTTTGTGTTTTGCACATAGCCTTCAGGCCAAATGGACTACCAACCATGGCCTATGCCCTTCTCCCCTCCCCATCGCTTCCAGTCCAGCCTCCCCTGACCAAGCTAGTTGCTCCAGGGAGGGGGAGTGTCTCTGATATGGCTATGTGGAAGTGTACACAGGTGTCCAACTGGACCCGGCCTTGGAATCTGACTTTCTGCAGTTGATGACAGGAGAACCCCAGGGCTCTTTGAAGACCCACCACCATTTTCTGCAAAGGAGCTGTATCCTGTGCACTGCTTGGCCAGCCTGAGTTTCCCTGCACATTCCCCCACCACCACCACTACCACTACCACCACCACCACCACCACCTCGTACTCAGCACAGGAAGCTCCAAGAGGTGTAAAGTGGGCTGGCCCATTCATCTACATGTGATGGTCTTAGAACCATAGAATCATAGAATATCAGGGTTGGAAGGGACCTCAGGAGGTCATCTAGTCCAACCCCCTGCTCAAAGCAGGACCGATCCCCGACTAAATCATCCCAGCCAGGGCTTTGTCAAGCCTGACCTTAAAAACTTCTAGGGAAGGAGATTCCACCACCTCCCTAGGTAACGCATTCCAGTGTTTCACCACCCTCCTAGTGAAAAAGTTTTTCCTAATATCCAACCTAAATCTCCCCCACTGCAACTTGAGACCATTACTCCTTGTTCTGTCATCTGCTACCACTGAGAACAGTCTAGAGCCATCCTCTTTGGAACCCCCTTTCAGGTAGTTGAAAGCAGCTATCAAATCCCTCCTCGTTCTTCTCTTCTGAAGACTAAACATCCCCAGTTCCCTCAGCCTCTCCTCATAAGTCATGTGTTCCAGTCCCCTAATCATTTTTGTTGCCCTCCGCTGGACTCTTTCCAATTTTTCCACATCCTTCTTGTAGTGTGGGGCCCAAAACTGGACACAGTACTCCAGATGAGGCCTCACCAATGTCTAATAGAGGGGAACGATCACGTCCCTCGATCTGCTGGCAATGCCCCTACTTATACATCCCAAAATGCCATTGGCCTTCTTGGCAACAAGGGCACACTGTTGACTCATATCCAACTTCTCGTCCACTGTAACCCCTAGGTCCTTTTCTGCAGAACTGCTGCCAAGCCATTCGGTCCCTAGTCTGTAGCGGTGCATTGGATTCTTCCGTCCTAAGTGCAGGACTCTGCACTTGTCCTTGTTGAACCTCAGCAGATTTCTTTTGGCCCAATCCTCTAATTTGTCTAGGTCCCTCTGTATTCTATCCCTACCCTCCAGCATATCTACCACTCCTCCCAGTTTAGTGTCATCTGCAAACTTGCTGAGGGTGCAATCCACACCATCCTCCAGATCATTTATGAAGATACTGAACAAAACCGGCCCCAGGACCGACCCCTGGGGCACTCCACTTGATACCGGCTGCCAACTAGACATGGAGCCATTGATCACTACCCGCTGAGCCCGACAATCTAGCCAGCTTTCTATCCACCTTATAGTCCATTCATCCAGCCCATACTTCTTTAACTTACTGGCAAGAATACTGTGGGAGACCGTGTCAAAAGCTTTGCTAAAGTCAAGTAACAACACGTCCACTGCTTTCCCTTCATCCACAGAGCCAGTTATCTCGTCATAGAAGGCAATTAGATTAGTCAGGCATGACTTGCCCTTGGTGAATCCATGCTGACTGTTCCTGATCACTTTCCTCTCCTCTAAGTGCTTCAGAATTGATTCCTTGAGGACCTGCTCCATGATTTTTCCAGGGACTGAGGTGAGGCTGACTGGCCTGTAGTTCCCCGGATCCTCCTCCTTCCCTTTTTTAAAGATGGCCACTACATTAGCCTTTTTCCAGTCATCTGGGACCTCCCCCGGCCACCATGAGTTTTCAAAGATAATGGCCAATGGCTCTGCAATCACATCCGCCAACTCCTTCAGCACTCTCGGATGCAACGCATCCGGCCCCATGGACTTGTGCTTGTCCAGCTTTTCTAAATAGTCCCGAACCACTTCTTTCTCCACAGAGGGCTGGTCACCTTCTCCCCATGCTGTGCTGCCCAGTGCAGTAGTCTGGGAGCTGACCTTATTCGTGAAGACAGAGGCAAAAATAGCATTGAGTACATTAGCTTTTTCCACATCCTCTGTCATTAAGTTGCCTCCCTCATTCAGTAAAGGGCCCACACTTTCCTTGACTTTCTTCTTGTTGCTAACATACCTGAAGAAACCCTTCTTGTTACTCTTAACATCTCTTGCTAGCTGCAACTCCAGGTGTGATTTGGCCTTCCTGATTTCACTCCTGCAAGCCCGAGCAATATTTTTATACTCATCCCTGGTCATTTGTCCAATCTTCCACTTCTTGTAAGCTTCTTTTTTTGTATTTAAGAGCAGCAAGGATTTCACTGTTAAGCCAAGCTGGTCGCCTGCCATATTTACTATTCTTTCTACACATCAGGATGGTTTGTCCCTGTAACCTCAATAAGGATTCTTTAAAATACAGTCAGCTCTCCTGGACTCCTTTCCCCCTCATGTTATTCTCCCAGGGGATCTTGCCCATCAGTTTCCTGAGGGAGTCAAAGTCTGCTTTTCTGAAATCCAGGGTCTGTATTCTGCTGCTCTCCTTTCTTCCTTGTGTTAGGATCCTGAACTCGACCATTTCATGGTCACTGCCTCCCAGGTTCCCATCCACTTTTGCTTCCCCTACTAATTCTTCCCGGTTTGTGAGCAGCAGGTCAAGAAGAGCTCTGCCCCTAGTTGGTTCCTCCAGCACTTGCACCAGGAAATTGTCCCCTACGTTTTCCAAAACGTAGCTGAATGAGACCACCTCAAGGCGAGAGAGAGCCTGAAACAATTGCTCTGAGACCTGTGAACTGCTCCATTCCTGGCAGTGGGTGTTCCCTCCCGCCCTCCCCAGTGCTGGAGAGTGTCTGGTATGTGTCAGGCATGTCCGTTCTCAGATACTTCCCCCCCCGCCCCACTGGACTCAGCAGTGTGTTCATGATATATGGTCCATGCATGCCTGTTCTAACCTCCCCATCCAGAGGGGCCGCGCTTCCCCATGTTCTATCTCATGCCATGGGGGGTAAGAGGATTGGCTCAGACCCCCCTAGAGAGACAAGGCACCCTAGATTCCAGCTCACATGAGGGCAGGTAGGAAGTGGTGCTCACACCCACCTGGTAAGGCAAGCCCCCCCAGAACCTGGCTCCCAAGCAGTAGGGCAGGGAGGAGGGGTCAGAACGCCAGAGACAGGCAGGGGTCCCCAGATCCTGGTACACTTAGGGTGGCAGGGAGAGGAGGTAAGACTCATGTCTAGAGGGGCAGGGGGCCCCTAGATCCTGGCACACAACAGGAAAAACTATTTCACTCGGAGGGTGGTGAAGCACTGGAATGGGTTACCTAGGGAGGTGGTGGAATCTCCATCCTTAGAGGTTTTTAAGGCCCAGCTTGACAAAGCCTTGGCTGGGATGATTTAGTTGGGGTTGGTCCTGCTTTGAGCAGGGGGTTGGACTAGATGACCTCCTGAGGTCTCTTCCAACCCTAATCTTCTATGATTCTATGATATTACCGACCCTGTGTTCCTCACATGAGCCCCCCATCCTCTCTCACTTCCCTCACTACCCATCCCCATTTATCCCCCTCCCCTCAATGCAGCGGCAAACCCCTGTCACTCCAATTCCCCCCCTCCGCCCCCTAAAATGTCCTCCTTTATTAGCAACCATTCACATAACATAAGAACGACCATACAGTGAAATCCATTAGGCACATGAGCTTTCATAGACCTGCCTGGAGAAGCAAACTCTTTTTAAAATAACAGAGGCATTGGATTTACCCCAAAGGGCTGGTGGGTGCCAGGCACTCTGTCAGGGTAGCCCTTGAGTGCTGGACAACATGATGTGCTGATTTGAGCCCTGCTTTGATCTCAGCTCTGCCAGAACATGTCAACTTTAAGAGAAACTGTTTTTTCCCCAAGGGCGGTCTCTCGGGACCCCATGGTCAAATGGCCCCAAATTTGGGTCACTGGCCATTCCCCATGCTCCAACAAGGCACACCAAAGTTCAACTCAATCTGATTGACTGTATGGATTTTAGAGCACTTAGAAGAGTCAAGCTTTAAACAGAATGCTGATCTCAACCTGAACTGTAGCAGAGCTGCCACTCCACTATAATGTGTCAGCAGGAAACTGTCTTTCTCCACGTTGCCACTAAAGAGCACCACGGTGCTTGCTGGGCTGCTGGTTCCCCCTGCCAAATACATGGTGCTGAAGTCCATTGCCACTCCTGTTCCCATCTGGCAAGGAGCATTCCCCATCCTCCACAATAAGGAACAAGCAACATCTTTCGAAAGGGAAGGGAAGGCAATGTCTCCTGGCATCCGGTTCAGACAAGGGGCAGGTTGTGCAGATTTGGGTGTTGAAGGTACTCAGTTAATGCTGCTCTGTGCCTGGCATATTTGTCTGGATTTTGTGCTTCTTCCCAGTCACCTGTGCTCTCTCATGTGTTCCTGTTTTGCTTAGGACATTTGGGCTGAGCCTCAGCACTGACCTGAATAAAGGAAACAGCCTGCTACGTTAATTATAGTCCATGAGATGGGCTTGTGGCATTTTAACTGCGCCTTTTCCTTTCCTCACAAGAACAAGATGATAGTGAAGATGGCTTTGCTTTGTACTCTCGGCAGGTTTGAGAATCCCAGCGTAGGAAAGGCTTGCTTTAGATTTTACTCTCTGCTTTTCAGAAGATATTACAAATGTTTAGCATTTCAATATAGACAGAGAAAATCACTCTTTTGTATCATGGAAACATTCTGAGAATTATACGGAGGTTGTGAACAAGTCTCCGACTGTGGAACCCTGTCAGTAAATTAATAAAATAGGTCTCCGGGGTTCTGCTATCTGCCAAGCATGTAGAATTCAACAGCTAACTTCCAGTCTTCCCTCTGCTCCCCAAACCACCAAAAGGAGAAGGGTAAGAACGACGGAAAGGAAAGGGGTGGCCAGCCCAGCCTGCCTGAATGGCACACCATAGAAAAACAAACATTCGCCTTAGGGTATGGGTTAGGTTTGAGTGACAGAGTCAAAGCCCAGCACAATGAGGCAGGCAATGCAGTTAGCAGGGCTGAAGCTCCTGGGTGCTATGTGTGAAATCAGAAGGGTCAATGGATAATGTATCTGCTTGCAGGAAAATGTATCCGCTTGTTTGTTAGAATCAGCCTGTTCAACAACAGGAAGCCCCGTAGCAACCCATTGGCTGTGCTCCTCAGGTCTCATTCTTAGCTTTCCACATGCAGCCTGTTCCCCACCAAAAGCCAGTTGTGTGTGGACCCTCATGTGTTAACTTTACTCTCCGTGAAGCCAGAACACTGGGGCATAACTCCCCTGCATTCCTATGTAACTCCTACTATGACAGGTGTGGGCAAACTTTTTGGCCCGAGGGCCACATCGGCATTGCGAAACAGTATGGAGGGACAGGTAGGGAAGACTGTGCCTCCCCAAACAGCCTGGCCCCCGCCCGCTATCCGCCCCCTCCCACTTCCCGCCCCCCTCAGAATCCCCAACCCATCCAACTCCCTGCTCCTTGTCCCCTGACCGCCCCCACCGGGACCCCACCCCCTATCCAACCTCCCCTGCTCCCTGTCCCCTGACTGCCCTGACCCCATCCACCCCCCCTGCCCCCTGCCAGGCCCCCCGACCCATCCAACCCACCCCTTGTCCCCTGTCCGCCCCCTCCCGGGACCCCCGTCCCTAACTGCCCCCCCAGGACCCCACCCCCTATCCAACCCCCCTGAACCTCCACCCCATCCAACCACCCCCATCCCCTGACTACCCCCCAGGACCTCCTGCCCCTTATCCAACCCCCCCACCCCCTTACCATGCCGCTGAGAGTGGCAGGACAGGCTTATTGGAAAGCCTGGGAGGTGGACTGTGGGGGAGGGCGGACAGCAGGGGAGGGGCTGGAGACTAGCCTCCCCAGCTGAGAGCTCAGGGGCTAGATAGGACGGTCCCGCAGCCAAATGTGGCCCGTGGGCCATAGTTTGCCCACCTCTGTACTATGATAAAGAGCAGGCCCTGGCCCCGTTAGGAGTAATACCTAGGCTGAGGAGATGAGGCCCCGTTGTGTGCGTATGAAACATGCGAGGGGACCATTGCATTCCGTGGGTTATGACCTCATCAGATCTCACAGGCTAGGAAGCACTGACTCTGCTACAATGGCTGACTGAATGGGAAGCCTGTGTGAGCTACCTGTAGTCCTGCCTTGTCTCCACACAGCTCAGAGGGGCTGTGGCCCTCCACTGTGTGCAGGCCTCACATATCTCAAACATCTTCAGAAATAGCTGCATCTACTTCAACCTTTGTTTTTACAAAGCCTGCTCTCTAGGGCGCTCTGAGTGGCGGCTCCTTCTTGGAAGTCAGAAGCCCTCAGGCCTGAGAGCAGGAGAGATGCAGTGTCACAAACCCTTGGTCGAGGAGTCAGCCCTAGCAATAATAACTGCAGGGAAACTACTCCAGCCAAGGGGCAGTGAGTCTCCCTGGAGGTCAGTAGGAATTCTCTGCCCCTCTGAATCCTGGCAGAACTACGCACTCCACTGAGACCAGCAGTGCAAAGCTCACTAAATTATGGATGATATTTTCTTTCACTGTTTTGCAGAAAAATGAATGGTTGTGTTTGAACTGCCAAACTCAGAGGCTGCTAGAAGGAAGCCTAGGAGACCCTGCTCCAATACCACTACCTGCTTCAAAGCAGCAGCCAACAGGATCCCCCCGACACCAACCAGGGGGAGCTGGTCAGTACAGAGGAGGTCCTCAACCTGTAACAGCTCAGAAGTCAGAAATGTCCACTCCCCAGGACAGGAACCTCCTCCAAGGAAAGCATATCCGGACTTCAGAGCAGAGCAAGCTGCAGGCAATGATGAAAGAGAGCAAGCCCACTGCCCCCTCAGAAGAAAAGCCACTGCCAAAACTTCCTGGTGAGGCTCCAAAAGTTCCTGAAAGTGCATCACCAAAGGGGAAAAGTATGGCTGCGAAGCCAGAAGCAGAGAGCAAAGCAAGCAAGGCAGTCACTGAGGCTCAGCAAGTGAGAGAGCAGGAGGTAAGCACCCCTTCTCCTCCTACTTTACTCTTACCTCCCACTGGGCTGGCCTGTTCCTGCCAGGGTATAACATTGCCTTGTACTCAGAGCAGGCAGCACCCCCTCTTACCCTAGGGAGAGGTCTGGGATGGAGGCATTAGCTAGCAGTCTGAGGGGGGCAGAGGCTGTGAAACAGAAAGAACATGGTAGCCTCAGAAAAACAGGGGCTTGGCTTTCAGGTCTGACCCAGTAGAGAGCTGGAGAAAGCATGTATAAATGACTGTACTGGGAAAGCGATGTCCCACAGCCCGTCAGAAATGTGTCATGTCTAACACTTTGATTCCAATCCCAATTTCTCTGTCAGCACTTTGGGAATCACTGCACAATCCATTCTAGTAGGTAGTGTCCTTCGGACATCAGGCCCAAACATCCGGGAGAGTCAACAACAGGCTGCAGAGAAGGGGAATGTCTTACGGTGACATTAGAGGCTGCTTCCCCTCTCACTCAGACGGTTCCCCCAGTGTAACTCCACTGACCTCAGCTGAGTTACTCCTGCTTTATGCAGTGTGACAAAGTTCCTATTCTACCTTGGTGGGTCTTGCGCTTGGCAGATTTGCTCGCCTCGGAGATTCACAGCAGCCCTAAGACACCCTGGTTCGGTGTCAGATCAGGGGATATCCTGATCTGCTCATGTAGGTTATTTCCCTGGATCGGGGCCTCTTGGGCCACTACACACGCCTCTCACTGGTGCCAAGCTTTCAAGAGGTTAATGTGATAGATCTGTTCTTGTTTTCGGCATCCTGGCTGCCGCACCTTGTAGGTTACTTCCCCCACAGGTTCAACCACCTCATAGGGCCCCTGCCTTTGGGCCAAAAGCTTGCTTTCTGATGTGGGTACCAACACCATCACCCGATCCCCTGGTTGGAACTGTCGGACTTTTGCCCGGCTATTGTAATGGGTTCGCTGGGCCTCCTGCACCTTTTCCAAATGTTCCCATACAATAGGGGTGACCCGGGCTATCCGTTCTCACATCTGCAACACATGGTCAATTATATTTCTCCCCTCATTCGGTTCCTCTTCCCAGATTTCTTTTGCGATATCTAGTATGCCACGGGGGTGGTGTCCATATAATAATTCAAAGGGGAAAAACCCAGTTGAGGCCTGAGGTACCTCCTGGATTGCAAACATAAGGTAGGGTAATAGGGTGTCCCAATCCTTCCTGTCCCGACTTACTACTTTCCTTATCATTGCCTTGAGGGTTCGGTTAAACCTTTCTACCTGCCCATCGGTCTGCGTATGATAGACAGAAGTTCTCAGGGTATGTATATGGTATGCATACAGAGGTCCTTCATTAGCTTCGACATAAATGGAGTACCTTGGTCTGTTAATATCTCCTTTGGTAGCCCCACTCAGGCAAAGATCCCCACCAACTCTTTAGCTATCGTTTTAGAGGTCGTGTTCCGCAGGGGGACGGCTTCTGGGTAGCGAGCAGCATAATCCAGAACGACAAGTATATATTGGTGGCCCCGGGCTGTCTTCTCCAGGGGTCCCACTAGGTCCATGGCTATTCACTCGAAGCGGACCTCTACGATGGGAAGGGGTACTAAAGGTGCCCTCAAGTGGGGATGGGGACAGGGACTGTGCAGCTGACACTCCGGGCAGGACGCACAGTACCTCCGCACTTCTTCATGTACTCCGGGCCAGAAGAATCATCGCAGGACCCATGCCAGGGTCTTCTCTACCCCCAAAGGCCCCCCAAAAAGATGACTATGGGCAAGACTTAATACAGCATTCTGGTGTTTTTGAGGTACTAGGATCTGTTGTACCTTCTGCCCCTGTACTGGTGCAACCCGGTATAAGAGATTCTTCTTCATTATGAAGTAGGGTCCTGGTCCCTGGGTTTTCCCTTCCACGAGTACCCCACCTATTTCATTCACCTCCTTCCTAATGTTGTCGTACCTTGGGTCTTCAGCCTGGTCCCGTCCAAAATTTCCTTTCCCGGGGCTAATCTGCCCGACATCTAGGGGGCCAGTCTCTGTTGCCTCTACTGGTTCAGGGGCGTTAGGGTGTGGGTCAGACTCGGGTGCTTCTCCCTCCTGGGTGGCCTCCTTTTCAGCTGCTCAGGTCCGCCTACCTACGAGAGCAATCCTCTGGCTTTGAGCCAGTATTCGGGTTCCCAAGGCCTTTGCTGACCTCCTTTCCCTTTTCGGCTTTCTATCCTGTCTGGGAGTGGAGAACAAATCTGGGGATATTTCAGAGAAGATTGGGGGTTGACAGTCTACTGTGGATGCCTCACTAACTTCAGGGCTTCCCCCTTTCTCCAATTCCCCTACCGGGAGTAAGTCTCCAAACCCTGGGAAGTCCCTCCCTTTCAGCACCGGGTATGGGAGTTTAGGGGCTACACCTGCTGCTACCTCGGTAGTGTTCCCCTGAATCTCGATTTTTACTGGGATGGTGGGGTAATAACCAACTGTCCCATGAACGCATGTTATCCCCGTACGCTTAGCCCACAGAAGCTGACTACACTTCCCGAGCTTCCCCGAGACTAGCGTGATAGCACTCGCCGAATCAACCAGTGCCGTGGTCTCTACCCCATTTAGTTTCACTGGTCTGGTGTACATATGTGGGGTTAGTGAGACCCCCACAAAGTGGATTAGGGAGCATAGGTCTGCCCAGTTCCCCAGGTTACACTGCATAGGCTCCTCAGCATTGGGACACTGTGCAGCTACGTGTCCCCACTCCCTGCAGGCGTAACATCTGTATGGAGCCCTAGGCATTCCCCGGTCTCTTGGTTTGGGCAGTCTCACATCACGATCCTCTTCCCCCTCAGTGCTCCGATTCTTTGTGGCTTCTGGTGGGCCTTCAGCCCCTCTCTTTTTCCACCTGGGCTCTCCTGGTGGCCAAGTCACCCGAGCTCTAGGGCTTGGTGCTGCTAGTTTAACCAGGGGTGCTTCTTCCTTAACTAGTCGGGTCAGCTCCCTCGCCGTCCTTCGCCTCTCTACCAGTGCGACAACCTCGTCATAGGTGGAGGGTTCATTCTGGCTTACCCAGGCGTGAAGGTCTGGTGGTAACCCTCTCATGTACCGGTCAATGACAAGAACCTCTAGTATCTTCTCTGGACTCCAGGACTCAGTTCGTAACCACTTTAATGCGAGATGGATGAGGTCATATAATTGGGACCGTGGGGTTTTGTTTTCCTGGTACCTCCGCTCATGATATCGCTGGGCCCGCACTGCGGTCGTTACCCCAGATCTGGCCAGGATCTCTGCTTTCAGTTGGGCATAGTCTGCCGCAGCCTCTTCAGGCAAATCATAGTAGGCCTTCTGGGCCTCCCCACACAGGAATGGAGCAAGGATGCCAGACCACTGTTCTCGGGGCCAAGCCTCCTGTAGGGCTGTGCTCTCAAAGGCCAGGAGGTACGCCTCTACATCATCCTCCAGTGTTATTGTCTGCAGCCAATTGCTGGCCCTCATGACCTGTGTCCCATCATGGCCGTGGTTCAGCTCTGCAAGGGCCTTTACCTGGTTTACCAGTTCCCGCAACATAGCACGGTCTTGAGCAACCTGGTCCATCAGCAGGCGATTAGTCTCTTGCTGCAGCTGCACTGCCTCCTGTTGGGCGGCTGCCTGGAAACAGGTAGCCTCCTGCTGGGCAGCCATGGCTTGTATCAGTGCCTGCACTACATCCTCCATTGTGGTGGGGGGGGGACCCTCTCCTCCTTTTTTTTGTTTTTTGTTTGGGGGGGGGTTGGGTTTTTTTTTTTAAAATCACCCTCCTTGTTCCGCTGTGCTGCGCACACCAAATCCCACTGCTCACACCAGTTGTGACAAAGTTCCTCCTCTACCTTGGTGGGTCTTGCGCTTATTGGCGGATTTGCTCACCTCGGAGATTCACGGCAGCCCTAAGTTTGGCCTTTTTTGTGAACCCACAGTCCAGGTCAACTCCTCCTGCGTCTGACCAGGAGTTGGGAGGTTTGAGGGGAACCTGGGCCTGCACTCTACTCCGGGTTCCAGCCCAGGGCCCTGTGGAATGCAGCTGTCTAGAGTGCCTCCTGGAACAGCTGCGCAACAGCTACAACTCCCTGGGCTACTTCCCCATGGCCTCCTCTCAACACCTTCTTTATCCTCACCTTAGGACCTTCCTCCTGGTGTCTGATAATGCTTGGTACTCCTCAGTCCTCCAACAGTATGCTTTCTCACTCTCAGCTCCTAGTGCCTCCTGCTCCCAGCTCCTCACACGCACGCCACAAACTGAAGTGAGGTCCTTTTTAAACTCAGGTGCCCTGATTAGCCTGCCTTAATTGATTCTAGCAGCTTCTTGATTGGCTGCAGGTGTTCTAATCAGCCTGTCTCTCTTAATTGTTTCCAGAATGTTCCTGATTGTTCTGGAACCTTCCCTGTTACCTTACCCAGGGAAAAGGGACCTACTCAACCTGGGGCTAATATATCTGCCTTCTATCACTCTCCTGTAGCCATCTGGCCCGACCCTGTCACAGCGGGTGTTGGGAATTGGGCCCAATGTTTCAACAGTGAAAGAATTCCAGGTAGAGGAAGTTATACAAATGAAAGAGTCACTAGCAGCTGCTGCTTGGGGAGCTGAATGATGGGCCAGAGGGCAGGTCAGTACCAGACCGGGAGGGTACTGAAGAGTGAATGGGGGAGTAAGTCCCTGGGAGCATTGAACACCCAAGAGCCACGTGGAATTGGCTGCAGAACTGGCTGGGAAGGGTGGATGGTCTGTGTGGTGCCAAATGGGCTGAAGGGCTAAGCTGTCATTTCTGAGAGCAGGAGACTAGTCTGGCTGCAGCCACCTCCTGGAGCAGAGATTTTGGAAGAGCACAGGAAGGGAACTGCAGTCATAGAGGTAGGAAATGATGCCAGCACAGAGAGGGGTGACTAAGCAGCTGAGCCTGAGCCTGCTCAGGGAGGGGTAAACTCCAGGAGGATCCTAGACAGCTGTGACTTACAATAAGAAGCTCTGGGGACTCCAGGATTTCTGGCCTGGGCGTGAGTTAAGGGCTGGGCTAAAGAGAACTTATTACCTGGAAGGAGCAATACAGTCTTTGGGCCTGAGACTGATGGTGCTTGCCCTGCTATGAATCAGGAGTAATGTCAATGAGGTCAGAGCACTTACATGGTGTAAAACTGGTACAGGGGAGCCCCTTGAAGCACTCTCTGGGAAGTCATGCTAGTGCTGGCAGGAGATGAAGTGGAGTAAAGAATGAGTCAGAGGAGGTGGGGCGCTGGGTGTCCTCCCCACAGAGGTGCCCCAGCATGAGACAATAGCTGGAGGTGAGAGCCCAGGACTGGGACCTGATGCACGTCCTAATGGCAGAGTCAGGGTCAGCCCAGGCATGAACGTACTGCTGACAGCTGCATGCTGAGCAGCAGAGAAAGCTGTGTGAGTTGGTGCATTGTTACACATGCCTGCTGCTTCCCCAGGCAGCACTCCAGTGAAGCAGAGCTGTCTCCTGGGCAAACACTAAGGAAACCAACTTCACAAAGGGCTCCTTGCACAGATGGCTGTTGAGACGTCTTTAGTTGAATAACTTCTGTCTGCAAACAGATCAGGGTCACTCTGGGGTAGCTGGGGGTCACCTCTTTTCACAAGTTACAGATTGGGTCCCGGGTGGGTCATGTTCCACACCTGTTTGGGATCCCAGCTTCAGAGTCCTTCCATGTCCTTCCAGAGTCCTTCCATCGTGCCTAATTGTGGTGTCAATGAAACTGGGTTTATTTCTGTCAGTGGTTGACGAGGATCCTGCATTACTTTCCTGGGATCTTGATTTTTCAGAGTGCTTTGCACCTTGATTTTTCAGAGTGCTTTGCAGAACTCTCAGTCACTGAAATTAACAGCCATTCAATGGCCTCTGTCCCCAGAGGATACTGCTAGTGAACCCTGCTTTCACTGCTTTTTTGTCCGGCTGTGCAGGCGTCCAAGGCACAAGAACAGAGATCTTCAACCTCTCACTTTGCAGGGCAGCAGGACTAGTCCCTTCCTGAACTCAGATCTAATTACAGGTTCTCCAAGTTGTATTTGAAGATTAAAAAGTTCAGTTCTGAGGCTGGGCTTGCAGCTACTGCAGAGTTTACTAATAAACACAGCACTCAGCTGAGCAGCAGTTGAATTTATCAAATGGCCTTTTGGACCATTTGCAGCTCTAGGGAATTTGGCATGAAGAAGGGAGGCAGGGTTTGTATTACAGGCAAAATACTATCTTTGTCAGACAAAGAAAATGTCCATCATCAGGCACTGGCAAAGAAGGAGAGCAGGTGGGACTGGCCCCAACAGTACCAGAAATTGTAAGTAACAACACAGCTGGCCCAGGGGTCAGGACTGTCCTGCTCCTCTCTGTCAGCTATAGGGAGGTATTGTTAAATGATTGCTGAGTCCCCAGGGCAGGAGAAGCCCTAACGCCACCTTGAACATAGGCAGCCCTCTAGAGAGAGAGCTAATATCTCGGGTAGACAGGCTCTGGGGGGAGCCACAGCCAGCCTTGGGGAAAAGGAGACCCCCTGGCTGATGGAGGGGGGGTCCTGTCAGAGTGTATCATTTGTGTGAGGCCCAAAATCAGGGTTACGGCAGCTGCCCTCAAGGAACTCCTGGAGCATTCGAAATAATTGCATATGAAGAGGTGATTTATTTCAGGGGGGAGGAAATGCTTCCAGTTTTGAATGGCTCTGATTTAATGCTCATAAAAGCATCAAGCCAATAGCACTTGGTCCATAGCCAGGCCTGATGCCAGCAGGTCAGGGCAGCATTTCCCCTCACAAGGAAGCCTTGTTGATGCCCTGTCATCCTGGCCTGCTGCCTCCCTCCCTCCCCCCGCGCCCCATTTCCAGCCTTAGGCTCTGACACCCTGTGCTCCTCCAATTAGAGACCTGCTCGGAAGAGAGAGGCCTGATCTTGCTAAATTATGTGGGAGTTTTATGATGTGCATAAACACCTACGGAGGACTGTAATCCCCATACATGTGACCTGAGACGGGGTTTGTATCCAGCTTTCTGTCTGGAGAACACTAACACATTAACCCAAAGCGCTCCCTGTTCCCCCTCAAGTTGTGGTTGTTTGCCATGTGTGTAGACCATTTGGAGACAGTTGACCTGGAACTCTTCCTCAGAACTCCTCCAGGTGGATAGAAAGTTTCCTAGTATTATAATAGCCATTGGCCATGATCTTTGAAAACTCATGGCAATCAGGGGAGGTCCTGGATGACTGTAAAAAGGCTAATGTAGTGCCCATCTTTAAGAAAGGGAAGAAGGAAGATCCAGGGAACTACAGGCCAGTCAGCCTCACCTCAGTTCCTGGAAAAATTATGGAGCAGGTCCTCAAGGAATCAATTTTGAAGCACTTAGAGGAGAGGAAAGTGATCAGGAACAGTCAGCGTGGATTCACCAAGGGCAAGTCATGCCTGACTAACCTAATTGTCTTCTATGACGAGATAACTGCCTTGGTGGATGAGGGGAAAGCAGTGGACATGTTATTCCTTGACTTTAGCAAAGCTTTTGATACGGTCTCCCACAGTATTCTTGCCAGCAAGTTAAAGAAGTATGCGCTGGATGAATGGACTATAAGATGGGTAGAAAGTTGGCTAGATCGTCAGGCTCAATGGGTAGTGATCAATGGCTCCATGTCTAGTTGGCAGCCAGTATCAAGCGAAGTGCCCCAAGGGTCGGTCCTGGGGCCGGTTTTGTTCAATATCTTCATAAATAATCCGGAGGATGGTGTGGATTGCACCCTCAGCAAGTTTGCAGACGACACTAAACTGGGAGGAGTGGTAGATACGCTGGAGAGTAGGGATAGGATACAGAGGGACCTAGACAAATTAGAGGATTGAGCCAAAAGAAATCTGATGAGGTTCAACAAGGACAAGTGCACAGTCCTGCACTTAGGACCGGAGCGACCCGCCTAAGCGACCGGGTAGGAAGTAGCCCAGGGGCCGAACTACACCGTGGCGACGGTTTCGGGAAAAGGTCTACCCACCGGGCGCCAGACCCCGGGCGGTGGCCCAGGAACTGAAGGACGCGGGTACCCGATGGCTCCAACCCGAGCGTCGAACCGCAGCTGAGGTGACGGAACAGGTCATCCTCGAACAATTCGTGCACATCCTCCCACCCCAGGGGAAGGCTTGGGTGTTACGGCACCGGCCACAAAGTCTGAGCTCGGCCGTCGTGCTTATGGAGGACTATGCCACCCGCTTCTCAGAGGCCATCCCCTTAAGAAGTATCACCGCCCGCACTATCGCTGCGGAGCTCGTGAAGATCTTCGCAAGGGTGGGCCTCACACAGGAGATACTCACTGATCAAGGGACCAACTTCACGTCTAAGTTGTTCTGCCAGGTATGTGCCCTATTGGGGATTAAGACGTTGCAGACCTCGGTCTACCATTCCCAGACTGATGGATTGGTTGAGCGGTTCAACCGGACCCTGAAGGGGATGTTGCGGCGTTTCCCCACCCAGGACCTCCGCCAGTGGGACCAGCTGCTCCCTCCGTTACTACTGGCGATTCAAGAAGTCCCACAGGCGTCCACAAAGTTCTCCCCGTTCGAGCTCCTCTATGGGCGGCGACCCCGCGTGGTGTTGGACCTCTTGAGGGAGACTTGGGAACACAACCCGTCCGCAACACAGGGTCTCTTGCAATATGTCTTACAACTGCAGGGGCAGCTGGCGCAGGCGGGCGAGCTTGCGAGGGAGAACTTAAACACCGCCCAAAGAGCCCAGGAGCAACAGTACAATCGGGGCGCCCAGGCTCGATCATTCGGGCCAGGGGACCGAGTACTCCTCCTGCTCCCTTCGGAGGAATCAAAGCTTTTTGCCCCCTGGCAGGGTCCGTATGAGGTCCTCCGCCAGGTCGGGCCTGTAACTTATGAGATTCGGCAACCTGGTCGCCGTAAGGAAAAACAGATTTATCATGAAAAGAAAAGGAGTACTTGTGGCACCTTAGAGACTAACCAATTTATTTGAGCATGAGCTTTCGTGAGCTACAGCTCACTTCATCGGATGCATCCGATGAAGTGAGCTGTAGCTCACGAAAGCTCATGCTCAAATAAATTGGTTAGTCTCTAAGGTGCCACAAGTACTCCTTTTCTTTTTGCGAATACAGACTAACACGGCTGTTACTCTGAAACCTGTCAGATTTATCATGTAAACCTCTTAAAACCTTGGCAGGACCGGGAAGGGCTCCTAGTGGCCCCATATCCCCCCGAACCGGAACTGGGGCCCCAACCACCCGAGGAGTCGGATAATGGTGAACCCCAGCTAGCAGAGACACTCACCGTCGAACAGCGAGAACAGGCACTCTGCTTAGTGAGGGCATTCCCCAAGACGTTCACCACGAAACCCGGGTGGACTACGCTCACCTCCCATGTGATCCAGATGGAACCCGGGGTGGTGGTCCGAGAGACAACCCGGCCATTGCCTAGGCGAATGCGGGAGGCCGTAGAGGAGGAAGTCCAGGCGATGCTGGAGCTGGGTGTCATTGAGCCCTCCCAGAGCGAGTGGCGGAGCCCCGTCGTCCTCGTACCGAAGCCCGATGGGAGCCGGCGGTTTTACATTGACTTCCGGAGGGTCAACGCCATCTCAAAATTTGACACCTACCCGATGCCCCACGTCGATGAGCTCCTCGACCGGCTCGGGGAGGCCTGTTATATCACCACTTTAGATCTCACCAAAGGGTACTGGCAGATCCCCTTGGATCCCAGGTCCAAGGAGAAGACCGCGTTTGCCACCCCTTCGGGGTTATACCATTTCACCCGGATGCCTTTCGGCCTCCATGGGGCCTCGGCAACCTTCCAGCGTTTAATGGACCGGGTGTTGCAAGCACACACAAAATACGCGGCGGCCTACCTGGATGATGTGGTCATCTATGGCAATAACTGGGAGGAACATCTTAACCAAGTAGCGGCAGTCCTCCGGGACCTCCGCGCAGCCGGGCTGACGGCCAACCCAAAAAAATGCCGAATCGGGCGGGAGGAAACCACTTACCTGGGGTACACCTTGGGCCGGGGACAGGTCCGCCCCCTCATCGGGAAGGTCCAAGCACTCCAGGAATGCCCGGTGCCGACCACGAAGAGGAAAGTACGTCAATTTTTGGGCTTAGCTGGTTATTACCAGCGGTTTGTACCCCACTTCACAAGCATTACGGCCCCGCTAACGGAGCTCTTGACCAAGGACAGTCCCCGCCGGGTGCATTGGTCCAACGAGTGCGAGACGGCCTTTCGAACTATCAAAGATCGGCTGTGTAGCAGTCCACTACTCTTCAGCCCCGACTTTCATCGTGACTTTATTGTCCAGACGGATGCCTCAGGGGTTGGGCTTGGGGCGGTCCTCTCGCAGGAGGTGGATGGGGAGGAACACCCAATTGTTTACCTCAGTCGGAAGCTGTTCCCCAGAGAACGGAACTACTCCGTCGTGGAGAAAGAGGCCCTAGCCATTAAGTGGGCAGTCGATGCTCTCCGCTACTACCTCCTCGGGGCCCCCTTTATACTGGTTACGGACCACACACCCCTGAAGTGGCTTAATAAGATGAAGGACAATAATGCCAGGCTGATGCGATGGTATCTCGCTCTGCAGCCCTACGCCTTCACGATTCACCATCGGGCGGGACGAGACAACGCCAATGCGGATTTCCTATCCCACCTCGGAGAAGGTGAGGATGCCAGCTCCGAAGAGAGGGAGCTGGATTTGAGGGGTGGGGTATGTAGGGAGCCAGGGTGGCTCCCCTCCGAACCAGAGGGTAAAGAGCCACCCTTTCAGCCTGAGTGGGCGGGGCCAGGCCAAGCTTCCGCCAATCCCCGGAAGGGGAAGGGTGGGACAGGAAGTACAAAGGGCGGGGCCCTCTGCCCAGTGAGGGGAGCACCAGGGAGGGAGACAGACACAGGCTGCTTCCTCACGATCCTGCTGCTGACCCAGGCGAAGCCCTGGGCAAGGAGGAGCCTGACCGGGGGGAAGGCCTGTGGCAGCCAGGGCTGCCAGCCGCTGAATACCCAGAGGACCTGGAGGGGCCTGACTGCAGCCCGGGCCAGCGTGAGTCCGATACCGAGGGGGAGAGCGAGTGGCCCACAGCGGAATACTCGGACGAGATGGAGGGACCGGAGCTGCCCGCAGTGGAATACTCGGACGAGATGGAGGGACCGGAGCTGCCTGCAGCGGAATACCCGGAGGAGATGGAGGGACCGGAGCGACCCGCCTAAGCGACCGGGTAGGAAGTAACTCAGGGGCCGAACTACACCGTGGGGTGGGTGTGTTTGGTCAGCGGGCGTAGACTGCCCCGCTGACCCAGCGGCGGGACCTTCGCCTCCCGCCACTGTCAGGGCCCTGGGCTGGAACGCAGTGGAGTTGGGTGGGCCTGCGTTCCCCTACCCCGGCGCCCCCCTGCCTGAGGGGCGCACTACTGACTCTTGCCGGCGCCCCCCTGCCTGAGGGGCGCGCTACTGACTCTTGCCGGCGCCCCCCTGCCTGAGGGGCGCGCTACTGACTCTTGCCGGCGCCCCCCTGCCTGAGGGGTGCGCTACTGACTCCGGCCGGCACACCTTCCCCGCCAATTCCCCAAAGCCCGGAAGGTGTGGCTGAGGCCGGCCACGGAGACCGTAGCTCTCCATCACCCCTAGGGGCTCGGAGGACCGACCGACGCCTGTCACAGGGAGGTTTAGGTTGGATATTAGGAAAAACGTGTTCACTAGAAGGGTGGTGAAGCAGTGGAATGGGTTACCTAGGGAGGTGGTGGAATCTCCTTCCTTAGAGGTTTTTAAGGTCAGGCTTGACAAAGACCTGGCTGGGATGATTTAGTTGGGGATTGGTCCTGCTTTGAGCAGGGGATTTGACTAGATGACCTCCTGAGGTCCCTTCCAACCCTGATATTCTGATTGTATTTATTTACATACAGAAACTAAATTAATAGAACTCAGTTTCTGAAATGTATTTACACTTCAGTTGAGTAACCCATCCCCCTTTTGTTAATGTAGCCCTTTGTAATATATTCATATTGGATGGACTGTGTGTTAACTGTTCTTACATACCAGAGAATGTTTGCTTTTAGAAAAGCTGATTTTAGTTTAATCTGGGAAGTATTTTTACTAATGTTCTTATAAATTGCTTATAACCCATTCCTAGAACCTGGAGAGCAGCTAGTGACCATCCCGGGCCAGAGTTACAAAGTTAAGCACACATAAATATTTGAGTGTGCCAGTTCCAGATGCCTGCACACAGATCAGATATTGGTACATGCCCACAGACAGTGAGGTACCTAACTGGCCAGGTACTCAGGCAAACACATCTGGATTCTTGGTGTACAAGTGTGTGCATGAATGCATACTGCTAACTTCATGAGTTGTTCCTTCCTCAGTACTGGCCAAATGTTGGTAAGTTAACATAGGGGAGTGTTACTGAAATCATGTTGGTACCAGGCCTGTTTACCAGCTCTGGGCAATCACCAAACCAAATTCCCAGTAAACCATGGCGTTAATTCTCCAGGCTGCCCGGGAGCGGAACACAGTGAAAATGACACAGATCGGCTTTAAAGTGCCTAAACCACCTTTTGGTTACAAAGCCAGAAGCCTTGTTTGTACTATATGTCAAGCTTGTGGAGCCCTGAGAGCAGCCTCGGGCAAACCAGATGACATTCTTTAAACTGAGGGAGTGGTGTCTAAACTCTGGGATTGGAAATGCAGAATACAGCCTTCCAATCTTGCAGGGGTAGCTCTTTGGATTTCCCCCGCCCTGCACTCAGATCTCAGCAGGCACATTTCTGTGGGACTCAGCTCAGGGAGAGGGTTGGAGTACGGGGTCAGGTGCAGGCTGCCCATTGGTATCATTGATAAAAATACACAAAGTGAAGCGGATGCGTTAGAAATGCAAAAACTGATGTACAATGGAAATGATCCACTGAGTCTGTTCTGAGGCAAAGCCAGGAGAAATCCTTCTACTGAAGCTTCTTTTCAGTCTCAATATGCCTGTTTATAAGTTTGCAAAATGTTTGCCCTTTGAAGCAATTTAATGACATTTCCAAACTTCCTGATGAAATGTTGTCCATCCCCCCCCGGCCCCATTCCCTACTAGCTCTGGGTTTGTGGAAAAGCCCAAAGTCACCCTTGTCAACTGGTTACAGCCATCAGAGGAGGAGGTGATTGGGCTCATTGGAGGGAGACAGAAGGCTGAGCCCTGTGCTCTTCTTGCCACTCAGGGCTCATCTACATGGGCAGTTTGTAGCAAGCTGGGTGTAAAGCTGCTGCACAGTAGCCTGCCATACACTGTCTGTTCTGTGGCCCTGCTGATGTGCACTGGCAATTCATTAATGTACTTTGATCTAGTCCTGCTTCAAAGAGGGCTAGATCAAAGCACATTAACGAACCATTAGTGTGCATCAGCAGGGTCCAAACACACAGGGTAGACTGCAGCAGGCTAGTGCAGGGAAGATTCACATCCCAGCTTGCCATGAATTAACTGGTCATGTAGATGAGCCCTGAATGGCCTTAAGAATGTGTCACTTATAGCTAAAAGAAAAGGAGTACTTATGGCAAAAGGTGCCATAAGTATGCCTTTTCTTTTTATGGATACAGACTAACACAGCTGCTACTCTGAAACCTGTCACTTATAGCTCTTCACAGTCATCCACCGTAAGCACATTTAAAATACAGATACATAGTCAATCATAACTTCAGATACAAAAATGATACATGCACACAAATAGGGTAATCATTCAGCAATTCATAACTTTCGCAACCTCTTCCAACTCACATGACCCAACTTGTGCAAAATTCATCATAATTATGCCATAATCATATCACTATGATGAATATGTGTGCAGTCACAACATACATAAGCCATACTAAGTCCGCAAGAGAGAAGGCTGTGGCTTGCATTTAGTTCTGCATGCCTTGAGGTCTGGCACCTGGCAGGAGTCCATTGTCTTGCTCAGTTCATTTGAAAGGACTGTCCCCATGTTCAGGAGCTTGGCCTTATGTGAGGGGAGAGGGACTAGAACGCAGGACTGTCCTGCATCCTGCCATGGGGCTTTGAGGACACTGCCACCTGCTCCAGGGGTTGTTTCCAGCTTCCCTGCTGTGAATTCTGACACCAGTATGACTCCACATTCCTGCCCATTTCACTGCCAGGCCACCAGGAGGTGACATCATTTCCCCCCTTGGGTCCATGGTCTAATGTATAATATCTCTTTTCTCTTCCTTGCAGGAGACAAGCAAGCCTTATCCCCATGACCTGTCCCGCAGCCCCCAAAGCCTGAGTGACACTGGCTACTCATCAGATGGCATCTCCAGTTCCCAGAGTGAGATCACTGGCCTGGTGCAGCAGGAAGAGGAGCAGCTGAATGGCACTGGCCTGGAAGACCAGAGCCCTACCAGTCCTTCTGAACTTACCAAACTGGAGAGTAGTGTGCGCCCCTTGCTGGAGTCAAAGGGCATTTCCCAAGAGCAGAGCAACAGAGGGAGAATGTATCATGAGTTACGGGAAGAGCAGCGACAGAGGCAGAGGCCTCGGTCCCTTTCTATCACCCCCGAAGCCTTTGATTCTGATGAGGAGCTGGAAGACATCATGGAAGAAGATGAAGACTCTCTGGAATGGGAAAACCAGAGGGATCAAAGAGAGAGTGTGGAGTCATCTGACGACTTAGGCAGCAAGCTGCGCCATGACTATGTGGAGGACAGCAGCGAAGGAGGGGTCTCCCCGCTGCCCAGCAGGCCGAAAGGCAGGGAGACAGAGATGACTGATGAGGAGTTCATGAGGAGGCAGATCCTGGAGATGAGTGCAGAAGAGGACAATCAGGAGGAGGAGGAAGAAGAGTACAGTCACGTGAAACACAGTGTAACAAAAAGTGGGCACAAGCCTGACCTGGAGAAAAGCAAAGAGCCAACCTCATCCAAGAGGCGTCTGCCTCACGTCTCTACCAGTATGTATGAGGAGGAGAGGAAAGAGCTGGAAGTTATTGAGGGGGAGGATGTAACCACATCCCAGGGAGGACTGCGGCGCTTCAAGACCATTGAGTTAAATAGCACGAGCAGCTACAGCAGGGACATGGAGCTTAGCCAGGATGCAGACATTAGCCTGGACAGAGAGCCGGAGCTGGAGATGGAGAGTCTGACGGGCTCCCCAGAGGAACGTTCAAGGGGGGAATATTCCTCCACCTTGCCAGCAACTACACCCAGCTACACGTCAGGCACTTCCCCTACTTCCCTCTCATCTCTGGAGGAGGACAGCGACAGCAGTCCTAGCCGTCGGCAGCGACTAGAAGAGGTGAAGCAGCAGCGCAAAGCTCGGCATCGCTCCCATGGTCCCTTGCTACCAACCATAGAGGATTCGTCAGAGGAGGACGAACTGCGTGAGGAAGAGGAGCTCTTGCGGGAACAGGAGAAGATGCGAGAGGTGGAGCAGCAGCGCATCCGAAGCACCGCACGCAAAACTAAACGGGACAAAGAAGAGCTGAGGGCACAGAGGAGGAGAGAGAGATCCAAAACCCCACCTAGTAACCTGTCTCCCATTGAAGATGCTTCGCCCACAGAGGAGTTGCGCCAGGCAGCAGAGATGGAGGAGCTGCACAGGTCCTCCTGCTCAGAGTACTCGCCCTCCATCGATTCAGAGGCAGAGGGCTTTGATGTCATAGCCTCCAAGCTGTACAAATCTGGCAGTGAGTACAACCTGCCAACATTCATGTCTCTCTACTCCCCAACAGAAAAAACAAACAGCAGCTCCCATTACCCTTCCAGTAAGCCCCTGAAAAGTGCTGAAGAAGCCTATGAAGAGATGATGAGGAAGGCTGAACTGTTCCAAAAGCAACAAGTCCAACAGTCTCAGCAAAGCGCCTACAGCAATGCCTACCAACAGGTAGGGTACCACAGTGCAGAAGGCCAGAGCAGTTTTGAATACCAGTACATAGAGGAGTACAGCTACGATAATGGGCGTATGGACTCCTGTCCATCTGACTTTCAGCATGAACTTTCAGAGCCAGGAGCAGTGTATGAGGAAATCCTGCAGACATCACAGAGCATTTCCAGGATGCACCAGTCCTCCTCGTTTGATTTGGCCCTAGAAGAGGAGAAAAAGAAGAAAGGGAGAGAAGAAACATATCAGGAAAAGCAGTTTCTGAATGCTGAGAGTGCTTATGCTGATCTGATGAAGCAAAACAGCGGTCCACTCACACCAGGAACAAGCCCCACCCAGTTATCGGCTCCTGTCTCATTTTCCTCCTCTGAAGGCAGCACAGGCAGGGTAATTCCTGATGTTAGAGTCACTCAGCATTTTGCAAAAGAGGGGCATGATCACCCAAAGCTTCACAGCTCACCGGCAGCACCCAGCTCAGCTCCCAAGGTCATGACAGCTCCCTATACTTACAGCAGAGGCTTCAGCACAGTCACAACTGTTGTTTCTAGCCCAGCAAGTGCTCCACGAATCTACAGTTCTCCATCTCTGAGTGGCTCAGATGTAACACCTGTATCTATCCCTAGCAGAAGCTACAGTCAGACGAAAGGCACCGCGAATTATAGCTCTCAGACAGAGGACGACTCCAGGAGCCAGATTGCTGCTGAGCTCTGTGGAGCATCAGCAAGAGAGAACCTCCAAAGTAAGAGTGAGAGCAAGACCAATGTCCCTGTGTCATCTAAAATGTATTCCTACTTCCAAAGCTCCAGCCCCCTGCTTTCCCCGACATCTCCTACTCAAAGTTCCACTCATTCTGCTCCAAAAGCAGGGCAGCCATCCAGTAAGGCAACTGCAGAGTTTTCCACTCAAACTCAAAGCACAGTTTTCTCCTATGATATTCCCACTACCACTGGTGCATCAATGTCCTCTCCAATGATTGCTCAAGGGACCCAGACACCCCATCGTGCGAGCTCTCCTCGCCTTGCTAGGCAGCAGTCATCAAAAGAAGCTCCATTTATGGTCATCACATTAGCATCAGATGCATCTAGCCAAACCAAGCTAACAAGCATGTGCTCCTCAACCTCCCCAGCCTCCTCTCCCACTCGACTGAGCCACCAGCAAACAATGCATAGCTACAGTCAGACAGCAGTCAGCACAACACAGCTTCATCAGGAGCAGCTGCAGTCCACTTATGCCAAGACACAGTCAATGATAGAAAGAGCCTCTGCTGCCAGTGCCATGCTTCAGAAAGGGCATGCCACTTCTGTTGCTGACAGCACTGCTGGTGTGTACAGCTGGGGGCCCCTGCCTGCAGAAAACATCTCCTTGTGTAGAATATCATCAATCCCTGGCACGTCCAGAGTAGAACCTGGACCCAAGCCACAGACCACTAATGCTGTGGACCTACGGACTGCTATAAAGTCAGCCCCAATCATCATAACAGACCAAGGCATGGATCTCACTTCCCTAGCTACAGAGAGCAGAAAATACTGCCTCACTCTGGAACAGACCCCAAGTAGGCAATCCACAACCGTCCAACCCTTAATCATTAACCTCAATGCTCAGGAACAACCCCATGCTATTATAGGCACAACTACTACAGTCAGCATAACTGTCGACTCTTCCATGCTCGTGTCACAACCCAAGCAGCCTTTGGTCTATGGAGATCCTTTCCAGAACAGGATGGACTTTGGGCAAGGGGCAGGAAGTCCAGTCTGTCTGACTCATGTTAAGCAGGTAGAGCAAGCAGTGCAGACTGGCACCTTCCGAGGGAGCATGAGCAGCATTGGCATTTCTGCACCAAGCACAAAGCCAGAAACGGCCAGTCCTCAGCAAACCAAATTTGCAAGATATAATTTGCCTAACCAGATGATGTCCTTGGTGAAGAAAGATGTGCTAATCACTCAGACTAGCAGCGCCCAGAGCGCTGTTAGTATCAGCACCAGTCCGAGGCCAATTCTTCAGGACCAAAGCACAGACCTATATAGAGGGGTGCCAGTGGGACTGAAAACCCAGAGTCCTCCAATCAACCTGGGAGGCAAAAAGTCCCAAACCATGATGGTGCAGATGAATGAGATAGCAGCAGTCCCAGTAACAAAGCTGATCAAAGAACCACCACCTGCCAGTGCATTGGATCTCACTGGGATAAAGCCTGAAAGCCAGGTGGCATGCTGTGATGTAGTGTACAAATTCCCCTTCGGCAGCAGCTGCACAGGTGCCTTCAACCCCTCCCCCAAGATCCCGGAGAAGAACATTGGGGACGCTGCTCAAACTGGCAAACCGAGCATTCAGTACTATGGAAACAAAGAGCCAGACCTGCCAGAGACATATCCCTACAGAGAGCAAACAGGCCCTGCTCCCAGCCTGTACGAGGAGCAGCGGTTCTACCCACAAGGCTTGTTTGGGAGGCTGTATTCATCCATGTCAGATACAAATCTGTCGGAAATTGGTCTGAACTATTACCCCCCGAAGGCGGAGCAGCCCTTCCACTCCCCTTCAGGAGACTCTGCTGTGGATTTGACCACAATGAAACATTCCTACAGCATCAGCTTCACTGAGGGGGGCTACCTGGGTCAGGGAATGCAGTACGGCTCGTTCTCTGACCTCCGGCAGCCCACAGACTTGTTAAGCCACCCGCTCCCAATGAGGCGGTACAGCTCAGCCTCCAATATCTACTCCGATTACAAGTACTCACCCAGAGGAGACCTGGCAAATTTCCAGGAATCCAGTCTGGCCCAGTACAGTGCCACCACAGCTCGGGAAATCAGCCGCATGTGCGCAGCACTCAATTCCATGGACCAGTATGGGGCTAGGCACTCGAACAGCACTGACCTCCTGCAGTATGGGCCAGCAGGGGGCAGTGGCATTTCAGCGCCACAGGGCATTTCTGCCATCAAACCAAACAATATGTACAATCCCAACTTCCCAGAGACACGCCAGTACAGTCTCTCCGGTGCCCGGCTGGGAGCTGCCAGGCAGATCTTCCCTTCCACAGCCACAGTGCGGGCAGCAGACGGCATGATTTATTCCACAATAAATACTCCCATAGCATCCACCCTTCCCATCACCACCCAGCCAGCTTCTGTGCTGCGGCCAATGCTCCGAGGCTTATATCGACCCTACACCCCAGGCAATATCGCAGCGGTCCCTCTGGCCAGCCTGACCAGAGTGCCTCTAGTTACATCAAGGGTCCCCTTTGCTGCCCAAGGCCTGTATCGCTATTCAGCTCCTAGCAGGTTCCCGTCTGTTTCTACAACCTCAGTGTTGGAAATGCCCATGTACTTGGGGAAGCCTCTTAGCACTACTGCAGCCAGCACAGCTGCAAGCAATGTTAGCCCAGTGTCTGCTGCCAAAGCACCAGCTCCTACTGCAATGAACCTGCAAAGACCTGAGCAGACAGGAGCTGGTGCTCGAGAGGAGGTGCCCATGGCAGCTGCTGGCATGCAGAGTGCCTCAAAAGAGACCAGTCAGCCTCAGCAGCCACCACCCCCAGTCCAAACCCAGCAGGCCGAGGTATCCCAAGCCAGCGTCCCCAGCAAAGGCAGCACAGAGCGAGAGGAGAAGGAGAAGGAAGAGGAACGCCAGAGAAAGCAGCAGGAGCACATCCTCCAGATTGAGAGGGAGAGGGTGGAGCTGGAGAAACTGAGGCAGCTGAGGCTGCACGAGGAGCTGGAGAGGGAGCGTGTGGAGCTTCAGCGACACAGAGAGAAGGAGCAGATGCTGGTGCACAGGGAGATCCAGGAGCTGCAGTCCATAAAGCACCAGGTCCTGCAGCAGCAGCAAGAAGAGCGCCAGGCCCAGTTTGCCCTGCAGAGGGAGCAGCTGGCCCAGCAGCGCCTGCAACTGGAGCAGATTCAGCACCTGCAGCAACAGCTGCAACAGCAGCTAGAGGAGCAGAAGAGGCAGAAAAGCACCTTCCCCCCTGTGTGTGACCCCGCAGGAAGGATCCCTCCCCAGGCCGTGTCTGAGATAGCCATGGAAATGCAAAGGACCCTGGCCCAAAATGGTCAGTATTGGCCCCCCCTGAACCAGCCCTTCATGGCTCCTGCAGCCCCAGGGCAGGAAGGGCCAGCACCATCCCGCTACTCCGGGCTCCAGCGCCCACTCACCAACTCTACCTCTGAAATATCCCTGCAGCCTGAGGAGCAGTGGGAAGCTAGCCAGGGGATAAAGAAGAGGAACTCCATGCCACGCCTGCGGGACACCTATGACAAAGAGACCCCCCACGAGCCCTACGTGGTGAAGAAGATCACGGACAGCAGCGTGCAGACTGATGAGGAGGACGGTGAGGAGCGTTACTTCCTGTCTCGGCGCCGGCGCTCCCGGCGCAGCACCGACTGCAGCGTGCAGACTGACGAGGAGGACAATGCTGAGTGGGAGCAGCCGGTGCGCCGGCGGCGATCCCGTTTCTCCCGGCACTCAGACTCCAGCACTGAGAGCAAGCAAGACTCCTCCTCCAAAGGCATGGCCAGCATAGGCATCCAGACCAGCAGTGACTGCTCTGTACAGACTGAGCCCGACCAGCTGCCCCGCGTTTCGCCCTCCATCCACATTACCACCCCTGACCCCAAGGTGAAGATCGTGAAGTATATCTCTGCGCCAGAGAAGACCCAGCGAGGGGAGAGCCTGGCCTGCCAGACTGAGCTGGAAGCACAGCCGCAGCCAGGTATCGTGGTCCCCCAGCTCACTGTGCCTACAACCATAACACCCTACTCCTCCAACCTCCAGCTGGTAAGCACAGGCCCCCTGGACCCACGTGCCATCCGGCAGCAGGCCCTTGGCAAGTTTGAGAAGAAGAAGCCCGATCCTCTGGAAATTGGGTACCAGTCCCATTTGCCCGCAGAGTCCCTTTCTCAGCTAGTGACCTGCCAACCTCCCAAATCCCCCCAGGTACTCTACTCCCCTGTCTCTCCTCTTTCCCCCCATCGGCTGTTGGAATCCTCCTTCACTACCAGTGAAAGACTTAACAAGGCTCACGTGACACCACAGAAGCACTTCACAGCTGACTCTATCCAGCGCCAGCAGACCCTGCCTCGCCCCATCAAAACCATGCAGAGATCCTTCTCTGACCCCAAGCCCACCAGCCCAACCTCAGAGGAGTCTGGGAAGGACAGGTTCTCCATATACCAGCACCCTTTACTCCAAGGCAGTCAGGTAAGAGAGATGCTTGTGTGACTTGTGAGTTGGAGCTGCACGTGCTGCTGTGCATTCCCAGTAATATTTCATCCAGCACCTACAGGTCTCTCGCTGTAGTGTCAGTTTGGTGGAGAGCTGCAGCAGACAGGGAGAGCAGACCTTCAGCTCTGAGAGCAGGCTGCTTTTTCACTGCTCAGATGAGTCTTGAGTGAGACTGTCTGACTGTACCCTCATACTCTGTACGGTCTCACCCTATTAGCAGGTATGGGTGTGTTAGAAAAGAGGCAGCATTTCCCCCAGGATTAGCCTTGGGGTGGTTGTATCTAGCAGGTGGGCCCAGGTCCTGGGTGCTGAAGCCATGCCCTCTGTTCAGCATGTATGCCCACACTGTCTAGAGGTTCCCCTTTGGGGAGTAGTTCTTTGGGAACCCGAGGGGAGCTTCTGCTGGGCCTTCACACCTGCCCTGAGGAATGTTATTACACCTGTCTGAAGCAGGGACTGAAGCTGCCTCATTAGCAGCTACTCAACCAGTGTACTCCCCCACGCATCCATCTCCTGCAGATACATGGAGGCAGTTGCCTGCTGCTTCCTGCTGGAGCTGCACAAGCCAGGGAGGGGCCTGTGGCAGTGAAATAGCAGGGAGCCCAGGGGGGCTCCATTCCCCCCCCCTCACTGCCCCATGGAGAGGGCTTGGAGGCAATGGAGAGGGAAGGGAAAGAGCAGGGCTGAAGCTGTCTCACCCGAATGCTTGGAAGACACCCCCACCCCCTGCCTTACAGGAACAGAGTTAGTTTTCACAATTACAACAGGAAAAACATTTTGCAACAGTGGGACCTGGATTGGGGTACTCTCGGTCACTCCTCTCTCTGTTCCCCAGAGGTCAGCTGTATGGCTACTCCACTCAGGTTAGGACAGTCACACAGTTCCCTCTTAAAACCTGAGCCATAGGTGAAGTGCCTGGGAGAAGTGCCGGGTTTACAAAGGACTAATGGCTCCATGGAGCTGGGCCCATGCTCAGAAGGGGCCCCGGCCTGCTCTGCTTGCACTGTGCCACGGGACCCTGCTGGCTCCTCCTGCCCACCACTTGCTCCTCTTGGCCTGCCTGTGGCTGGCCGAGGGCTCCTCTCTGTCCCCTGGCCCCACCCCCTGCTCCTCTCAGCCACCTGGCCGGACCCCAGTGCACCTCCGGCTCTGGGCAGTCTCTGCTTCCCACCACCTGTGGGGCCCCACCTGTCTCCCTGGAGCTGGGCCACCTGGGACTGGTGCAGAAACCTGGCCAGTCTCAGCCATGTGGGGGAACAGTGTGCAGGGCTTGGCTGGGCCCCTCCAGGCAAGTGCATCTTGAGGGACCCCGGCCGGGGCAGGTCCTGGCCTAGTTGATCATGGCACTCCCAAGTGGCTGGAGTGATTCCCAGCCCTGGGACCAGCCCTGGCTGCGCTGCCGGCTCAGCCAGGCAGACAGTCACCTCCCAGCAGGGCTGGTGAGTGCAGCCGGGAGGCAGGGCCTGGGGGAGAGGGTCTGGGGGGTGTCGGGGGGGGGTGCTGGGTTGTGAAGGGGCGAGGAGGATCTGTGTGTGTTGGGGCATTAGGGAGTGGGAGTTCTGTGGAGAGTGCTGGGCAGTTGTGGTGTGGCTGTAGGCAGGGGTGCTGTTGTGCAAGGCGCTGTGCATTTGTGGGTGGTTCTGGGAGGGGCGCTGGGGATAGTGGGTCCGGGGGGGGGGCCTCTGGCCATAGGGAGTCGGGGAGTGTCCTTGTATCAGGATTCGGGTACCCAAGGCCTTGGTTGCCCTTCTTTCTCTTCTTTCTCTCTTGGTCTTCCTGCCTTTCCCTGGGACAGGGAATAGCTCCTGGAACATTTCCGCAAAAAATGGGAGGTGAAATTCTGCCGTGGAAGCCTCCTGAAGTTTCGGGAGCTCCTCTCCCTCCAATTCCTCCGCTGGGAGGAAGTTTCCAAACCCAGGGAAATCTCTACCTATGAGCACGGGGTATGGGAAGTTTGGGACTACCCCTGCTTTCACCCTGGTGACATTTCCCTGAATTTCAATTTTCACTGGTATGATGGGGTAGTAACTAACAGTCCCATGGACACAGGTTACCCCTGTATGCTTAGCCTGCGTTAACTGGCTACGTTTCACTAATTTACCCAAAATTAGGGTGATAGCACTCCCTGAGTCTACAAATGCCATGGTTTCTACCCCATTCAACTTTACCTGCCTTGTATATTTATGTGGGGTGACTGCAATCCCTACAATATGGAGTAGGCTGCATGGGTCTGCCCTGTCCCGCAGGTTACACTGCATGGGCTCTATGACTTTGAGGCACTGGGCCACTATGTGCCCCAACTCCCCGCACCCATAACATTTATAATAACTTCTAGTCACTCCGCTATCACGTGGGTTAGGGGGTTTAGTCCCAGGGTCCCCCCCACTCAGGCCTTTTCCTTCCTTCTGGGTTCCCTGCTGGTTTTCGGTCCCCCTCTTCTTCCACCTAGGACTCCCTGTGGATTTGGCCACCCAACCCTCAAGGGTCAGGGTCGAGTGTTTGCTTCGTGAGGGGCCTTCCTTGGGGAGTTGGGTCAATTCTCTGGCTGTCATCCATCTTTCCACCAATGTGATCATTTCATCGTAGGTGGATGGATCATTCTGGCATACCCATTTGCGGAGATCTGGCGGCAGTTCCCAGATGTAACAGTCCATTATCAAAGTCTCCAAAATCTCCTCTGGGCTGCATGCCTTAGGCCATAGCCACTTCTGAGCGAGGTGTATGAAGTCAAATAGTTGGGACCTCAGAAGTTTATTCTCCCTGTATTTCCACTCCTGGAACCTCTGGGCCCATACCGCTGCCGTCACCCCTGATTGTGCTAGGATCTCTGCTCTCAGCCAGGAATAGTCAGCAGCGTCCTCGGTGGGCAGATCAAAGTAGGCCTTCTGGGCCTCTCCGCACAAAAAAGGGGTGAGAATGCTGGCCCACTGTTCCTGGGGCCATGCCTCATGCTGAGCAGACCTTTCAAATGAGAGGAGATATGCCTCTACATCATCCTCTGCTGTCATCTTTGGTAGACAACCGGTGGCCCTCAGGGTTCGGGTCCCATCGGACCCCCGGGCCTGGGTGGTGAGGATCTTCAGCTGGTCCATTACCTCACGCAGGAGGGCTAGATCTTGGGTCGCCTGGCTCGTTAATAATTGGTTAGTTTCCTGCTGTAGCCTCATGCACTCTCATTGCACCATCGCCTGAGCCCAGGTTTCCTCCTGCTGGGCCGCTGTGGCTTGCGCCAGCGCTCTCACCACCTCCTCCATTGTGGTACAAACAAAAACCCAACACCAAAAACCCTAGTGCCCTTTTTTTTTAAACCTCTTTGTTCCACCACAGTGTGAACAATCACATATCCCACTTTTGACACCAGTTGTGGCAGAGCTCCGACCTTGTCCCCGTGGGTCCTGTGCTTCCAGGCGGTTTATGCTAACTTCAGAGGCTTACTGCAACCCTCCACGTAACCCTTCTCTCTCTAGGGCCAGGGATACAGTCTACTGCACCCTTTTCATCATAAGACAGCAATTGAGGTTGGTGAGAGAATTCCCACAGTCTCTGTTGCTCCTACAGCCTCATGCCAAAACAGTTTAGCCTCCTGACCTGACAGGGGCCTGTTTTCCCCTCCCAGGAGGTGTTTCTTTAGTGGTGGGTTGGGGGGAACCCAGGCCCACCCTCTACTCCGGGTTCTAGCCCAGGGACCCTAACGGCAGCAGCTGTTGGCAGCCAACCTTTCACTGCTAGAGTTGCTACATTTCCCTGGGCCACTTCCCCACAGCTCTCCTGCTTCTCCCTTCTTCACCCTTACCAATGACTTGAGGGTGTCTTCATTAACCAGCCCTTCAGCTGCACTTCCGCTCCTCTGGCTCCTCTCTGCCTGACTGGAGTAAGCCCTTTTATATTATCAGAGGGGCATTAATTAGAGTCAGGTGGTCACATTAGCTTAATGGCCTCACCTGACTCTTTGCAGGTTAATTGGAGTCAGGTGTTCTCATTAGCCTGGAGCAGCCCCTGCTCTGGTCAGTCAGGGAACAGAACCCTGTTCATCCAGTGGCCAGTAGACCCGCCTTCGGCTCCTCTGCTGAGCTGGCGCACGTCTACCTGAAGTGCGCCAGGTTGCAGCCCCTATTCCGGCTCCTCACGAATATTTTGTTAAGGTTTTGGTTGCACTTTTCTCCTCACCTCCTTATCTACGCACTCCGTCCGTGGCCCCACTAAGTCGCAGGACCTCCTGGTCAACCTCCTCCTGGCCCTGGCTAAAGTGGCCATCTATAAAACCAGGGTGAGGAGGTTGGCCGATGGAGTCTCCTGCGACTGCGGGGCCTATTTCAGATCCTCTGTCCGTTCACGCCTCCGGGCGGAGTTCCTCTGGGCCGCGTCCACTGACTCCCTTGACGCCTTTGAGGAGCTGTCCGGGGTTCTCTGCTCGGTGTCCCTTCGTTTGACCCTTTGACCGCACTCCCGTCTCTGTTGTTCATTAGTTGTCCCCCGTAATTATTTGGTTTCCCAGGTCCTGTGGATCCCCCCCTTAGGCTGGGGGGGGGGATCCTTTAGCAGTGGGCGAGCTTCGCCCGCCCACTTCCTGGATCCCAATAAGGCTCCTCTGCTGAGCTGGCGCACGTCTACCTGGAGTGCGCCAGGTTGCAGCCCCTATTCCGGCTCCTCACGAATATTGTGTTAAAGTTTTGGTTGCACTTTTCTCCTCACCTCCTTATCTACGCACCCCCTGTCCATGGCCCCACTAAGTCGCGGGACCTCCTGGTCAACCTCCTCCTGGCCCTGGCTAAAGTGGCCATCTATAAAACCAGGGTAGGAGGTTGGCCGATGGAGTCTCCTGCGACTGCGGGGCCTATTTCCAATCCTCTGTCCGTTCATGCCTCTGGGCAGAGTTCCTCTGGGCGGCGTCCACTGACTCCCTTAACGCCTTTGAGGAGCGGTGGGCGCTGTCCGGGGTTCTCTGCTCGGTATCCCCGTCCGGTTCCCTTCGTTTGACCATTTGACCGCACTCCCGTCCCTGTTGTTCATTAGTTGTCCCCCGTAATTATTTGGTTTCCCAGGTCCTGTGGATCCCCCCCTTAGGCTTCGCCCACCCACTTCCTGGATCCCAATAGAGCTACTCTGCTGTACCCAACTGGCCTAGGTCTATCACAGTATGTATATATATATCTTCTTACGATATGTTCCATTCTATGCATCCGATGAAGTGGGCTGTAGCCTACGAAAGCTTATGCGCTAATAAATTTGTTAGTCTCTAAGGTGCCACAAGTACTCCTGTTCTTTTTGCGGATACAGACTAACACAGCTGTTACTCTGAAACATAGCAGAGATGGTGAGTTTGTAGTTGCCAAAAGTCCTTTTAGAAATAGTCCATAGGTTATAGTCCAATATCCATATTCAGGGTGACTCTAGTCAGTGACTGAGGATCTCAATTCTTATGGCTTGGGGTTTCCCCTTCTTGAAACCCAAAGCAGATCTGAGATCAAACAGGATGGCGTCCCAGGGTTTTTATACATTTTCCAGCAGCCTCTCTGCCTGAGAGAATAAGTTTAATCTTCTGTCTCCCAACCACCCTGTCAATTAGCATAATGTAATTTATCCATTAAACGGTTCATATACAGTTTATCACAACCTTCAAAGAGACATATAGACAATAATACTATTTCACTCAAGTGTCATCATAAATGTTAATACTCCTTTTTTGATCTTTGAATCAAGCTATAGCAATAGACAAGACTTGATTGCTTACATCACAAGACCTGAACAAACATCTACCCTTCTATCTCTAACAATGCAGGCTTGCATTTCAAAGCTCTATTCATTTACATATCTTCCTAACAAGTCATTAGAGTTCGGCCATGGGTCAGGTCAGTCTGTGAGTTAATTAACTCTTTCTGGCCCTGTGTCACCTTTCAATGAGATATTATATTACATTCACAATGTCACGGGGGTAATCTGAAAACTTTGCAAAACGGTATCTTTAAATTTACAATAGTCTAAAGCATCTCCAATAGGCATTCCATCGAATACATTTCGAGCTTTACCAGTTAATTTCGCAATCAGGGTAGGAACTCTCTTATCATCAGGGATTTCATGTATTACACCCAGCCTTCCAAAGGTAGTCAGATATTCAGCAATATTGTCCTCCTTGCTGTATGCAGGACATAAATGTTCCCATTTGTGGATTTTTGGAGTGATGTGAGTCACTGGGGTAGGGGGCCTCTGGTTCCGCTTCTCTAGCAAGTCCAGCTGTTGTTTTCTCTCTCTTTCTCTTTCTCCTCTCTCTTTTTTTCTTCCATAACCCTTCTGTGTGCAGCCTCCTCTCTGGCTGCCTCTGCCTCCATAGTTTCCCTGGTCACAGCTGCTTCTTTGAGCCTCATTTCTGCCTGCCACATTTGAAACTCGCGGTCCTTTGCCTTCTTTGCTGCTTCCAGTCTGGCCAGCTCTAGTTTTGTAGCTGCCTCACTGGTAGTCATTTTTCTGCTTTCTTGTGCTTATTTTCCTCACCCGAAACAAACAGAACATAACAAAACTGTGACCTCCTCCTGACTGTTCTTAGCCACTGCACTTATGACTCACTTAAAATCACAAATATCAGTGCTTAAAGTGTGAACTCCACTTGGAGTAATAAGCCGCACGTATACCTGCTCGCTGCGCTACTGTGACGTTCCTCTGGTGTTGTCCAGGACCGGAGATATTGGCTAGTGTCATTCAGGTTACACAATCCAAGCAGCGGCTGGGAGCAGCTTACATGCACATGAACAGCCCAAGAGCGGGGGTTTTCACAGCAAAGCAAGGTAAGGCTGGCTCCCAGAGTTGAGGACTGGAGTGACCTAGCAGATCACTGGTCCAGATAACACCAGGGGAACATCATGGGGTGACACCCAAAGTAACACATTTGAAATGCAGGTACATAGTTAATATTCCTAACTTCAGATACAGAAGTGATACAGGCATGCCAATTGGATAATCACATTAGTAAATCATAACTTTTCTAATGATATCTCACATGAGCCATCTTGCATATAGTATATCTTAGTTATGTCAGATCCATATCATAAGCATATTTTCATAAAGAATACGGAATGAAACATCACAGGCAGTCCCCAGCTCAGCAGCAGAGGAAATAACCCCAAGGGCTTGTTAACTGAGCTGCTGGTAGTTGAGGCCAGAGAGGACTGGCCCACCTAGCTCCTCGGCAGCAGGGGAGGCTCCTAAACCAGTTACTGCACTTGCAGGAGAGGAGACCCTCCACTACAGGATTGCCAACAAGCCAGGAAACCCCTAGCAGCGCCACCTAGCTGTGCCCTGCACACCAGAGCGAGGCCCTAAAAACTCAGCTGCTCCCCTCACACTGCCTGTACCACTGCACTGGGGCATCTGCTGCCTTCCTTTTCGGACTCAGCAGTCCCTAGGCAGAGCTGGCAGAAGGGCTCTTGTCTTGTAGACAGACCCTCAGGAGGCTTGTTCTCATTTTCCCTCACTCTGTATTAAACACTGCTTCATAATGAAGCTCTGAGAGTGAGTGAGGAGATCCTCTCCCTGATCATCTCTCCAGTGCACGCTGGAGCCCCCAAAGAGAGTCATGCCGGGAGCATAGGCACAAACTGTGTTCTGCCATCTAGTGGTCATCAAGAGATGACCGACTGTGGCAGAGCTAGGCATATGCTAACTATCCAGAGGGCACCCAGGCAGCATGACAGAGGGACATACAGAAGCCAGATTGCCAAGCAGGCGCCACCTTGCAAGGTGCCCCAGTATGCTGGGCATGGTGTAGCCCACCTCCCCTGAGGAGAATCTTCAGCTGCCTACTGGATCTTGTCTCCACTTCCTTGAGAGCCATCTCTGTGCTCTCACCGCACACACCTGAGACAGGGACACATCAGTTTGGAATGGTGAATATATACCTGTGGCCACCTGAACTCATTCTAAGAAAGAGAGCATAGGCTGATACCAGTCACCCACTGCGGAAAGCTGTCCCCTTCCATGTTCTGTATCAACCCCATGCATTTGGAGGGCCAGGAGGGGCTAGGTGCAGGCCCAGGGAGATTCAGCGCTGCTCCACTCTACAGACCAAAGGAGACTGAGAGCAGGTAAGGGCAGCACTGATCAAAGGGTCTTGCTTGCAGGTGGCTGGGCTGGAGGTGCTTGCGGGGGTATCCAGAGCCTGATAGTGTGTTTAACTGAGGGCTGCCTGGAGCAAACTGCCCCTTATCCCGTTGCTTTCTTTGAATTGGGCCCAGGGTCTTTTGTGTAACAGGGCCTACAGGGAACTGAGGAGGGTGTGTGTGTGTGTACATGTGTACGTCTGGCAAAGAGCAAGCAGGGAGGAGGAAGTGTCCCCGTAGCAGCCCATTCTGAAGGCTGGTTGACTTTTTACAAAGGGGCAGAAGCAGGGAAGGAAGGCACCTGCAGGAAAGACTCTTTTTGGCACCCACTCTGCACCAGGACACTGTTCTGCACAGGGAGGAGGCCAGACACACATGGCCTGGCTGGTAGCTTCTCTGTTTCCAGTGCCTCTGGCAGCACTTTAGTTACAGCCCCTGTCCAGTGAGGAGGATCTGGGCCTTTGCCTCTCCACCTACAGGATGTTCACTGCAGTCCATTTGAGGCTTGGGATAATTGTTCTTGTTAGCTAGCTCCACCCAAGCAGTAGTTGTCTCCCGTGCTCCTGAGTGCAGAGCTCATCCCTTCAAAAGGAGACAGCTGACGCCTGAGTGGCTGCAGTGTTGTACCAATGGTTCACATCATCTGCTTCAGGCCGTGAACACAGCTAGTTATCACATGGTAACTTTTCACTATCCTGCATTCTAAAGCTTATTTCGTTCTCTGAGGCTGAATGTGGCAGAGCACCATTGTCATGTTTTCTGGGGGTAGAGGTGGCTGAAATGAGAACGTTTTCTGTTGGGCATCAGAAAGGCATGAGGAACAAAGAGCACAGCTGTCAGCGTGCATACAGACAGGGACGGATTAGCCTACATTAGCCTACAGTGTGCATACAGGCCATGCCCAGGGGCCCTGGCCAATTGGGGGGCCCTGCACCTCAACCCACTTTGCCCACCTAGTGCTCCTGCCAGGGAGCAGGGGAAGTTCCCTGTCCCGACCCCACTCCCCAGCAGGAGCATTGGGTGGGGGGCAGAGCGGGGCAAGCCCTCGTGCCCTGACCCCATTTCCCCGTCACATGTACGGAGAGGTTGGGGGACTGCAGGCCCAGGGCCCCACAAAAGCTTAATCAGCCTCTGCATAAAGGAGACATCACAAAATACAGTTTTTAATGCTCAGGCACTGCTGAGCTGAACACACCCCATCTGTGTGCCACTCCTCTCAAGCCGTGCTCCCTCCATGAACCCCTTTGCTTCAGGGTGACCCTGTTTCTTGTATTTAATCTAGTAAATTGGCACAGGAGATCCCTGGGCAGGGTTCAGGCTAACTCCCTTGCTAGGCAAGGTCAGAACAAGGTGCACAGTGTCAGCTTTCCTCCAGCATGTGCAGATATAGTAATTTCTGAGAGAACTGAGACATCATGCACATGGATTTTTGTTCTAGTGTTTCTGTTTTGTGAAGCAAACCAAATACTTCCCAAGGGAGTGAACAAATCAGGGATATTCTATAAACACACCAGCCTTCAGTAGCAACGAACCTCATTGGGGAAGCTCTTCTAATAAGCTATTTTCTGCAGACCTGTTCTGTGTTCGATGGCAGGCAAAGGGACTTTGGAGTATATCAGAGAATAGGATGCTTCCAGAGGGTTAACAGTGTTGGCACCTTGGACATGGCTGTGTGCAGCTAACAAGAGTGTGGCTTTGAGAGAGATCTAGGACTGCAGGGACAAATCTTTCTTTCTCAGCCAAGCTGTTGTTCTACTGTTAGTGCTTGACAGAGGTACAAAGCTGAGGACTGGAAGCTGGGTGTCTTCCCAGTTTGTCAAGCCAAGCTGAAGATGTCTGCGAGGCCCCTCCCCACATGGAGGAACACAATATGGTATAAATGAGTCATGCTAAGTGGAAGAATACTTTCTCTGACTTGCTGTGCATAGGTTTCCCCCGCCCCCTACTGCTGTGATTAGCAGATAGGTCCTGAGGCAAGCAATCCTGTAATGATTTTGCATTCATTTACTGTTCCAATTGGGAAGCAGGCAGCACCACTCATCCTCTGAGCAGCCCCAGCTCTCGCATTAGTTCTGACCCCTCTGGCCTATTCCTTCTCTCTGATTAGAGGAAGCTGTTCTTGTTACACGGAATTATCCAGGGCACATTAAATGGGGTGGAGTTAAAGCAGACAGCATTTCCCAGCCACAAGGAGCATCATATCCTGTGATGGCCCTGGAGTTGTATCTCTGCAAAAGGCAGAAGTGGAGGAGGCATTGCTGGGGTGTTTTGGGGATCACCCAGACCAGTGAGGGATTCTGGCACCAACTGCCTTGGAACCATGGGTGCCTTTATGCTGTGCAGCTTTAGTTCAGAGCCCTGACACCAGTAACCTGCCCATCACCACAGGCTCTCACCCCGGCTCCCACCAGCCTAGTTACTTCTTGCAAGATGACCCCCAGGAGCCCTCCCAGGCCCGAGTCTCCCCAACTGCCTCTTTCCCAAGTTCTTAGCTCCCAGACACTGACTTGGCCCCTCTGGTTCATCACTCCCGAAGACATATGACACCAGCCTGCAGTTTGCTTTGGTGCACACACTCGACACAGTTTGCACACCAGAGACCTGCAAGGGGTAAAAATAAATGGGAAGTTTAAGTAATGGAAAAATAACAGCTTCAAAGCTGAAATGCCAAAGGAAGCAATAGGTACAAGTCACACAGGAAATAAACAGAATGGTGCACCCTCAGGCTTCTCCCTTCCAAAATAGATAAACAAATTCCTTTTCTAGTTATCCACTGCCTGTGAACAGTCTCCCAGCATGCCTCCAGCCGTAGAGGGACCCAGCATTTCACAAACAGCTTCTGCCTAGATGCTGGCCTTCAATTGCTGGATAGATTTCACTTCAAATCCCTTCCCTTTTAAAAAAGGTTTGCAGGGTGTTTTTCTTTCTCTTAGACTGTGGTGGTTCATGGTTATTCAGAACAGGAGGAAATTCCCTCTTGACCTGATAGCCAGGATGCCTCAGTGTCTTCCCATTAATGCTAATGACTCATCATCATCTTTTCCTAGGTTGTACAATGCTAGGCAGTTGGAGCTAGGCTCGTCTGGCTGGGGAGGCAGCCCGTCCATCTCTGACTGCCCACCACACTGCTAGGTGGAGCTGAATGGTTCAGCCCAAATTACAAGCCCATTGTACACATATAGTGCATACATTCATAACCCCAGTCTGTGAACATATCTCAGCATTCCCATTGAGTTCAGAACATGACAAGCTTTCATAAAAGGTTGTACTCCATATACTTGTATAGTCTGTCACGGGTATTTCTATTAAAAGTCATGGACCAGTTGCAGGCAGGGGGTGGGGAGGGGAAGGACTGAGAACCCTGAGCCCCGCCAGCTGAGGCTGAAGGCATGGAGGTCACCTAAAATCACGGAATCCATGCCCTCCGTGATGGACTCATTGCCTTATATATAATCAATTGATTCAACAGCTTATTCTTTGAGGTTCAGCCCCCCTATTCTCCCCTGGGTGTCTGGACCTGGCTGGCATGCTCAGACATAAGCTAAACACAGCTGGTCTGTATCTTGCAGCAGCATCTCCACAAAGATGCGTCTTGTGATGCAGTGTAAACATGGCCAGCATGCTAAGCCAGTCAGCTGCATCGCTTATTCTCTGGAGCTGGATATACTGCAACCACCATCCAGAGATCCCTGCACTGGCGGGAACAAACATTTGGATGGAAACAGCGGAGTCACAATGAACAGAGGGGATGTTGGCCAGAGCTGGCACCCGGGGGTGAGGGCATCTGCCCTGCAATCATTGGTCTCCTGCTGGGCTAAGCATGGCTCTAGACATGTAGATAGGCAGGATGGCAAGAAATGCCTTCCACTTTTGGAAGTGAAGAAGGCTGTGGCCACTCCACGCAGAGAGGACCTGGCCACACTGCTCTGCCTTTGTTACTTCCAGCTTTGATGAACACAGCATGCTCCACCTGGGGCTGACTGCAGAGCCCATGGAATCACAGGGTTAGATGGGATCATAGGGGTTATCTAGTCTAACCCCCTGCCAAGATGCAGGATTTGTTGCATCTAAATCATAGAATCATAGACTTTAAGGTCAGAAGGACCATTATGATAGTCTAGTCTGACCTACTGCACAACGCAGGCCACAGAATCTCACCCACCCACTCCTGTAACAAACTTCTAACCTATGTCTGAGCTATTTAAGTCCTCAAATTGTGGTTTAAAGACTTCAAGGTGCAGAGAATCCTCCAGCAAGTGACCCGTGCCCCACGCTGCAGAGGAAGGCAAAAAAAACCCAGGGCCTCTGCCAAACTGCCCTGGAGGAAAATTCCTTCCCAACCCCAAATATGGCGATCAGCTAAACCCTGAGCATGTGGGCAAAACTTACCAGCCAGACACCCAGGAAAGAATTCTCTGTAGTAACTCAGATCCCACCCCATCTAACATCCCATCATAGGCCATTGGGCATATCTACCGCTAATAGTTGAAGATCAATTAATTACAAAATTAGGCTATCCCATCATATCATCCCTTCCATAAACTTATCAAGCTTAGTCTTGAAGCCAGATATCTTTTGCCCCCACTGCTTCCCTTGGAAGGCTGTTCCAGAACTTCACTCCTCTGATGGTTAGACACCTTCGTCTAATTTCAAGTCTAAGCTTCCTGATGGCCTGTTTATATCCATTTGTTCTTGTGTCCACATTGGTACTGAGCTTAAATAATTCTTCTTCCTCCATAGTATTTATCCCTCTGATATATTTATAGAGAGCAATCCTATCTCCTCTTAGCCTTCTTTTGCTTAGGCTAAACAAGCCAAGCTCTTTGAGGTTTTTAAGGTCAGACTTGACAAAGCCCTGGCTGGGATGATTTAATTGGGGATTGGTCCTGCTTTGAGCAGGGGGTTGGACTAGATGACCTCCTGAGGTCCTTTCCAACCCTGATATTCTATTATTCATATTCTATGATTCTTTGAGCCTCCTTTCATAAGATAGGCTTTCCATTCCTCAGATCATCCTAGTAGCCCTTCTCCGTACCTGTTCCAGTTTGAATTCATCTTTCTTGAACATGGGAGACCAGAACTGCACACAATATTCCAGATGAGGTCTCACCAGTGCCTTGTATAATGGTACTAACACCTCCTTATCTCTACTAGAAATACCTTGCCTGATGCATCCCAGGACCACATTAGCTTTTTTCACAGCCATATCACATTGGCGGCTCATAGTCATCCTGTGATCAACCGATACTCGGAGGTCCTTCTCCTCCTCTGTTACTTCCAAGTGATGCGTCCCCAGTTTATAACAAAAATTCTTGTTATTAATCCCTAAATGCATGACCTTGCACTTTTCACTATTAAATTTCATCCTATTACTATTACTCCAGTTTACAAGGTCATCCAGATCTTCTGTATGATATCACAGTCCTTCTCTGTATTGGCAATATCTCCCAGCTTTGTGTTATCCACAAACATTATTAACACATTCCCACTTTTTGTGCCAAGGTCAGTAATAAGATTAAATAAGATTGGTCCCAAAACCGATCCCTGAGGAACTCCACTAGTAACTTCCTTCCAGCCTGACAGTTCACCTTTCAGTGTGACCTGTTGTAGTCTTCCCTTTAACCAGTTCCTTATCCACCTTTCAATTTTCATACTGATCCCCATCTTTTCCAATTTAGCTAATAATTCCCCATGTGGAACCATATCAAATGCCTTACTGAAATTGACGTAAATTAGATCCACTATGTTTCCTTTGTCTAAAAAATCTGTTACCTTCTCAAAGAAGGAGATCAGGTTGGTTTGACACGATCTACCTTTTGTAAAACCATGTTGTATTTTGTCCCAATTACCATTGACCTCAATGTCCTTAACTACTTTCTCTTTCAAAAAATTTTCCAAGACCTTGCATACTACAGATGTCAAACTAACAGGCCTATAGTTACCTGGATCACCTTTTTTCACTTTCTTAAAAATAGGAACTATGTTAGTAATTCTCCAGTCATACGGTACAACCCCTGAGTTTACAGATTCATTAAAAATTCTTGCTAATGGGCTTGCAATTTCATGTGCCAATTCCTTTAATATTCTTGGAAGAAGATTATCTGAGCCCCCTGATTTAGTCCCATTAAGCTGTTCAAGTCTGGCTTCTAAGTCGGATGTGGTAATATCTACCTCCATATCCTCCTTCCCATTTGTCGTCCTACCATTATCCCTAAGCTCCACATTAAAGACTGAGGCAAAGTATTTGTTTAGATATTGGGCCGTGCCTAGATTATCCTTAACCTCCACTCCATCCTCAGTGTTTAGTGGTCCCACTTCTTCTTTCTTTGTTTTCTTATTTATATGGCTACAGAACCTTTTACTATTGGTTTTAATTCCCTTTGCAAGGTTCAACTCTACATGGCTATTGGCCTTTCTCACTTTATCCCTATATGTTCTGACCTCAATAAGGTAGCTTTCCTTGCTGATCCCTCCCATCTTCCACTCCTTGTAGGCTTTCTGCTTTTTCTTTATCACCTCTCTGGGATGCTCGCTCATCAAGCTTGGTCTACAACTCCTGCCTATGAATTTTTTCCCCTTTCTTGGGATGCAGGCTTCTGATAGTTTCTGCAACTTTGACTTGAAGTAATTCCAGGCCTCCTCCACTTTTAGATCCACAAGTTCTTCAGTCCAATCCACTTCCGTAACTAATTTCCTTAATTTTTTTAAGTTAGTTCTTTTGAAATCAAAAACCCTAGTCACAGATCTGTTTTTGTTTATCCTTCCATTTAGTTTGAACTGAATTAGCTCATGATCGCTTGAACAAAGGTTGTCCCCTACAATCATTTCTTCTATGAGGTCCTCACTACTCACCAAAACCAAATCTAAAATGGCATCCCCTCTCATTGGTTCAGCAACTACTTGGTGAAGGAATCCATCAGCTATCGCATCCAGGAAAATCTGAGCCATATTATTATTACTAGCACTTGTCCTCCAGTCTATATCTGGGAAGTTAAAGTCTCCCATGATCACACAATTCCCATTAGTATTTACTTCTTTAAAAACATTAAAGAGGTCTCTATCCATATCCAGATCGGATCCCGGCAATCTATAGCACACCCCAAGCACTATCCCAGGGGAGTCTCTAGTAGCTTTCTTCCCCAATGTGATTTTTGCCCAGACAGACTCTGTCTTATCCATTCCATCACTTCTTATTTCTTTACATTCTACCTCATCATTGATATACAATGCTGCTCCACCACCTTTGCCTTTATTTCTGTCTTTCCTAAACAGCACATACCCTTCAATACCTGTAGTCCAGTCATGACTACTATTCCACCATGTTTCTGTTATCCCTATAATATCTGGTTTCACTTCCTGCACCGGTAGCTCTAGTTACTTCATTTTGTTACCTAGGCTCCTCGCATTAGTTTACAAACATCTTAATTTTTGCTGTTTTGCTTCGCTCACATTCTTTACCCGATTAGGCACAGACATTCTACCGCCAGTATCACCTATTTGACTGGTATGTAAAATACCCTTCCTCCTTATGTCCATTCTCCTACCCACGGCTGTATCCTTTCTTACTTCATTTTCTTCCCTCTCAATGTTAAAATCCAGCGTGGAGATTACCTGGACATCTCCCAACCATCTCCCCCAGATTCCTAGTTGAAAGCTCTCTTGATCAGTTGTGCCATTCTCCATCCTAGAAGTCTATTCCCCTCCCTCCTCAGGTGAAGTCCATCCCAAGAGAACAGTCCTCTGCCCATGAATGCTTCCCAGTGGCCATACATCCCAAAGCCCTCCTTATAGCACCACTGCTTGAGCCATCTGTTGAGCATCATAATCTTTTCACACCTTTGTTCCTCTTCTCTAGGAACAGGCAGAATCCCACTGAAGATCACCTGAGCCTCGATTTCATTCAGCGTCTTCCCCAGCCTTGCATAGTCTCCCTTGATATCCTCCAGCGAGAATCTAGGTGTATCATTTGTTCCCACGTGAAGGACAATCAGTGGATTCTTTCCCACTTCCGTTAGGATCCTCTTCAGCCTCAGGTCCACATCCCATATCTTAGCACCCGGCAGACAGCACACCCTTCTGTTCTCTGGATCAGCTCTTGTTACAGGCCTGTCTATTCTTCTCAGAAAGGAGTCCCCAATCACGTAGACCTGCCTTTTCCTGGTGATGGTGGCATTCTCCAGTCTATCCCCTGTTCCCTCTGGCTGCAAGTCCTCTCAATTCCTATTCTCCCTTGCAATCCTCTGCAACCCATCCTGCATCCTCCTGGAGCTCATATATGGTATTGTTATCTCCATTGACTCTTGCCCTCTTCTTATAGGACTAGCTGCTCTTCTCTTTTTCCTTGCCCTCTCACCTTCAGTGACCACCTGATGTGCCCCTTCTTCATTTTCCAATTCCGCAAACCTGTTCCTGAGCTCTGTTTCTCCTTCACTAGCCCATCTTTTCCTCTGCCTGGTTCTCTTAGTCATATGCTTCCACTGTCCACTTTCCTCACCCAGCAGTCTCCCCTCAGAGTTCTTTGGTCCTGCTTCCATCTGCAAGTCTGAGCTTTTCCCTTCAGCCTCCTCATGTCTTTGCTCCATCATCCGCTCAAACCCCTTTCTAAACTCGACCAGAGTTTCCACCTGCATCTCCAATCCTCGGATCTTTTCTTCCATCAGCTCTATCAAGCAGCACTTCATGCTGACAAAACTCTTTTCAGGTACCCCCTCCAGGATCATGTACACGCCGCAGCTTCTACATCCAGTCATCTTCATTGTGTCTTCCACTACTTGGGTCACTATCACTGCTACCTCTGTGTCTGTCATAGCCTTCTCACCTAAGTCCTGTTTGTCCGGGAAACACAAACCAAACCAAAACACCACCACCCACAGCAAAACTAACCCCCAACGAGCACCAAAACACTGCCAGACCACCATACACTCCCTTCACTAGCCTGTCTGCTCCTTTGTCTGGCTCTCTTAGTCTTCCCCCCAAACTCCCCTTACAGACTCCGACTCAAACTCCCGTTTACAGCTCTGGTTCCTGGCTCCTGTGCCGCTACAGTTGTCTGTGCTGCTGCCTGACTGGCTGGCTACCTTTATAGGACCCCTATCATCATCCAAGACAGATGGCTATTCAGCCTCCTTTTGAAAACCTCCAGTGAAGGAGCTTCCAAAACCTCCTTAGGCAGTGTCAAGGTTCCTTCCCCACTCTGAACTCTAGGGTACAGATGTGGGGACATGCATGAAAACCTCCTAAGCTTACTTTTACCAGCTTAGCTTAAAACTTCCCCAAGGTACAAACTATTTTACCCTTTGCCCTTGGACTTCCACTGCCACCACCAAACTTTATCTGGGTTCCTGAGAAAACATAGTTTGGACAAGTCTTTCCCCCCAAAATCCTCCCAACCCTTGCACCCCACTTCCTGGGAAAGGTTTGGTAAAAATCCTCACCAATTTGCATAGGTGACCACAGACCCAAACTCTTGGATCTTAGAACAATGAAAAAGCATTCAGTTTTCTTACAAGATGACTTTTAATAGAAGTAAAAAAGAATCACCTCTGTAAAATCAGGATGGTAAATACCTTACAGGGTAATTAGATTCAAAACATAGAGAATCCCTCTAGGCAAAACCTTAAGTTACAAAAAAGACACACAGACAGGAATAGTCATTCTATTCAGCACAACTATTTTCTCAGCCATTTAAAGAAATCATAATCTAACACATACCTAGCTAGATTACTTACTAAGTTCTAAGACTCCATTCCTGTTCTGTCCCCGGCAAAAGCATCACACAGACAGACACAGTCCCTTTGTTTTTCTCCCTCCTCCCAGCTTTTGAAAGTATCTTGTCTCCTCATTGGTCATGTTGGTCAGGTGCCAGCGAGGTTACCTTTAGCTTCTTAACCCTTTACAGGTGAAAGGATTTTTCCTCTGGCCAGGAGGGATTTTAAAGATGATTACCCTTCCCTTTATATTTATGACAGACAGTCTGTTCCATTGTCCCACTGTTTTTATAGTTAGGAAGGTTTTCCTGAGATTTAATCTAAATCTCCTATGCCAGCGGTTCTCAAATTGTGGCTCAGGATCCCAAAGTGTGTCACAACCCCATTTTAATGCGGTCACCAGGGCTGGCGTTAGACTTGCTGTGGCCCGGGACCAAAGCCCAAGGGCTTCAGCCCTGGGCATCGGGACTCAGGTTACAGGCCCCCTGCCTGAGGCTGGAGCCCTTGGGCTTCAGCTTTGCCCCCCCCCCCGACCCCCACTGTGGGTTCGGGCTGGCTCAGGCTTCGGTTCCCCCTCCTGGGGTCATGTGGTAATTTTTATTGTCCGAAGGGGGTCACAGTGCAATGAAGTGTGAGACCCTGTCCTATGCTGTAGTTTGAACCCATTGCCTCTTGTCCTGCCCTCTACAGCAAGAGAGAACAACTTTCCTCTCTCTCTCTATTACAGCAGCCTTTCAAGTATTTGAAGACAGCTATCATGTCCTCCCCTTAATCTCCTCTTTTCCAAACTAAACATATCCAGTTCCTTCAGCCTTTGCTCATATGACGTGTGTTCCATCCCTTTGATCATCTTTGTCACTTGCCTCTAGATCCTTTCCAGTTTCTCTGCCTATACATTGGTGACCAAAATTGGACACAGTACTCCAGCTGAGGCCTAACCAGCACCGAGTACTATCGCCTCCTGTGATTTGCATGCTCTGCCTCTGTTAATGCAACCTAAAACTGCTTTTGCTTTTTTTGCAACAGCGTTGCATTGCTGACTCATGTTGAGGTTGTGATTCACCACAATTCCCAGTTTTCCCCCATTCTGCATTTGGTTTTTCTTCCCTATGTGTAGCACTTTACATTTGTCTTTGTTGAATTTAATTTTGTTGGCTATAGCCCAGTTCTCCAATTTATTAAGATTGCTCTGAATTTTATCTCTATCCTCCAAAGTGTTGGCAACCCCTTTTAGCTTTGTGTCATCTGCAAACTTGATCAGTCTGCTCTCTATTCCTAAATCCAGATTATTAATAAAGATGTTAAATAACACTGGGCCCAGAACAGATATCTCTAGAACCCCACTTGAGACCTCCCTCCAATCTGACATCATTCCTTTAATAGTTACTCTTTGTTTGCAGTTCTGTAACCAATTTTGTATCCACTTAATGGTAGTTCCATCAACCCTGCATTTCTCCAACTTACTTAACAGAATGTCATGTGGGACTGTGTCAAAAGCCTTGCTGAAGTCTAGGTATATTATGTCCACTGCATTCCTCCATCTACCAAATCCTGTCAAAGAAGGAAATCAAGTTGGTTCAGCATGATTTCTTCTTGGTAAATCCTGCTGACTGCTCGTGATCACCCCTTCATCCTCCAGGTATTCACAAATGAAATGTTTTATCCATTGCTCTAGTTGCTTCCTAGGAATTGAAGTCAGGCTGATGGGTCTATAGTTCTCCTGCTCCTCCTTTTTCCCCCTTTTAAAGATGGGCACTATGTTAGCCCTTCACCAGTCTTCCAGGACCTCTCCTTATCAGGCTAAAGAGCCTGGGTAACACAATGATGGTTGCCTTGGAAATGCTGAGAGCAAGACCTTTTCCTCAGTGACCATTCTAACATCTCAGCAGGAGTCCAGCCCACTGCTCCTTCCAGAATCCCTTCCCAGCTTCCCTCTTCTTCCACATCTGGTTCATCTTCCTTATGCTCACCTTCAAGTCTGTACAATCCCACATCTTCTCTCCCTGGGCCCAAGCCCCTTCCTCCTCTATTCCTTCCCTCTGTGCATCGTCTTGGGCAGGGGACAGGTACTGCCCCCCACCCCAGCTCCAGATTCCCTTCTGCCTTCCTGTGCAGAGCCAGAACCTCCCCACCCAAGGCATTCCATGCTTGTGTGCTGGCTGAGCGCCCATTTGATGGCAGTCTCCTTGGGCCAGGGTCCCTGGCTGTCAGTGCGCATTGTGATGCGGCCTGTGCTGCTGTGGAGACAATACTAATTAATCAGCCCATTGAACATCCAGTTTTCTTTTTGTCCCCAGAGGAATTCCAAGCGAGGGAAGAGGAAGGTCCCTTGCTGTCATATTCAGTTGGAGCCCTGACACTAACGGCAACTCCTTCTCCCCCCATCAAAAACTATTGGCTTGACAGTTGGAATTCATCTCTTGGTCGGGAGCCAGTGCACACTGGAGACACATCTCAAACAGTTGGTGTTGCAGGCACTTACGCAACGCATACTGTGAGCCAAATGCACTGGCTTCTGTGGGAGCTGCTGGGAGCTCAGCATGTCTGAAAACCAGGTCACTTCCTTGGGGCCTGAATGTGGAGTTGGGAGCCTAACTTTGGGCTCCTGATTTTGGAAAACATGATATATTAAAGGAGTATAGAGTTGGTAAGGAAAGTCCATCAGCTTCTAGTTAATGGAGGCCAAGTAAAGTCTCATGTAACCAAACTGGCTGGCCATTTTCAAAGGTTTCTAAACCAGAATCCTGGCTCTTGAGACCTTTCAATTCCAGGAGGAGCTGGATTTGAACTGTCACATCTGATCACACTACTATAGTTTGAGTCCCAGGTTGTATCTGGCTCCAGAGTGTACCTGTTTTCCAGTGCTAGTTCAGATATGGCTGAAATATCATGAATGCAGCTATTTGAGGTGGCAGATCTCATGAGATCACCTGAGACTTCCACTGTTTGGGGCTGAACTTTCACAAGAACTAATTTTGGGGTAGTTGCTTCATGGCAATTGGATGGGCTGACTTCAGGAGAGTCTTTTGCAAATCCTCTCAGTGCGGAGAGCAGCTTGTTCCTGATGCAGTGGTGATCTCACACACCTAATCCTCCTTGCAGTCCTCTGGAGCTGTTCCTTTGTGCTTTGGGAGATCACCCTGATGGAGAATATCATGCGAAGGAAATGTGCTGTGACAGATACAGAGTCAACTGCTTGTCATGCTTTCCACATGCCCACAGTAATGTTACTGTTCCACCTCATGGTATGAATTATCTGTACAGCCCGTCATGCTGTGGCATAACCTCTTCACAGAAGACTGTCCCCAAACGGTGCACCAAGAATCTCTCGTTCATTAGTGCTCCAGCAAAGAATATTTGAAAAGGTTGACTTCAAGTGACAGCCTTGACACAAACACACACATGCATAATCAGCAATCCTTTCATCCCATGCTGGGCATCTGGGAATTGGAGGACATTTGGTTGATTTCATTACTGTGTCAGAAAGTGGAATTATTCTTTCCAGGAGCCTGTGCAGGTACATAAGATACTCCGGAGGGAATTCTGTGCCAAAAAATTAAAAATTCTGCACACAATATTTTAAAATTCTGCAAAATTCTGCAAGTTTTATTTGTCAATAAATAAATGTGGAGGTTCCAGCATGCCAGGGGGGCTCAGGATGCAGGGGATGAGGTTCAGCAGAGTGGGATTTGGATGTGGAGGGCTGGGTAAAGGGGGTTCTGGGTGTATGGAATGAGGCTTGGGAAGGGTCTGAGTATGGGGGGGGTCTGATGGAGGGGGTTGGATGGCCAGGGGAGCAGCTCCCCATACAGTGACCCCTCCCCTGTGGCTGAGAAGCGGTGGCGGGGGAGGCTTTGTTGGTGTGTTCTCTGGGGAAAGCAGAGAAGCATCAGGTCAAAAAATTCCTCCTATAAATCATCCTGTACAAGTCTCTGATATTACAAAAAGAGTAAGTGAATTTTCCCTTTGCTAGAGGGAGGATTATCCCGGTTTCTTGTAACTTTAAAGTTTTGCCTAGAGGGGAATCCTCTGTGTTTTGAATCTGATTATCCTGTAAAGTATTTACCATCCTGATTTTACAGAGCTGATTCTTTTACCTTTTCTTTAAATAAAATTCTTCTTTTAAGAACCTGATTGATTTTTCATTGTTCTTAAGATCCAAGGTTTTGGGTCTGTGTTCACCTGTACCAATTGGTGAGGATATTATTCTCAAGCCTTCCCCAGGAAAGGGGATGTAGGGCTTGGGGGAATATTTTGGGGAATAGGACTCCAAAGTGGTCCTTTCCCTGGTTCTTTGTCTAAATCACTTGGTGGTGGCAGCATACTGTTCAAGGACAAGGCGGAATTTGTGCCTCAGGAAACTTTTTAACCTAAGCTGGTAAAAATAAGCTTAGGGGGTCTTTCATGCGGGTCCCCACACCTGTACCCCAGAGTTCAGAGTGGGGAAGGAATGCTGCCACCACCATGTGATTTAGACAAAGAACCAGAGAAAGGACCACTTGGAATCTGATTCCCCAAAATATTCCCCCAAGCCCTACATCCTCTAGGCAAAACTTTAAAGTTACAAAAAAACAGGATAAACCTCCGTCTAGCAAAGGGAAAATTCACAAGCTGAAAACAAAAGGTAATCTAACGTGCCTTGCCTTATTTACTTACTCTTTTTGTAATATCAGAGACTTGTTGTCAAGGTTCCTTCCCCACTCTGAACTCTAGGGTACAGCTGTGGGGACCTGCATGAAAAACTCCCTAAGCTTATTTTTACCAGCTTAGGTTAAAACTTCCCCAAGGTACAAACTATTTTACCTTTTGCCCTTGGACTTTATTGCTGCCACCACCAAGTGTCTAACAAATATATAACAGGGAAAGATCCCGCTTGGAAACGTCTTTCCCGCCAAAATCCTCCCAAAACCTACACCCCCTTTCCTGGGGAAGGCTTGATAAAAATGCTCACCAATGTGCATCGGTGAACACAGACCCAAACCCTTGGATCTTAAGAACAATGAAAAAGCAATCAGGTTCTTAAAAGAAGAATTTCAATTGAAGAAAAAATAAAAGAATCACCTCTGTAAAATCAGGATGGTAAATACCTTATAGGGTAATCAGATTCAAAACATAGAGAATCCCTCTAGGCAAAACCTTAAGTTACAAAAAGACACAAAAACAGGAATATACATTCCTGGATAGGATACAGAGGGCCCCAGACAAATTAGAGGATTAGGTCAAAAGAAATCTGATGAGGTTCAACAAGGACAAGTGCAGAGTCCTGCACTTAGGACGGAAGAATCCCATGCACCGCTACAGACTAGGGACCGAATGGCTTGGCAACAGTTCTGCAGAAAAGGACCTAGGGGTTACAGTGGACGAGAAGCTGGATATGAATCAACAGTGTTCCCTTGTTGCCAAGAAGGCCAATGGCATTTTGGGAAGTATATGTTCGAGGCATTGCCAGCAGATCGAGGGACGTGATCGTTCCCCTCTATTCGACATTGGTGAGGCCTCATCTGGAGTACTGTGTCCCGTTTTGGGCCCCACACTACAAGAAGGATGTGGACAAATTGGAAAGAGTCCAGTGGAGGGCAACAAAAATGATTAGGAGACTGGAACACATGACTTATGAGGAGGGGCTGAGGAAACTGGGATTGTTTAGTCTTCAGAAGAGAAGAACGAGGAGGGATTTGATAGCTGCTTTCAACTACCTGAAAGGGGGTTCCAAAGAGGATGGATCTAGACTGTTCTCAGTGGTAGCTGATGACAGAACGAGGAGTAATGGTCTCAAGTTGCAGTGGGGGAGGTTTAGGTTGGATATTAGGAAAAATGTTTTCACTAGGAGCGTGGTGAAGCACTGGAATGCGTTACCTAGGGAGGTGGTGGAATCTCCTTCCTTAGATATTTTTAAGGTCAGGCTTGACAAAGCCCTGGCTGGGATGATTTAATTGGGGATTGGTCCTGCTTTGAGCAGGGGGTTGGACTAGATGACCTCCTGAGGTCCTTTCTAACCCTGATATTCTATGATTCCATTCAGCACAGCTTATTTTATCAGCCATTTAAACAAAACAGAATTTAATGCATATCTAGCTAGATTACTTACTAAATTCTAAGACTCCATTCCTTTTCTGTTCCCGGCAAAAGCATCACACAGGCAGAGAGAACCTTTGTTTCTCCCCGCCCTCCCGCTTTGAAAGTATCTTGTCTCCTCATTGGTCATTTTGGTCAGGTGCCAGCGAGGTTATCCTAGCTTCTTAACCCTTTACAGGTGAAAGGGTTTTTCCTCTGGCCAGGAAGGATTTAAAGGTGTTTACCCTTCCCTTTATATTTATGACACTTGTACAGGATGGTTTATAAGAGAAGGAGTTTTTTGACCTGATGCTTCTCTGCTTTCCCCAGAGAACACACCAACAAAGCCTTTCGCTTCCCCCCCGCCCGCCTGCCCGCCCGCCCAGATTTGAAAGTATCTTCTTTCCCCATTGGTCCTTTTGGTCAGGTGCCAACCAGGTTATTTGAGTTTCTTAACCCCTTACAGGTAAGGAGGAATTCTAGGCTACCCTTAGCTGTATGGTTATGACATCCCTGGGCTGACCCAACTGCATGTGTGGGTTCTGAATGGTCTGTTGCCTTTTCACAGTGTCTTGCCTGCTGGGGCTCATTACCTGGTTCTCACTTGCCAAGCTGTAAAACTGCTGAGCAAAGAAAAACTGATTAATTCCCACAGGGGCTGAGTTACATGGGCTCCCCTAATTTGGGCATTTCCTAATTTTTGTATGTTTGGTTTGGCAACCTAAACGATGTTCTTTTAACGCACTTCCGTGTAATGTTCTACGGTTTGTAAAAAGGCAAAACCAAGTCCCGGTATTTGCAACAGTCACACCGCTCCCACCATGCATTAGCGGCAGGGTTGGCACCCTAAGCTTGCAGCACAGACCTCTACCATGGAGCAAACAGACCTGAGCTGGCAGCAGGAGAAGGCTGTGGACTAGCCACTAGTTGAGGCCACATAGCACACTGACACAGTGTGGTATATTTGCAGGAGGTGCCATGTTTTACAGACAGTATAGTCAAGCACAAAGATGTGGCAACTTCATTCCTAGAGACAGGGTGACTGAGACCTGGACCTGCCATCTTAGAGACTTGGGCTCTGGTCCCCGCTTGTGGAACCCCACAGGGGGATGTGAATCCTTGTCAGTAAGGATGGTGAAGGGCACACACTGATTAATCCTAGTCAGGAGAAGTGAGCCTAGAACTCCCAGCTCTGAGCACTGTCCCCTAGGCCAAAGGGAATTGTGTTGAGGGGCAGAGAAGTTGATGATCATTCATGTTACCTGTGTCCCACCCAGAAGTTCAGTGGTTTGTGGCCAGCTGAATAGGTACACGGGCATGCATGTGTGATTTTGCTGGTTTGGGGATGGGTTTTGGCAGCAAGCCAGGAGCAAACTCCACTGAGCAGCACAGTGGTGCTGGAACTGGGGGGCAGGGAGGCAGGGCCCATCCACTTCTTACCGGGGCAGACCCTGCCCCTTTTCCCTCCTCTTCCCCCCAAGACCCCACACCTGGCCAGGCAACGGGGAGCCCAGCCAGTTGTAGGAGCTGTGTGGACCCTCCACCTGCCCGTGGTGCAGAGGGGAGGCCAAAAGCAGCCCCCGGCCCATGTCCCCACCCAGGGCAGGTGGAAGGCTGCCCACAGCTGCCCATGCAGCGTGGCTCTTGCCCCAACCAGGCTCTTGGCCAGATTTGAATGGCTATTCAGATGGCCAGCAAAAGCCCAAAAGCACTCCTGCTGCAAACTACACAAAGGTTGGAGCTCTCTAGGGAAGAGCTGAAAGTATTTTAATACCTGCACATTAGGTGATCTTCATCCTGGGGTCACTGCCTCTCACACTGCAATAGAAAACACTCTTTTCCTTAATTCCAGCCCATTTGGTCATTTGTAGCTGATTTTTTTTACACTCAGATTTATAAAACTGTTCCTTTCACAGTGCCCCAGGGCCTGTGTACTAAACACAGTGTGTGTTTCTGTATCACAGCGCACAGCAGACAGGACTAGCGGAACCCTAGAAAAGCTGGCAAAAAGCAATGAGCTTGTACCCTGCCCCTGAAGGTGACCAGGCCCAACTGAGGAAGCAAATTCCAGAAGTGGGAAAGGTAGCGGGGGCTCTGTTCAAGGCAGCCGGGAGGTCACTAAGCAGGAAGGTAGTTATAGCTCTGGCATGTGCTGGGACCACTTGCCTCGTGTTTCTAGCAGCCCACCAAGCATCTTGATAAACACAGTTGCTTTGGTTAAAGCGCTCTCTGCCCTGTACCAGCTCCATCCCCAAGTGGCTGGGTCACAGAAGATCACCATGTCCTGATGCTGAGTGGGCACACTTGTAACACTCCATGCTGATGCCATGTCACCGTGCAATAGAGTCTTAGTGGATGCCATTTGTCATTAATGTCAGTAAGAGCACAAGCAGGCCCATCCTCAGTAGACACAACATCGTGATGTGACAGAATGTCATCATGTGGGGTGGCATCAGCACACTCATCATGGGGCTGAATGGGGCCAGAGCCAGCAACACACAAGTGGATTTCAGCTAGCGGCCATCCAATCTCATCTCAGCACTCAGGAGGGTTGGCCGGGAACGCAAAAGACGGAGTCCTTTGAACAGGCTTTGCTCCCATCATGCATGGAGCTGTGTGGATGGTTGTTACCTTGTCAGGGTTCAGATTCACACATTCTCCAGGCAACATTTCTTCTTTCTGCTCATGGCATCTTTTCAGGTCAAAATGATGATGTGCTAGCAAGGAGTCCTGCCTGCTCCTCCTATGGAAACCCACCCACTTCCAAAGTGCATTAAGCAAAATTGGATTAAGTCCACTTAAATGCTGAATAAGAGCATCCACACAGTGGTTTAATCCTGTTAATTAATCCACTTTGAATTCACACTTAGTTAATTCAGATTAACTGTCCTGAGTGTCTTTCTGTGGGGAAGCCCACACAGAAGTGGAGTAGGCGAATGCTTTCCCCATCCCAGTTTTCAGTGCTGCCCTTCTGGATCCCCCAAATCCCATGCCGTCCCTTCTGCCTGTGACCTACTCCTCAGCCACCCTCCATAAATCTCCACAGAAGACATTAGGGGTGGTTGGTATTCTCACTGGGCTTCTGCCTCGAAGGCTTGGCCTTTGCCTTCGTTGTTCAGCTAATGTAAACTGTGGCTTGTTGGATTCCATCACCCTTAAAGGCTGAGATAAGATTTGAGGGTCAGAACCTCAGGGGAGATCTCCTTCCATAGGACCAGCCCTTGTGTAATTTTTCATCCAACCAGCCAGGTTATTTTGCAGTGAAAATAGATCACCTAAAATTCTCAGGTCAGCTCACAAGATGTTTCAGAGCCACAGAAAAGTGCCTTTTGGATGGTGTCCCTGCTCCCATCCTGGGCATTTGCACAGCTGTGTGTTGAGTGGCCTCCTTTCAGTCCTAGGAAGGGTTTAACATACATCTCTGTATTGTAGTTTAACTGCCAAAGCCTTCCTAGGGGCCTTCTTATTGGACCCTAGAAAAGGTTTGCCACCCCAACAACTCCCCCCGAGGCCTGTGGGCAGCTGTTTGTAGCAGAGCTATGATAGTCCCACAGGAAAAGATGTTTCTCCACCATCCCACCATGTCCCCTTACGAGGCATTTTTTACTTAATTCTTTGAAACCTCAGAACCAGTTTGGATTGTTTCTGTTCTGGATCAGTTTGGGGAAAAGGGTAAGGTTGGCTCTTATTTTTTCTCATTGCTGGTGTGGTCATTTCCATGTGCAGAGTGATAGTGCAGCAGATACATACATCACAGTACAGCCAACGTACATGCTAATCAAAAGGCAGCGAGTTCCTCCAAGCCTATGGCTCTGCAGGCTCACCTGGTTAAGGTGTGCCAGTTTCACAGCTAACGGCGCACAAGGCATTGATGTGGCCAGCATCACGTCTGACCACCTCTGACTGCCACTGGGTGACTTGGATGTGGCGTTTCAGTGTGCAATCAAGCAAAACTCAGCTCCCCCAACCTTCAGGATTGTAGTTAAGTGCCTTACCCACTCCACCACGCAGCCATGAGCACTGGGTGGCTGTTCATTTCCCACTGAAGGAAGCAGGGGATGAGGAGTCAGGCCTCTTGGACTCTATTTCCAGTGCTTACTTTCACTCTGTGATATTGGGAAGCTGGTGGCCTGTCCCTGTACCTCAGTTTCCCCATTTCTCCACTGACTGCAGTGATAACATGGGGATATGCCGAGGCTTAAGAAATGAATGTTTAAGCACTTAGATAAACGCTGCTGAAAGACACTGCGGCAGGGCAGAGTTCTTACCTCTCCATTTTCCCCAAGGGAGTTGCAGCACTCCCAGTATCTAGGTTAATGCCAGTTTCAATTGTTTTCTAGATCTCCGCTTTGCAGTCAAACACTCTGATGCGGAAGGTGAAGCGGACACTGCCCAGCCCCCCTCCGGAGGAAGCTCACCTGCCTCTGGCCAGCCAAGCCCACTCCCAGCTGTACTTGCCCAGCTTCATGCAGAAGGGGGTAGGAGAACAGGCCACTCAGGTAACCAAAGCCACCCTTCTCAGAGACATCGACCGTGACCTGAAGCTGGTGGAGCATGAGTCCACGAAGCTGCGGAAGAAGCAAGCAGAGCTGGATGAGGAAGAGAAGGAGATCGATGCCAAGCTGAAGTACTTGGAGCTGGGCATTACTCAGAGGAAGGAGTCTCTTCTGAAGGAGAGGGGAGGGCGGGATTATCCTTACCCGAGATGCCTGGGCGAGAACCGGGACTACATGTCTGATAGCGAGCTGAACAATTTACACCTTTCCAGCTACGAGGGCAGCAGTCTGCTCAGCAGGCCCAGCACTGCCCCCACTAACCATTACACTGACTTCTCCAGCACACAGTACACATCAGCCTCCTCCTATGCCCCTTACCCATACCCAGCAGCCCCACCTGGCCCTGCCGCCTTCCAGCAAACACGGCTCCAGCCCCCCCACTACCCTGTGGTCAGCAGTGGCACATCTCAGAATGGCTTCCAGGCTGGGCAGCTCCCCGCCTTCCCCTCCCAAAGTACATATCAGACACACAGCTTCCCTCCCAGTACCGGTTACCAGCCCCAGCTGGGCTTGCAGAGCCATCAAGGCTTCCGGCCGCCTCATCACTATCAAGCTCAGACCACATATCCCAACCAGCCACCCTCACAGCCAGCACAGAGTGCCCTCTTCCAAACGCAGGCAGATGTGCACACCATGCACCAGAAGCCATGGCAGACATCACTAGCAGACTTGGAGCAAAAGATCCCCACCAATTATGAAGTGATTGGAAATCCCACCGTGGTGATCTCCTCAGCAGCCCCAGAAGTTACATACAGCCCCACGACAGTGACCAGCGGCTATGCCCAGCACACGGCTTCAGAGGCCAGGCCAGCTGACCAGAGCAATGCCATGCAAAGCCCCTCAGCCAGTTACGCTTCAGATTCTCTGTACACAAACCTGGAGCAGAACATTCCCCGCAACTATGTGATGATCGAGGACATCAGCGAGCTGACCAAAGAGAGCACTGCAGCAGACAGCCACAAGGGGGAGATGCAGGTGCAGAGCAGCACTGGCCACCAGATCAAAGAGAAGAGTGAGCTGGTGGAGATGGAAGGCTCCAGCAGAACTTGCTGCTACTCCAAAGCAGAGGAGTCAGAGGAGGATATGTATGATCAGCCTGGTGCCGACCATAGGGGGAAGAACAGCTACCACAGGGGCATGGAGAGCAATGGCAGGATGTCAGGCAGTTCCAGCAGCCCCTGCTCCTATTATGGGGACGATTATCGGCACTCCGCACGCTCAGAAAAGCATGGCTCTGGACTGGGGATGCAGAAACATTCCTCCAAAAACCTGGCCCCTGCTGTCATCTCATCCAAGCGCAGTAAACACAGGAAACAAGGCATGGAGCAAAAGATCTCCAAATTCTCCCCCATAGAAGAAGCCAAAGATGTGGAGTCGGACCTGGCCTCCTACACAGTGACTACGTCTATCAGCAGCAGCAATGTGGCATCCAGGGCAAAGAAGCTTCAGGACGAGATCACCTACGGCCTCAAGAAGAATGTGTATGAGCAGCAGAAATACTATGGCGTGTCCAGCAGGGATATGACAGAAGAGGACGATCGAGCATACAGCACTGGAAGCAGGTCTAGATCGTCGGGTTATGGGACAGAGAAATCATCAAGCCGCGATGCCAGCAGCAGAAGCAAGTCCTATGAGAGAGAGTGCATGGAGAAGCCTCAGAAAGGAAGCTCCAAACCATCTTCCCTTAGTATGAGTCAGAGTCGAGGGCGGCCTCCGATTCGTACACAGACCACTGAAGAGGAAAGTCCCATCAGCCCTTTAGGAAAGTCTGTGGGCATGTCCCGCTCCTCAGGTGGACCTCTCCCTCAGTCCTCTGGGGACAGCTGTTCCCAGTTCTGCTCCAGCCACTCGTTGCCTGATGTGCAAGAACATATCAAAGATGTGCCAAGGAACCACTCTTACAAGCATGAAGAAGGTTACATCATGGATGATTCACATTGTGTTGTTTCAGACAGTGAAGGTAACAGTTACCTGTGGTGACATACCCCAGAGCATGCTCCTATGGGTCATTTGCAAAGACAGTCTCACAGCCTGCGTTTGCATACTATGTGCCTTTCTCCCTTCTTCCACTGCATGTTCCAGGTGTCTGGTGGTAGTATGTCAGTGTTCAGTGCCTGCTGCATGTAATGATGTGTTGTATTTGTTGGGGAGGGGTCTATGACATGTCCCAGTTGCATGTTATAAGCTGCTTGCATTCTTTTATCTCATTGCATGGCTTCAGTATGGGGTATGCTCCCACCACGGGACCGAGAGACTGACTGTGCTCTGTGTTTGGTTTCTGAAGCCTATCATTTGGGTCAGGAGGAGACAGACTGGTTTGATAAGCCCAGGGAAGCTCGCTCAGAGCGGGTAAGGTACTACACTGGCCACTCCTCCTCCCAGAAGAGACCTCCCATCAAACACACCTTTCATGATTACGATGAGCCTCCAGACGAAGACCTGTGGCAGCACGATGACTATTCTCAGGCACGTCACCCTTCTTCCAAAGACCACCGGCACCATGGAGAGTATGGAAGGCACTCAGCCTCTTCCCGCCACCCAAGTGATGAACAGCCCAGGAGGACATCCAAGCAGCATGCCCGAGACCAGGGCCGTCATGAAGTCCGCACACACATGCAGCCATCTGCCCAGAAGAAGGCCCAGCAGTCAGACACGAGAGCCCAGCCAGCTTTCCCCTCCAGCTCAGTGGAGTACTTGCAGCAGTCCCAGCAGCCGTCCAGCTACCACCATACCTCAGAGTCCCAGAAGTCCCAACGGCAGGCTCAGCATGGGCCACTGCCCCAACAGCCGAAAACAGAGCCCTTGCTGCACCATTCACAGCAGCAGTCGCAAACAAGGCAGCAGCAATCCGGGCAGCAGCAGCTGCCATCCAGGCAGCAACAGCCATCAGCCAGGCAGTCTCCACAACAGCAAGCAGGCCCTTCGCAGCAACCTGCTCAGCCACAGAAGGAGCAGCAGCAGCAGCAAGCTAGGATGCAGCAACAGCCGGGGGCTCAAGGACCACCCTCTTCTCGGCCACCACAACAACAGCCCGTCCAGTCCCAGCATGTCGGGAAGCCCCAGTCAACCCTCCCTGCACAGCCAGGCAGTCACCAAGTAGGGCTAGTAAGTGTGCGTGCTCTTTGGCCATTGGTTCATCACTTACACAGCAGGTGCCCAGCTGATGGCTTGTCCTGCAGCACTGGGAATGGCACCCTAGGAGAATCTGGTTGCATAGGAAGGAGGCAGAGGCTGGGAGCCCCTGCTGCGTCCCAGGGCACAGGCTATGCACTGTCATGAGCTCCCCCAGTCCACAGCAGCACAGCGGAGTACATCATCCAGTGAGGAGGGCCCCCAACTGCTAGGCAGCTGATGTGTTCTGTCGCACAGGAGACCTACCTAGGATGTTCCACAGCAGGAAAGGCGTTAAATTATGGAGATCTCAGGGGAGCAACAGAGCTGAGGCTGTGCCGAGATTGGCACTAAGAGCAGAAATAAAATCCCACCGTTTCACCCTTCATTGCCTGACTTCAGGCTCCAGTTGTTCAGTCAAAAACACCTGGAGCTACTCCTTCCCCCTCCCCCCACCCCACTTGGCCAGGACAAGCCAACTACCTTACAGCACAATAAGCCAATGGCACTGTTCAGGTCTGCTGGCTATTTCCATTCTCCAGTGCAGCCAGCCTGCCTCCCAGGCTCACCTGCTGGGCACCCAGGCAGGCTGAGCATGGAGGGCATAGGGGAGAGATGAGGATGGGAAGATCAGGGGGCTGGGGGAAGCCAGGGGGGAGGGAGTGGGGAATGTGGGGATCAGGAGAGAGAACAGATGGGAGGGGCCATGTGAAGGAAGCAAGGATTTGGGGTGGGGGGAGGGAGGAGGGGATGGGATTGGGGAGCTGGGCAGAAAATCCATGCTCCCATACTGGTGCAGAGGCCTCCCCCCTGCCCAGCTACCTCCTGAGCCAGGCCCAGCGCCTGCCCCCTGAGGAAGTGCAGCAGAGGGAACAGCTGACTGGATGAAGTTGGCTGTGGATTGCAAGAGATGACAGAGGCTGGGCCATTGCCTTGGGGAGCCAGGCTGGCTTGCAAGGTAGGCCTTTGTGTGTGGGAGGAGATGTGCATATGTGTGGCTGGGAGCAGGGGGTGTCAGGGTGGGTTTCCCAGGAGGCAACATGCGTGATCCTGGGTTGATATAGTCTTTGACCTGTTACGAGGGCTGGATTGTCTGCCAGCACTTACTGATGTGCCCCTATGCCCCTGGGACTGCTGTTCTACCAGCCCCATGCCCTACCTGCCTGCCCACCCATGCGCACAGAGACCAGGGGAATTCTGAACTATGCCTTTCATGTTACAGCCAAAAGTGGATCAGGTGGATACGCCCAAACCCACCACAAAAGTGCCACCACCGCATGGGAGAGCGCCCCAAGCACAACCACTGGGAACGACTGCAGCAGGTCAGTGAGCCAGACCAACACATTGGGCCCTGCCAGGCCACCTGCGCTCACGTTGGCTGGCAGTGCCCATGGTACTGAAGGAGCAGCCAGGCACCAGCTGTGTTTGCCAGGGCCATGGCTGCCTGGTCTCTTCAAAGAGAAGATCCACTTTTATCCCTCCCTAGCACATCACAGCATTCAGAGGCTGAGATCACTCGGAGCCTGGAAACAAATGCATCCCGCTCTTGTCAGGCTATGGAATGGGGCCAGATCCCCAGCCTACCACTGGGTGGTCATGGTCCCTCAGGGCAGGAGAGGGGTCAGCAGTGACCCAGGGTGGGTTGGCATCCCCCGGTCAGGGAAGCAGATGTGCAGAAGGTGCCCAAAAGCAGCCTGCCCTAATCTGTACCAGTCATGCCACAGACTCCTGGCAGCTGAAAGCACCTGGGCTCTGGCCCCATCTCTAGTATGTCACATAGGCGCTGCCCGTGTCAGGGAGGGGCTGTGGCTGGGTTCTCCTTACTATGGCTCTATATATTCCCTGGCAGGTATTAAAGTGGGTCAGAAGCCATCAGGGGCTCCCCCACCAACTGGGGCAGCAGCTGGACAGTCCGGGGTGGATGGAGAGAGTGTGTTCTCCAAAATCCTGCCAGGAGGAGCCGCAGAACAAGCCGGCAAACTGACAGAAGGTAAGACTATGTCTACACTTGCAGAGTTTTTTCACTGACCGTTTTGTCAGTGATAGAAAAGTGCTAAAAGAAAAGCACTGGTTTGTGTTCACATTGTTTTCCACAGGCGTCAGAGCGTGTTTACTTATGCAGCACTTGCATTGCAGATGAGAGGAGTGCACTGTGGTAGCTATCCCATTATGTACTGCTCCTGGATACAAAGCAAATCATTATTGTGGCGGGGTGGATATGTATGTGTGACAGTCGCTGGAAGCAACCAGTCCTAAGGCAGGGGGAGGGGGAAACCCCAGCCTCAGCCCCCACCTCCCTCCCTGACTCTGCACACCACATTCTGTCTGCCTGCCTCTGTTTGTATCGTGGGAGGCAGCAGGAGCATTCCACAATAATTATTTGTTTTGTGTCCCAGAGAAGTGACAGTACCAGCTGTCAAAACAGAGCTAAAGGGAAGGGGCGCATACCTGCAGGCAGGACTGTTAAGTTTCAAAGAGCAGGCACTCCCGCGCTGCATTGTGGGACAGCTCGGAGGGCAATTAGACCAGTAAAGCAATCAAGAGTCTTCACTGGCACATCAGCGCAAAAGCATCAACACAAAAAGACTCTCATTGGGGTGGTTTTATTTTTGTGCTGAAACTGCTGAGTTTCAACACAAAATGTAGATTTCAGTGAAGATGCTAGTGTGTTTTTTGCGCAAAAACCTGACTTTTTGCACTAAAACTGGCAAGTGTAGACATAGCCTAAGAGTGCCAGCACCTGGCTGGACAGTGTCCAGAGACGCCCACACAGCCCACGGGACCTGGCGCCATGGAGACATGCCGGCACAGGGTCTCTGCTTTGCAGATCAACAGAAGGGACTCACTGCAGACTGTGCAGGGGTGACACAGCCCAGAGGTGACCCAAGTGCTACAGGCCTCTGACTGGCTGCTCGTTAAGCACTGAGCCAAGGCCAGCCACTTCAGGTGAACCATAAGGTGGCCTTGTGGTTCACTAGGAAGAGCTGCTGTTTCTGGAGCTGGGGGGCTACAAGCTGGACTGTCGAACAGCTGTGACCCCTCAGTTCTCCAACCTGGGGTGTCGTTTACACTGCTTCGCTGTGAGAGCAACGACTCCTGGCCTGCTCACAGCCAGCCTCCAGCATGTAAATTCCTCCCAGATACACTGCGGAGCAACACCACAAAATCCCAGTCCCAGACTTTCCCCCAGAAATGTGCTGTTTGTACTGCCCCGCACCCTCCTGGACAATACAGGCCCATAGAAAGTCCATCGTTTTATGAATAGAAAATGGTATGCACAAACCCGGTTATCCCAAATGGAATTTCCAAAATACTTCAATTCAAACACTCTGGTTTAGATAAAACAATAAAACAAGTGTACTAACTAAAGAAAGATTTTAAGGGATTACAAGTAATGAGGCATAAAAGTCAGAATTGGATACAAAGAAATAAAAGGTAAAATGCAACTAACGCCTAATTTAATAAGCTAAATACATTCATAGAATCATAGAATATCAGGGTTGGAAGGAACCTCAGGAGGTCATCTAGTCCAACCCCCTGCTCAAAGCAGGACCAATCCCCAATTTTTGCCACAGATCCCTAAATGGCCCCCTCAAGGATTGAACTCACAACCCTGGATTTAGCAGGCCAATGCTCAAACCACTGAGCTATCCCTCCCCCCAAAGTGAATCTCTCTCACACCACATGTTTTAGCAGTCTTACAGGTTGGACTCCTTTCAGCGGGGACCCCTCCCCCAGTTCAGTGTTACTTTCCATGTCTTTCAACTGTTGTTGATGCCGTGAGCAGAGAGAAAGGGAGGAATATTTTGGGGTGTCCATTCCCCTTTCTTATAGCTCTTTTTTTTGAAAACCACCTCCAGCTGAGGTTCAGGCAACAGAAAATCTGTTTGGACAGGAATCTAAAGCTGTTCCTTTGTCAAAATGTAAATTTTTACCCACATCCTCTTTCCTGCCAAAGAATGGCCAGTTAGCCAGGTGATGGTCCATTTGATCCTGTTGACATCTGGCGGAGGCATCAGTTTGCCATTTGTCTCTGAGGAACCAGTTTGTGGCTGTTTTTCCAGACTTGGAACATCTCAAAAACTTCATACAGTAAAATCTCATAACTTACATACAATGATGTCACACAAACTTTACCAGGACAATAATGATCAGCAATTATGAGTTTTCAAAGACATACTCACAAGGCTTACTTTTTACAAAATTTATCATAGTCTTTTAAAAGGGTGAACATAGGGGGACAGACTGTCAGAAGAGTCGCTGCTGGCTCTCACTGTGTGGAATGTCTGGCAGCCGGAAGTAAATTAAGATGGGAAGGACAAGATCAGGAAAATGGGGCAGTATTGAACCTGACTCAAGTGACGGGGTGGAGGAGACCAGAGCCACAGGGGAAGCTACTTAGTGAGAATTTGATCAAAGGACCTGCCGGGGGATTGCTAATGAAGTCCCCACTCATGCTGAGAAACAGGTAGGTGGCACTTTGGGGACTTGTGCCCAATCTGATGGCATTCCCCCTGCCAGACAGTGGGAGACTGGGCCCTGCCCTGCCGGACAGACCAGGCCAGAGCTCAGCACTCAGCAATGGAGACCCAGCTCCTCTTGCTGCATTTGTGCCAGGAAAGGCTGCGCTGACCCCAGTGCCTGAGTCCAGCAGAAGGTCCTCTGCGGGGATTGTGCCTCACTAAGTTCCTCAGAAGAGCGGGGCTTAGGCCTCTCGGCTAATTCCCCAGTCTGGCACTTCGACTTCAAAAGGATCCCACAAGGATTCTAAAAATTAATACTAGCCACTCCCAGTTTATATTAAACTCCCAGGTTACAGCTTTTCTCTGACCTTGGATTGGTAGATGCTGCCACCATGCAAGTGCAGAACCCCTTTGAGAGCCCAGGAACATGCACTTGGGAATTCCTTCCTGTGGGGTACCATCAAGCCCTTTCACCTCCCCCGCATCTAAGGAAGAGCTGAGAAAGGGAAAAAAAGGAAACCGGCTGTTGCTACCAGCTAATTAAACATGTGAACAAACCTCTTCAGACACAAAAATACAATTCTGTTCTTTAAAAAGAAAGAAAATACATCTGGGAACTCAGGCTACTGCTAGAGTTTAAAAGAGCAACTACAAGAATTAATCACCAAGAATAGCTTTCTTGAGGTCCAGCTTAAAGGTTACAAGCAAAACAAAAGCACCTATGGTTAGCACAGAGGGGTCAAAAGCCATAACGAAATAAAAGGCATAAACCTAATTGCATCTTCCTAGACATTTCCTGATCTACTTACATACCTGGGCTTTTAAATGAGTAGTTTCTAGATATGATACTGATGATTTTTCATACCTGGCCCAAGCTTCTTACAGCATAGCTGTTGTCCTGTCCACCTCTCTCTGAGAGAACAACACCACACAGGCAAAAGGGGAGTCTTTTTTCAATTTTAAAAAGTTCTAGCCTTCCCATAGGCTCTTTTGGCCAGGTTCCCACTCACTTCCTTTTACCTATGCATAGCAGTGAGACTTTTTAACCCTTTATAGGTAGAGCAATTAGAGAACAGCTACTAAAAGGGATTTTATAGCTACTGGCTGACTGGGTGTCCATAAAAGGGACCTACCTCATCCCTTCATTTATCACACGCCCCCCCAAATCACAGACGATGTTGGCCAGCCTGGTTCAGGTCAGGTGCACGCCATCTGGGATTTCTTCCTAGAGGTTTAAGAAAACAGAGTTAATAAGATACATGCACCTCTAATTTTACTACTAATTGCATGAAAAACTAAACAGTATTTTCCACTTTTTAAGGACTACAATGACAGAATACAGGGACATTTTTACCCGGCTGATTTTGGGAAACCTTCCTGGGAGAATGCATCAGCCACTTTGTTAGAGGTGCCTGAAATGTGTTGTATTTCAAAATCAAAGTCTTGAAGAGCTAAACTCCAACAAAGAAGTTTTTTGTTAGTCTCCTTGACTGTGCGAAGCCACTTCAGTGCAGCATGGTCAGTCTGCAGGTGGAAACGCTGTCCCCAAACCTATGGGCGTAGCTTCTCTAGAGCATAGACAATGGCATAACATTCTTTTTCTGAGACTGACCAGTAGCTTTCCCTCTCAGAAAGTTTTTTGCTGAGAAACACGACAGGATGGAATTGTTGATCTGGTCCTTCCTGCATTAAGACTGCTTCTACACCATGCTCGGATGCATCTGTGGTTATAACGGAAGGTTGGTCGAAGTCTGGTCAGTGGGGTGGCAATTTGGCTGTAGTCTGGTACAAATTGTCTGTAATACCCAGCCAAGCCCAAGAAGTATTCGGCCTGCTTTTTTGTCTTAGGGACGGGCCAATTTTGAATAGCATTTACTTTAGCCTGTAGGGGGTTGATAGTTCCTTGACCCACCTGGAGTCCAAAGTAGTTACCCTGTTTAGGCCTCTGACATTTTTTTTGCCTTAACGGTTAATCCTGCCTCCCTTATGCTCCAGAAGACAGCTTGGAGGTGTTTCAGGTGTTCTGCCCATGAATCTGAGAATATAGCCACATCGTCAAGGTAGGCTACTGCAAATTCTCCAGATCCTGCCGGAAGGTTATTTACCCGTCTCTGGAAGGTGGCAGGTGCATTTCGCAGTTCAAAAGGGAGCACATTAAATTCATACATCCCTACATGGGTGATGAAGGCTGACCTTTCCTTGGCTGGGACATATAGCAGCACTTGGCAGTACCCCTTAGTTAAGTTTAAGGTGGAGATGAATTGGGCACATCCCAGTTTCTCCAATAGCTCAGCTGTGCGTGGCAATGGATAGTTCTCTGGGTGAGTTACAGCATTTAGCTTATGGTAGTCCATGCAAAAGTGGATTTTCCCATCTGGTTTGGGAACCAGAACCACTGGAGAGGCCCATGTACTCTCAGAGGGGCGGATTATACCCATCTGTAAAATGTCCTTGATCTCCCTTTCTATTGCAGTTTTGGCTTGAGGAGCCATCCGGTAAGGCTGAGCTCTAATTGGGCAAGTATCACTTGTGTCAATGGAGTGGTACCCCCGTTCTGTCTGTCCTGGGGTGGCTGAAAACATTGGCATAAAGCTGGTGCACAACTCCTGTATTTGCTGTCGCTGCTTATGCCCAAGGATGATGGAAAGGCTCACCTCTTCTACGCCACCATTGCTTTTCCCTTCATAGTAAACTCCTTCAGGCCACTCAGCATTGGCTCTCTCCTGGGCTATAAACTGGAGAACCTTGATTTCTTGGGAATAAAAGGGCTTTAGATAAATAACATGGTATCCTTTAGGTTTTAGGGTAGGGTTTGGGAACTTCTTTAATGGAGTGCTTTGGTTTGGTAAGAACTCTTCAGTCACCCCACTCTGTTCCCAACAGGTCAGCTGAGTGGACTCTCCCCTCCAGGAGATCTGTCCCCCAGTCTTCCCTCAAAACCTGATCCACAGGTGAGGGGTCTGGCATTTTAGATGCAGATCCTCCACTCTCCCCCTTGGAAAAAGCCTCCCTACAAAAGGTAGGCAGACCCTCCTGTCCCGCCTCACCTTCTGTCTGGATTTACCTCTCTGGGCTCCCCCCTGAGGCAGACACTCCTGCACCCCCAAAAAGGGAAGGTGACCCTGATCCAGCTGTGGGCTCACAGCTACCAGCTATGACAGACCCTTCACTGGCCAGAAAAATCCCCCCCTTTTCACTCAGGTTGGGCTTGCTTCCAGCTACAGCGCCCTTGTGGTGTGATCCCACTGCAGCGGTCACCAGGACCCCCAACTTCCATCTCCAGGATACATGTCTCTGTGCACCCCAGGGCAGGACCTGTACCCTGCTGACCTGCAACTTCCTGGCAGTCAGCAGCTGGGAAGGCCTCCCTGTTACAGGGAGGAACATCCCCCTCCCACAGGGAGATCATCACAGGACAGGAGTTGGCTTTATCCAGCTCTTCCCGCAGGGACTTGCCTTGAGCCCTGGGGCTACAGGAACTGGTTATGACCATCCCTGCCCCCAAAGCTGCATTCTCCACTGCTACAGAGGAATTAAAGAGATACGCGGCTGTTCCCCCAGCAGCACATGTGACTTCAGCCTCCCCCCTGGGCCTTTTAGCACAAGATTCCTTCTTGCTGCTAACAAACCCTGGGACACATTCTGCCACATCAAAAAAATCATTCCCCAGTAGAAACAGTGCAAAATTGTCTGCCACCACTGCAACAGTCAGTTGAGCCTGCAAATCACCAGTCTCCATGTGTACCTTAGCTAAGGGTGCAAGGACTTTGTAACCTCCCACCAATTCTAATTCTGCCATTTTTCCTGGTAACCAGTCTTTCTCCTGGATCAGGTCGCTCCTGACCACAGAAATCTCTGCACCAGTATCCCTCCAACTTTGGAGCACTTTGCCGTTAAGTTTAACAGCATGCACATGCTCACTGCTTGGTTGTGTAGAAGCAACCTTTACAAATCCTGTGTGGAAAGAGGCCTGGGATACCCCTGTGCTCTGAGAAACAGCAGCTTCATGTGTTACCTGCTGCGTGTTCCCACTCAGCCAAGGACACTTATCCCTCGGGTGCTCGGTGGACTTACAATGGTAGCACCTCTGGGGCTCCTCTGCTTGTGCAGGAGACTTGGGATGAGTAACAGGGGAATGGGGAGGTGAACTCCCAGCCTCCTTTTCCCCAGGGGTAAAACGGTGATTCTGTTTTCCCCCCACCCTGTCCCCCGCAGCCAGTGGTTTGTGTTTAATGGCAGCTTGTGACTGCTCAAAAGAGTCTGCAATCCCAGCCAATCGACCCCACTGCATTCATCTTTTTGTCCCACAAATACTGTTTTACATCATCACTGCACATATTCAAGAACTGTTCCTAAGTAACTAAATCACACATTTCTTCAAGGCTTGTAATGCCTTTTCCCCTCACCCACTTGTCTAACAAATCTCTCAAATATGTCCAGAACTCTCCCAGTCAATTTTACAACTAAAGTTGTCATATTTTGATCTTCAGGAATTGCATGGAGCATGCACAGTCTCTCAAAGGTGATGAAATATTCGGCAATATCACTGGATTGATCATACTGTGGACATAACCACTCCCATTTGTGGACTTTTGGGGAAGTGGAGCCAGCTGCTGAAGGCTTTTGTCTCTTCCACTCCATTACAGCCAGTTCATGCTTCTGGGTCTCAATTTCTCTGTCTTTTAATTCTAGGGCTAGCTACCTCTCTCTTTCTCCTCCTGAGCATCTTGCTGTACTATCCTCTGGGCTTCAAGCTCTTTGTCTTTTAACGTCATAGCTCTTTTGTGAGCAGCTTCCTCCCTGGTTGCTTCTGCTTCTTTGAGCCTGTAACAATGCTGCCTCTGGTGGGACCCAACTGAGAGTGTCAATTCAGGACAAATAGCTTAAAGCAGGGCAAGGCTGGGCTTCCTTTGCACACCAAGGCAAACCAAACCAGCCACACAGAGAAGACTTCAGTTTTACCCCACTGGCTAACCACAAGTCACACAAGCAATTCCCTTAGACACTCCAGTTTCCCAGTATCACCACCAGTGCAACTCATTATGAGGACAAATGGTTATGAAAACCAATATCCCAGTAAAAGAAAAATGGTTCTCCCAATCCCAAAGGACCAAGCCCCACACCCAGATCAATATACAAATCAGATCTTACCTACAAAACACGCTGTTGCCAGTCCTTTAGAATCTAAAATCGAAAGGTTTATTCATAAAAGGAAAAAGACATAGATGAGAGCTAGAATTGGTTAAATGGCATCAATTACATACAGTAATGGCAAAGTTCTTGGTTCAGGCTTGTAGGAGTGATGAAATAAATTGCAGATTCAAATCAAGTCTCTGGAGTACATCCACAGCTGGGATGGGTCATTCAGTCCTTTGTTCAGAGCTTCAGTTTGTAGCAAAGTCCCTTCAGAGGTAAGAAGCAGGATTCAAGACATGATGGAGGAGCTGCAGCAGCTTTTTATAGTCTCTTGCCATGTGGCCTTTCTTTCTTTATTCCAAAGACAATCATTCCAGCACGATGGCAAGAAAAAACCTTAGAGTCCTGTCCATAGGCATGTCCCTGCATACCTTGCTGAGTCTCAAGGTGTATCTGCCTTCTCTCAATGGGTCAGTTGTATAGCTGATGGTCCTTAATGGGCCATCAAGCAGGCTAGGCAGAACTGACACCAACTTGTCTGGAGTGTGTGACAAAGTTCCTCTTCTGTCTTGGTGGATCCTACACTTTCTGGCAGATTTGTTTGCCTCAGAGATTCACGGCAGTCCTCAGTTTGGCCACTTTTGGTAGTGGCTCAAACCTGCTGTCCACTCAGCTAACCTCATTACTGGCCAGCATGGGGAAAACAGAGAACAATCCCCGCAGTCTCTGTGTCCCACCTAGTGGGTCAGGGACAGGCCAGATCCCTTTCCAATTTAGTCCTTCCCTTCTGGTGTTTCTCCCAAACCAGGTCAATGCCTCCTGTGTCCAATCAGGAGTTGGGGGGATGGGGGGAACCCGGGCCCACCCTCTACACCGGGTTCTAGCCCAGGGCCCTGTGGATAGCAGCTGTCTACAATGTTCCCTGTATCAGCTGCATGTCAGTTACAACTCCCTAGGCTACTTTCATAGAATCATAGAATATCAGGGTTGGAAGGGACCTCAGGAGGTCATCTAGTCCAACCCCCTGCTCAAAGCAGGACCAATCCCCAATCAAATCATCCCAGCCAAGGCTTTGTCAAGCCTGACCTTAAAAACTTCCAAGGAAGGAGATTCTACCACCTCCCTAGGTAACGCATTCCAGTGTTTCACCACCCTCCTAGTGAAAAAGTTTTTCCTAATATCCAACTTAAACCTCCCACACTGCAACTTGAGACCATTGCTCCTTGTCCTGTCCTCTTCTACCACTGAGAATAGTCTAGAACCATCCTCTCTGGAACCACCTCTCAGGTAGTTGAAAGCAGCTATCAAATCCCCCCTCATTCTTCTCTTCTGCAGACTAAACAATCCCAGTTCCCTCAGCCTCTCCTCATAAGTCATGTGTTCCAGACCCCTAATCATTTTTGTTGCCCTTCGCTGGACTCTCTCCAATTTATCCACATCCTTCTTGTAGTGTGGGGCCCAAAACTGGACACAGTACTCCAGATGATGCCTCACCAATGTCGAATAGAGGGGAACGATCACGTCCCTCGATCTGCTCGCTATGCCCCTACTTATACATCCCAAAATGCCATTGGCCTTCTTGGCAACAAGGGCACACTGCTGACTCATATCCAGCTTCTCGTCCACTGTAACCCCTAGGTCCTTTTCCGCAGAACTGCTGCCTAGCCATTCGGTCCCTAGTCTGTAGCTGTGCATTGGGTTCTTCCGTCCTAAGTGCAGGACCCTGCACTTATCCTTATTGAACCGCATCAGGTTTCTTTTGGCCCAATCCTCCAATTTGTCTAGGTCCCTCTGTATCCTATCCCTGCTCTCCAGCGTATCTACCACTCCTCCCAGTTTAGTATCATCTGCAAATTTGCTGAGAGTGCAATCCACACCATCCTCCAGATCATTTATGAAGATATTGAACAAAACCGGCCTTAGGACCGACCCCTGGGGCACTCCACTTGACACCGGCTGCCAACTAGACCTGGAGCCATTGATCACTACCCGTTAAGCCCGACAATCTAGCCAACTTTCTACCCACCTTATAGTGCATTCATCCAGCCCATACTTCTTTAACTTGCTGAGAAGAATACTATGGGAGACCGTGTCAAAAGCTTTGCTAAAGTCAAGAAACAATACATCCACTGCTTTCCCTTCATCCACAGAATCAGTAATCTCATCATAGAAGGCTATTGGATTAGTCAGGCATGACCTACCCTTGGTGAATCCATGCTGACTGTTCCTGATCACTTTCCTCTCGTGTAAGTGCTTCAGGATTGATTCCTTGAGGACCTGCTCCATGATTTTTCCGGGGACTGAGGTGAGGCTGACTGGTCTGTAGTTCCCAGGATCCTCCTTCTTCCCTTTTTTAAAGATTGGCACTACATTAGCCTTTTTCCAGTCATCTGGGACTTCCCCCGTTCGCCACGAGTTTTCAAAGATAATGGCCAATGGCTCTGCAATCACATCCGCCAATTCCTTTAGCACTCTTGGGTGCAACTCGTCCGGCCCCATGGACTTGTGCACGTCCAGCTTTTCTAAATAGTCCCTAACCACCTCCTTCTCCACAGAGGGCTGGCCATCTACTCCCCATGTTGTGATGCCCAGTGCAGCAGTCTGGGAGCTGTCCTTGTTAGTGAAGACAGAGGCAAAAAAAACATTGAGCACATTAGCTTTTTCCACATCCTCTGTCACTAGGTTGCCTCCCTCATTCAGTAAGGGGCCCACACTTTCCTTGGCTTTCTTCTTGTTGCCAAGATACCTGAAGAAACCCTTCTTGTTACTCTTGACATCTCTTGCTAGCTGCAGCTCCAGGTGCGATTTGGCCCTCCTGATTTCATTCCTACATGCCCGAGCAATATTTTTATACTCTTCCCTGGTCATATGTCCAACCTTCCACTTCTTGTAAGCTTCTTTTTTATGTTTAAGATCCGCTAGGATTTCACCGTTAAGCCAAGCTGGTCGCCTGCCATATTTACTATTCTTTCGACTCATCGGGATGGTTTGTCCCTGTAACCTCAACAGGGATTCCTTGAAATACAGCCAGCTGTCCTGGACTCCTTTCCCCTTCATGTTAGTCCCCCAAGGGATCCTACCCATCCGCTCCCTGAGGGAGTCGAAGTCTGCTTTCCTGAAGTCCAGGGTCCGTATCCTGCTGCTTACCTTTCTTCCCTGCGTCAGGATCCTGAACTCAACCAACTCATGGTCACTGCCTCCCAGATTCCCATCCACTTTTGCTTCCCCCACTAATTCTTCCCTGTTTGTAAGCAGCAGGTCAAGAAAAGCTCCCCCCCCAGTTGGCTCGTCTAGCACTTGCACCAGGAAATTGTCGCTTACGCTTTCCAAAAACTTCCTGGATTGTCTATGCACTGCTGTATTGCTCTCCCAGCAAATATCAGGAAAATTAAAGTCACCCATGAGAACCAGGGCGTGCGATCTAGTAGCTTCTGCGAGTTGCCGGAAGAAAGCCTCATCCACCTCATCCCCCTGGTCCGGTGGTCTATAGCAGACTCCCACCACTACATCACTCTTGTTGCTCACACTTCTAAACTTAATCCATAGACACTCAGGTTTTTCTGAAGTTTCGTACCGGAGCTCTGAGCAGTCATACTGCTCCCTTACATACAGTGCTACTCCACCACCTTTTCTGCCCTGCCTGTCCTTCCTGAACAGTTTATAACCATCCATGACAGTACTCCAGTCATGTGAGTTATCCCACCAAGTCTCTGTTATTCCAATCACGTCATAATTCCTTGACATCACCAGGACCTCCAGTTCTCCCTGCTTGTTTCCAAGGCTTTGTGCATTTGTATATAAGCACTTGAGATAACCTGCTGATCGCCCTTCCTTCTCAGTATGAGGCAGGAGCCCGCCCCTCACAGACGTTCCTGCCTGTGTTTCCTCCCGGTATCCCACTTTCCCACTTACCTCAGGGCTTTGGTCTCCTTCCCCCGGTGAACCTAGTTTAAAGCCCTCCTCACTAGGTTAGCCAGCCTGCTCGCAAAGATGCTCTTCCCTCTCTTCGTAAGATGGAGCCCGTCTCTGCCCAGCACTCCTCCTTCATGGAACACCATCCCATGGTCAAAGAATCCAAAGCCTTCTCTCCGACACCACCTGCGTAGCCATTCGTTGACTTCCACGATCCGACGGTCCCTGCCCCGTCCTTTTCCTTCCACGGGGAGGATGGACGAGAACACCACTTGCGCCTCAAACTCCTTTATCCTTCTTCCCAGAGCCACGTAGTCCGCAGTGATCCGCTCAAGGTCATTCTTGGCAGTATCATTGGTGCCCACGTGGAGAAGCAAGAAGGGGTAGCGATCCGAGGGCTTGATGAGTCTCGGCAGTCTCTCCGTCACATCACGAATCTTAGCCCCTGGCAAGCAGCAGACTTCTCGGTTTTCCCGGTCAGGGCGGCAGATAGATGACTCAGTCCCCCGGAGGAGAGAGTCCCCGACCACCACCACCCGCCTCCTTCTCTTGGGAGTGGTGGTCGTGGAACCCCCCATCTCAGGACAGTGCATCTCATGCCTTCCAACCAGCGGAGTCTCCTTCTGCTCCCTTCCCTCAGACGTATCATCTGGTCCACTCTCCGCATTAGTACCTGTGGAGAGAACATGAAAGCGGTTAGTTACCTGTGTCTGCGTTGCTGAAACCCGGACATCCCCCCTTCTTCTTCTGGAGGTCACATGTTGCCAAGCCTCTTCACTGGCCTCTTGGCTCCGCTGTGCAACATGCTCTAAATTTTTAGAGCTTTGTGCCTGTAGAAGCATATCCTGACTTTTGTCCAGAAAATCCTCAGTTTCTCGTATGCAACGCAGGGTCATTATCTGTTGCTCCAGACCTTCAATCTTCTCTTCCAATATGGAGACCAGCTTGCACTTTGTACAGACAAAGTCGCTTCTGTCCTGTGGAAGAAAGACAAACATGGCACATCCAGTGCAGGTCACAATAGCTGAACCCCCCCCCCTTCCATATCACCTTCCTACTATGAGCTTCCTCAGGGAAGTTGACAAGATGTAAGCCTCACTGGGCTCACTCCAGGCGAACTCCCAGGCAAACTCCTGCTGTGTGCTGCTCTGCTGGTTCGCCACCGCTCAGCTGGTTCGCGAAGCTCTGGCTATTTTTAAACAGCCAGGCTTCCCTGAAACAAACAAGCAGACAGCCCCAAGGCCCGCCCCCTGCAGGCTACCAGCCAATCAGGCACTCGCTCAGGCTCTCACACTGCCCTCCCAGCAAACACACACACACTCGGATACTTACTCAGCAAACAAGCACTCAGATACTCACCAATCCCAGGCAAACTCCTGCTGTGTGCTGCTCTGCTGTCCCCCGCTGCTCAGCTCGTTCGCCGCCGCTCAGCTGAGCTTTCCCATGGCCTTCCCCCAGCACCTTCTTTATCCTCACTGCAGGATCTTCCTCCTGAAGCCTGATCATGCTTGAACTCTTCAGTCCTCCAGGAGCACGCCTTCTCACTCCCTGCTTCTTGCGCACTCCCCTACTAACTGATGGGAGGTCCTTTTTTAACCAGGTGTCCAGATTAGCCTGCCTGCCATAATTGATTCTAGAAAGTTCTTAATTGGCTCCAGGTGTCTTGATTAGCTTGTCTGTCTTAACTGGTTCTAGCAGGTTCCTGATTGCTCTAGGGCAGCCCCCTGCTCTGGTCACTCAGGGAACAGAAAACTATTCATCCAGTGGCCAGTATATTTGCCTTCTACCAGACTCCTGTACCCCACTGGTCTGGGTCTGTCGTAGGTGTTACACAGAAGCATAGCACAAGTTTGAAATACAGGTAGTATAGAGCCAATACTTATAACTTTAAATACAAAAATGATACATGCATACAGATAGCATAATCATAACCAGCAAACCATAACCTTGTCTTAGACACCTTATTTGACCCCCTTTATACAAGATTTGGTGCCACTACAGGATCTTGGTTGCAACAATGATCTATATGGTCCCAGTTCATATTAATAACATCACAGAGCCTCATTTGAAACTTGCGGTGTGACTTGTTCGATCACAGAGACCCCCTTGAGACTGTCACCTGGTGTGTTGAGACTACCTCTGATCCTATTTTCCCTGCAGCTTGGGACTCCAGAACCCTGCCTTGTTGAGCCAGATACGCTAATATGCTGCAACACAGACCCTGGGTCTGACCCACTTCCCCAAAGCTGCAGACTTAACTGAAAACAGCTTAGCAAGTGCTCCTGTCTCTAGTACCCAGACACCCAGCTCCCAGTGGGATCAAAACCCCAAATAAATCCGTTTTACTCTGTATAAAGCTTATACAGGGTAAACGTATAAATTGTCCGCCCTCTATAACACTGATAGAGAGATATGCACAGCTGTTTGCTCCCCCAGGTATTAATTAATTACTCTGTGTTAATTAATAAGCAAAAGTGATTTTAAGTATAAAAAGTAAGATTTAAGTGGTTCCAAGTAATAAAAGACAGAACAAAGTAAGTTACCAAGCAAAATAAAACAAAACACGCAAGTCTAAGCCTAATACATTTAAGAAACTGAATACAGGTAAATCTCACCCTCAGAGGTGTTCCAATATGCTTCTTTCACAGACTAGACTCCTTTCTAGTCTGGGCCCAATCCTTTCCCCTGGTACAGTCCTTGTTCCAGCTCAGGTGGTAGCTAGGGGATTTCTCATGACTGCAGGCCCCTTTGTTCTGTTCCATCCCCTTATATAGCTTTGGCACAAGGCGGGAATCTTTTCTCTCTCTGGGTCCCCACCCCTCCTTCTAAATGGAAAAGCATCAGGTTTAAGATGGGTTTCAGAGTAGCAGCCGTGTTAGTCTGTATCTGCAAAAAGAAAAGGAGTACTTGTGGCACCTTAGAGACTAACAAATTTATTTGAGCATAAGTTTTCGTGCTCAAATAAATTTGTTAGTCTCTAAGGTGCCACAAGTACTCCTTTTCTTTTTAGGTTTAAGATGGATTTCAGTACCAGGTGACATGGTCACATGTCATGTGAGACCCCAAGCCTTCATTCTTCCTGGCCTGACTCACAGGAAGGCTTGCAAGTAAACAGAGCCATTTACAACCAATTGTCCTAGTTGATGGGAGCCATCAAGATTCCAAACCCCAATTAATGGCCCACACTTTGCATAATTACAATAGGACCTCAGAGTTATATTTCATATTTCTAGTTTCAGATACAAGAATGATGCATTTATACAAATAGGATTACCACACTCAGTAGATTATAAGCTTTGTAATGATACCTTACAAGAGACCTTTTGAATGAAGCACATTCCAGTTACATTATATTCACAATGATTAGCATATTTTCATAAAATCATATGGAGCACAACACCACACTTAGTCCTTTGCCTTCTCTTCTGCTTCCAGTCTGGCCAGCTCTAGTTTTGTAGCTGCCTCACTGGTAGTCATTTTATTGCTTTCTTGTGCTTATTTCCCAGACCTGAAATAAAACAGAAAATAACAAACCAGTAACCACTTTGTCTGTTCTCCAGCCACCACACTTAAAACTCAGTTAAAATCACTACCAGTGTCTCAAAGCAATCAGCTGTGCATGGATCCTGCTCGACTACGCCACTGTGACGGGTTGGGTCACAGAAACTCCCTCAAGACTGTTACTAGACATGCTGGGATACCACTGAGAACAAACCCCCCTGCCAGAAAAGTCTTCCCGGCACGCCCATCTTGTTGAGGTAGACACACCAGTTGGCTCCAGCAGACCAAGAGGTTGGGCCACGCCCTCCTGCAGTTCACAGAAACTAAGATTCACTTAGCTCAGGGGCTTCTCAGTTAACAGGGACTTTCCCAGCACCCAGTATTCAGTCTTTCTGGGAGTGTAAATCCTGAATATGTCTGTTTTACTCTGTATAAAGCTTATACAGGGTAAACTCATTATTACTGTTACAGAGGGCGGACAATTAAGAGATATGCACAGCTGTTTGCTCCCCCAGGTATTACTTACTCTGGGTTAATTAATAAACAAAAGTGATTTTATTAAGTATAAAAAGTAGGATTTAAGTGGTTTCAAGTAATAACATAGAAAAAAGTAAGTTATGAAACAAAACAAAACACGCAAAGCTAACTTAATACACTAAAAACAACAAAGGAGTCATTTTTGGGGGCATAAGCTCTCACAGACCTTGGGAGACAGGCCAGTCCTCGCTTACAGACAGCCCCCCAACCTGAAGCAAATACTCACCAGCAACTACACACCACACAACAAAAACACCCAGGAACCAAGCGCTGCAACAAACCCCGGTGCCAACATTGCCCACATATCTATTCAAGGGAGACCATCTGAGGACCTAACCACATCAGCCACACCATCAGGGGCTCGTTCACCTGCACATCTACCAATGTGATATATGCACATGCCAGCAATACCCCTCTGCCATGTACATTGGCCAAACCAGACAGTCTCTATGCAAAAGAATAAATGGACACAAATCTGACATCAGGAATCATAACATTCAAAAACCAGTAGGAGAACACTTCAATCTCCCTGGTCACTCAATAACAGACCTAAAAGTGGCAATTCAACAAAAAAACGTCAAAAACAGACTCCAACGTGAAACTACAGAACTGGAATTAATTTGCAAACTGGACACCATCAAATTAGGCCTGAATAAAGACCGGGACTGGCTGGGTCATTACAAAACCTAAACCTAAATTTCCCCCCATACTAATTTCCCCCTACTGTTACTCAAAACTTCTTGTCAACTGTTTGAAATGGGCCACTCTCATTACCACTCCAAAAGTTATTTTTCCTCCCTTGGTATCCTGCTGTTAATTGAATTGTCTTGTTAGACTGACCTCACACTTGGTAAGGCAACACCCATCTTTTCATGTATTTGTACCTGCTCCTGAATTTTCCACTCCATGCATCTGATGAAGTGGGTTCTAGCCCATGAAAGCTTATGCCCAAATATATTTGTTAGTCTCTAAGGTGCCACAAGGACTCCTCGTTGTTTTTGCTGATACAGACTAACACGGCTACCACTCTGAAACCTTAATACACTAAGGATCTAGTTAAAAATACTAACTTCTCACCTTAGATGTTATCTCAGGTACAATCCTTTTCAGACCAAGATTGTAGTTTATGGCCTGGGCCCAGCAATAACTCACACCCCCGTAGTTACAGTCCTTTGTTCCAGTTTCTTTCAGGCATCTCTTTGGGATGAAGAGGCCATCTCTTGAGCCAGCTGAAGACAAAATGGAGAGGCTTCCAGAGCCTTTTATATTCTCTCTCTTGTGGGTGGAAACCCCTTTGTTTTTCTGTGCAAAATCACAGCAACAAGATGGAGTTTGTAGCCACCTGGGGAAGTCACGTGTCCGTGAATGATTCAGCTTTTTGCAGGCCTACACCACTGTTTACATGTTAGTTTGAACATGTCCAGGAAAGCTCAGATGTGGATTGGTGTCTCCCAAGTCCATTGTTAGTTAAGTATTCCCAATTACTTGAATAGCCCCTTCACAATATATTGGCCAAACCTCCCTTATGTGTTTCCTACAGCAAACACTTCAAATACAAGCACAGAGCCAATGCTCATAACTTCAGATAAAAAATGATACATGCATACAAAAAGGATGAATATATTCAGTAGATCATAACCTTTGCAAAGATATGTTACATGGCAGATTGAGCACAAAGCATATTCCAGTTAGATTATATTTATACTTATAAGTATATTGCCATAAACATTGTGACAAAGTTCCTCCTCTACCTTGGTGGGTCTTGGGCTTATTGGTGGATTTGCTCGCCTTGGAGCTTCACAACAGCCCTCAGTTTGGCCATTTTCATGAACCCACAGTCCAGGTCAACTCCTCCTGTGTCTGACCAGGAGTTGGGAGGTTTGGGGGGAACCCAGACCTGCCCTCTACTCTGGGTTCCAGCCCAGGGTCCTGAGGAATGCAGCTGTCTAGAGTGCCTCCTGGAACAGCTGTGCAACAACTACAACTCTCTGGGCTACTTCCCCATGGCCTCCTCCCAACACCTTCTTTATCCTCACCATAGGACCTTCCTCCTGGTGTCTGATAATGCTTGGTACTCCTCAGTCCTCCAACAGTATGCATTCTCACTCTCAGCTCCTAGCGCCTCTTGCTCCCAGCTCCTTACACACACACCACAAACTGAAGTGAGGTCCTTTTTAAACCCAGGTGCCCTGATTAGCCTGCCTTAATTGATTCTAGCAGCTTCTTGATTGGCTGCAGGTGTTCTAATCAGCCTGTCTCTCTTAATTGTCTCCAAAAGGTTCCTGATTGTTCTGGAACCTTCCCTGTTACCTTACCCAGGGAAAAGGGACCTACTTAACCTGGGGCTAATATATCTGCCTTCTATCACTCTCCTGTAGCCATCTGGCCCGACCCTGTCACAACATATAGAGTTCAACATCATAGTCAGTATGTGCAGCTTTCCTCTTGGTGTCTTCTTAGGGAAAGGACCCAGAATATTAACAGCTACACACTGAAATGGAACCTCAATTATGGAGAGTGGCTGGAGAGGGGCCTTGACCTGGTCTTGGGGCTTTCCCACCCTCTGGCACACCTCACAAGACTGGACATACGTAGAAACATCCTTGCCCATTCCCTCCCAGTGGAATGACTTTCCCAAATGGTCTTTGGTCCTATTTACCCCAGCATGGCCACTAGGGTGATTGTGGGCTAAGGTCAAGAGCTTTACCCTATACTTAGCTGGAACTACTAACTGTCTCTGAGGATGCCAATCTGCCTTGTGTCCACTAGAAAGGGTTTCCTTGTATAAGAGTCCTCCTTCAACAACAAACCTAGATGTATTAGAAGAACTGAGAGGCAGTGCGTTGTTCTGTGCCACTGTCCAAGCTTCCTTGAGGCTTTCATCCACTTCCTGCTCTGCCTGGAACTGGTCCCTTGATTCTGGAGGCATTAGTTCCTTGCTGGGTTCTGGACTTGGGCTTGGTCCCACTGAAAGCAATGCATGTGATGGGGGTGTCTCCATCGACTGTGAGCCGCTCTCCACTTGTGCACTGTGTTTCAGTCTCCGGTTGAGCATCTTGCCCCGGTTTAGCTGCTGCTGCAGGTGCACGTTCTGTGGCGCCCTTTGGTGCTGGCTCTCCTGACTCTGGTGGGGTTGCAAGCACGGGCTCTGGTGCTTACAGCTCTGCCAGTTCCGATCCTCGGGCTGGTTCTGGCTGGGTCCAAGGAACTGGATCTACAACTTCTGCCACAGACTCTGGTTTGGGGTCTGGTTTCACCACCTCTGGCTGGGTTCCCAGGCCTATGATATCAGAGGACACAGACTGGGTCCTTGTAGGAGGCTTAGGAATGGAGTTACGTGCGGAGCCTGTTTAGCCTGGCTGTGGGTGACCATCCTCACCCTTTTTGTTAGCCTCACGTGGTTGGCTAAGTCTTGTCCCAGCAGCGTGGGAATGGGATAATCGTCATTGTCAAGGTTCCTTCCCCACTCTGAACTCTAGGGTACAGATGTGGGGACCTGCATGAAAACCTCCTAAGCTTACTTTTACTAGCTTAGGTTAAAACTTCCCCAAGGTACAAATTAATTTTACCCTTTGCCCTTGGATTTCCACTGCCACCACCAAACTTTATCTGGGTTTACTGGGAAACGTAGTTTGGACACGTCTTTCCCCCCAAAATCCTCCCAACCCTTGCACCCCACTTCCTGGGGAAGATTTGGTAAAAATCCTCACCAATTTGCATAGGTGACCACAGACCCAAACCCTTGGATCTTAGAACAATGAAAAAGCATTCAGTTGTCTTACAAGAAGACTTTTAATAGAAGTAAAGGAATCACCTCTGTAAAATCAGGATGGTAGATACCTTACAGGGTAATTAGATTCAAAACATAGAGAATCCCTCTAGGCAAAACCTTAAGTTACAAAAAAGACACACAGACAGGAATAGTCATTCTATTCAGCACAGCTCTTTTCTCAGCCATTTAAAGAAATGATAATCTAACACATACCTAGCTAGATTACTTACTAAAAGTTCTAAGACTCCATTCCTGCTCTGTCCCCGGCAAAAGCAGCATAGACACAGATCCTTTGTTTTTTTCCCTCCTCCCAGCTTTTGAAAGTATCTTGTCTCCTCATTGGTCATTTTGGTCAGGTGCCAGTGAGGTTACCTTTAGCTTCTTAACCCTTTACAGGTGAGAGGATTTTTCCTCTGGCCAGGAGGGATTTTAAAGGGGTTTACTCTTCCCTTTATATTTATGACACCCATTCAGTCCTGGGCATCCTATCCCAAGTGACCAGTGAGGAGACATTCCCGTACTCCCACTATTCCTTCCCCAGTTTCCTCCTCTGGGCCACCGTCTAAGACACATTTCTCTGTGCTCCCTAGAAAGGGGTCCATCCCTTCTGCAGCTACAAAACTCTGCCAGCTAACAACTGGGACATTTTCCTTGGTTACTGACAACATCTCTCCTGCCCCCGATCCTGAGGGCATGTTGCCTTCTGGTGGAAAGGTGCTAGTCTAAGCCTCTCCCATACTTGGAAACATGCTCTTCCCTGTGTTACAGAGTCACAGGAATCCTCACCCATCTCAGTGGTTTCTGAGATTCCCGCTGTGATGGCCTGGACACCCTGGGGTGTCACCTGGTGTGCTGGGATGCCACTGAGTCAGACTATTCTGCTAGCCTGGGCCCCCTTTTCACCTGGTCTATCTGGGATAGGCTCCCCAGCCTTTTCCAGCCAAGCATGCAGGCAGGGCCACACCCACCTCCACAGAAAGACAGAGATTCGCTCTGGGAAGGCTCATCTTAAGGGGCTTGCCACAGCACCCAGGTGTCCACCCCACCCCCCGCTTGGAGTACAAACCCAAAATCATATGAAATTCGCTTCTTCCCTCATGTGGAAGAGGGTATGCACAATTTCTCTTCCCCCCGGTTAGAAATCACATACACTGGGTTGTATTATAATCCAGAAATACATTTATTAACTATAACAGGTGTATTTTAAATAGTTAAGGAGGTAGCACATAGAACAAGGCACATTACTAAGAAAATAAAACAGATCATGCAAACTAAGCTTAAAACACTAAAGAAAATAGTTACATGTGAGTTCCCACCCTAAATATGACCAGACACCCTTCCAGCCTGGGCCCAGTTCTTTCCCCCTGTTCAGCCTTAGTTGTTTCCCGCAGTCATCTTGCATGGGGTAGCAGGTGAGAACTGACTACACGGATTACCTCACTCCCCACCCTTAAATAGGATTTGCATAAGGCAAGAGTCCTTTGTTTCCTAGTTTAACCCCACCCCCCCGCAGCTTCTCATGGAAAAGTACAGAACTCAAGCTGGGTTCCAGAATCAGGTGACATGGTTACATGCCTCTGTAGGGCCCTTGTAGCCTGTCAGGATTCCCTCCTGTCAGGGTTCCTTCCCCACTCTGAACTCTAGGGTACAGATGAGGGTACCCGCATGAAAGACCCCCTAAGCTTATTTTTACCAGTTTAGATTAAAAACTTTCCCAAGGCACAAATTTCGCCTGTAAGGATGTCGGAGGGCCAACCTACCCTGGCAAAAATGTCCGTTAGTCTCTTGCACACACTTGTATCATAGAATCATAGAATATCAGTGTTGGAAGGGACTGCAGGAGGTCATCTAGTCCAACCCCCTGCTCAAAGCAGGACCAATCCCCAACTAAATCATCCCCACCAGGGCTTTGTCAAACCTGACCTTAAAAACTTCTAAGGAAGGAGATTCCACCACCTCCCTAGGTAACGCATTCCAGTGTTTCACCACCCTCTTAGTGAAAACATTTTTCCTAATATCCAACCTAAACCTCCCCCACTGCAACTTGAGACCATTACTCCTCGTTCCATCATCTGCTACCACTGAGAACAGTCTAGATACATCCTCTTTGGAACCCCCTTTCAGGTAGTTGAAAGCAGCTATCAAATCCCCCCTCATTCTTCTCTTCCGCAGACTAAACAATCCCAGTTCCTTTAGCCTCTCCTCATAAGTCATGTGTTCCAGTCCCCTAATCATTTTTGTTGCCCTCCGCTGGACGTTTTCCAATTTTTCGACATCCTTCTTGTAGTGTGGGGCCCAAAAGTGGACACAGTACTCCAGATGAGGCCTCACCAATGTCGAATAGAGGGGAACGATCACGTCCCTCTATCTGCTGGCAATGCCCCTACTTATACATCCCAAAATGCCATTGGCCTTCTTGGCAACAAGGGCACACTGTTGACTCATATCCAGCTTCTTGTCCACTGTAACCCCTAGGTCCTTTTTTGCAGAACTGCTACCTAGCCATTCAGTCCCTAGTCTGTAGCGGTACATGGGATTCTTCCGTCCTAAGTGGAGGACTTTGCACTTGTCCTTGTTGACCCTCATCAGATTTATTTTGGCCCAGTCCTCTAATTTGTCTAGGGCCCTCTGTATCCTATCCCTACCCTCCAGCGTATCTACCTCTCCTCCCAGTTTAGTGTGATCTGCAGACTTGCTGAGGCTGCAATCCACACCATCATCCAGATCATTAATGAAAATATTGAACAAAACCGGCCCCAGGACCGACCCCTGGGGCACTCCACTTGATACCGGCTGCCAACTAGACATGGAGCCATTGATCACTAGCCCAGGTGTTGCTTAGAGCTACTGCTTCCGGCCATCAGGTGGCAAAATCAATGAAAGTCAGTATGTACTGATTTCCTGTGGGTGTCTTTTTTGGGAAAGGACCCAGAATATCCACAGGTACTTGCTGAAATGGAACCTCAATGATGGGGAGTGGCTGGAGAAGGGCTTTGACCTGGTCTTGGGGTTTTCCCACTCTTTGGCACACTTCACAAGACCGGACATAGGTAGAAACATCCTTGCACATTCCCTCCGACGGGAACGACTTCCCCAAATGCTGTTTGGTTCTGTTCACCCCAGCATGGCCACTAGGATGATTGTGGGCTAAGCTTTAGAGCTTTACCCGGTACTTAGTTGAAACTACCAACTGTCTCTGAGGATGCCAGTCTTCCTGGTGTCTACCAGAAAGAGTTTCTTTGTATAAAAGTCCTCTTTCTACAACAATCCTAGATCGACTAGAAGAGCTGAGAGGTGGTGGGTTGCTCTGTGCCACCATCCAACCTCTCTGGAGGCTTTCATCTACTTCCTGTTCGGTCTGGAACTGTTCCCTTGATGTTGTAGACATCAGTTTCTCATTGGATTGTGGACCTGGGCTTGGTCCCTCTGGAAGTGATGCACGTAATGGGACTGTTTCCATTGACTGTGAACCGCTCTCCGCTGGTGCACTATGTTGGGGTTCAGGCTCCGGCTGAGCATCTTGTGTAGGGTTATCTGCTGCTGCCGGTGCAGTTTCGGTGCGGCCCTCTGGTGTTGGGGTTGCAAGCACTGGATTTAGTGCTGGCAATGGTTCTGGTGCTGGTTGTTCCACCGGTTCTGGTTCTAGGTCTGGCTCTGTCTGGGTCTCTGTGACTGGATCCACTACTGCTGTCGCAGACGTTGGCATAGGGTCCGGTTTCATCACCTCTGACTGGGCCCTGGTAGAAGTCTCCGGAACAGAGCTAGGTGTGACAGCTTGCTTAGCCTGGCTGCGGGTGACCATTCCCACCCTCTTGGCTAGCTTCACATGACTGGCCAAGTCTTCCCCCAACAGCATGGGGATGGGATAATCATCATAGACTGCAAAAGTCCATGTTCCTGACTAGCCCTTGTACTGGAGTGGCAACTTTGCTATAGGCAAGTCAAAAGAGTTTGACTTGAAGGGTTGAATCATCACTTGGACCTCTGGGTCGATGAAGTTGGGGTCCACTAAGGATTGGTGGATAGCCGACACCTGTGCTCCAGTGTCCCTCCATGCTGTAACCTTCCTACCCAAACTCACAGTTTTCCTCTGCTCTGAGGGTAACTGGGAGGCATCTGGGCCTGAGGACCTTTGGTGTGACCCCGGTGCAATGAACTGTAATCTGTTGGGGTTCTTGGGGCAGTTGGCCTTTACATGCCCCGGCTTGTTACATTTAAAACATCGCCCAGCTGACTGGTCACTGGGGCGAGGTGGGTTGCTGGAGAATGGTGTGGTGGGATGATAAGGTGTCTGGGGTTTTCCTTGGGGTGTAGATGGGCTGCCCCCAGTAGTAGGGTGTGGTCTGAGGGTGTCCCTTCTGGTGTCCGCTCAAACTGCGACCAGGGTTGTTCCTCTCTCCTCCCTCCACCTGTTTTATTCCGGTTTGCCCCACCTCTCTGGCAGTCTGGGACTGCTCGCATTAATCAGCATAAGAAGCAAGATTTCCTGCTGAGTCCATTTTCTTATCCCATAAACACTGTTTTATATCATCATTGGACATATTCAGGAATTGTTCCTGAGCCATCAAATCACACACTCCTTCAAAGCCAGTGACACCCCTTCCTTTGACCCATTTAGCTAGTAGATCCTTTATCTGGTTTACATAAGCCACATGACTTACTCCAGGCCCTCTCTTAAGGGTTAGAAATTTTACTCTGTAATTTTCAGGTGTAACTTGAAATTGTTTTAAAACCAAATCCTTGAATTTATCATAGTCAGAAGCCTCATCAATAGGCATCTTGTTGAATATGTACAGAGCTCTTCCAGTCAATTTTGCGACCAATGTGGTCATCTTGTGAGCGTCAGGAATTTTATGGAGTGTGCACAGTCTCTCAAAGGTGAGAAAATATTCAGCAATATCACTGGATTCATCATACTGTGGACATAGTCTCTCCCATTTCTGGATTGTTGGGGAAGGATTGTTAGGGTTATTCGGTATATTCTGCTGAGCCCTTGCCTTTTCTATCTCCAGTGCATGCTTCCTCTCTTTTTCCCTCTCCTCCATTTCTTTTTCTTTTGCCTCCATAGCTCTCCTGTGGGCAGCTTCTTCTGCCTCCACCCTGGCTTTTTCTGCCTCCCTAGCAGCTTTTTCTTTGGCCATTTCTGCCTCCCTAGCAGCTCTTTCTTTGGCCGCTTGTGCATCAATCTCCATCTGTCTGAGTTCTACCCATCTTTCATGTTCCTTCTGTCTTTCCTCAGCCTCAAATCTGGCTAATTCCAGTTTTTGTTGGACATTGCTTTCTGTCATCCTAGCCTCTCTGGGTTTAAACTAGCTATACCCGAGAGTTAGAAAGAAAAAAAAAACCTGCTTGTGAATTCCCAATTCTCTGTGCTGTAACCTGATACCTTTGCCTCTGATAGCTGTTCCCAGCCTACAGAAAAATCCTTTTGTTAAAAAACTAACACCTCTGCCTCTAGGCAAAGAGACAGAAAAAGCTCTAGCTGCTTTCAGTTAAAAAAAAACCTCTTCAGGTCTGTGCTTTTGGTTCAAAATGATCCCACTGCTCTGCCACCATGTCAGGGTTCCCTCCCCACTTGAACTCTGGGATACAGATGTGGGGACCCACATGAAAGACCTCCTAAGCTTATTTTTACCAGTTTAGGTTAAAAACTTTCCCAAGGCACAAATTTCGCCTTGTCCTTGAAAAGTATGCTGCCACCACCAAGTGATTTAGACAAAGAACAGGAAAAGGACCTTTGGAGTTCCTATTTCCCCCAAATATTCCCCCAAGCCCTTACACCCACTTTCCTGGGGAGGCTTTAGAATAAACAAGATGAGCACAAACCAGCCTTTGATTTTTAAGACCCAAAAAACCCAATCAGATTCTTAAAAAAACAGAATTTTACTAGAAGAACAAAAAAAGATAAGAGAACAACTCTGTAAGATCAGAATGGAAGATAATCTAACAGGTAGTCAGATTCAAAACATAGCGAATTCCTCTAGGCAAAACCTTAAGTTACAAAAAGACACAAAAACAGGAATACACATTTCCTCCAGCACAGCGAATTTCACAAGCCAAAACAAAGAAAACGTAACGCATTTTCTAGGTAGATTACTTACTAACTTTACAGGAATTGGAGGGCTTGCATCCTTGATCTGTTCCTGGCAAAGGTATCACACAGACAGACAAAAGCCTTTTCACCCCCTCCAGATTTGAAAGTATCTTGTCCCCTCATTGGTCATTTTGGGTCAGGTGCCAGCCAGGTTACCTGAGCTTTTTAACCTTTTACAGGTAAAAGGACTTTGCCTCTGGCCAGGAGGGATTTTATAGCACTGTATACAGAAAGGTGGTTACCCTTCCCTTTATATTTATGACATAGCCATTCTTCACAGGCTGACCCACAGGAAGACTAAACTCTTTTACAGTCCACTGTCCTTGTTGTTGGGCCATCCACCCTGTCTGGCTTTTCCATTGTTGTACCTGAAGTGTTAGCAGGGGCGTCATCCAAAGTAGCATAGTTGAAATACAGATACATAGACAACATTCCTAATTTCAGATACAGAAATGATACAAGCATACAAATAGGATAATCACATTCAGTGAATCATATCCTTTCCAGTGATATCTCACATGAGCCATCTTGCATAAAGTATATCTCAGTTATATCATATTCATATGATAAGCATATTTTCAGAAAGAACCGCCTCCGCCTTCTCTGGGCTCCCCTCTGGGTCACATCTCCCTTTGCTCCTTAGAGCGGGATCCATCTCTGGTTCAGCTAACAACCTGGATAGTTCACTCCCTGGCAGGCACTACATCCGCATCCCTTCCTGAAGAGGTGTTGCCTCCAGCTACTATGCAGGAGCTGGTCTCAGCCAACCTCCCAGCTGCAAGGATGTGGCTTCCCCCTGCTGCAGAGGAATCAAGGAGGCTCTCTCCCATTCTCTCAGCAGTTCCTGAGACCTGACCCTTTCCCTTGGGGGTCCCAGCATAAAACTTCTTGCTGTGGGAAAATACCTTAACCTGAGCCACACAGAAAAAATCATAACCAAGAAGCGGGTCAACTAGGAGGTGTTCCATTACCCCCACAGTTGAAACACTTTCCAAATCTTCCTATACCACATGGATTTTAGCTAGTGGTATGAGGAATCTGCTTTCATCGACCCCCACAATTACCTGCCAACCAGGTAATATACTAGCCTTTGGGACCACACTCTGCTTAACCAGAGAGATCTGGGTCCCTGTATCATTCTGCACCAAGTACTCCCTGCCATCAATTCTGACAACCTTAACAATGCTCCATATCTGGTTCTTCAGAGGCTAATCTCACAAAACCAATATGATAGGTTTCAATCACCTCGGGGGGGTTTCTGTGTTGAGGACAGCAGAACTAACATTCTGGTTATTGGTTGCCTGCTTCCTCCTAGCACAGGGCATTCATTCCTCAGAAGATCGGTGGAATTACAATAGCACCTTTTGGGCTCTTATGCTTTTTACAGGAGATTTGGGGTGAGGGTTAGAGGAATGATTTTGGGGAGGTGAGCACTCAGCCTACCAGCCACCCTCTTTCTTGATAGGGATAAAACAGGATCCTCCCTTCCCACCATGTTAAAGCCCCTCTTTTGGTGGTTTGCTTTCAAGAGGTGCCTGGGTCTGTTCAAAAGCATCAGCTAGAGATGCCATCTCATCTACAGATTTTTACATTTTTGTCCCATAGACACAGAAATGCTCTTGAGCAATAAGATCAAATATTCCTTCAAAGCTTGTAACACCTTTGCCCCTCACCCATTTTCCCATCATATCTTTCATTTTGTTCACATATTCGCCATGACTCATACCAATATCCATCCCTCTTGAGATTCCTAAATTTAACGCTATATGTTTCAGGGGTAATCTGAAACCTTTGCAAAACATCCTCAATGGACACACATTTCATTGAACACACTTCGAGCTTTACCAGTTCATTTTGCAATCAGGGTAGGAACTCTCTTGGCATCAGGGATTTCGTGCACTGCACACAGCCTTTCAAAGGTAGTCAGATATTCAGCAGTATCGTCTCAGCAGTATTGTATGAATGGTCCTAATTGTGCATTTTTGGAGTGATGGGAATCACTGGGGTCGGTGGATTCTGTTTTTGCTTTTCTAGTAGGTCCAGTTGGTGTTTTCGCTCTCTTTCTCTTTCCTTTATCTCCAGTTCTTTCAGTTCCAATATTCTATGGTGCTCTCTCTCGCTCTCTCAAAGCTCCAACTTTGCAATAGCTTCACTGCATTCACTAATTTTCCTGCTTTTCTGTCCCTACTTCCCTTTCCCAAAATAAACAAACAGAAAATAAGAAACCGGTAGCCTCCTCCTGACTGTCCTTAGCCACACTTAAAGCCTCACTTAAAATCTTTATGCCAGTGTATGAAGTGCAAATCTTGCTCAGTACAACAATATCTGTATTTCACCCTGATTGCTGCATCACTGATGGGCTCCCCGGTGTGAAGCCTGGGACTGTGGAAGAGCTGTGCCCCCTTACCTCTCCAGCCTGGGCTATCTCTCAAAATGCTTTGCTAGTGACAAGCAGCAAGCTCCTCCAGATGCTGTTATCACTCAGCACAAACATATGTGGAGCCCCACACCCAGCTAGATTGTATGAATGGTCCCAGAGGCACTCATGAATCACACAGAGAAAGGCACCAGCCAAATCCCCCCAGCTCCCAGCCTTGTACCTCAGGATATACCATCTTGCACTGTGTGACAAGTTGGGTCACAGAAACCCCCTTGGGACTGCCACCTGATGTTCTGAGACTACCTCTAAGCCTGTTTTCCCTGGCAGCTTGGGACTTCAGTACCTTGCCTGGTTGTGCCAAACACGCTAGCCTGCTACAAACACAGACCCAGATCTGAACTACATCCCCAAAAGTTGCAGGCTTAAGTAAAAACAGCTTAAGAAGTGCTCCTGTCTCCAACACCCAGATACCCAGTTCCCAATGGGATCCAAACCCCAAATAAATCTGTTTTACTCTGTATAAAGCTTATACAGGGTAAACTCATAAATTGTTCGCCCTCTATAACACTGATAGAGAGATATGCACAGCTGTTTGCTCCCCCAGGTATTAATACTTGCTCTGGGTTAATTAATAAGTAAAAAGCGATTTTATTAAATATAAAAAGTAGGATTTAAGTGGTTCCAAGTAATAACAGACAGAACAAAGTAAATTACCAAGCAAAATTAAACAAAAACACACAAGTCTAAGCAGTAGGAAACTAATACAGTAGGAAACTAAATGCAGGTAAATCTTCCCCTCAGAGATGTTCCAATAATCTTCTTTGACAGACTAGACTCATTCCTAGTCTCGGTCCAGCAATCACTCACACCACTGTAGTTACTTTCAGGCAGTTCCAGTTTCTTTCAGGCATATTTTTGGGGTGGAGAGGCTACCTCTTGAGCCAATTGAAGACAAAAAGGAGGGGTTTCCAAGGGCTTATATAGTCTTTCTCTTGTGGGTGGAAACCCCGCTCTTCTCCTGTGTAAAATCCCCTCAACAAGATGGAGTTTTGCAGTCACCTGGGCAAGTCACATGCCCATGCATGACTCAGTTCTTTACAGACACCATTGTTTACATGTTAGTTTGAATGTTCCCAGGAAAGCTACGATGTGGACTGGCATCTTCCAAAGTTCATTGTTAGTTAAGTACTCCCAATTACTTGAATAACCCCTTCACACTATGTTGACCAAATCTGTCTTATGTGCTTCCTTCAGCAAACACTTTAAATACAAGCATAGAGCCAATGCTCATAACTTCAGATATAAAAGTGATACATGCATACAAATAGGATGAATATATTCAGTAGATCATAACCTTTGCAAGGATATGTTACATGGCATATCTAGCGTAAAACATATCCCAGTTATGTCATATTTACACTCCTAAGCATATTTCTAAAAAGCATTATGGGGTGCAATGTCACACACTGCTCAAGGCAAGCAGTGCAAGTTTATTAATTGGTTCACCACTTCATCAATGGAAAGTGGATATACACCAGCCTTTGTAAACCTGAGCAAACTCTCTTATCAAACACTTCAGGCAAACTCACTGGTAAAGATAAAGAGTTAAACAAATGTATTGATTATAAGTGATAGGCAAAAAGTCAGAGTTAGTTACCAAAATAAAATAAAATATAAGCATGCAGTCTAAACATCCAACCCTATTAGACTGGGCAACATCTAGATTTAAGCAGTTTTTTTCACCCCACTGGATATTGCAGTCTTTAATATACAGATTTGTTCCTTAAACCTGGGTCAGTCTCCTCTGTTGGAGTCTTCAGTCTTCTGAGTGTCCTTGTAGCTTGAAGCATAGGTGGGGGAAGGAGAAAGGTCAAGCAGGGGGCCCCTGTGTTCTGTTTTATATCCTTAATCCCATGTGCTTGGAGAACACAAGTCCAGGCATGTCTGGTGGTCATTGCTGAATCACAAGATGAAGCAATATCCTGGTGTGTCTCCTGTGAGTGAATCATTGAATTGTAACTCCTCTTCTGGACAATGGCTGGTGATGTCTGTTCAGCACCCACCCAGGTGTTGATTACCTCTTCCCTTGTCATTGTCTCTGGGGAGCTAGTATCTGGGTGCTGCCCAAACCCACAGCATGTAACACATTCTCATAACTTCATATGCATTAATGATGTACATATTTAGATGGGACAGTGGGTTTCAGCAGATCATAACCTTTCCTATGATACCTCACAATTATATATAAATGAGGGGGTTACAGGGCGCTCCCCCAAGGTATAAAATGTCACACCTATTCGGCAGGGATGGCCTGCATTCTTTGTTCCTAGATGAATGCCGTTGCATTGAGCTACATTAAGACATGTTGTTCAGATAGGATTAGTCTGCTGTAAGGCATTTGACTCAGTCTCACACAACATCCTAAATAAAAAATATAAGCACTATGCACAATCCGTGTAGCATCCTGGCAAGGTGAAGGCGCTGCAGCAGGTTAACAGGTCCTGGCTGCTCCTATGGCTGCTTGGGCCAGAGTATAAAAGGAAGGGGAAGGACAAGATGCCTTCTCCTCATGGGGCTGGCTAAAGCCTCTGCACATTCTCCCCAGTCTTTTCAGTGGATTTACTTTGTGAGTGTGTGGGTAAAAAGCAAGCCCAGGCCAAGGCTGTAAAAGCACTGATGTCTATAAGGGCTAGTTCCATTGCCTGCCTGGGGAACCCAGCTTGGTATCTTGATAGCTTTTTTGGCAAGTTTGGTTGTTAAAGATCACAGTGCTGATGTAAGGTTCTTAGACACCTGAAAGGCCTTTGACTTGGGGCTGCATGACACTGAGTAAAAACTAGAATGATATAAAATGAACATGGCAATGATGAATGGATTAAATGCTGGCTGGCAGATAGGGTTCAAAATGGAACTGAGAATGGGGAATTGAGTGGGTGTGTGTTTCCAGTGGGTCCCCCAGGGTTTGGTTCTTGGCCCTATGCTATTTAACATGTTTATTGATGACCTGGAAGAAAACGTGTAATCATGATCGATAAAGTTTGCAGATGATCCAAAAATTGGGGGAGTGATAAATAATGAAGAAAACAGATCACTGATATGGATCACTTGGTAAATGGAGAGCAAGCAAATAATATGCATTTTAATACTCTATCCTGGGAAGCAGTGACTCTGAAAAAGATTTGGGGCAATGGTGGATACTCAGCTAAACATGAGATGCCTGTGTGACCGGTGGCCAAAAGGGCTAATGAAATCCTGGTGTGAGTGCTCTAGAATAGTGTGTTCAGTTCTGGAGTCCACAACTCAAGAAGGATGTTGATAAATTGGAGAGGGTTCTAAGAAGAGCCATGAGAAGAGCCTCACCTCAGTCCCTGGAAAAATCATGGAGCAGGTCCTTAAGGAATCCATTTTGAAGCGCTTGGAGGAGAAGAAGGTGATCAGGAAAAGTCAACATGGATTCACGAAGGGCAAGTCATGCCTGACCAACCTGATTACCTTCTATGATGAGATAACTGGTTCTGTGAATATGGGGAAAGTGGTAGGCGTGATATATCTTGACTTTAGCAAAGCTTTAGCAAAGCTTTTGATACAGTCTCCCACAGTATTCTTGCCAGCAAGTTTAAAAAGTATGGATTGAATGAATGGACTACAAGGTGGATAGAAATCTGGCTAGATTGTTGGGCTCAATGGGTTCAACATCTTCATTAATGATCTGGATAATGGGATGGATTGCACCCTCAGCAAGTTTGTGGATGACACTAAGCTGGGAGGAGAGTTAGATACACTGGAGGGTAGGGATAGGGTCCAAAGTGACCTAGAGAAGTTGGAGGATTGGGCCAAAAGAAATCTGATGAGGTTCAACAAGGACAAGTGCAGAGTCCTGCACTTAGGACTGAAGAATCTCATGCACTGCTACAGTCTGGGGACCGACTGGCTAAGTAGCAGATCTACAGAAAAGGACCTGGGGATTACAGTGGATGAGAAGCTAGATATGAGTCAGCAGTGTGCCCTTGTTGCCAAGAAGGCTAACGGCATACTGGGCTGCATTAGTAGGAGCATTGTCAGCAGATCGAGGGAAGTGATTATTCCCCTCTATTCAGCACTGGTGAGGCCACATCTGGAGTATAGTGTCTAGTTTTCGGCCCCCCACTACAGAAAGGATGTAGACAAATTGGAGAGAGTCCAGCGGAGGGCAACGAAAATGATTAGGGGGCTGGGGCACATGATTTATGAGGAGAGGCTGAAGGAACTGGGCTTATTTAATCTGCAGAAGAGAAGAGTGAGGTGGGATTTGATAGCAGCCTTCAACTACCTAAAGGGGGGTTCTAAAAAGGATGGAGCTAGGCTGTTCAAAGTCATGGCAGATGTCAGAACAAGGAGCAATGGTCTCAAGTTGCAGTGGAGAGGTCTAGGTTGGATATTAGGAAAAACTATTTCACTAGGAGGGTGGTGAAGCACTGGAATGGTTTACTTAGGGAGGTGGTGGAATCTCCATCCGTAGAGATTTTTATGGCCCAGCTTGACAAAGCCCTGGGTGAGATGATTTATTTGGAGTTGGTCCTGCTTTGAGCAGGGGATTGGACTAGATGACCTTCTGAGTTCTCTTCCAATCCTTATCCTCTAGGATTCTATGATTCTATGAATGAGTAACTAACCCATCCTTCGGTTATCTGCCAACACTCCCCCTCCCCCGCAGCTGCATGTCACCAGCACATGTTACTCACAAGGACTGTACATTTTCTTCCAAATCATTGGTAAAGATCTGGAACAGCAGTGGGCTGAGAACAGATCCCCACAAGAAACCCCCCCACTGGCTGATGATTTCCTGTTGACAAGCTGCGATGGCTGTCCACCCCACACAGGACTGGAAGGGGTTAAGGTGGCCAGGCAGGCCAATTAGCTGCTGAGGCTGCACCTGGAGGAGGAACTTCATAGCAAACAAATATTTCAGCCAGGCTTCTCGGGCTGGCAGAGAAAGCGCTAACACCCTCCAATGGCTTGACATTGAAGCTGGACAAAGTCAGTCTGGAAATCAGGCTTACATTTGCAACAGCTGGAGGAATTAACCATTGGAGCCATTTACTGGGGTCCTAGTGGATTCCCTGGCACTGTCAATTTCTAACTCACAACTGGCTCTGCTCTAGGAAGTGTTGTGGGGCCACTCTCTCACCTGGGCCAAATAGGCTCAACCGAGCTGATCACAAGAACCCTTCTGGCCTTCAAAGCTGGAATCTATATAAATAAACTCCAGTGCAATTCCTGTGAATGAGGTTCTAGAGTAGGGTTGCCAGGCATCTGGTTTTCGACTGGAACACCCGGTCGAAAAGGGACCCTGGCGGCGCCAGTTGGCACCACCAACCTGGCCACTAAAAGTCTGGTCAGCAGCACAGCAGGGATCCGGGCCTAAGGCAAGCTCCCTACCTACCCTGGCTCAGTGCGGCTCCCAGAAGCGGCCACCAGATCACAGCAGCCCCTAGGCTCATGGGTGGCCAGGGAGGCTCTGCCCGTGCCCCAGGTGCTGGCTAAGCAGCTCCCATTGGCTGGGAACTGTGACCAATGGGAGCTGCAGGGTTGGTGCCTGCAGACAAGAGGGCAGCATGCAGAGCTTCATTGGCTGCCCTGCATCTAGGAGCGGTAAGCGCTGCCAGGACTCCACACCTCCTCCCACACTAAAACTCCCTCCCAGAGCCTGCACCCCACAACCCCTCCACACCGCAACCCCCTGCCCCAGCACTGAGCCTACTCCTGCATCTGAAACCCCTCATCCCTGGCCCCACCCCAGAGCCCACACCCCCAGCCAGAGCCCTCATCCCCCTGCCCCACAACCCCCTGCCCCAGCGCAGAGCCCTCTCTCACACCCTGAACTCCTCATTTCTGGCCCCACCTGGAGCCTGCACTGCCAGCCCTGAGCTCATACCCCCCCATCTCAACCCCCTGCCCCAGGCCAAAGCCCACTCCCACACCCCAAACCCCACATCCCTGTCCTCACCCCAGAGCCCACACCCCAGACAGAGCCCTAACTCTCCTGCTCCAGCCCAGTGAAAGTGAGTGAGGGTGTGGGAGAGCGATTGATGGAGGGAGGGGGGATGAAGTGAGCGGGGGTGGGGCCTCTAGGAAGGGGACGGGCAGGGGTGAGGCCTTGGTGAAGGGTCAGGGCAGGGGTGTTCAGTTTTGTGCAATTAGAAGATTGGCAACCCTACTCTAGGGAGCAATCTGGATTGTATGGTGTGTGGCTACATTGCAATGAGACCTGTGGCTGGTCCATGTCAGCTGATGCAGGCTCATGAGGCTTGGGCTGTGGGGCTGGAAAACTGCAGTGTAGACGTCAGGTCTCGGACTGGTGGCTAGGCTCTGGGACCCTCTCCCATTGCTCTATTTTGCAGAGAACCATGTTGACTGGGGTTAATCATGCTGCCACGTATTTATTCTTTGCTACTTCTGCCAGCCATTCCATGGCTTTGCCCAACCGTTTGCCCAACCCTGTTTGCCTTTTCCAGGTGGTGGCTCAACATTAGCATATGTCCAGTCCCCTGGGCCTTGCCCCGTATATCATCGGAGGGGTAAAGGCAGGAGGGGGAGGTAGGGCAGGCTCAGAATTTCTCCCTATTTTGTTCTTATGTTGTAGATGGTGTTGTTTTACAAACAATCAAGCAATTGCAGAGCCAACCTGGCTGTCACCGAGAAGCCAGGGTTACAGCAGAAAGAGCTAGTGCTAGCATGGGCTGGATGCAGGGAAAGCAGCTTTGCTGTCAGGGCCCAGAGCTGCAGTGGGGTTACCGGGAGCTACCCTGTCACTCCCCTGCAGGCCATGCCCTGACCCCAGACAATGCCCAGACCCCAGGGCAACAAAAATGATTAAAGGATTGGAACACATGACTTATGAGGAGAGGCTGAGGGAACTGGGGATGTTTAGTCTTCAGAAGAGACGAATGAGGGGGGATTTGATAGCTGCTTTCAGCTACCTGAAAGGGGGTTCCAAAGAGGATGGCTCTAGACTGTTCTCAATGGTAGCAGATGACAGAACAAGGAGTAATGGTCTCAAGTTGCAGTGGGGGAGATTTAGGTTGGATATTAGGAAAAACTTTTTCACTATGAGGGCGGTGAAACACTGGAATGCGTTACCTAGGGAGGTGGTGGAATCTCCTTCCCTAGAAGTTTTTAAGGTCAGGCTTGACAAAGCCCTGGCTGGGATGATTTAGTCGGGGATCGGTCCTGCTTTGAGCAGGGGGTTGGACTAGGTGACCTCCTGAGGTCCCTTCCAACCCTGATATTCTATGATTCTATGAATGATGATACCTCACAGTGCCATTGCATGCCTCACCGCCCTCTTTTCTTTGCCCATCACAGCGGTGTCGGCATTCGGAAAGAAATTCACGTCGTTCTGGTGAGCAAATGCTGCAAGGTGAGTCACACTCAACTGCCCCGATGCCCCATCCCATGGCCATCCCGATGTATGAACCTTTGCCTCCCCACAGTGACTCTGACACACCAGTCCTCACCTCCCCAGAGCCGCCGCAAGGCACCAGCCCTCATCTCCCCACAACTGCCCTGACGAACAAATCCCACAGCCACCCAACATCCCAGCCAACACCACCCCTCAGTGTGCCAGCCCTTACCTCCTCACAGCCACCCCAAAGCACCAGCCGTCACATCCCCACAATTGCCCCAATGCGCCAGCCATCGTCCCCCACCAGCCGCTCTGATGTGCCAGCCCTTGTATCCCCACAGCAGCCCCAAAGTACCAGCCCTGGCCTCCACACACTCATCCTGATGCGCCAGCCCTCACCTCCCCGTAGCCACCCAGATGTGCCAGCCCTCGCCTCCCTACAGCTGCTCTGAACCACCACTCCTCGCCTCCCCACAACCACCCTCAACCACAAGCCCTTCCCTCCCTGTTGCCACCCTGACGCACCAGCCCTCCTCTCCCCACACTGGCCCCAATACACCTGCCTTCACATCCCCACAATTGTCCTGAAGCACCAGCCCTCAAATACCCACTGCCACCCTGACAAGTCAGCCCTCGCCTACCTACAACAGCACTGATGCTCTTGTCCTCACCTACCTACAACTGCCCTGACGCACCAGCCCTCACCTACCCTCAGCAACCCCAACGCGCCAGCCCTCGCCTCGCCTTGCCCTGATGCACCAGCCCTTGATTCCTCACAGTCACCCTGATGTGCCAGCCATCGCCTCCCCATAACTCTTCTGACGCGCCAGCCCTGGCTTTCCCAAAGCCACACTGGTGCAGCAGCCCTCGCCTCCCCAAAGCTGCTCTGACATGCTAGCCCTTGCCTCCCCGATGCATCAGCACTCACCTTCACACAGCAGCCCCAATGCACCAGCCCACCCCTCCCCACAACAGCCCCAATGCACCTGCTTTCACATCCCCACAACAGCCCTGACACGCCAGCCCTCTCATCCCCACAGCCACCCTGACATGACAGCCCTCGCCTACACATAACCGCCCTGATGTGGCAGCCCTCACTTCCCCACAGCCACCCTGATGCACCAGTCCTCGCCTCCCCATGGCCGCTGTGACATGCCAGCCCTTACCTCCCCACGGCCACCAACGCGCCAGCCCTCACCACTCTGACGCTCCAGCCCTTGCTTCCCCACAGCTGCCTTAACATGCCAGCCGTCGCTTCCCCACAGCTGCCACAATGCACCAGCCCTCGCCTCCCCACAGCTGCCCTGATGCACCATCCCATGGCCATCCAATGTGCCAGCCCACACCACCCCCCAGTGTGTCAGCCCTCCCCACCCCATCAAAATCCCAAGGCACCAGACCTCGCCTCCCAACAAGTGCCCTGACATGCTAGTCCTCACCTCACCAGAGCCACCCTGATGCGCTAGCCCTCACCTCCCCATTGCCTCCCTGACACACCAGCCCTCAGACACCATGGCCGCCCCAAAGCACCAGTCATCGCCTCCCCACAACCACCCTGATGTGCTAGCCCTCGCCTCCACATAACTGCCTGACGCACCAGCCCTTGCCTGACCATAACTAACTTGACAAACCAGACCTCACTTCCCCACAACCGCCCTGATGCAGCAGTCCTCACCTTTCCACAACCGCCCTAAACCACCAGCCCTTCCCTCCCCATTGCCACCCCAATGCACCAACCCTCCCCTCCCCACAATGGCCCCAATGCACCCACTTTCACATCCCCACAATGGCACCGACGTGCCAAGCCTCACATGCCACAGCCACCCTGATGCACCAGCCCTCGCCTACACACAACCACCTTGAAGCGCGAGCCCTCGCCTATACACAACTGGCTTGATGTGCCAGCCCTTGCCTACCCACAAGCGCCCTAATGTGCCAGCCTTCGCTTCCCCACATCTGCCCTGACATGCCAGCCCTCGCCTGCCTACAGCTGCCCTGATGTGCCAGCCCTCACCTCCCCACATCTACCCCAACGTACCAGCCCTCACTTCCCCACAACCACCCTGATGCACCAGCCCTCGCCTCCCCACAACAGCCCTGATGCCCAGCCATCCCCTCCCAACAGCCGCCCCGAACCACGAGCCCTCGCCACCCCACAGACACCCTGACATGCCAGCTCTTGCCTCTCCATGGTTTCCCTGATGCACCAGCCCTCGACTCACCACAGCTGCCATGACACACCAGCCCTCGCCTCCCCACAGCCACCCTGAGGCCCAGCCATCACCTCCCCACAGCCGCCCCGAAGCACCAGCCGTCGGCCCCCCCATAGTTGCCATGATGCGCCAGCCCTCACCTCCCCACAGCCACTCTGACATGCCAGCCCTTCTCTCCCCATAGCAGCCCTGATACACCAGACCTTGCCTCCCCACTGCTGCCGTGATGTGCCAGTCATCACCTCCCTGACATACCAGACTTTCCCTCTGCACAACCTCTCTGAGGTCGCAGCCCTTGTCACCCCACAGCAGTCTTTACGCACCAGCCCTTGCCTTCACACATCCGCCCTGACACTCCAGCCCTCACCTCCCCACATACGCCCTGATGCACCAGCCCTGGCCTCCCCACAGCCACCCACACCTGCCAGCCCTTGCCTCCCTATGACTGTCCTAATGCGCCAGCCCTCGCCTCTCCAAAGCTTCCCTGATGCACCAGCCCTCCCTTCAAAACAGCTTCCCTGATGCTTCCCCGCAGCCACCCTCATGCCTCAGCCCTCACCTCCCCATGGCTGCCCTGATGCACCAGACCTCGACTCCCCACAACCACCCTGACACACCAGCCCTCACCTCCCCACAGCTGCCCTGAAGTGCCAGCCCTTGCTTCCCCATAGCCGCCCTGATACACCAGCTCTTGCTTCACCACAACCTCCCTGACATGCCAGCCCTGGCCTCCCAACAAATGCCCTGACACAACAGCCCTCCTTTCTCCACAGCCGCTCTGATGCGCCAGCCCTTCTCTCCCCACAGCCACCCTGATGCACTAGCCCTCACTTCCCCACAGCTGCACCGACATGCCAGCCCTCACTTCCCCAGAGCCGCCCTGACACACCAGCCCTCACCTCCTTTCAGCCACCCTGATGCGCTAGCTCTCACATCCCCAAAACTGCCCTGACACAACAGCCCTTGCCTCTCCACAGCCGCCCTGACGGACCAGCCCTCTCCTACCCACGACCAATGTTCCCTCTAATTTTTGACAGGCCATGTGTGCAAAAAATTTCTGTGTGTATTGTGCTTCTCTGCAAATTTTTGTGCACGCGGTGTTTCGCCGTGTGCGCTGGCTTTAGGATCTGTGTGCGCGCACACACACACACAGCTTAGGGGGAACAGTGCCCATGACTGCCCTGGCACATCAGGACAGGGAGGCGAGGGCTGTCGTGTCAGGGTGATTGTGGTGAGGAGAGTCCTGTTGTTTCCCCACGACTCCCCCCCACGACTTCCCCACAGCTACCGCGACAAGCCAGTCCTCGCTTCACCAAAGCTGCCCTCGCTTGCCAACACTTGCCTCACCACAGCCACCCTGATGCGCCAGCCCACGGCTACCCAACCTGCCAGCCAACACCACCCCTGTGTGGCAGCCCTCACCACCTGATCACTGTCCTGAATCACCAGCCCTCTCCTCTCCACAGCCTCTGGGAACCACAAGCCCTCACCTTCCCACAGCCACTCCAACGCTCCAGCCCTCCCCTCCCCTCAACTTCTCTGAACCACAAGCCCTCGCCTCCCCATGGCAGCCCTGATGCAACCAGCCCTCGCCACTCTACAGCCTCCCTGACACACCAGCCCTCACCTTCCCAAAGCCACACAGACACGCCAATCCTTGCCTTCCTAGAATTGTCCCAGCACACCAAAACTCACCTCCCCACAGCCACCCTGATGCACCAGCACTCACCTCCCAACAGCTGCTCTGACGAGCCAGCCCTTGTCTCCCCACAGCCAGGGCTGGTGCATCCAAGTGGCTGTGGGGAGGGGAGGGCTGGTGCATTGGGGCAGTTTTGGGACTGTGAGGGCTGGCATGTAAGGGTGGTTGTAGCGAGGCGAGGCCTGGAGCATGAGGGTGGCTTTCGGGAGGCAAGGGCTGGTGTGTCAGGGAGATGTGGGGAGGTGAGGGAAGGCACATCAGGGCAGCTGTGGGGAAGTGAGGGCTGCCATGTCACAGTGGGTTCTGCGGAGGGGAGGTCTTGTGCGTCGGGGCAGTTGTGCGGAGGCAAGGGCTGGTGCATTGGGATGACCAGGGGAGGCGAGGGCTGGCACATCAGGGTGGCTGTGGGGAGGCGAGTGTTGGCAAGCAAGGGCGGCTTTGGTGAAATGAAGATTGGTACGTCAGGGTAGCTGTGGGGAGTCGAGGGCTGGTACATCACGGCAGCCATGGGGAGGCAAGAGCTGGCTCATCAGGTTGTGTGTGGTGTGCTGAGGTCTTGTACTTCTGGGTGGGGGAGGTGATGGCTGGGCCTCAGGGCGGCTGCAGGGAGGTGAGGGCTGTCATGTCAGGGCTACTGTGGTGAGGAGAGGGCTGTTGTTTCAGGGCAGTCATGGGGAGGCGAGGGCAGGTGCATGAGGTTGTCTGTGCAATGGCAAGGGCTGGCACGTCAAGGCGTCTGTGGAGAGGCACGGGCTCTTGTGTCAGGGCAGTTTTAGGGGGGCGAGCGCTGGCGCCTCTGGGCAGCTGTGGGGAGGCGAGAGTTTATGCACCAGGACAATTCTAGGGAGGCAAGGGCTGATGTGTCAGGGTGGCTGTGGGGTGGCGAGGGCTGGTGCACTGGAGCGGCCACGGGGAGGCAACTGTGGTTAGGAGAGGGCTGTAATTTCAGGGCAGTCATGGGGAGGCGAGGGCTGGTGCATCAGGGCAGGCTCCCCACAGCTGCCCTGACTCGCCTGCCCTCACCTCCCCAAAGCCACCCTGTCGTGCCAGCCCTCACCTCCCCACAGCCGCCCTGATGCACCAGCCCTCGCCTCCCCATAACTGCCCTGATGCACCAGCCCTCGCGTCCCCACAACCCCCCTGATGTGCCAGCCCTCCCATCCCCACAACTGGCTTGACACACCAGCCCTTGCCTCCCCACAACTGCCTTGAGACGCCAGCCCTTGTATCCCCACAACCCCTCTGACATGCCAGCCCTCTCCTCCCCACAACTGCCATTATGCGCTAGTTGTCACCTCCCCACAACTGCCCCAAAGCGCCAGCCCTCGCTTCCCTACAGCTGCCCTGATGCACCAACCCTCCTCTTCTCACAGCCAGCCCGAAGCACCAGCCCTCACCTCCCCATAACTACCCTGAAGCACCAACCCTTGCCTCCGCACAACTGCTCTAATGTGCCAACCCTCGCCCCCCCCCACAGCCACCCTGACACGCCAGCCCTCGCCTCCCCACAGCCACATTGACATGCCTGCCCTCGCCTCCCTGCAGTCACCCTGGGGCACCAGCCGTGGCCTCCTCATACCCACCCTTACATGCCAGACATCACACCCCATACAACTTCCCTGAACCACCAGCCCTCACCAGCCCACAGCCACCCTGATATGCCAGTGCTCGCCTCCCCACGGCTGCTCTGATGCAGCAGCCCTCGCCTCCCTACAATTGCCCCAACGCACCAGTCCTCGCTTCCCTACAGCCGCTCTGATGTTCCAGCCCTCGTCTCCCCACAGCCGTCCCGAAGCACCAGCCCTCACTTTGCCATAACTGCCTGACACGCCAACCCTCGCCTCCCCACAGCCACTCTGAACCACCAGCCCCCACCTCCACATAACTGCTCTGATGTGCCAGCTCTCGCCTCCCCACAACTTCTCCAATGCACCAGTCCTCTCTTTCCTATAGACGCCCTGATGTGCCAACCCTCATCTTCCCACAGCAGCTCTGAACCACCAGCCCTCACCTCCCTACAAGTTCCCCGAAGCACCAGCCCTCACCTCCCCGCAATTGCCCAGAACCAGCAGCCCTTGTCTCCCCATGGCCTCCCTGACATGTCAGCCCTCGACTACCCACAACTGCTCCGAAATTCCACTTCTCACTCTCACTTCCCCACAGTCACCCTGCCGCACCAGCCCTCGCCTCCCCACAGCCATCCTGAAGCACCAGTCCTCGCCTCACCACAGGTGTACCAACGTGTCAGCCCTCGCTTCCCCATAGCCACCCTGAACCATTAGCCCTCACCTCCCCACAGCTGCCCTGATGTGCCAACCCTTGCCTCCCCAGAGCCTCTTTGAAGGAGCAGCCCCCCCCCCGTTTCCCACAGCTGCCCTATGCACCAGCCCTCGGCTCCCTGCTACTACTCTGACATGCCAGCCCTTGCTTCCCCAGAACCACCCTGATATGCCAGCACTCGTCTCCCCATAGCCACTCAGAAGCACCAGCCTTCGCCTCCCTACACCTGCCCTGATGCACCAGCCCTCACCTTCCCGCAGCCACTCTGAGGCACCAGCCCTACCCTCATCACACCTGCCCTGATATGCCAGACCTCATACCCCTGACAACTGCCCCGAACCACCAGCCTTTGCCACCCCACAGCCAGCCTGACATGCCAACCCTCACCTCCCCATGGCTGCACTGATGCACCAGCCCTCGTCTCCCCACAACTGCCCCGACACACCAGCCCTCACTTCCCTACAGCCGCCCCAATGCGCCAGCCCTCGTCCCCCCACAGCCACCCTGAAGCACCAGCCCTCGCCTCTCCACAACCACCCCAAAGCACCAGTTTTTGTATGGGCTTGGTTTAAGCCATGAGGATACATTTTCAACCTCGTAACTATGTACATGAAGTTATAACCTATAACATTACTGTAACAATTACCATAACATCACTATAACAACCATGCGCAGTGCATCATGAGCCTTCCGAAGACACCAGACATGACAAACTTTGCATTGGATACCACACAATCATTTTATAAGGATGAACATGGGGGTGCTGGGTGTTCCCCCGACGTACAGAGCATCACACCTTCCCTCTTAGTTTACTGCAAGAGGGTTAGTCACAAAGGCAGTTTGTGTTATTGTTCTCTTGGCATCCAGCCATTAAGGCCATGAGGCGGTGTGCCTCAGTTTCCCCATTCACACACAGCAAACAAGGTTTTTTATAGTTTCTCTGCTGTGATTAGCTTTAAACTTGTTTACAGGTATTAATTGAAAAGTAGCATTATCACAAGGTTTAACATCAGTAACAAAATTCTTATCCCAAAACTTAATACCAAAATTTTTAATAGGGATGAGTGTTTTTATACCAGGCCCTCTGTTCAGATATTCTAGTTTGAGGTTAGTTTATTCATTACCCATGGTGTCCTTTGACTCTCTCCCATGTAATCAGTCACTGCCTTTTCCTTCCCTCCAGTGTTCCCTTCTGTATGAAGAAAGAAAAGGAGCACTTGTGGCACCTTAGAGACTAACAAATTTATTCGAGCATAAGCTTTCATGAGCTACAGCTTTCATGATGCTGTAGCTCACGAAAGCGTATGCTCAAATAAATTTGTTAGTCTCTAAGGTGCCACAAGTACTCCTTTTCTTTTTGCAGATACAGACTAACACGGCTGTTACTCTGAAACCCTTCTGTATGGGCTCTTAATTTTTAATCATGTTTCTGGCATTTTGATGTCTCAGGGTCTGGCAAGATAGGTGTTCAGGGGGATCCTGCACATTGGCTGGCCCTTTGGGGAGCCATCTCCCAACCCCAGGACTGTACATATTCAGAAAATCCAGCTCCCCTTTTGGGGTTACCCTGTGTTTCCCCCTCCCAGCACTGAGTCCTTCCCTGCCCCCTAGAGGGCTGTGATCTGTGCTCTCTGGGCTAGGTGTGTTTACCCTTTGATCAGATTCACCTTTTCCCAGCAGCTTTCCCATAACTCTTCTCTGTGTTTCACCAGCCTAGGGAAAAACACCCCTTTCTCTGTCTGTTGGGTCATTTGTGCTCTCACAAACTACCACCTGGCAATTTCCTGCTCCCAACTCCTCTGTTATCACAGGCATTGGAACTGCATCTTGATTTAAAGAGACACAGTTACTTTCCAAAAAAGTATCAGAAATAGCATCCTGAAAAATTGGAACCTAGATTGGGGTATCCTCCGCCACCCCTTTCTCTGTCCCTGAGAAGTCAGCTGTGTGACTGCTCCCCTCCAGGAGGTTAGTTACACAGTTCCTTCTCAAAACCTGGGTCACGGCCTGAGTGGCCGGGTGCACAGATGCTGACCCAGCCATCCTCCTAGTGTCCTGGGCATCCTGCCCCAAGTGACTAATGAGGAGTCATTCCTGTACCCCCACTATTCCTTCCACGGTTTCCTCCTCTGGGCCCCCTCCTAAGACACATTTCTCTGTGCTCCCCAGGTAGGGTTCTATCTCTTGTTCATCTGCAGAACTCTGCCAGCAAACAACTAGGACAGTTTCCTTAATCACTGATAACACCTCTCCTGCCCCAGCGCCTGAGGGCACATTGCTTTCTGCTGGGAAAGGAGCTAGTCTCAGCCCTCCCTCCCCGCCCACATACTTGGAAGCACCCTGCTTCCCTGTGTTAGAGTCACAGGAATCTTCATCCACCTCAGTGGTTTCTGAGATTCCATGCCCCTTCTCTGGGCTCTCTGGGACACATTTCTCTCTGCTCCCTAGAGTCGGTTTTGCCTTTGGTTCAGCTGTAACCTGCTGGCAGCTAACAACCTGGACAGTTCTCTCCCTGGCAGGCATTACACCCCCATCCCTTCCTGATGTGGTGTTGCCTCCAGCTGCAGTGCAAGAGTTGGTCTCAACCACCCTCCCACCTGGAAGCATGTGGTTTCTCCCTGCGGCAGATGAATCAAGGATACTCTCTTCCATTCTCTCGGCAGTTCCTGAGACTTAACCTTTCCCTTGGGGGTCCCAGCATAACACTCCCTCCTGCTTCAGGCAAATACTTTAACCTGAGTTATACGGAAAAAATCATTACCAAAGAGCAGGTCAAATACGAGGTGTTCCATTACCCCCACAATTAAACACTTTCCAAACCACATGAATTTTAGCTAACAGTATGAGGAATCTGCTTTCACCCACCCTCACAATCTCTGCCATTTGGCCAGGCAACATAATGGCCTTTGGGACCACACTCTGCTTAACCAGAGAGATCTGGGCCCCTGTATCCCTCTGCCCCAAGTATTCCCTGCCATCAATTTGGACAGCATTAACGTGCTCCATATCTGGTTCTGCAGAGGCCTCACAAAACCAATATGATAGGTTTCAATTACTTGGGGGGTTTCTGTGTTGAGGACAGCAGAACTAACATGAGCTATTGTTTGCCTGCTTCCTCCTAGCACAGGGCATTTATTCCTCAGTTGATCAGTAGAATTACACTGATAGCACCTTTTGGGCTCTTCTACTTTTACAGGAGATTTGGGAGGAGGGTGAGAGGAATGTTTTTGGGTCAGAGAATATTTAGGCTCCCAACCCCCTTCTCTGTTCCCAGGGGCAAAATAGGATCCTCCCTTCCCACCAGTTTTAAACCCTGGACCAGTGATCTGCTAGGTCACTTGAATCCTTGACTCTGGGAGCCAGCCCTACCCTGCTCTGCTCAGAGAACCCCCACTCCTGGGCTGTTCACACACAGCCTCTGGCATGTAATCTGCTCCTTGGTTTGTGCAACCGAATGACACTAGCCAATACCTCTGGTCCCAGACAAAACCCTAGGAACCTCCATCTTACAGTGTCCAGTTATGCCCGCTGGACGCTGCAAGCTTATATGAGTTTGTCAATTTAACAAAGAAATTGATATGTACCAGGCTTGTTATCCCAAGGGGAGTCTCTGCCACACTTCAAACCAAAAGTGCTGCTTCAGTTAGAATACACAAACAGATTTATTAACTATAAAGATAGATTTTAAGTGATTATAAGTCAAAACATAACAAGTCAGATTTTGTCAAATGAAATAAAAGCAAAATGCATTCTAAGATGATCTTAACACTTTCAATGCCCTTATAAACTTAGATGCTTCTCACCTTCAGCCAGGCTCTCCCCTTTGATCAGCACTTTAGTCACTTGGTGTGGTGTCTGTAGATGTAGGTGGAAGAGAAAGAGAGATCATAGCAAATGTCTCTCCCTTTTATCATGTCCTTTCTTCTCTCTTGGCTTTGCCCACCCACCCCCGCCCTTCAGAGTCAGGTGAGCATTACCTCATCGCAGTTCCAAACTGACCAAAGGAAGGGTTGGGGGGTAACTCCCTCGAGAGTCTAACAGATTCTTTTGTTGCTGCCTAGGCCAGCGTCCTTTGTTCCTGTGACTCTGGGCTCGGTTTCTCCCATACCTGCCCAGATGAGATGTGAACTGCCCCTCTGCTCTTGGAGAGTTTTTGCCTGGGCTTGCTTTAAGTGATGAGGATACATTTTCAGCCTCATAACTATATACATGAAATTATAACTTATAATATTACAGTAACATTACTGTAACAATTACTGTAACATCGCTATAATAACAGTGCTCAGTGCATCATGAGCCCTCTGAAGACACCCGACATGACAAACTTTGCATTGGATATCACACAATCATTTTATAAGGATGAATATGGGGGTGCTCGATGTTCCCCCAATGTACAGAGCGTCACACCTTCCTCTCCCCACAACCACTCTGAACCACCAGCCCTCGCCTCCCCATGGTCGCCCCGATGCCCCAGCCCTCGCCTCCCCAAAGCCGTACTGACGTGCCAGCCCTCACCTCCCAACAGCCACCTTGACACACCAGCCATCCCCTCCCCACAACCACTCAGAACCTCCATCTTTTGCCTCCCCACAGCTGCCCTGACATGCCAGCCCTCGCCTCCCCACAGCCACCGTGATGCCCCAGCCCTCATCTTCCCACAGACACATCTAAACACCAGCTCTCACCACCCCACAGACACCCTGACGTGGCAGCTGTTGTGACCCCATGGCTCCCCTGAGGAGCTAGCCTTTGATTCCCCACAACTGCCCCACACCTGCCCTCACTTCCCCACAGTCTCCCTGATGCACTAACCCTCACCCCCCCACAGACGTCCCGATGCGCCAGCCCTCGCCTCCCCACTGCCCCCGTGATGCCCCAGCCCTCATCTCCCCACAACCGCCCCAGCGCTCCAGCCCTTGCCTCCCCAACCGTGAGTCACCAGCCATCCCCTCCCCACAACCGCTCGGAACCACCGTCTCTCGCCTCCCCACAGCCTTCCGCATGTACCAGTCCTCGTCTTCCCACAGCTGCCCTGAAGCACCAGCCTTCGCCTCCTCATAGTCCCCCCGAAGCACCAGCCGCACCTCCCCACAACAGTCCCAGCGCACCAGCCCTTGCCACCCCACAGCCATCCTGACATACAAGCCCTCGCCTCCCCACAGCTGCCCTGACGCGTGGGCCCTAGCCTCCCCACAGCCGCTCTGATGCACCAGCCCTCACCTCTCCACAGCTGCCCTGACACGCCAGCCCTCTCCTCCCCAGAGCCTCCCTGACATGCCAGCCTTTGCCTCCCCACAGCCACCCGGAAGCACAAGCCCTCACCACCCCACAGACACCCTGATTTGCCAGCTGTTGTCACCCCATGGCTGCCCTGATACGCCAGTCCTCGACTTCCCACAACTGTCCCAACACGCCAGCCCACGCCTCCCGACAGCCGCCCTGACACGCCAGCCCTCGTATTCCCACAGCTGCCCTGAAGCACCAGCCCTCACCTCCTCAGAATTACCTGGAAGCACCAACCCTCGCCACCCCACAGCTGCCCTGACACGCCAGCTCTCGCTTACTCACAAGGGCCCTGAGGTGCCAGGCCTCGCCTCCCCACAGCCACCCTGACATGCCAGCCCTCATCTCCCCATATCTGCCCTTATGTGCCAGCGCTCGCCTCCCCATGGTCGCCCCGATGCCCCAGCCCTCGCCTCCCCACAACCACCCTGACGCTCCAGCCCTCGCCTCCCCAGAGCCTCCCAAATGCTCCAGCCGTCGCCTCCCCACAGCCACCCTGACGCTCCAGCCCTCGCCTCCCCACAACCGCCCTGATGCACCAGCCCTCTCCACCCCACAGGCGCCCTGATCTCCAGCTCTCTCCACCCCACAGCTGCCCTGATATGCCAGCTCTTGCCTACCCACAACGGACCTGACATGCCAGCCTTCGACTACCCACAGCTGCCCTCACGCACCAGCCTTCGTCTCCCCACAGCCACCCTGACGTGCCAGCCATTGCCCCCTGTAACAATGCTGGTTCTGGCAGGACCCAACTGAGAGTACCAATTCAGGACAAATTGCTTAAAGCATGGCAATAACAGCCCAGGGCTGGGGTTCCTTTGCACACCAAGGCAAACCAAACCAGCCAAACAGAGAACACTTTGGTTTTACCCCACTGGCTATCCAGAAGTCATACGAGCAATTCCCTTAGACACTTCAGTTTCCCAGTATCACCACCATTGCCACTTATTATGGGGATGAATGGTTATGAAAACCAATACCCCAGTAAAAAAAAAAATGTTCTCCCAATCCCAAAGGACCAAGCCCCAGATCCAGGCCAATATACAAATCAGATCTTACTCAAAAATCATGCTGTTGCCAATCCTTTAGAATCTAAAATTGAAAGGTTTATTCATAAAAGGAAAAAGATATAGATGAGAGCTAGAATTGGTTAAATGAAATTAATTACATACAGTAATGGCAAAGTTCTTGGTTCAGGTTTGTAGCGGTGATGAAATCAGCTGGAGGTTCAAATCAAGTCTCTGGAGTACATCCATAGCTGGGATGGGTCATTCAGTCCTTTGTTTAGAGCTTCAGTTTGTAGCAAAGTCCCTCCAGAGGCAAGAAGCAGGATTGAAGACAAGATGGAGGAGCTGCAGCAGCCTTTTATAGTCTCTTGCCATGTGGCCTCCTTTCTTTTGTTCCAAAGACAAGCATTCCAGCACATGGCATGAAAAAACCTTTGAGTTCTGTCCATAGGCATGTCCCTGCATGGCTTGCTGAGTTACAAAGTGTAGCTGCCTTCTCTCAATGGGTCATTTGTATAGCTGATGATCCTTAATGGGCCATCAAGCAGGCTAGACAGTGCTGATGCCAAATTGTCTGGGGTGTCACCCAGAAGCATAGCACAAGTTTGAAATACAGACAGTATAGAGCCAATACTTATAACTTTAAATACAAAAATGATACATGAATACAGATATGTTATCTGTATCATCAACAGCAAACCATAACCTTGTCTTAGACACCTTATACAGGATTTGGTGCCACAATGATCTATACGGTCCCAGTTTATGTCAGTAACGTCACACTCCCCACAACTGCCCCAACACGCCAGCCCTTGCCTCCCCACAGCCACCATGACACACCAGCCCTCGTCTCCCCACAACCACCCTGACAAACCAGCCCTCGCCTCCCCACAACCACTCTGAAGCAGCAGCCCTCTCCACCCCACAACCGCCCCAAATAACTAGCCCTTGTTTCCACACATCCACCCTGATGCTCCAGCCTTCTCTACCCTACTATTGCCCTGCTGTATTGGCCTTGCCTGATGTTCCGGACTAGGTGTGTGGGCTTTAAAGGCTGGGAATGGGTAAGAGCTTCCTGAGCTATGTCTGCAGAGGCATGGGAATCAGCCCATCCAGCCCTCATCCATTTGCCACCAACCCATTCCCCGACTCCCTGGCCCCCATTAACCCCTGCCACTTGCCCAAGTCACTGTCCCTCCAGCCACTCACCTGCTCCATACCTCACCAGCTGCCACCCACCGTGTGCCCCCTCATTCTCCACCCACTCCCCAGCCCCTGCACACTGCACTGACCTCTCATCCTCTCTCCTGCCCAGTAACCCACCTGCTATTTGCAGACTGCACCGCCCTGCTCAGGCGGGAATTGCCTGGGGGTGCCTCTCATTAGATGCCCCAACCCCCCCCCCCTCTTCCACTGACAGGAGGCTGGGAAAGCGGGTGGAGATCTAGTCTTCGCAGTGGAAAAACCTATGAAGAAACCAGTGAATTCAGCAGGCAACGTTGGACTCTGGGTATAACAGTGAGTGCCCCTGGGTACAGCCGTGAAGGTGGGGTCGGCTTGGGGTACAGCTGCAAGGGGGACTGCTAGGGATACAGCTGCATGAGGGTCCGATGGTACAGCTGCACGGAGTTCTGATGGTACAGCTGCATGGAGGTCAGGGGTACAGCCACGTGGGGGTCAGGGTACAGCTGTGAGGGGAACTGCTGCTTTTTGCCTTTTGCAGATTGGATTATGTGGAAATTTAGTGCTCATGAAATTAATGCCCATGGGCAGTGTCAGGCACACAGCAAGCTTCCTCCCCCTGCTCTGCCAGTGCCTCTCAAACACCCGCCTTGCAGCCACCAGCTAGCCCAGCCCCATTCCACAGCCCCTGCTAGCCCAGCCCTGGGCTCCCCACTCTCCCAGCTCTGTCGGAGCCCTCTCTCCCAACCCACAGACCTCTGATATTCCAGCCCTGGCCTCCCCCCTCCCCCAGCTCTGCTGATGCACCTCATTCCCAACCCACAGCTCCCTGCTGTTCCTGAAAAGAGTATGCCTGTCGTTGAAGCCGTGTGTGGGCTTTGTGCTGATACCAGAATGCTCATTTCCCATGTGCCATCAGTCTCAGTGCATTGGAGAGCAAAATGCCTGAGCACTGAGAAGACACTGGGCCAAGGTGTGGTACATTTGCTGTATGATGAAGCTGGCAGGGCGAAGATGGCTGGAAAAGGGCAGTGCCCCCCAAGCCGGAAGTGGATGGGCCATTTGAGAGGCCCTTGTCCCAGTGGGAAGAACAAAGTGTGTGAGGGGCTCAGCCTATCACTCCCTTCTCTGGGAACCAGACCCTGCCCCATGCCATCTCCTGGGCATGGCAGCCAGGCAGCCATTGCCCTAGGCTGCTCAGTGTCCAGGCCGGCTCCCCCAGCCCTGCTCTCACCAACATTCGCACCCTATGCAGCTGTTCACACGGGTACAGCAGAGGGTCTGACAGGGCAGGCTGCTCCCTGTGGTGTGCGCACTGCACGGAATGTAATAACAGTCCCTGCCTGGGAGAGCTGGGTGTGAGAGATGGGACTGCCGGCCCATGTTTCCCCACAGAGATGAGTTGATCTCTCTTTGGCTGCCACTGCCCCAGCGCCCTCCCCACCAGCCCTTTGCCAAGGGGGACTGGACGACACTGTAGCTGCTGAATCATGGCATGCCCAGGCCACTCCTCCTGCTTGGAGTATTACCCACTGCTTGGGTGTCTCTGGGCTGCTGAACCCCTGCCTAGCAATGGGTAGCTGAACACCAGAGCTATGGCAGGAGAGCTGCGGGAGCCTGGCCTGGCTTGCTGGGGAGGTGGCGGGGCTGCAGTGCCAATTTGCAGAGGGTGAAATGCACAGCTCTGAGCCCAGATTTAAGCTAAGGGCCCACTGGGGCTGGGCAGTTCATTGGGTCAGGAGCTCCTCAGCCATCTCCTTGATCGTAAACAGGCTACACACTCCTCCCACTGGCCACTGTGCCTGCAGAGAGCTGTTCCCAAGCTAGAGGACTTGCACCAGGCGCTGCACACACACACAGTTGTCAATGATCTCTCTGTCTCTTTCTGTCTCTCATCAAGCTTTTGAAACCATGGAAACCACTAGGCTGCTTCACAGATTGCAAGGCCAGAAGAGCCCAGCGTGACCTGGAAGGCCGAAGAGAGGATGTTGGGTCTCACTGAGCAAACCAGGCCTTTACCTGTAGCAAACTTCTTCAGAGCCTTGAGGCAGCACTGCAGGAGGGCGTGGACCTCTTCTTGGCTCTGTGTACTGTCTGGAGCAAGCCATGGGAACACCCACACAGCTTGGTGTCCATCAGGAACATTGCCAAAGCATGGGCCTGTACCACAACGTGACTGTCACAGAGGTGGGGTTTGCCCTGCTCTCAGAGGATACTTCTGAGCTTGTGCAGGACTGCTCCCTCCTGTGGTCTCCTTGGGCCGGGGATCTGATGGGGGGACCATTGGCCCATTCTTGAGATTATACACAGAGTTGCTCACTGACTGAATCTTAACTCTAGTTTCTTCATAGGTTTTTTCCCTCTCTCTGAGCCATGTATGAGTCTAGGGCTGGCAGCTGAAGGCTCCAATCTCCTTCACATTCCAGTTTGCCCCATTGGCCCCTCCGCATGCGCAGCATTCCTGTACTCTCACCATCCCTGCGACTGAAAGTGTTCCACACCCCCATCCGGGGAATTGAGAGAACTTCAATTAGGACCTAACACTGTTTCCTTACTGAGATACGAGGCCATAGGACTCTGAAAGGCAGTGCGTAAACTGGCTGATTTTTCCCAAAGCAGATACTGGCCAGGCATGTCTCTCAGCCGCCCCAAAGCCATCCTGAAGCCATTCTAAAGCATTCAAATGGCAGTGCTGTCCATTGGTAACATCACACATTGTTTTATGTATGCCCGGGTATTATTTTTATCTCCATAACAGCCTTAATCATTCCACTTTGATTTACATCTATACCTCATCAACACCCAGGGGCTGGGGGTTTCTTGTTTCTTTTTGGTTTGGTTTCCTTTGTATTGAATTCTCTTTCCTTTCTGCTTTGTGCTAAGTTAGCACCCAGGCTGTTGTCTGTAGAAGCAATAGAATCCAGAAGGCTATAATGAGCACAAGGTCAGGAGAGCGCTGCCTCTGCCATTCTCCTTCTTATTACTGTGCAATTCAAGTCCTTCTTAAGCCATTGCATGCTGAGAAAGATGGAGGAGCTACTCACAGCAAAATGTTTAACCTGCGAGGATAAAGTTCCTCAGACCGTAACCCAGGAGAGCAAAAGGAAACCAAATGGAAAGCTTGTTTCACCATAGAGAAATCAGCAAGTGTACAGATATTCTGGTTTTCATTTGTTTGTGTTGTCAGTTTCCTGCCAGTCTCTTGTTCATGCTGAGCATGCTCAAAACAACAGTTCATTGGTGTGATCCATCAGAGCTTCCATCCACCTTGGGTAACCGCGAGCTAGTCTCATGTCTAATGTTCTATGCAATGAAATACAAAATTGAAAAAATCCTGTTAATATTTACTAAGTTCAATGTTCTGTATAAGGATTTAATTGCAACTGTGCTATTGATACTCGATAGTGATCTTTATATCAAACACCAATGTGTATAACATTTCAATTAGTGGCATGTTTGACCCATCGAGGGACACTTTGCCAAAGGCCTGTGACTGTCCTGTAGTAGAGCATGGCTTGCTACTTTTCTGCATGCTCTCATCTACGTTTAACGCTTGCAGTTCTTTCCTTGGAGGATTTTTTTCTCATTGGTTCATTTTTGATGTTGAATGCTAGTAGCAGATTTATGCACTTGTTTTTGATGGCACAGTCCCAGTGTGAACAGAACATCCTGCAGCTGATGAGTCTGAGCTCTCTGCCTCTTGCCCTGCAGTGGCTACCAGGGTCCAATACACAGCACCACCAGGGGTTCCCTGAGATAGACCTTTGTCCAGCCATGGCCCATCTCAGAATGGGCAACCAGGCAACAGGTAGGGAGCGGGGGGAGAGAAAGACAGTATGGAACAGCTCTGGAAATTGGTTTTAGAATTTCTGCACTGAAACCTCCCTGCCCTGCTTTGTGAGGCTGAGAGGTCTCATAGTGGTGTCAGCTCTCAGTGCTGCTCCTTCCCGTGACTGAAGAGCCCTGAACAACTACCCCAGGAATCCATGGAGAAAGGACTGAGCATGGCCCAGTAATAGAAAAGCGAAGCAGACTGCCCCACAGTTGCAATGCCCTCCCTGCCTGTAGCCACCTGGCTGAGCCCTGTGTTTGCACAAGCTAGATGAAGCCTGTAAAGCCCTTTCAGGCAAGCGGGCATTGCAAAGAGACAGGCCCGGAGCCTTCTCTGTGGCCCTGGGCACTGTGAGCCTGTGGGGACTGGGCAGGACCCGGGGGTGCCCACCACTTAACTCATTCTGCAGTGTGCACCAGCTTGGCTGTGCCAGATTGGTGAGTGATCGGCCCATCCACATTCTCCTCGGATCCCAAAGCACCTCCGTCCAAGAAGCTTGGGCTCCACACTCTGCTTAGGGCTTGCTGCACTGTCCTCCCATTCTCTCAGCCAGGGGTACCCGAACCTGCCCAAGCCAGGCTTATGTCAGCAGCCTGCCCAAAGGCCAGCATTAACTGGGGCAGAATGAATCCACCCTCCCTGTTAGTAGAGAGGTGCCACTGACAGAGACTACAGGTCCCAGTGTGCAATGCTCTGTCTTGGAGCTAGAAATGGTTGCCACCATGGGCCTTGTTGTCTTGAAAGAGGCACTTCGGCCATCCTTGCAGAACAGCAGGCACCAAGTGATCCCATATATGGTTCCAGGCACAGATGGTTGGAACGAGCACCAGCATCTGCACTGTTCTGGGTTGGGTACCTGAGGAGTGGCTGGAGCTGCTGCACATTGACACTGGGTGACCTGCCAACCCAGACTCTCTCTGCATTGCAGAGACCTTCACACCCCAGAGGGGAGCCCTCCAGGGCTGTGACACCCGTGCTGCAGCGGGGAGGAACCCCAGGCTCTGCAGACAGCTGCTGAGATCCGAGCCATGAGGCCCTGATTCGATGGAGACCATGGAAAGGAATGGGACCCACCCCCCATTATTGATCCTCATGGGACCCGGGAGGGTGCAGCTGATACCCCACGTCTGAGGTCAGGGAGCATGGAGGGATGTTGCAGAAGCTGCATGTTTCTGGGATCATGTGCAGGCTCAGAGCAGTGTTCTGCCTGGGCATGGCATGGGGGTGGGTCAGCACAAGCTGTGGATCTGTGCAGATCACTGTGGCCTTGTCTACAGGGGGTGGGTATCTTGACAGGTAGCACTGCTGTTGGCTGCTCAGTGGCTGGTGTGAATCGGACCATTGGACTCATTCTAGTTGACTGCAGCCAACTGCTTGCAGTGCCATAGTCACTGACTGAGCCCCTGGGAGGTATATCGGCACAGAGGCCATGTTCTGATGGCCATGGAGGCTGTTCTCCTCTCGCCATGCAGGGCTCCCTGCTGGAGGCTCCAGCACATGGCGGGAGTGCTGAGGGGGTGGGGAGGTTGCACCATGGCTTCCCAGGTCACATCAGCTCCCAGGATAGAGGGCATCCACTTCTAGAGCTCTTGATGCAGCATCTTTCACCAGCACCACACTCATTGTAAGCCAAGGCTGGCCCAGCACTTGGAGCGTCACTGTCGCCGGGGGACTGGGAGTCAGTCCCTCCCCAGCTGTACCAGGAGCATGTCCCGTCCCACCTGCTGCTTAGATGCTGCAGCTCAGACAGGAGGCAAAGCCAGGCCCCTGGCCTAGGTGTGCCAGAGTGAGGGGGACAGAGCCCTTTGCCTGGCCAGGCTGTCGGAGAGTGCAGAACAGCAGCCCCCCAGGTCAGAGCTTAGCAGGGTTAGCCTGCCCAACATGGCACTGCAGACATGGCCACACTGCAGTTGGCAGGCAGGCAGTTAGTCATGGACCAAGTACAGCTGCTGGGCACTACGCCTGCTGATCTGCACTGGCCACACTCGTGGGCAGCATGGTGCCAGCCCAGCAGGTGATGCAGAACAGAGAGATCTCACTCTCTTAACATCCCGCCCATCCTGGGCAGTGCCCAGGTGTGCCCACTCTCAGTCTTGGCTGCCAGGGGCTCGCTTGGGGTACTGGTTTAGGTAGAAGAGTCAGCTAGTCCTGAACACAGAGCCTCGCTCTTGAGCTCCTGCTGTTTTGCGCCTTCGAAGGGGGCAAGCATGATTGTCCTTGCCCCAGGCAGCAGGGCCCTCTAGGGTGATTTCCCCCCAATGACAAGTGCATAGTCTGCATATGCTTCTCCAGGGCTCTAGCTGGACTCTTGCCCTCCGCTGGTTTGCTCAGCAGTGGCTGCACCAGCCCCCTCCATTTCTGCCATGTAAATAGTTGTACAGTGTGGAATCTCCAGTGGTACTGACAACAAAACCCAGCAAGGCCACGGAGTGCCTCTCGCTGCCCAGCACACTGGCCACACATCTGTGGTGGGCTCGCTGCGCTGACCACTCTTGCCGTCCCCTCCCCGCGCTCACATTCCTGGGGGCTTTCCTTTGCATTGGTTTTTGGAGTGGGGAAGGGATGCTGTACAAAGCTCAAACAAAAGAACAAATTGCCAGTTGTAAGTGCAATGACCTTGTGAATGGTGTGTCGTCCTGCTGTGCTCTGTGAGAACATGTATTTCAGTGTGCCACCTCCCGTATTGTGACTCCCTCCGAGACGTTGCCCTACAAGGTATTTCTGTGGGAACAGAATAAAAGGACTTGATAGAAATCAGAGGATGCCATGACTTGATCTGTACCAAGTGAGATTACACAGCAAAATGGGGCTGGAGCACACTGAGGAGAGCCGGTCAGCCCAGAAAGTGACAGGCACTAGCAACTAGCAGCTGCTGGATTGAGTTGAATGGGCATGGCCAGCAGCACTGGGGTCCCCAGTGAGCAAGTCTGGGTTCAGCCGGGTTTGGTGGGACAATGGCTTTGCCTCCGAGCACAGCTGTGTTCATTGTGGGACAGGTGGGGAGCAGAGTTGCCTGCATCCCTGCTCTGCTGGATCCAAGCCGCAGCCTGATGAGGCTATGTCTATACTACCGCGGTAAGTCGACCTATGTTACGCAATTCCAGCTACCTGAATAACGTAGCTGGAGTTGACGTACCTTAGGTCGAGTTACCAGGGGTCTACACCGCGGGGGGGTCAATGGGAGAAAAATGGAATGGGTTACCTAGGGAGGTGGTGGAATCTCCTTCCTTAGACGTTTTTAAGGTCAGGCTTGACAAAGCCCTGGCTGGGATGATTTAGTCGGGGATCGGTCCTGCTTTGAGCACGGGGTTGGACTAGATGACCTCCTGAGGTCCCTTCCAACCCTGATATTCTATGATTCTATGACTTACCTTCTCTTCTCATCAGGGTAGAGTATAGGGGTCAACTGGGGAGCGATCTGCTGTCGATTTCGCAGGTATTCACTAGACCCACTAAATTGACCGTTGGTGGATCGATCTCAAAGCTTTTAGCCCCACTGTAGTGTAGACATAGCCTGATGAGTCACAAGGCACTCTTGGCTAAGGGGCTGGCTACCGGGTTCGAGGAGACTGGCTGTCATGGAGTTACAGGCTGGGTGCTCTGGAACTGCCCTGAATGAAGTCAGGCAGGACTCTGGAGCAGCGTGTCTCCCCTCAGGGCCACTCTCTCCAGGGCAGCCTGCTCGCCTTCAGCACCTCCTGTGTCTGACCTCGGAGCATTCAGCTCCCTGTGAGCTCCCCTACAGCAAGTCCCCCTGGATGGGCCCTGCACAGCACTTCACAATCAGCAGTGACTCCGCCAGCGTAGTGAAATAGAAGTATTCATTAGTTGACAAGAACACAGCGTAGAGCAGAGCTTGTTAGCACTTGTGATCAGTTGGATCACAGAAACCCCCTTTGGGACTGCCACTTGATGTGTCTAGACTATCTCTGAGCCTGTTGTCCCTGCCAGATTGGGACTTCAGTACCTTGCCTGGTTTGAGCCAGGCACTTGGATCTTGCTGCAAACATAGATCCAAGTCTGAACCACGTCCCCCACAAGCTGCAGGCTTAATTGAAAACAGCTTAAGAACTGCTCCTTTCTCCAGCACTCAGATGCCCAGCTACCAATGGACTCCAAACCCCAAAAAAATCCAATTTACCCTGCCCCCCAGCTATTAATACATATTCTGGGTTAAGTAAAAAGTGATTTTATTAAATACAAAAAGTAGGATTTAAGTGGTTCCAAGTAATAACAGACAGAACAAAGTAACATAAAAAAACAAGCAAAATAAAACACGTAAGTCTATGCCTCATACAGTAAGAAAACTGAATATAGGTAAATCTCACCCTCAGTGATTTTCAATAGGCCTTTTTTTCACTGACTTAAGACCTTCCTAGTCTGGGCCCAATCCTTTCCCGTGGTACAGTCCTTGTTCCTGCTCAGGTGGTAGCTAGGTGATTTCTCATTACTGCAGCCACTTTTTTTCTGTTCCACTCCCTTTTATAGCTTTGGCACAAGGCGGGAATCTTTTGTCCCTCACTGGGTTCCCACCCTCCTTCTCAATGGAAAAGCACCAGGTTAAAGATGGATCCCAGGTCAGGTGACATGGTCACATGTCACTGTAAGACTTCATTACCCGCTTGCCAGCACACAGGTGTACAGGAAGACTTACAAGTAAATAGAGCTATCTACAGTCACTTGTCCTGGTTGAAGGGAATCACCATTAATGGCCCAAGCCAGCATTAATGGCCCACACTTTGCATAATTACAATAGGATCTTAGAGTTATATTTCATATTTCTAGTTTCAGATACAAGAATGATGCATTTATACAAATAGGATGAGCACACTCAGTAGATTATAAGCTTTGTAATGCTATCTTACAAGACACTGGGCATGAAGCATATTCCAGTTACATTATATTCACACTCATTAGCATATTTTCATAATATCATATGGAGTGCGTCAGAGACATAAAGCAGGAAGTTACAGAAAACTCCATCTTGGGGGGAATCCAGACCCTTCGGCTGTTCCAGCGTGTCTCAAGCCAGGAGACTGACTAGCCTCCAGCAGCCTGACCTTAGTGCTTTGTGTCTTTTCCAGGCAAAAAGGTAACCTGGTCTCCACCTCTGTCCTTATTCCAACTTGTCGCAGCTGGCTGGCTCCTGGTAGAGGGGGTCCTGGCCATCAGTTACCAGGTTACAAAGTGTGCGACCATCAGGGCCAGATCCAGCCTGTGGGCCCGGAGCTGTTAGATTTTGTTGGGCCCCTGTATACAACTCTTTTTCCTGGGATGGAGTTTGGTGCAGGAGGGGTCTGGGGCAGGGGATTGGTGTGCAGGAGGGGGTGCAGGGTTCTGGGAGGGAGTTTGGCTGCAGGGATTCTGACTTGGTGCAGGAAGGTATGCAGGGTCTGGGAGGGAGCTTGGGTGTAGGAGGGGATTCTGACCTAGGGCAGGGGATTGGGGGTGAAGGATGGGGTGCAATGGGAGCCAATGGGATGGTGCTGGGGGCAGCGCACAGAGCTCCTCCCTCCTCTAGGGGCCGCAGAGACTTGTCAGCAGCTGGCTGTTTCCGGGAGCGGTGTGAGGCCATGGCAGGCAGCCTACCTGAGCTCTCCTTTTAGTGCCCTGGAGAGCACCGACTGTGATTTATTTTTCCTGAGCCCCCTTTGAGCCTGTAACACAGGGGAAACACACAGTATTCATGAAAAACATTAAGAAAAAACCCTCCCACTTTGTCACATCTCTCCCCCTTTGAGTTTGAACTGAGCAAGGTCAGTTTAGCCAGTGACCTGGGGAACTTCAGGCCCCCGTCTCTTCATGACAAAGCATCAGCTATAACATTGGCACTGCCACTCACATAGACCACCTCCATGTCATAATCCTGGAGCACCAGACTCCACCTCAGGAGTTTGGCGTTGCCCCCTTTCATCAGCGCAGCAGCAGGGACGAGTGGTCAGTGTACATAGTGAAGCACCATTCAACTAGATAATGACCGCAGCTTTTTAAGGGCCCACACCAGGGTGAGGCATCCCTTCTGTAGACCACATAGCTCTGCTCCAGGAGCAGCAGCTTCCTGCTCAGGTACACGATGGGTGTCTCTCCCCCTTTGCATCAATTTGCATCAGCACTGCACCCAGCCCAGTGTCTGAGGCATCACTGAACACCGTGAAGAGTTTGTCAAAGACTGGGCTTACCAGAACTGGGCACTTGACCAGAGCCTTCTTCAGAGCACAGAGTGCTTAGTCCAGACCACTTTATCTGGCTTTCCCTTTTTACATAGCTCAGTGATGGGAGCATATAGCGACCTAAAATGAGGTACAAACCTGCCATCCCCATAAAGGCCTGGACCTGTTTCTTAGTCTTGGGAGTGGGCCAGTCTCTGAGCACCCCAACCTTGGATGGCTCTGGCTTTAGGCAGCCACTCCCCACCTTGTGGCCCAGGTACGACACTTCTGCCAGCCCACCCTTTTCAGCTTTAACAGTCAGTCCTGGATCGCAGACATGACCCAGCACCCCCTTCACCAAGGATATATGAGCCTCCCATGTCTGGCTAAAGTTATAGATATCATCAATGTATGCTAGGGCAAAGCAAGTCCTCCATCCCACTCAGTAATTGATCAATCCGGCCCTGGGAGGTGGCAGGTGCCCTCTTGAGGGTGAAAGGCAGGACGAAGAACTCATAGAGTCCCAGAGGAGTGATAAAAGCAGATTTCAATCTGGCATCTGGCTCCAAAGGCACCTGCCAGTAAACCTTGATGAAATCCACAGTTACCAAGCTCCCCACAACTTGTCTAGGAGCTCGTCAGGCCGAGGCATGGGTTTGGCATCGAACGCGGTGATGGCATTGAGATTCCACACAGAACCAGATAGACGCGTCCTTCTTGGGTACCAGCACCACGGGCAGGCGCTGGGGCTGAAGGACGGCTGGATCACCCCTAAAGCCAGCATGTCTCTGACCTCTCACGCCAGTGGGACAGCTAAGTTAGTGAGGGAGGCAGAGGATAGCTGGTCAGAGAGGGGAATTGATTCCAGAGGAAGGTTGGCCCCTGTCACAGAGAAGCGCTCCACTAGGTGATCTTCCCTCTTCTTCTCCCACTGGCCACGTACAGCCAGCAGCAACTTCTGCATGTCACAGTACGGCTTTATCATGTTGACCTGGTACCCTTGGTGGCTGAGAGACCAGTTGGACAGTTCCACATAGTTCACCTCATTCAGCTGTTTGATACCCTTAAAGGGCCCATCCCAGGCGGCTTGTAGCTTATTCTTCAGCACTGGGATGAGAACAATCACGTGGTCCCCGGTGGCATAGGAGCGAGCCTGGTCCCCGGTCGCATAGGAACGAGCCTGCGCTGAGTGGTTGTACCTTGGACCCGAGCTAGGCTCTCCCTGGCCAGACCCATGAGCTCAATGAGCTTTTCCCGGAAAGTTAGTATGTACTCCAAAACTGATTCCTCATTAGGAGAAGCCTTCCCCTCCCATTCATCCCTCACTAAGTCCAGAAGTCCCCTCACTCTCCTCCCACAGAGCAACTCGAAAGGGGAGAACACCATAGATTGCTGGGGTAAGTCTTGATATACAAACAGCAGGTGGAGTAAATCCAGTCCTGCAGATGCTGGTCGATAAAAGTCTTCAGAATAATTTTGAGGGTCCCATTAAACTTCTCCACCAGCCGGTTAAACTGAGGGTGATATGCAGAGGCCCAGGTGTGCTGGACCCCACATTTTGCCCACAAGCACTGGAGCAGGGCAGGAGTTGCGCCACATCACATGATTTGCTGCCCCAACACCAACACCCTGGCAGGGCTAGTGCCATGCCCCCCTGTGACATTCTATACCTTGGAGGAGCATACTATAACTCCATATTCCTCATTTTCATATAATCATGATCTTACATATAAAGCATGCTTTGTATGGTATCAGAGGAAAGGTTACGATCTGCTGAAGGTCATTTCTCTATCCATACATGTGAAGTTATGAGAACTGTGTTTTATGGTTCTCTCTAAAACATGCTGTAAATTGGGGAGGCAGTCCTATTAGTTCCCCAGAGGCAACAGAAAAGAATGTAACCAACACTTGGGTGGAGTTTCAAACAACCCATCAACAACCATTGTCCAGCAAGGGAGCTACAATTCAATGACTCACCTGCATGAAACCATCCAGGAGAATTGCTCAACCTTGCCTGGAGACTCAGCAATGCCCCCAGACATCCCTGGACTTGTGTTCTACAAGCACATGTACTGAGGGTATAAAACAGACACACAGGCCACGCACTGGGCCTTTTCCTGCTGCCACTCATGCTGCAAGCAACTAAGGGCTTGTCTACACTGGTACTTCACAGCGCTGCAACTTTCTCTCTCAAGGGGGTGAAAAAACACCCCCACACACATTTGCTGCAAGTTTCACCGCTGTAAAGTACCAGTGTAGACAGTGAACCAACGATGAGATTGGCCGAGATTTAAGGAACAAACCTGTAAATTAAGGACTGCAATATCCATTGGGGTGAGAAGAACTGCTTAAGCTAGTTGCTGCCCAGTCTAACAGGGTTGAGAGTTTAGACTGTGTGCTTATATTTTATTTCTTTTGGTAACTAACTCTGACTTTTTGCCTATCACTTAATATAATTTAAAATCTAACTTTTATCATCAATAAATTTGATTAATTGTTTATCTTTACCCATGAGTTTGTATGACGTGTGGGGCAAATCTGCTCAGGTTTTGCAAAGGTTGGTATATATCCACTTTCCATTGTAGAAGAGGTGAACCAATTACTAAATTTCCACAGGCCATCTTGCGCAATACAAGACGCTATATTCCTGAGGTACAGTGCTGGGGGGATTTGGCTCCTATGCCTTTCTCTGTGTGATTCATGAATGGCTCTGGGAGCATTCATGCACATAGGTGTGTGGGGCTCCACATGCTACTGGGCGGAGTGATCAGAGCTCTTGGAGGGGTTTGCTGCTGGTCACTAGAAAGGCATTGTGAGAGACAGCCCAGGCTGGAGAGAGTTAAAGGTCCTGGGCTGCACCCCGGGAGACAGACCGTCACAAACACCCCATTGTCCCCCCCCACACCAGCACCTTGGAAGGGCTAGAAAAATATCCCCTGCCCTGCTTCCCCACACCAACCACTGAGCAGGGCTAGTGCTGCAGCTACACCTGCTCCGAGCACATTGAGACTGTCCTGTAGTAGGTTACGTCTGCGTATTCGTCTGTCTCTGTACCACATGTGGACTGGTCCTGGCTGAGGTGGATGGTGGGATGGAAATTGTTGAAATCATGGTGGAATTTCTCAAGGGCTTCTTTTCCATGGGTCCAGATGATGAAGATGTCATCAGTGTAGCGCAAGTAGAGTAGGGGCGTTAGGGGATGAGAGCTAAGGAATCATAGAATCATAGAATATCAGGGTTGGTAGGGACCTCAGGAGGTCATGTAGTCCAACCCCCTGCTCAAAGCATTGTTCTAAGTCAGCCATAAAAATGTTGGCATACCATTGGGCCATGCGGGTACCCATAGCAGTGTCGCTGACTTGAGGGTATATATTGTCCCCACTTTCTGCCACATGCTGCAGTACTGCTTCCTTGGCCTGCTGTCCTTGGGAAGTCACAGTGTAAGGTCCCTGCACAGGTTTCTAAGAATGCTGATTTGGTGTTCTGCCATTATCATTTGTAGAGCCTGTGTCAAGCTGGCTTGCAAAGTGTTAGTACCAACTTCAGGGCAGACGGTTAAAACCAGGGCACAAACCCCACATTGGTGAAATCTAGTTATAGAACTCACAACCAACCAATACCAAATGTAAACTCCTCAGGCACTGTAACAGTCTAAGCATTGCCACCCAGGGAAGCCTGCCTTTGTGATAGATAGTCCCTTACACCAAGAATCACAGGAATATTCAGGTTTCTCCCAGTCCCAAAGGATCGGTCACTTACCCCAGTCAATTGCACTTCAGATCTCACATCAAAATTCAACATCTGTAGCTAATCCTGTAATAAACTATATACAGATTTATTAAAAACAAAACAAGGAAGTTATTTATGAGATTAAAGCAGGTAAGCATATATACAATTGAGTTACAATTTTAAGTTTCAAAAGGTAGAAGTTTCTATAATAAGCAAGATCTATAGATCCTTTAGGGCTAACCCAGACTGAGCAGTTAGGGATCCCTGTGCTTAGAAAACCTTGTCCCCCAGAATCCAAGGAGCATTGAGATACAGTTCCTTCTTCTTAGAGATTTTTATTCCTTTTCCCCTGTGTGCTTTTAGCTGTGATCTCATCTGATGGGAGAAATCAGAAGAACATAAAAATGGCCATACTGGGTCAGACCAAAGGTCCATCTAGCCCAGTATCCTGTCTGCCGACAGTGGCTAATGCCAGGTGTCCCAGACGGAATGAACAGAACAGGTAATCATCAAGTGATACATCCCCCATCGCCCATTCCCAGCTTCTGGCAAACAGAAGCTAGGGACACCATCCCTGCCCATCCTGACTAATAGCCATTAATGGACCTATCTTCCAGGAACTTATCTAGTTCTTCTCTGATTCCAGTTATATTTTTGTCCTTCACAACATCCTCTGGCAAAGAGTTCCACACATTGTCTGTACATTGTGTGAAGAAATACTTCCTTCTGTTTGTTTTAAACCTGCTGCCTATTAATTTCATTTGGTGACCCCTAGTTCTTGTGTTATGAGAAGGAATAAATAACAATTCCTTATTTGCTTTCTCCACACCAGTCATGATTTTATAGACCTCAATCATATCCCCCCTTAGTTGTCTCTTTTCCAAGCTGAAAAGTCCCAGTCTTATTAATCTCTCCTCATACGGAAGCCGTTCCATACTCCTAACCACTTTCATTGCCCTTTTCTGAACCTTTTCCAATGCCAATATATCTTTTTTGAGATGGGGCATCCACATCTGAACACAGTATTCAAGATGTGGGCGTACCATGGATTTATATACAGGCAATACGATATTTGTTGTGTTATTATGTATCCTTTTCTTAACGATTCCCAACATTCTTAATGATTCCCAACATCACTTTTTTGACTGCTGCTGCACATTCGTGGATGTTTTCAGAGAACTATCCATGATACCACAGAAGAAAGATCTGGGCGTCAACCGCTAATTTAGACCCCATCAGTTTATATGTATACATGGGATTATGTTTTCCAATGTGCATTACTTTGCATTTATCAACATTGAATTTCATCTGCCATTTTGTTGCCCAGTTACCCAGTTTTGAGAGATCCTTTTGTAGCTCTTCACAATCTGCCTGGGACTTAACTATCTTGAGTAGAGGATGCCCAGAGGGAATTCGAATGATGGGGATTTTGTCTGAGAACAAGCAGTGTCTGGGAACAAGCAATGACCCCACCCCCACCCAGAGGCAGGGGACGGTGCTAATCACCAGAAAGGGTCCCGCTTTGAGATCCAGAGGGACAACCTCTACCGGGGTGGTCAAAGACCCCCCAGACACAGGAAGACCTCTGAGAGATGCTGGTTCTGTGAAGGCTATGCTGTGGCCTCCTGCACTTGGCCCACTTGATGCCCTGGGTGGTATACCTTGGGAGAAAATACCCTCCAAAGGCTGGCCCGATGGTTCTTCTAGCCAGGCATCCACCAGGAGGTACAGTAGAACCTCAGAGTTACAGACACCTCGGGAATGGAGGTTGTCCATATCTCTGAAGTGTTCGTAACTCTGAACAAAGTATAGTTCAGGCTCCAGATCCAGCGGCTGACACTGCAGGCCAGGCTTCAGCAGCAGCTGAGAGCTCCCTACTCAGCCCCAACATGAGTTTGCAAGCTTGTCCCCCTCCTGGCAGAGGGGGGGAGTGTGTGTGTGTGTGTGTGTGTGTGTGTGTGAGTAGTGCGTCCCCTTCCTGGCCAGAGAAGGGGGGTAAAAACAGTGCATCCCCCTCCCAGTTGTGGGAGGGGAGGGAGGATTGAATGCAGTGCAGACCCCAGCACTGCTCCTGCTCTGCTGGCTGGTTCCAGCTGCCTTGGGCTGGCAGCATAGCGTCCCGCCGTAAGTGGCTGCCCTGCGCATGGGGGTGAGGATGGGGACAGACTGCCCAGATTTGCCTACCTTTAAGATGCAATACGAGCACAGTACAGTATTTTATTGTTTTTATTTTTTTGGTCTCTGCTGCTGCCTGATTGGTTGATTTCAGTTTCACTTGGTGTCCGGTTGACCAGTCAAGTCTATAACTCTGGAGTCCATATCTTTGCAGTTCTGTTGTAAAGGATTACCGTGCCTCTTGCCCAGAGTGCCAGCAGCCTGACCGAAGGGAGTACCCAAGGCACCCCTCATCCCCTTACCTGTGATAGGGGTCCCATTTGAATGTATCAGCCTGGACCTGGTGGCGCCGATGAAAAGGAACGGGGTGGGAAACTGCTACATTCTGGTGGTTATTGACTATGCCACTGGTACCCCAAAGCTGTCCCTTTGTGGAAAGCTACAGCACCTAAGATCTCCGACGAGCTAGTGAAAGTCTTCACCAGAATGGGGATACCATAAGAGATCCTAACTCAGCAGGGTACAAACGTGGTATCCTGTCTGAGGGCTGAATTAGAACTTTGTTCCTGTGTCTGCAAGATATATATGTACTTGCTTTCCACATTTAGGCAGCATTTGTGAGGAGAGGCTGAGGGAACTGGGATTATTTAGTCTGCAGAAGAGAAGAATGAGGGGGGATTTGATAGCTGCTTTCAACTACCTGAAAGGTGGTTCCAAAGAGGATGGATCTAGACTGTTCTCAGTGGTAACAGATGATCGTACAAGGAGTAATGGTCTCAAGTTGCAATGGGGGAAGTTTAGGTTGGATATTCGGAAAAATCTTTTTCACTAGGAGGGTGGTGAAGCACTGGAATCGGTTACCTAGGGAGGTGATGGAATCTCCTTCCGTAGAGGTTTTTAAGGTCAGGCTTGACAAAGCCCTGGCTGGGAAGATTTAGTTGGGGATCGGTCCTGCTTTGAGCAGGGGGTTGGACTAGATGACCTCCTGAGGTCCCTTCCAACCCTGATGAAAAGGGATTTTATAGCTACTGGCTGGCTGGGTGTCCATAAGAGAGCTATCCCCCACTTCATTTATCACAGCACACAATGCAGGGTTTGGCTTCCTCCCCAAGAGCCAAGGAAATGTTCTGATATTTTTTCAGTGAAAAATGAATTTTTTTCTTAAAATTTCCTTTAATTTTATTTTTTTTAAAATAAAAAATGTTTAAATATTGTCAGTCAAAACAATGGATTGGATTTTGTTGAAACAAAACATTCTGACTGACTTGAAACAAAATTTTTGATTCAATGAAAATTTAAAAAGAAATTGTTTTTGGTTTGACTCAAAGCAGTTGCCCCCTCTCCATTTCTAGAATTCCCAGCAAAATGAAAAATCCATCATTTACTCAGCTCTGCTCACAACACACCCAAATTCACTCACCCAGCATCCCATAGTGGGGCTCCAGCCTGTGAGCTCTTGTTTGTCTTACTGGTGCTAGGAATGCAGTATTTGAAAATCAGTATATTTTCAACAAGCCACTGAGGCAGAAGTCAAAACACAATTGCTCATTTGACCTGATATACAACTGTACAGGAGATGTAAGTCTATTTTTTCATTGATAAAGAAATCATGTATAGTTGTTAGTTTTCATTTGAATCGATCCCAGTCCCGCAATGTAATTTACTCTGTAATTAAGTGTTCTTTAACTAGATTTATTCGAGACAGCTAGCTGGGCTTATCTTCAACAGTCCACGCTATCAGGATGTATTTCTTAGCCAATGTTACCAATAGTAAAAAGAGCTTTGCACATTGTCTGTCTGTCCAGCAACAGTCCTGGAATAATGCCTGGGACCTTTCTCTGGAACATCATACACGGGGGGTTCACAAATTTCATTCACAATGAAGCACTATCACAGCACAGGGAGGAGACATGTTGCTGGTTCCCATTCCCCTCAGTCAGATGGTTGTGTCTTACATACCTCATTGTCTACTTCTGATGGAATAGCTAGAGCTGGTCAGAAAAAGTTTGGAGTTTCTCTGTGGAAAATTTTGACTTAATCAAAACACTCGAATCCCAGAAAACCAAAAAATGTTGGCAGAAAACTGACACAACAGACAAATGTCACTTGAAAAGAAAAACAAACAAAAAGCGTGGTTGGTTTTCTAATAATAATTAGGGCTGTCGATTAATCGCAGTTAACTCACTCAGAAAAATTAACTGCGATTAAAATAATTAATCGCGATTAATTGCACTGTTAAACAATGGAATACCAATTGAAAGGTATTAAATATTTTTGGATGTTCTACATTTTCAAATATATTCATTTCTATTACAACACAGAATACAAAATGTACAGTGCTCACTTTATATTTTTTATTACAAATATTTGCACTGTAAAAATTATAAACAAAACAAATAGTATTTTTCAATTCACCTCACAAGTACTGTAGTGCAATCTCTATCGTGAAAGTGTAACCTACAAGTGTAGATTTTTTTTTTGGTTACATAACTGCACTCTCAAACAAAACAATGTTAAAGTTTAGAGCCCACAAGTGCACTCAATCCTACTTGTTCAGCCAATCACTAAGACAAACAAGTTTGTTTTCATTTATGGGAGATACTGCTGCCTGTTTCTTATTTACAATGTCACCTGGAAGTGAGAACAGGCGTTCGCATGACACTTTTGTAGCCGGCGTTGCAAGGTATTTACGTGCCGATATGTTAAACATTTGTATGCACCTTCATGCTTCAGCCACCATTCCGGAGGACATGCTTCTATGCTGATGATGTTCGTTAAAAAAATAGTGTGTAAATTAAATTTGTGACTGAACTCCTTGGGGGAGAATTGTATGTCCTCTGCTCTGTTTTACCCGCATTCTGCCATATATTTAATGTTAAAGCAGTCTTGGATGACCCAACACATGTTTGATTTACGAAAACTGTCACTGCAGATTTGACAAAATGCAAAGAAGGTACCAATGTGATATTTCTAAAAATAGCTACAGACCTCAACCCAAGGTTTAAGAATCTGAACTGCTGTCCAAAATATGAGAAGGACAAGGTGTGGAGCATGCTTTCAGAAGTCTTAAAAGAGCAATACTCAGATGCGGAAACTACAGAACCCAAACCACCAGAAAAGAAAAAGGTGGCATCTGACTCAGATGATGAAAATAAACATGCATCGGTCCGCTCTGCTTTGGATCATTATCGAATAGAACCCGTTGTCAGCATGGATGCATGTCCTCTGGAATGGTGGTTGAAGCATGAAGGGACATATGACTCTTTAGCGCATCTGGCATGTAAATATCTTGCAACGCCGGTTACAACAGTGCCATGCGAACACCTGTTCTTACTTTCATGTGACATTGTAAACAAGAAGTGGGCAGCATTATCTCCTGCAAACGTAACCAAACTTGTTTGTCTTAGTGATTGGCTGAAGTAGGACTGAGTGGACTTGTAGGCTCTAAAGCAGTGGTTTTCAAACTTTTTTTTTCTGGCGACCCAGTTAAAGAAAATTGTTAGTGCCCGCGACCCAACGGTGATGAGGGTTTTGGGGTGTGGGAGAGGCTCAGGGCTGGGGCCGAGGGTTGGAGTGCGGGGGTGGGGGCTCTGGGGTGGGACCAGGAATGAGTGGTTCAGGGTATGGGAGGGGGCTCTGGGCTGGGGCAGGGGGTTGGGGTGCGGGAAGGGGTCAGGGCTCTGGGCTGGGAGTGCAGGCTCTGGGGTGGGCCCAGGGATGAGGAGTTTGGGGTGCAGGAGGGGGCTCTGGGTTGGGGGGGGCTCAGGGCTGAGGCAGGGGGTTGGGGTGCAGGGGTTCAGGCTTACCTCAGGCGACTCCCGGTCAGCAGTGCAGCAGGGATGCTAAGGGAGGCTTCCTGCCTGTCCTGGCACCGCAGACCGTGCTGCACCCTGGAAGCAGCCAGCAGCAGGCCCAGTTCCTAGGCAGAGGCTCTCACCCACAGGCACCAACCCCCACAGCTCCCATTGTCTGGTTCCCAGCCAACACGAGTGCGGAGCCAGTGCTCAGGGCAGGGGTAGCGCACGGAGCCCCGTGTCCCCCCTGCCTAGGGGCCGGATCTGCTGCTGGCTGCTTCTGGGGCGCAGTGCGGGGTCAGAACAGATAGGAACTAGCCTGCCTTAGATGAGCTGCACCACCGACGGGACTTTTAATGACCCATCGGCAGTGCTGACCAGAGCCACTGCGACCCAGTGCCTTCCATTCCACAACCCAGTACTGGGTCCCAACCGCAGTTTGAAAACCACTGCTCTAAAGTTTTACGTTATTTTATTTTTGAATGCAGTTATTTTTTGTACATAATTCAACATTTGTAAGTTCAACTTCCATTATAAAGAGATTGCACTACAGTACTTATATTAGGTGAATTGAAAATACTATTTCTTTTCTTTATTACGGTGTAAATATTTGTAATCACAAATAAATATGAAGTGAGCACTGTGTACTTTGTATTCTATGTTGTAATTGAAATCAATAAATGTGAAAATGTATAAAACATCCAAAAATATTTAAATAAATGGTATTCTATTATTGTTTAACAGTGCACTTAATCGTGCGATTAATTTTTTAATTACTTGACTGCCCTAATAATAATAAAACAAAATTGAAAATGTTCAAGAAAAAAAGGCACTTTCTGCAAAAATTGTAATTTCATCAACTCCCCCATGAGTTTTCCATAGAAATTTTTTTTGACAGAAAATGTTCAACCAGCCCTAGAAGCACTGCTCCTCATCCAACACACAGCAGTTTCTTTGCATGTTCACTTTTCAACTGCATAGAACCACAGTGGGTCTGTCTACATTGGAATAAAAGACCTGCAGCATGGCCACAGCTGGCCTGGGTCAGCTGACTTGGGCTCGCAGGGCTAAAAAAGCTGTGTAGATATCAAGGCTCAGGCTGGAGCCTGGGCGCAGGAACCCTTGCCCCTGAATGTGGTATAAGTGACAATTTATCAATTAAGTCCAGTTTGTGTAGGTGGCCAGATAGACTGGAGAGTCTAAGGGGACTGTCTGTGACTCCATAGTAAGACTGTTATAGTTCATGTTTGCTACTCGCTTGGCAAAATTAATTATAGAACACACCATATCCGTCCTGTTTTCGACAGGGCGGCCACCTGCATGTGTATGGCCTGGGATTGCCTGCTGTCAGCCCATGGAGTCCCAAGCCAAGTCACCAGAGCTATCATCTACAAGTACATCCCCATAGACAACTAGCCTTGGCTCCTGGCATCAGCCCTGACAGCAGCTGCCCTAGCAACCTGTATGGGTTTATTAGGTGATCTTCATACTACATGGATGAACTCAAAGGTTATCTCCCCCTCTCCGACCCATCTGCAATAAAGAGACCTCTATTTATGTGCTAATTGAGGGCTTGTCTACATTGGGGTTTAAACCAGGTCAAATCAAGTTAATCTGGTTTGAAAACACTTGGTACACATAGAATCATAGACGATAAGGGTTGGAAGAAACTTCAGGCAGTCATCTAGTCCAACCCTGTGCTCAAAGGAGGACCAACCCCATCTAAATCATCCCAGCCAGGGCTTTGTCAAGCCGGGCCTTAAAACCCGTTAAGGATGGAGGATCCTCACATGACACAATCCATCACCGCACACTAACTCTGCATTTATCTCAAACTGTGCAGTCCTCCTACTGAATTAGTTCGGGCTATTGTTTGTGTGGATGCAACTGCTGCACACCACTTTTTGCATGCCTCCAATGGCTATCCCACAATGCTTTGCAGGCTGACCATTGCTGACCTCTTTACCTGTGTGCTTTCCCCTGCTCTGGAGTCAAGTTCCAGGGATGACACCTCCCTCCTTTAAAAGCTGATGCTGAGAAAGATTGTGTCATTTTGCTCCTGGATCCCAGTATACCATTCTTACAATACAACTGTGATTGCACTCCAAAAGCTCCACACCATGGCTTACATAGCTGCCTGGAGCCGTGCTGAGACCCTGGCTATCATTGCCAACTGGGGAGAAGCATTAGTTCAGGAAGCTCTTGTGGCCAATCACCAGAATAAAACCTTTTTGGGGATATTGCAAAGCAGATGTCCACAACGGATGATGACCAGGATTCCAAGCAATGCCAGAGAAAGAGTAGGTTTCAGAGTGGTAGCCGTGTTAGTCTGTAACAGCAAAAAAAAATGAGTAGTCCTTGTGGCACCTTAGAGACTACATTTATTTCTTAGTATACTGAACTCAACTATCTCATGGTCACTGCTTCCCTTGTTCCCATCCACGTTGCTTCCCCTACTAATTTCCCTTGTTCCCATACACTTTGTTTCCCCCTGTTTGTGAGCATCAGGTCAAGAAGAGCGGTGTCCCCTATTTGGTTCCTTTAGCACTTCCACCACGAAATTGTTCCCGACACTGTTGGGAGAGCACGCTTGTAGTGCTCTCCCAATAGATATAGGGGTGATTGAAGTCTCCCATGAGAATCAGGGCCTGCGATCTAGTAACTTCCGTGAGTTGCCAGAAGAAAACCTCTTCCACTTCATCCCCTGATCTGGTGGTATATAGCAGACTTCCACCATGATATCACCCGTGTTGCTCACACTTCCAAATGTCTAAGCTTAATCCAGAGACTCTCAGGTTTTTCTGCAGTTTCTTCCCGGACTTCTGAGCAGTCATACTGCTCTCCTATATACAATGCAATTGCCCCCCTTTCCTGCCCTGCCTGTCCTTCCTGAACAGTTTATATCCATCCATGACAGTACTCCAGTCATGTGAGTTATCCCACCAAGTCTCTGTTATTCCAATCACATCATAATTCCTTGACTGTGCCAGGAATTCCAGTTCTCCCTCCTTGTTTGCCAAGTTTCTTGTGTTTTTGTATAGGCACTTAGTATAACTCGCTAATCATCCTGCTTTTTCAATCTGAGTGAGGAGGCGTCCCCTCTTGCGCTCTCCTGCTAGTGCTTCCCCACTTACCTCAGGGTTTCTTTTCCGGTCAATCTAGTTGAAAGCCCTCCTCAATAGGTTAGCCAGCCTGCTTGTGAAGATGCTCTTCTCTCCCTTCGTTAGGGGGAGCCCTTTTGTTTTTAGCAATCCTTCTTCTTGGAACACGCTTGATCAAAGAATCCAAAGTCTTCTCTCTGACACCACCTGCGTAGCCATTCGTTAACTTCCACAATTCGACGGGCTTTTCCCGGACCTTTTCCTTCCACAGGATCGACGAGAACACGACCTCAGATTCCTTTATCTTTCTTCCCAGAGACACGTAGTCCGCAGTGATCTGCTCAAGGTCATTCTTGGCAGTACCATTGGTTCCCACGTGGAGAAGCAGGAAGGGGTAGTGATCAAAGGGCTTGATGAGTCTCGGCAGCCTCTCAGTCATATCGTGAATCTTAGCTCCTGTCGAGCAGGACACTTCTTGGTTTTCCCGGTCGGGACGGCAGATAGACGATTCAGCCCCTTAGGAGGCAGTCCCCGACCACCACTACCACTTCTCTTAGGAGTGGTAGTCGTGGAACCAAAACATCCCTAGGACAGTCTCCTTCTGCTCCCGTCCTTCAGAAGTATTATCTAGTCCACTCTCCTCATTAATACCATGAAATAGGTTGCTCACCAATATCTGCATTACTGGTACCTGGATGCTCCTCTACTTCTTCTGGAGGTCACATGCTGCCAAGTTTCTTCACCGTCCTGTCTCCGCTGCGCAGCCTGCTCTGATTCTTTAGAATATTGTGCCCGCAGAAGCATGTCTTGAGGTATGTCCAGGAAATCTTCATTTTCTCTTATGCAATGCACGGTTGATAGTTGTTACACCAGACCTTGAATGGAGATGTCTCAGCTTCCACTTTGTATAGACAAAGTCACTTCTGTCCTGTGGAAGAAAGACAAACGTTACAACCCAAGCAGGTCACAACAGCTGATCGCTCACCAATCATATTACCTTCCTTCTAAGAGCTTCCTCAGCTTTTGCAGTAGCTACTCAGAAGCCTGAAAGATGAAAGCCTCAGTTGGCTCTCCCCTGTTGAACTCCCTCTGTTAGCCTCTCCGCTGTTCGCAACTGACAGGCCCACTCAAGGCCCACCTGGAACAAAGCACTCCCAATTCACTCTTTTCAAACAATCAAGCACATGGTTAAACTGACAAACTGTCCCCGCAACAGAAACTCAGATACTCACTAACACAGTGACGTTGTAGCTCAAATCACAGACTTATATAAAAAGCATCAACCTAATATTGTAATTTGGTCAAAGGTCAAAGCATTCTTGTCTGTGGCGCTTGTGCTGGTCAGCCCTGACTTTGATAAGAATTCTGAATTGCATTAGTCACAGAATTGGGTGCTGTGGTGAAGCAGACAGGGGAGGGCAGCAAGAGGCATCACTTTGTCTTCCTAAGGAAAAAGCTATCCCCTGCCAAACAGAATTATTCTGTCATTATGCCATTGTATGGGCTGTCAAGCAACTAAGGCCTTTCCACTTTAACAGGAGGTTCAGGATTCTGACCATTCACCCTTGGTACGGCTTAACCGGACTAGGGGCACAAACTCCAAACGCCTGTATTGGAGGAATCTGACATGGAAATTATGCGTATTAAAGGAAAAGAGAACTGGGTACAGATGCCCTGCCCAGAAAAGAGGAATTTTAGGTATACTGCTTCCACCGTAGACAGTGTACAAATCTATGACAGTAAGTTCAGGAGGAGGGTGTGAAGTTGCACTCCATATGCTTTATGAAAATATGCTTATGAATATACAATAACTGGAATAAGCTTTATGCTAATTACCGCTGGTATGGCATCAGAGAAAGCTTGTAATGTACTGTGTTCATGTTATTTTTTTCCCATGTAATTCTATATCTGGAGTTAAGTGGAGACCATTAAGGGAGCTCCAGAAATAACTAGTTCTTAGACCTTAGTAATTAGGCCTTAGTTACTTGACAGCCTTCCTGTATAAGTGTCGGCCAGCCCATGGGAAATGGAGACTAGGGGTCTTACAGTGACATGTCATCTGATAATGAAATCCATCTTAAATTTTTTCCATTTAGAAGGAGGGGAGGGGGGACCCAGCGAGACAATAGACTCCTGCCTTAACACTATAAAAGCGGGGGCAGAGTCATGAGCACTCATACTTACCAACTGACATGTCTGCTGGATCTAAAAAACACTGTACCAGGGGAAAGGATTGGATCCAGATAAGGACAGAATATAGTCTGTGAACTAAGCTTATTGGCACATCTTTGCGGATGAGATATTCCTGTAATCTGTTTTTTAATGTATTAGGCTCAGACGTGCATGTTCTGTTTTATTTTGCTTTGTGAACTACTTTGTTCTGTCTGTTATTAGTTGAAACCAGTTAAAGCCTACTTTTTATACTTAATCACTTACTCTGCGTTCAATAATTAACAAAAGTTATTTTATTAATACCTGGGAGAGCAAACAGCTGTGCAGATCTCGCTATCAGTGATAGAGAGGGCGGACAATTGACAAATTTACCCTGTATAAGCTTTATTCAGCATAAAACGGATTATTTTGGGTTTTGATCCTATTGGGAGCTGGGTGTCTGGGTGCTGGAGACAGATAACCTGCTGAGCTGTTTTTAAGGTCTGCAGCTTTCGGGGCGTGGACCAGACACTGGGTCTGTGTTGCAGCAAGCTAGCATGTCTGGCTCAACAAGGCAGGGTTTTGGAGTCCCAAGCTGTCACGGACAAGTAGCGCAGAGGTAATTTCAGCACATCAGGTGACAGTCCCATGGGGATCTCTGTGACCGAACCCGTCACAATCCCCCCACAGGGATGCGAGGGGAACCCCTACAAGTACACTTCTGAACGTTGGGACTTCGCTAACCAAGGTCAGTTGTTGGACTTACTGTGACGTTATTGACATGAACTGGGACCGTTTTGATCATTATTGCAACTAGTGTTAAATATTTGCAGCAAATATTGTACAAAGGTTGTCGTGTGACGTCTCTATGTAGTTGAAGTTATGAATATAGGCTATGTACTTGTATCTCAATGTGCTTTATTCTAAATAGCATTAGTGACGCGTTTGGTCAGCGTCTTGAGAAAAAAGAAAAGGAGTACTTGTGGCACATTAGAGACTAACCAATTTATTTGAGAATAAGCTTTCGTGAGCTACAGCTCACTTCACTGTAGAAAATGTAGATCTTTTTATACACACAAAGCATGAAAAAATACCTCCCCCCACCCCACTGTCCAGCTGGTAATAATTATCTAAAGTGATCACTCTCTTTACAATGTGTATGATAATCAAGGTGGGCCATTTCTAGCACAAATCCAGGGTTTAACAAAAACGCCTGGGGGGGGGGGGAGGAAAAAACAAGGGGAAATAGATTACCTTGCATAATGACTTAGCCACTCCCAGTCTCTCTTCAAGCCTAAATTAATTGTATCCAATTTGCAAATAAATTCCAATTCAACAGTCTCTCTCTGGAGTCTGGTTTTGAAGTTTTTCTGTTGTAATAGCGCAACTTTCATGTCTGTAATCACGTGACCAGAGAGATTGTAGTGTTCTCCGACCGGTTGATGAATGTTATAATTCTTGACATCTGATTTGTGTCCATTTATTCTTTTACGTAGAGACTGTCCAGTTTGACCAATGTACACGGCAGAGGGGCATTGCTGGCACATGATGGCATATATCACATTGGTAGATGTGCAGGTGAACGAGCCTCTGATAGCGTGGCTGATGCTATTAGGCCCTGTGGTGGTGTCCCCTGAATAGATATGTGGGCACAGTTGGCAACAGGCTTTGTTGCAAGGATAGGTTCCTGGGTTAGTGGTTCTGTTGTGTGGTCTGTGGTTGCTGGTGAGTATTTGCTTTGCCCAGATACCTCAGCCTCTCCTCATAAGTCATGTGTTCCAGACCCCTAATCATTTTTGTTGCCCTTCACTGGACTCTCCAATTTTTCCACATCCTTCTTGTAGTGTGGGGCCCAAGAACTGTAGGCAAGGACTGGCCTGTCTCCCAAGATTTGGGAGAGTGTTGGGACATCCTTCAGGATAGGTTGTAGATCCTTAATAATGCGTTGGAGGGGTTTTAGTTGGGGGCTGAAGGTGACGGCTAGTGGCGTTCTGTTATTTTCTTTGTTAGGCCTGTCCTGTAGTAGGTGACTTCTGGGAACTCGTCCGGCTCTAGCAATCTGTTTCTTCACTTCAGCAGGTGGGTATTGTAGTTGTAAGAATGCTTGATAGCGATCTTGTAGGTGTTTGTCTCTCTGAGGGTTTGGAGCAAATGCAGTTGTATCGCAGAGCTTGGCTGTAGACAATGGATCATGTGGTGTGGTCTGGGTGAAAGCTGGAGGCATGTAGGTAGGAATAGCGGTCAGTAGGTTTCCGGTATAGGGTGGTGTTTATGTGACCATCGTTTATTAGCACTGTAGTGTCCAGGAAGTGGATCTCTTGTGTGGACTGGACCAGGCTGAGGTTGATAGTGGGATGGAAATTGTTGAAATCATGGTGGAATTCCTCAAGGGCTTCTTTTCCATGGGTCCAGATGATGAAGATGTCATCAATATAGCGCAAGTAGAGTAGGGGCATTAGGGGACGAGAGCTGAGGAAGCGTTGTTCTAAGTCAGCCATAAAAATGTTGGCATACTGTGGGGCCATGCGGGTACCCATAGCAGTGCCGATGATTTGAAGGTATACATTGTCCCCAAATGTAAAATAGTTATGGGTAAGGATAAAGTCATAAAGTTCAGCCACCAGGTTAGCCGAGACATTATCACTGTTCCTGACGGCCTGTAGTCCATCTTTGGGTGGAATGTTGGTGTAGAGGGCTTCTACATCCATAGTGGCCAGGATGGTGTTATCAGGAAGATCACTGATGGATTGTAGTTTCCTCAGGAAGTCAGTGGTGTCTCGAAGATAGCTGGGAGTGCTGGTAGCGTAGGGCCTGAGGAGAGAGTCTACATAGCCAGACAATCCTGCTGTCAGGGTGCCAATGCCTGAGATGATGGGGCGCCCAGAATTTCCAGGTTTATGGATCTTGGGTAGTAGATAGAATACCTCAGGTCGGGGTTCCAGGGGTATGTCTCTGCGGATTTGTTCTTGTTCTTTTTCAGGGAGTTTCTTGAGCAAATGCTCTTTTTTCTTTTGGTAACCCTCAGTGGGATCAGAGGGTAATGGCTTGTAGAAAGTGGTGTTGGAGAGCTGCCGAGCAGCCTCTTGTTCATATTCCGACCTATTCATGATGACAACAGCACCTCCTTTGTCAGCCTTTTTGATTATGATGTCAGAGTTGTTTCTGAGGCTGTGGATGGCATTGTGTTCCGCACGGCTGAGGTTATGGGGCAAGTGATGCTGCTTTTCCACAATTTCAGCCCTTACACGTCGGCAGAAGCACTCTATGTAGAAGTCCAGTCTCCTGTTTCGACCTTCAAGCGTAGTCCACCTAGAATCCTTTTTTTTGTAGTGTTGGTAGGGAGGTCTCTGTGGATTAGTATGTTGTTCAGAGGTATGTTGGAAATATTCCTTGAGTCGGAGACGTTGAAAATAGGATTCTAGGTCACCACAGAACTGTATCATGTTCGTGGGGGTGGAGGGGCAGAAGGAGAGGCCCCGAGATAGGACAGCTGCTTCTGCTGGGGACTCCAGCGAGAGACTGCTAAATTGGAATTCATTTGCAAATTAGATACAATCAACTTAGGCTTGAATAGAGACTGGGAGTGGCTAAGTCATTATGCAAGGTAACCTATTTCCCCTTGTTTTTTCCTCCCCCCCCACCCCAGACGTTTTTGTTAAACCCTGGATTTGTGCTGGAAATGGCCCACCTTGATTATCATACACATTGTAAGGAGAGTGATCACTTTAGATAAGCTATTACCAACAGGAGAGTGGGTTTGGGGGGAGAGAAAATCTTTTGTAGTGGTAAACACCCATTTTTTCATGCTTTGTGTGTATAAAAAGATCTTCTATACTTTCCACAGTATGCATCCGATGAAGTGAGCTGTAGCTCACGAAAGCTTATGCTCAAATAAATTGGTTAGTCTCTAAGGTGCCACAAGTACTCCTTTTCTTTTTGCGAATACAGACTAACACGGCTGTTACTCTGAAACCGTCTTGAGAAAGAAATTTTTAAACTAAGTGTCCAATCAAGAAACACTTAACTGACAACGGACCTTGGGAGACTCCAGTCCACATAAGAAGTCTTCCTGGGAACGTTCAAGATAGCATGTGAGCAATGGCTGCCAACTGCAAAATGAGTCATGCGTGGACATGTGACTTGCTATATGACTCCAAACTCCATCTTGCCGGCGGGATTTTCCACAGTAAGAACAAAGAGGTGTCCCTCCATAGGGCAAGGAGTATAAAAGGCCCTGGAAACCCCTCCATTTTGTCGTCAACCCTGCTTCTTACTTCTGGAGGAACTTTGCTTCACTGAAGCTGTGAAAAAAGGACTGAGTGAGCCATCCCGGCTGTGGATGTACTACAGAGACTTGATTTGACCCTGCAGTCTATTCTATCACTGCTACAAGCCTGAACCAAGAACTTTACCGTTACTGTATGTAATGGATTCCATTTAACCAATTTTAACATCTATATTTCTTTCTTTTATGAAGAAACCTTTAGATTTTAGATTCTAAAGGATTGGCAACAGTGTGATTTGTGGATAAGATCTGATTTTTACATTGACCTGGGTCTGGGGCTTGGTACTTTGGGATCGGGAGATCCTTTTTTCTTTTACTGGGGTATTGGTTTTCATCACCATTCATCCCCATAAGGAATGGCACTGGTGGTGATACTGGGAAACTGGAGTGTCTAAGGGAATTGCTTGTGTGACTTTTGACTAGGCAGTGGGGCAAAACCAAAGTCTTGTCTGGTTGGTTAGTTTGATTTGCCCCAGTATTGATTTGCCCTGCTTTAAGCAATTTGTCCCGATTTGGTACTCTCAGTTGGGTCCCGCCAGAGGCATCATCATTACACTTTTCCACTGCAAGGTGGGAAACTGAGGTACGGTGGAGATGCGTTTTTGCTTATGATTGCTTGTTTTTGAGTGTGGGTTTGTTGTTTTCGCAAACTAATTCTATATTCCCTTTCTCTTTTATGAAAAATTCTCTTTTATTATACACAGACTTACATTTTCCCAGATTATTGGAGGGGGGCCCACAAGCCTGTTCTGTTTTGTATTTTTAGGAGGAATCCCTAGATGTAGACCTTGTTGCTGCCAACTCCACCTGGCAAAAGAGTGACATATATAAATAGCTAATAACTATCTAATAATGCATACCTTAAATTCTCATTCCAACTACTGCATTGCCATAATTTACGCTCCATATACCAACTATGTCACTACCTAGAGAGACAATTTTACCATCACATCACCCTGGAGTGAGGCATCACTGCTGTCATTCCTCAAATAACCCTTCTCCAGGCAGGTTGGCTAATCTCTAAGGGTATGTCTACACAGCAAAGAAAAACCTGTGAATGGCCCATGGCAGCGGACTCAGATTCATGGGGCTCGGGCTGTGGAACTGTTTCATTGCTGTGTTGACATCTGGGCTGGAATTCTGTGGCTGAAAAGATTCCTTTCATTCCAGCTTTCACTGATTTACTACTAGTACTGTGCAGTGTGCAAATTTGTGTGACTTTCTCTGTTAAATAGTGCTTTGCTTGCCAGAGGAATAGTTCAATTCTTGCCGTCTCATAAAACCTTTTTGGAACTGGATGAGATCTCAGCACCTCCATCTGTTGGCATAGCTTATACTTCAAGGAAAAGCAGTTTCCTGCCACATAAGTAATGTCATGATGGATCCACAGTCAATGCCTCATCTCTCGTGCTCATTGTTTGCACTTCTCAGTTCCTAAATTATCCTTGCGGCTCTTCTGTAGCATTTCTTTCCTGAAGTTCATTGGTATTACAAGTTTGCCGCCCTTGAAAATCACCCCATCCTGGTAAGACCATGTCTGCAATTACAATAGTCTTCTATACTTTACTCTTTAAATCCCTACGGTGCAGTCATTTAGTGGTTTGCCAAGTGATGGTATCAGGGGCTTGTGAACCATTTCCACTTCCACTGTCTGAGCATAAATGTATTTATTGAATCTCTCACAGGCAAACAAGAGTCCTAAAAGGTCCTTCTCAATCTGTGCACATCTGGTTTCTGCATTGATTAATGATATGGATGCACAAGCCATTGGTTGCAAACAATCGTGTTTCTGCAAAATCACTGCACTTAACCCAGATTGTGAAGCATCTGCTGAAACTTTAATAGACCTGCCTGGTGTGTAGACCTTCACAACTGGCTCTTGTCTTAGTTGTTTCAAACAGTCTCATAAATCCTCCTGTTCTCCATCCCAATACCTCAGACCCCTACCACATTCTCCATCCATTTTGGTCAATTTCATGGTCATTGGATTTTTAAAATAGTAAATTTCATTATTTCAGCTATTTAAATCTGAAATTTCATGGTGTTGTACTTTAAGGGTCCTGACCCAAAAATGAATTGTGGGTGGGTTGCAAAGTTATCGTAGCGGGGGTTGCAGTATTGCTACCCTTACTTCTGTGTTGCTCCTGGCAGCTGCATTACCTTCAGAGGTTGGCAACTGGAGAATGGCAGCTGCTAGCTGGGAGCACAGCTCTGAATGCAGAGTGATCATAAGCACCAACGCGAAAGTAAGGATGGCATGGTATGGGTATTTCCGCCCTTACTTCTGTGCTGCTGCCTGCAGAGCTAGGCCCTAGGTCAGCAACCACCATTGTCTGAAGGCAGCACAGAAATAAGGGTTGCAATACCGCAATACCCCCCCCCCCGAAAATAACCTTGTGATCTCACTGCAATTTTTGTTCTTTCTCCTTGTAACAGCCTTGAAAATTGTTATCATGGCCCCCTTCAGTCGTCTCTTCTCCAGATTAAGCAAACACAGTTTTTTCAATCTTCCCTCATAGGTCATGTTTTGTGGACCTTTAATCATTTTTGTTGCTTTTCTCTGGACTTTCACCAATTTGTCCACATCTCTACTGAAAGGTAGCGCCTGGAACTGGACACAATACTCCAGTTGAGGGCCAATCAGCGCAGAGTAGAACAGACTAATTACGTCTTGTCTCTTGCTTACAACACTCCTGCTAATACATCCTAGAAGGATCGCTTTTTCTTTTTTTGCGAGTGTTAAACTGTTGACTTGTATTCAGCTTGTGATCCACTATGACTCCCCAGATCAGTTTCTGCAGTACTCCTTCCTCAGCAGTCATAAAAAATGAGAAATGTTTGCAACTAATTGTTCCTTCCTAAATTGAGTACTTTTCATTTGTCCTTATTGAATTTCATCCTATTTTCTTCATTTCTCCAGTTTGTCCAGATCATTTTTAATTTTAATCATCCTCCAAAGCACTTGCAACCCCGCCCAGCTTGGTATCATCCACTCTCTGTGCCATTATGTAAACCATTGATGAAGATATTGAACAGAACTGGACCCAGAACTGATCCCTGCGAGATCCCACTTCATATGCCCATCCAGCTTGACTCTGAATCACTGATAACCAAGGCTCCATGTTTGTCACAGAGGTCACGGATTCCGTGACTTCTGCAGCAGCCCTGTGCATCTGGCCTAGGAGCTGCCTGAGCAGCCCCAGGACAGTTGCACTGGCTGCTATTGAGGTAATCTCAGGTCCCCCTCATCCCCCTGCCTCTTGGGGCCCTCCCGCCCCCCAGTAGAAGTTTGGGTGTGGGGGGGGCAGGGATTGGAGCTGCTACTTACCTGCAACGGTGGGGGGGCTCCCCTCCCTCAGCTCCCCATGCTACCTCTGCCGGCGGCCAATCACTGCCCCTGCAGCTCCCACTGGCCATGGTTCCCAACCAATGGGAGCTGAAGAACCAGGGCTAGGGGAGGAGTGGAGGCAACACATGGCGATAGGGAGCTGGGGCCGCCGCTTCTGTCTGCCTCGGCCCCACCAAACCCCCGCCCCCGCCAGCACCCGCACACCCCCTTGCTGCATTTTCCCCCAGCACCCACGTCCCCGCCGAGCCACATCTCCCCCCCATGTTTCCTCCCCAACACCCACCGCACTTCCTCGGGCCATGCCCCCCCCCAGCACCTACCACACTTCCCCCGCTATGCTCCCCTTCCCCAGCACCTGCAATGCCCCTGAGCCGCCGCCCCCAGTTTTAATCAAAGATATTTTTAGTAAAAGTCATGGGCAGGTCTGTGAATTTTTGTTTACTGCCCACGAACCTGTCCATGACTTTTACTAAAAATACCCATGATAAAAACTTAGCCTTACTGATAACTACGCTCTGGGAATAGTTTTCCAACCAGCTATGCACCCACCTTATAGTATGTCCATCTAGGTTGTATTTGCCTAGTTTGTTTATGAAAAGGTCATGGGAGACAGTATCAAAAGCCTTAATAAAGCCATATTTACTGCTTCCCCCTTCCACAAAGCTTGTTACCTTGACAAAGAATGCTATTAGCTCTTAGATGTTTGTAAATTGGTTGCTTAATTATTTGTTCCATTATCTTTCCAGGTACTGAAGTTAAACTGACTGGTCTGTAATTTCCCTTATTTCCTTTTTTATAGATGTGCACGCTTCTGTCTTCCACAAGTTTTCAAAGCTAATCGCTAATGGCTCAAATACCTCCTCAGTCGGCTTCTTGATTATTCTAGGATGTATTTCCTCAGGGCCTAGTGACTTGAAGACATCTAACTTGTCTAAGTAATTTTCTCTTGTTCTTTCCATATTTTAGCCTGAGATGCTACCTCATTTTCACTGCCATTCACTAAGTTAGACATCGAATCGCTACTAATCTTTTTGGTGAAAACTGAAACAAAGCAAAACTTTCATGGGCAGTAGCCAGACTCCCTCATTACATTTTCTTACTCCCGCACATCTAACTCCTCAACCTGGGTATCTTCAGCTCAATGCTCTTCTCTTTTCTGCATTTGGGATCTTCAATTAGCACCTCATTAGCACTACAAAGGTAATTTTTCCTCTGTTAACTCCCCTTCTTGTCAACCATTGAGAATAAGCCACTTCCACCTTAATTGAATTGGCCTCATTCACAGCGACCGCCCCCCCCCCCCCCCGCCACATACACACACTTGGTAATGCGACTCCCATCGTTTCATGTGCTGCAATATATATACTGCTTATTGTATTTTTCACTCCATGCATCTGAAGAAGTGGGTTTTAGCCCACAAAATCTTATGCCCAAATAAATTTGTTAGTCTCTAAGGTGCTACACAGACTCCTTGTTGTTTTCACCCTACCAGTGAAACAGTTTTTCCTAATATCCAACGTAGACCTTCCCCACTGCAACTTGAGACCATTGCTCTTTGTTCTGTCATCTGCCACCACTGAGAACAGCCTAGCTCCATCCTCTTTGGAACCCCCCCTTCAGGTAGTTGAAGGCTGTTATCAAATCCCCCCTTACTCCCTAGTTCTCTCATCCGCTCCTCGTAAGTCATGTGCCCCAGCCTCCTAATCATTTTCATTGTCCTCCACTGGACTCTGTCCAATTTGTCCACATCCTTTCTGTAGTGGAAGGCCCCAAACTGGACACAGTACTCCAGATGTGATCTCACCAGTGATGAATAGAGCTGACTAATCACTTCGATCTGCTGGCAATGCTCCTACTAATGCAGCCCAATAAGCCATTAGCCTTTGTCATAATTATAGGGGAATGTATGCAGTATCATAAAATCCCTTCTTGGCAGCTGTACTGCATTGCTTTACCTGTAAGTGGTTAAGCAGTTCAAATAACCTAGTTGGCACCTTACCAGAAGGACCAATGAGAAAAGAAGATACTTTCAAAACTGGTGGGGAAGGATTTGTTATGGTTCTCTTTTGTTGTTGCCTCTCCCGATGAAGGGAGAAGCCAAGTAGGTACAATATCTCCTGAAAATATACATGGAATAATCCATCTAAAACCACAGAAATTGTAAGTATGGCAAGGAAATGCATTAGGTTATCTTTTGTTTTGGCTTGTGAATTTTCCTATGCTACAGAAGTCATTTTGTAACTGTGAAGCTGAGCCCAGAGGGGAATCCTCTGTATTTTAATTCTTTTTATTACCCTGGAAAGTTACCTTCCCTCCTGATTTTGCAGGTGTGATTCTTTTATTTTTTTTCTTTATAAAGTTCTTCTTTTAAGAACCTGATTGAATTCAGTGTCCTGAAGACAAAGTATGGTCTCTGCTCACATTGCTAAGGCAATTGGTTGGTATATTATTCTCAAGCCTCCCCAGGAAAGGGGATGAAGTGGCTTGGGGGCGGAATATTTTGCGGGGATAGGGATTCCAAGTGACCCTTCCCTGAATTTTTGTGTAAATCCCTTGATGGTGGCAGAAATACTGCCCAAGGACCAGGAAAGGAATTTGTGCCCTTGGGCAGTTTTAACCTAAGATGGTAGAATATAAGCTCAGGGGGTCTTTCATGCAGGTCCCCACACCTGTACCCCAGAGTTCAGAGAGGGTGGGATCTTGACAGCATTTTTGGCAACAAGGGCACACTGTTGACTCATATCCAGCTTCCCCTCCTGTTCATGGAGCAGTCTTTCTCTTAGCACATTCTCTTCAATGCCACAAATAATTCTCTCTCTGACCAGAGACACTATCAACTCAACAAAGTCCCAGGTTTACTGAGACTTCTTAATTCTGCTCTATGGTGTCATCAGTTTTTTGCCTGAATATAGAAATATTCTCTCTCTCAAAGGTCTCATTCTTCTTTGGCATTCAGTGTTTAGTCAAATTTAGTCAGTATTTTATTAAACTTCATGCTTTCACCTTCTTCCAACTTAGGCCTGGTCTACACTACAAAATAAGGTTGGCATAACTATACTGCTCCATACTACAAGCAGCATAGTTAACCAACTTAAGTCCCATGTAGATAGCACTGGGTCAACGGAAGAAGTCTTCTGTCAACCTAGCTACTGCTTCTTATGGAGATGGATCAGCTATGCTGACACTATCTCCCATCGCTGCAGTGGAGCAGCTGTGCCATTGTAGCATTTAAAGTGTAGACAAGCCCTTAAAGTTATTATAAATTTCCAATGCTTCCTCCCCCACAATGTGCAAAGAGAGAGAGAATTTCAATTTGTCATTTTTCTCCTTTGCCCCGATGGCTGCTAAATACAATTCAAATCTATGGATTTTTTTCTGGTTCTCTGCAACATTGTCTGACATTTGCAGACTGCATCCATTTTGGCTTTCTTCCTGTCTTAAGCTAGTCAACATACTACTGTGTTCACAAAATACATACAAAAGCCTTTATCATTCTGTTTGCTGCTCCACATGTTCATGTTCCTGTTCCCTCTGCTTTCAGTTTCAAACCCAGGACTTAACCTCAAAACTCCCGGAAGTATCATTCTCATTCGGTACTTCTGACACCATGTAATGGTCTTGGGGTTCATTAAACAACAAACCAGTAAATGAGAAAGGCATAAAACTTTTAATAAAATATATGCAGGGTATGAATGAGTTCTTCCCTGACATCTAGTGATGAGCTGGGGGGGAGAGGACTTCAGAAGACTACCTTGTTTGCATAGACATGTCCACTCTGCTTAGGTGCACAGCATGGTGGAGCCGCTTTGCCCAAATTATCACTTTTGGCTGGTGTTGGCTAACAAATCACTTTGTTATTAGGGCAGTGGTAATAAAGGATGTTATCCTTGTGTGAATAAAGGGCAGCAGAACTGTGCTTGGCATGTCCTGATTGAGCGGTTCACCCTTAACTGAATTGCACTCACTAAGCAGCAAGTAGTAAGTGGCAAACAGCATTGTAGGTGAGAGAGGGTGGGGACAGGTGTTTCTACTGTGTGGGTTCTGCATAAGGATATTAGACCTCATTTGATCCTCCTCTTCTCTGCTATGTAGTTGCTGCACCTCTCTAAATAGCTCTCTTAATAAAGAAGAGCATGGACTCCTCTCCTGTTGTCACCTGGCCTGTGGTGCATGAAATACTAGTGCATGGTTGGGTTCTGGGGCAAGACATTCGCCCACAGCTGGACTGCAGAGTGCTGTTGGCTGGGACTGATCACAGCCAATGAGACACTGACTCGATCAGACTAGGGTGTCTCAGCAGAAAACTGCCACTGCTGAGAAAGCCCTAAGGCTTTCCCGATGCGTAGAAAGAATAGTAAATACGGCAGGCGATCAGCTTGGCTTAACAGTGAAATCCTTGCTGATCTAAAACACAAAAAAGAAGCTTACAAGAAGTAGAAGATGGGACAAATGACCAGGGAGGAGTATAAAAAGTTGGAGTTGGAGCTAGCAAGGGATGTTAAGAGTAACAAGAAGGGTTTCTTCAGGTACCTTAGCAACAACAAGAAGGTCAAGGAAAGTGTGGGGCCCTTACTGAATGGGGGAGGCAACCTAGTGACAGAGGATGTGGAAAAAGCGAATGTACTCAATGCTTGTTTTGCCTCTGTCTTCAGGTTCTCAGACTACTGCACTGGGCAGCACAGCATGGGGAGGAGGTGACCAGCCCTCTGTGGAGAAAGAAGTGATTCAGGACTATTTTGAGAAGCTGGATGAGCACAAGTCCATGGGGCCGGATGCCATGCATCCGAGGGTGGTAAAGGAGTTGGTGGGGGAGGTCCCGGATGACTGGGAAAAGGCTAATGGGGTGTCCATCTTTAAAAAATGGAAGGAGGAGGATCCGGGGAACTACAAGCCAGTCCCTGGAAAAATCATGCAACAGGTCCTCAAGGAATTGATTTTTGAAGTGAGCATGGATTCACCAAGGGCAAGTCATGCCTGACTAAACTAATTGCCTTCTATGACAATATAACTGGCTCTGTAGATGAGGGGAAAGCAGTGGACTTGTTATTCCCTGACTTTAGCAAAGCTTTTGATACGGTCTCCCATGGTATTATTGCCAGCAAGTTAAAGAAGTATGGGCTGGATGAATTGACTATAAGGTGAATAGAAAGCTGGCTAGATCATCGGGCTCAACAGGCAGTGGTCAATGGCGCCATGTCTAGTTGGCAGTTGGAATCAAGCAGAGTGCCCCAAGGGTCGGTCCTGGGGCTGGTTTTGTTCATTATCTTCATTGATGATCTGGAGAATGGCATGGATTGCATCCTCAGCAAGTCTGCAGATGACACTAAACTGGGAGGAGAGGTAGATACACTGGAGGGTAGGGATAGGATACAGAGGGACCTAGACAAATTAGAGGATTGGGCCAAAAGAAATCAGACAAGGTTCAACAAGGACAAGTGCAGAGTCCTGCACTTAGGATGGAAGAATCCCATGCATTGCTACAAACCAGGGACTGAGTGGCTAGGCAGAAAAGGACCTAGGGGTTACAGTGAACAGGAAGTTGGATATGAGTCAACAGCGTGCCCTTGTTGCCAAGAAGGCTAATGGCATTTTGGGCTGTATAAGTAGGAGTATTGCCAGCAGATCAGATCGAGGGATGTGATCATTCCCCTCTATTTGGCATTGGTGAAGCCTCATCTGGACTACTGTGTCCAGTTTCGGGCTCCACACTATAAGAAGGATGTGGAAAAATTGGAAAGAGTCCAGTGGGGGGCAACAATAATGATTAGGGGGCTGGAGCACATGACTTATGAGGAGAGGCTGAGGGGACTGGGATTATTTAGTCTGCAGAATAGAAGAAGGAGGAAGGATTTGATAACTGCTTTCAACTACCTGAAAGGGCGTTCCAAAAAGGAAGGATCTAGACTGTTCTCAGTGGTACCAGATGAAAGAACAAGGAGTAATGGTCTCAAGTTGCAGTGGGGGAGGTTTAGGTTGGATATTAGGAAAAACTTTTTCACTAGGAGGGTGGTGAAGCACTGGAATGGGTAAGCTAGAGAGGTGGTGGAATCCCCTCCCTTCGAGGTTTTTAAGGTCAGGCTTGACAAAGCCCTGGCTGGGATGATTTAGTTGGGGATTGGTCCTGCTTTGAGCAGGGGGCTGGACTAGATGACCTCCTGAGGTCCCTTCCAACCCTGATATTCTATGATTCAATTCTATGATTCAAAAGGGAAGGAGACTGCAAAGATGGTCCAGCTGCCCCACCTAAACGACAACCCCAGGCATGCAACTCTGGGAGAGAGATGAAGGGCCAAAGCCACTAGATTGTTGGGGACTGCGTGGCAAGGAGGCATGAACCAAAGCAGCAGAACAAAGGGAGCTGGACAGGACCCGCAACAGCTATCTCAGGACTCATCCAGTTCTGAAACCGTGTGGGTCTTTGGATGAGTTAAACTGTGGGCTCCCTATGGCCCCAAACAGCCATACGAGGGCATGGTAACAGCCATGCATCATCCAAGCTATGCCCCCAGGGCACTCAGAATGAGGAGTCACAAAGAAAGGGTGCTGACAAGGCCCAGTTTCAAACATTGCTTTGTATTCAGCAGCTGCCTCACTGGCCATTACCTGTCCCCCAGCTGCCACAGATTGTAACCAGCACGTGCATGGGGTGGGGGACCAGAGCCCCTTTTCAGACCTCAGTACTGTTCTTCTCTCATGAACCCAGCTCTGCCTGGGAAGGAGCAGAGCTCAAGCTCTTTTATTATGGAATTCCTTTGATCTCTTGACACTGGAGGCCATTTGAGAACAGGGATGGAAAGACTGCTCCAAACTGAGCCAGGCACCTTAGCGCCATCTCCCTGGACCAGCCCATTTCCTCTGCAAGTTCCCTGTGAGCAGGAGCTGTCCTAGGCAGTGCATTGTACCTCGAAAGCAGCAGATGCTGCGTAGGGAGTTCTAGGCAGCTCTCTGTAACACATGCGTTACGCAGCATGCTGACTGGGCTCCGATCATCATTCCTCTCTGTTGCTTCATCGAACTGTCCCACAGGCGGCTGTTTGTTTTTATCATGGATTCAGATTCCTTTGCTCCCACATGCTTGCCCTACAGATTATCAGGGTATGCTACATTGGAAAGAACCTTGTTTGGAGACTGTTCGCTGGGGCTCTGCCCCCAACTGGCTATCCCAGCACTGCCCACCACAGGCTTCCTGCACCTTCCTCTGAGGCACCTGGACTGGACATGTCAGACAGGGTCCTGGACTAGCTGGAACCCTGACAGTGATGCAGCAGGGTGGTTCCACTGACCCCAGCACCCCCTGTGCTGTGACTGAGACAATCCAGCCCCACATGCACACAGGGGGCGAGTCACTAAAGAAGTCCCCAACATTTATTTTGTTTGCAAATTTCACTTAAAACTTGCTCCCCCAAATCAAGGAGGTAACTCCCTAAAAGCTACCTGCTACATTCATCAAGTGCCCCAGGCATCATCCCCAGGGGCAAAGGTGCTCTACTGTTACCCCTGACAGCAATGGGGAAGACAGACACAGTCTGCAGCTCCACCTTCCTGCCCTTGGATGGCACTTAGCCAAGGCCCTGGCCCCTTGAGCTCATCAACGATCGCAAGGGGATCAGCCCTGCGGTCCAGGCCAAACATCAGGCCTACTTCCCCCACTCTGCCTCCCTATGGGCCCTGGCAGGTCACAAGAGACGTTTCCTTCTTGTGACCCCAGCAACCAGCTGCTGTGTCCACCCTGGAGGAGGCTGCTGCTTGGTGGCTGGGAGTGATCCTCAGAGCCAAGCCAGTTGGCACTCTGCACTGGGAAGCACTGGAGAAGTGTCATTTCCTGCGCAGACTCTCTGGCCTCAGGCCACTTTGCATGCACCAAGGCTGTGGCAGCCACTAACTGTCCTTGAGACCCTGAGTGCCAACTCCACAACCCCTCACCAGCCAGCTAGGTAGGGGATAGGATTCCACCCAAGAGGCTGTCTAACCAGGAACTGCACTCTGTGACATCGTAAGGGTGGCGAGGCCGAAGAACGACCATCACAAACTCTGCCCTGACTCCACTGAGATGGACTGCACTAAGGCAAAGTGCATAGGGAGGCCGTGGAAGCACATCAGTGCACCTAGGAGTGGGAGCTGGGCAGTCTGTGGTACAGGCTAGAAGAGCGAAAAGTACTGCTCATCCCAGGACTCTGTCCCTTGGAGCAGTTCCCTTGCGGGAGCTATGTGCGATCACTGGTGCCCACAGAGCTGTCCTCAGCAGTACGGCAATGGGCTCTCCCTGTGCTCCAAACTGGCAGCTGCTTGCCATGCAGTGGGTGGGCGGTGGGAGAATGGGGACACTTTGCTTGGGGGGACAGGCACTAGTTCTCAGGGCCAGGAGAAGTCCAACCCCCACACACCCTCCAGCCACTATGCTCCTGTTGCTCAGCCTACAGCTCCCTGCTTCTTGGGACAGGCTTCTCTCCTGCTTCTTCCCCCCACCCCCACCACTCGCTGTTTATCACCATCCCTGGCATGTGCTCCTTCTACCCACCCCACACGGATGCAGCTCTCACTCAGCACCTGCACAGCCATCTGGCTGGCATCGGCTGCTCAGCTCTAGTTAGAGATGTGCAGGCTGGTGAGGAAATGCCAAATTAGTGTGTCACTCTGCAATCCACGGATTGCCAGGTGCCCATGGCAGCTTCCCACTTGGCTTCCCAGTTCCCAGCCTAACCTTGCAATGCTGCTGGCTGGAGCAGTGGTGGAAACTCCAGCTCAGCACTCAGGGTCTCAGGAGACCTCTGTCATCAGCAAGCCATTCCTTGCTACAGGCCAATTCATTAGAATTCACAGCAGGCCCGAGAGGCTGCACAGCTTTAACGTGGGCACGGCGCCGCCTGTGCTATTCCCAGCTCGGACTGGCATGCAGACAGCCAGACCCACACGCAGCCCTCAACACCATGTAAGACGCCCACAGTAAGACTCTGCTGCACTGTCCCAGCCAACCTGCCTGAGCCCCCAGGAAACCAGATCCCCACGGCTAACAGAAAAAGGGGCCGGACCCACTCCAACAAGCACACCATGACCCACACCCACAATGCACCACTCAACCTCTCTCCCACTAGAATGGCTGGGCAATCCCACCCTGGCCAGCTCTACATGCTCTCCGGTGGCACCAGTGCAAAGACTCGGGATCTGGCCAGCACGTCTCGAAGATCTGCTCAGAGGAGGGCTGCCTACGCTCTGCCACACTGCAGCACAGCCTGGGGAGAGCTGACAGGACGTGATCTCTAGTGTAGAAGCAGCCACTGCACAAACCCAGAATTGGCACACAGGCCTCCCAGTGGGGCTGTTGACTATATTGAAAGACAGCCTAAGAGACGTCCACTCTAAGCAAGCCTTCCTTCTGACATGGAAAAACTGTGTGCTCGGCCCTGGACCTCAGCAACTGCTTCAGGCAGGGCAGATGCAGGCCGGTGCAGTCCCCCAAAAGGTACTCAAGCAGTAAGCCGCGCATACTGGATCCTGACCCACTCCTGGCTGCCAGGGACAGCATGCGGCAGCCGTGGCCAAGCCTGGTCAGGGGTGCTTTGGTGACAAGAACCAGTGGACTTTGGAGACCGTCCCAGCCAGCCCAGGGCTCTGCCCTGCATGGAGCTGAGCCTGGCCTTGCTGGGCATCACCACGGGCAGCACAGGACTGGGGCTTCTGGGGCCCGGCCGGCCTTGGGGGGTGCTGGGCTCCATAGGCACCGACTTCTAGTGGCACCAGTGTGTGCTCGACCCGCCTCTGGCCCCACCCTGACTCCACCCCCCCCCTGCCCATTCCAACCCCTTCCCCAAAGTCCCTGCCCCAACTCCGCCTCCTTCTCAAAGTCCCCGCCCCCATTCCAACCCCTTCCCCAAATCCCTGCCCTGGCCCCGCCTCTTCTCTGAGCATGCCCCGTTCCCCCTCCTCCCAGAGCTTTCTACAGCAAGTGCTGGGAGGTAGGCGGAGGAGCAGGGAGACTGCACACTCAAGGAAGGAGGAGGAGGAGGAGGAGGAGGAGGTGAGGCGAGGCGAGGCGAGGCAGGGCGAGGCAGCAGCAAGCTTGGCTGCCGGTGGGTGCAGAGTACCCACTAATTTTTCCCCATGGGTGCGCCAGCCCCGGACCACCCACAGAGTCAGCACCTATGCTGGGCTCCCGGTGTGTCACCCATCCTGCTGCCAGGGCAGCCTCACCTGTCGGCTGGGCCAGCAGGGCAGAGACTGGCTGGCAATGCGGGGGGAAGGCCCGGAGTGGCAGCCCGACACTACTAGGGCACGGGAGAGCAGTGAGCTGAGCGACCCCCTACGGGCTCCATCGGGCAGGGAAGATGCGTGCGCAAGTAGCTCCCACCTCGAGGCTGCCGCAATGCCGGACCCCCCCGCCAGCCCTACCCCACGCCTTCGGCTCTAGCGCCTTGCCGCGCCAGTGCCCCACCCCCAGCTCTGCCCCCAGCCAGTGCCCCACCAACACCAGCCCCGTCCCCCCGAGCGCCCCGACCGCCCTGTCTCCTCCAGCCCGGCCCCACCTCCAGCTCTGCCCCCTGCCAGCGCCCCACCAACACCAGCCCCGCCCCCGCAGGTGCCCCGCGCCGCCCACCCTGTCTCCTCCAGCTCTGCCCCCAGCCAGCGCCCCACCAACACCAGCCCCATCCCCACAGGTGCCTCGCCCTGCCCACCCTGTCTCCTCCAGCCCGGCCCCACCTCCAGCTCTGCCCCAGCCAGCGCCCCACCAACACCAGCCCCATCCCTGCAGGTGCCTCGCCCTGCCCACCCTGTCTCCTCCAGCCCAGCCCCACCTCCAGCTCTGCCCCCAGCCAGCGCCCCACCAACACCAGCCCCGTTCCCCCGAGCGCCCCGCCCCGCCCACCCTGTCTCCTCCAGCCTGGCCCCACCTCCAGCTCTGCCCCCAGTCAGCGCCCCACCAACACCAGCCCCGTCCCCCGAGCGCCCCACCCCGCCTGCCCTGTGTCCTCCAGCCCAGCCCCCAGCCAGCGCCCCACCAACACCAGCCCCGTTCCCCCGAGCGCCCCGCCCACCCTGTCTCCTCCAGCCCGGCCCCACCTCCAGCTCTGCCCCCAGCCAGCGCCCCACCAACACCAGCCCCATCCCCGCAGGTGCCTCGCCCTGCCCACCCTGTCTCCTCCAGCCCGGCCCCACCTCCAGCTCTGCCCCCAGCCAGCGCCCCACCAACACCAGCCCCATCCCTGCAGGTGCCTCGCCCTGCCCACCCTGTCTCCTCCAGCCCGGCCCCACCTCCAGCTCTGCCCCCAGCCAGCGCCCCACCAACACCAGCCCCATCCCTGCAGGTGCCTCGCCCTGCCCACCCTGTCTCCTCCAGCCCGGCCCCACCGCCAGCTCTGCCCCCAGCCAGCGCCCCACCAACACCAGCCCCGTCCCCCGCGCGCCCGCCCTGTGTCCTCCAGCCCGGCCCCACCTCCAGCTCCGCCCCCAGCCAGCATCCAACCAACACCAGCCCCGTCCCCTCGAGATCCCCACCCCGCCCGCCCGCCCTGTGTCTTCCAGCACGGCCCCACCTCCAGCTCTGCCCCCAGCCAGCGCCCCACCAACACCAGCCCCGTCCCCCCGAGATCCCCACCCCGCCCTGTCTCCTCCAGCCCGGCCCCACCGCCAGCTCTGCCCCCAGCCAGCGCCCCGCCCCCGGCCCTGCCTCCAGCGCCTAGCCCGACCCCCCAGGCTGGTCTCCGGGCTCCGAAGGGGGGCCGCGTTCCGTTCATCGCCACGCCTGGGGCTTGCTGCGGAGCCAGGTCTGGCCCGATGCCCCCGAGCGGGGCCAGCGCACGCTCTCGCCGTTGACAGGTAGCGGGGACACGCCCGCCCTGCGCGCGCAGCGCCATTGGGCGGGCCCGGACCCTGGCCAGTAGGGTCCCCGTCCTCCGGGCCGGAAGTGTCGCGTCAGGATCCCCAGCGTTCGGAGCAGCGTCAGCGTCATGGAGTCGCCGGTGAGGGGCTGGGTCCACCGCCTTCCCACAGTGTCCCGCGGGAGGGGCCTTGGTTGGCAGGGCAGGGACTGCGGGCGAAAGCTCCACCCCCCGCCGTGACCTCTGTGTGACCCACAGGGCCACGACCCCTTCCCCCACGCACAGCCCCCAGGCTGCGTTCCCCGTCCCTGAACCCGCGTCCGTGCCCCCGGTGTGCCGAGCTCTGCGCTCAGCCCTCCCTGTCCGCGAGCTCCCCGCTGCCCTGGTCCTTCTCTGCCCCGCTGCGCGGTTCCTGACTCGGTGCCCCCTGCCAGCCTGCCTGTGCTGACGGGCCCTTCCTGCGCAGGTGCTGAGGAGCCCGGAAGAGATAGCGGCGGTGTACCGCGAGCTCAGCCAGTGCCCCTCGCTCTGCAGTGCCTGTATCGGGCCCGAGGTCACCACTCAGTATGGGGGCAAATACTGCAATGTCTATACAGGTACCGACCCCATTGCGCCCTGCGCGTTCCAAGCCCCTCTGCCCCAGTGTGGGGAGAGCGGAGGGCAGAGGGGCCCCGGGGGCAGAGGGCAGCTGCATTGTTCCTAGCTCTGGTTCGGCCTTGCCATGGGAGGCCCCCCAGTTCCCCATCTCTGAGGTGAGGCGATGGGCCCAGGCTGTCTGCTTGCCAAGAGTCAGTCTCAGAGGAAAGCACCCCAAGACCCTGCTTGGGGCTCTTCACATGTGTGAAGGGATTTGTGGCTGTTGGGTCCCATCGGATCAGCATGCCACCCCCTGGGTAGGCTCCCTGGGCTTGGGCTCAGCCCTCCCATCCCTGCAGCTGGCTCCACATGTCACAGCAGCATCCCACAGCACCTCCAGTTCCGTCCTTCCCCAGTTAAGGGTTCCGCGGCCCTCTGCGTGGCTTCCCTAACCTGACCAGCCCTGCTTCCTGAGCCACTGCTCCCGGCTCTCCAGGCTTCTGTCTTCTCTCCACTCAGGGGCCTGACTGAGCCTTGGGACCTGCTCATTGCCATGTGACTTGCTCCCTTTCTCCAACTGGAGGGGTGGGAGAAGTGTGCCCAGATGGGGCTGGCCCCAGCTCCCTGGGACAGAAGCTTGACTGCTGTCCCCATGTGCCAGCTGGGGAGCTGAGGCCCAGACAGTGACAGCTGATTTTCAGAGATGTTCCCCGTCCCAGCTGCAAAGTGCTAAGTGCACTTGACCATCAAACCATAAGGGACTGGGCTAGGATCACACAGAGCTGGGGTTGAGCCCAGATCTCCTGAGCCCTAAGTTGCTGCCTTAGCCACAAGCCCAGCCTGCTTGCAGGTAGCATAGAAAGTGCCAGGAGTGCAGGCAGGCAAGGTGCCCTGCTGTGCACACAGGCCATCCCATGTGGTATCTTTGCTCTAAGGCCAAAGGAGAGGGGAGCAGTGCCGGTCTGGGGCAGGCGGCAGCTGACTGCCCTCTCCTTCCAGAGTGGTCTCAGCAGGACCTGGAGAGAGCCGAGAGCGTGAAGTTCTGCCGCCAATATCTCATCTTCCATGACAGCCAGGCCATTGTGTACTCGGGCCCCTCGGGCACCTGCAGTGAGATCAAGGGAGAGTGAGTGTCTCCACCCTGTGCCTTTGCCAGCGCCCACCGTGTGCCCATCGCCACCCCCACAGCTCTGCTAGAGCCTGACCTGGCTGGCTGCCCAATGTGGGCGTGGTTGGGCAGGAGGTGGGGGCTGCCCTGCCATGGGATGTGGGCAGCTGGGGAAGAGCTTGGGCTGTGTTGCCTCCTGCCCCGGTGCTGGGGGCTCCAGCAGGAGGGACAGAGCCAGAGTGTGGCTCTGCACCTGGCAGAGGCCCCCTGCTCAGAGTGCAGGGGTGGGGATGTCCTGGGGGCCTTATGCCTAGCCCTGAATTGCCCCTAGCTCCCAGGCTACTCGTTGGGGAGGCAGAGTCTGCCATTACATTGCCCTGTCCCCTCCCCTGTGGCTGCCCCTCCTCTGTGTCCTTGGGGGGCTCCAGCCTCAGTTGCCTGCAAAAGGCCATTAGCAGAGGGCGGGGCTCTTGGCTGCGCCTGTTCTCGCCCCCTGGAGGAGGTATCTGGGCCACCTCTAGCCCCCTGCTGCTGCTCCAGCTTTGCAATGGGGAACCCCATGTGCCAAGCCTGTTGTCCCTGCCTTTTGCTGCGCCTGCTGGGAGCACCTCTCCATTGTGCTGTGTCCTGGTGTGTGTTTAGACGGGATACAGGAGCCAGAGGATTCACATGACCCAGTCCCTGGCCAACAATAAACTGTGTTAACCGTGGCCTGGGCTTTAGGATCTGGAGACCTCAGCTTGCATAGACCCGGGGCAAACAGCCCAGCAAACACCCCTTTAACTTGTACTGAACATCCAGAAAGGAAGGGAAACCAGCTGAAGCTTTTGAAATGGAAAGGATTGAGTCAGGCTTTCATTGTAACAACACCCGATGTTCCCTTTCCCTTTGGCAGGAGAGGGGCTCCCCGTGCCAGACAGTCTTGTAGACAGGGTTATAGCTGGCAAATAACTGTTTGGGGAAAAGAGAGAGTTGAGATGGACTGGGGTAACTGCTGCTGCTCAAGTCTGATCCTGTTTGCTAAGAAGACAACAAGCCCAACGAGAGATTCAGCATCTGTCTCTGGGGCTGACTTCATTGCAACCTCACTGCTGGAGAAACCCAGCCCATGCCCGAGAGCTGGCACTCGTACTAGCAAGAGGTGGTTTGGCGTAGTGCTTTTAGCTGCCACTCGGTTACAGGCTTACAGTGGTGTTGCAAAGTATGCAGGCATGGCCAGCTCAGCCACACTCTTAATAATTAGGAAGAAAACAGAGAAGGCTAGGAAAGAGAAAAAAGGTGGAGAGGGCAAAGGCCGCAAGGGGGAATGAGAGAGGGGGGAAAAGTCTCACGTCCCAGCTGGGATTGCAATTCAGCCAAAGCCAATGGAAGTGGTGCTGGCCTTTGGACGCCTCTCTTTGGCCTGGCCTGGTCTGGTCAGGGCAGCTCGCAGGAGCAGGAGGTTCCAAGGAGACCCAGCCACGATGGTGAAGCCCACTGCAGTGGTTGTCGCCAGACAGTTGCTGCTCTGGCTAATTTCATAAGAACATAAGAACGGACATACTGGGTCAGACCAAAGGTTCTTCTAATCCAGTATCCTGTCTTCCCACAGTGGCCAGTGCCAGGTGCCCCAGAGGGAATAAACAGAACAGATAATCATCAAGTGATTGCCCTGTCACCCATTCCCAGCTTCTGGCAAACAGGCTAGGGACACCATCCCTGCTCATCCTGGCCAATAGCCATTGATGGACCTATCCTCCATGGGTTTATCTAGTTCTCTTTTGAACCCTGTCATAGTCTTGACATTCACAACATCCTCTGGCAAGGAGTTCCACAGACTCACTGTGCGTTGTGTAAAAAAATACTTCCTTTTGTTTGTTTTCAACCTGCTGCCTATTAATTTCATTTGGTGGCTCCTAGTTCTTGTGTTATGGGAAGGATTAAATTACACTTTATTTACTTTCTCCATACCAGTCATGATTTTATAGACCTCTATCATATCCCCCCTTAGTCGTCTTTTTTCCAAGCTGGAAAGTCCCAGTTTGATTAATCTCCTCATACGGCAGTCGTTCCATACCCCTAATCATTTTTGTTGCTTTTTTCTGAACCTTTTCCAATTCCAATATATCTTTTTTGAGATGTGGCGACCACATCTGCACGCAGTATTCAAGATGTGGGCGTACCATGGATTTATATAGAGGCAATATTATATTTTCTATTTTATTATCTATCCCTTTCTTAACGATTCCCTTGATTCTGTTAGCTTTTTTGACTGCCGCTGCACATTGGGTGGATGTTTTCAGAGAACTATCCACAATGACTCGAAGATCTCTTTCTTGAGGGGTAACAGCTAATTTAGACTCATCATTTTATATGTATAGTTGGGGTTATGTTTTCCAATATGCATTACTTTGCATTTATCATAATTGAATTTCATCTACCATTTTAACAATGAGGAGTCTGGTGGCACCTTAAAGACTAATAGATTTATTTGGTCATAAGCTTTCGTGGGTAAAAAAACCACTTCTCCAGATGCATGAAGTGAAAATTGCAGATACAGGCATAAATATATATTGGCACATGAAGAGAAGGGAGTTCCTCAGCTCTCATCCCCTAGCACCCCTCCTCTACTCACGCTACATTGATGACATTTTCATCATAGGATCCATGGGAAGGAGGCCCTTGAAGAATTCCACATGGATTTCAACAATTTCCACCCCACCATCAACCTCAGCCTGGACCAGTCTGCACAAGAGAGCAACTGGGAAACTGGAGTATCTAAGGGAATTGCTTGTATGACTTATGGTTAGCCAGTGGGATGAGACTCACGGGAAGGAGGCCCTTGAAGAATTCCACCTGGATTTCAACAGTTTCCACCCCACCATCAACCTCAGCCTGGACAAGAGATCCACTTCCTGGACACTACAGTACAAATAAGTGATGGTCGCATAAACACCACCCTATACCGGAAACCTACTGACCACTATACTTACCTACATGCCTCCAGCTTCTATCCAGGACACATGACACAATCCGTCGTGTATGCAGCCAAGCCCTAAGATACAACCGCATTTGTTCCAATCCCTCAGACAGAGACAAACACCTACAAGATCTCTATCAAGCATTCTTAAAACTACAATACCCACCTGGGGAAGTGAGGAAACAGATTGACAGAGCGAGACAGGTACCCAGAAGTCACCTACAACAGGACAGGCCCAACAAAGAAAATAACATCACTGTCCATCACGTACAGCCCCCGGCTAAAACCTCTCCAGCGCATCATCAACGATCTACAACCTATCCTAGAAAACGATCTGCCACTCTCACAGGCCTTGGGAGGCAGGCCAATCCTTGCTTACAAACAGCTCCCCAACCTGAAGGAAATACTAACCAGCAACTACACACCACACCACAGAAACACTAACTCAGGAACCAATCCCTGTAAGAAACCCCATTGCCATCTCTGTCCCCATATCTATTCTAGCAATGCCATCAGGGGCTCATTCACCTGCACATCTACTAATGTGATATGTGCCAGCAAAGCCCCTCTGCCATGTACATTGGCCAACCCGGAGACAGTCTCTACGTAAAAGGATAAATGGACACTAATCAGTCATCAGGAATGGTAACATACAAAAGCCAGTAGGAGAACACTTCAGTCTCCCTCAACAGATTTAAAAGTAGCCATTCTTCAACAAAAAAACTTCAAAAACAGACTTCAAAGAGAAATTGCAGAGCTACAGTTCAAAACTTAACACCATTAATTTGGGCTTGAATAGGGACTAGGAGTGGCTGGCTCACTGCAAAAGCAATTTTCCCTCTCTTGGTATTGACACCTCCTCATCAATTATTGGGAGTGGACCACATCCACCCTGACTGAATTGGCTTTCAACACTGGTTCTCCACATGTAAGGTAACTTCTTTCTCTTCATGTGCCAATGTATATTTATGCCTGTATCTGCAATTTTCACTCCATGCATCTGAAGAAGTGGGTTTTTTACCCATGAAAGCTTATGCCCAAATAAATCTGTTAGTCTTTAAGGTGCCACCAGACTCCTCATTGTTTTTGTGGATACAGACTAACATGGCTACCCCTCTGATGCTATCTGCCATTTTATTGCCCAGTCACCCAGTTCGGAGAGATCCTTTTGTAGCTCTTCACAGTCTGCCTGGGACCTAACTATCTTGAGTAGTTTTGTATCGTCTGCGAATTTTGCCAGCTCACTGTTTACCCCTTTTCCCAGAACATTTATGAATATGTTGAATAGGACTGGAGCCAGTACAGACCCCTGGGGGATACCACTGTTTACCTCTGTCCATTCTGAAAACTGACCATTTATTCCTACCTTTTGTTTCCTATCTTTTAACCAGTTACCAACCCATGAGAGGACCTTTCCTCTTATCCCATGACTGCTTACTTTGCTTAATAGCCTTTGGTGAGGGACCTTGTCAAAGGCTTTCTGAAAATCTAAATACACTATATCCACTGGATCCCCCTTGTCCACATGCTTGTTGACTCCCTCAAAGAATTCTAGTAGATTGGTGAGGCATGATTTCCCTTTACAAAAACCATGTTGACTATTCCCCAACAACTTATGTTAATCTATGTGTCTGACAATTTTGTTCTTTACTCTAGTTTCAACCAGTTTGCCCGGTACTGAGGTGAGGCTTACCAGCCTGTAATTGCCAGGTTCACCTCTGGAGCCCTTTTTAAAAATTGGCATCACATTAGCTATCCTCCAGTCATTTGGTACAGAAGCTGATTTAAATTATAGGTTACAGACTACAGTTAGTAGTCCTGCAATTTCACATTTAAGTTCCTTCAGAACTCTTGGGTGAATACCATCTGGTCCTGGTGACTTATTGCTGTTTAGATTATCAATGTGTTCCAGAACCTCTAATGACACCTCATTTCCCCCCAAGTCTGTTTGTTTTCCAGCCTCCAAAGGCAGAGGGGTGGAATAGCCCATTGACCACCAATTAGGCCAAATTTCCGACACCAGGTTTGGTCCACTGATTTCTGGTCCCCACCTTCTCGTGGTTACCAGGCGTGGCCGGAACACCCAGTCCTTTGGGGACCTTTGTACATATTTTCTTGTTCCGTTTTGGATAACAGGTCACTGTGACAGCTTGGGAACGTTCACTCTCTTGCACGACTGAGCTCATAGGCTCAATTGCAGACCCCGTTATCACAACAGGCCCCAACTCCACCCCTCCCAGCACCCCTGTGGGGTGGGTTAGCACATGTGGGTCCAGGGTCCTATGGACTCCCTGAGCCCTGGCCGTGCCTCTCCTGTCCCCAGGCCATGCTATGCCCCCAGGCCCACTCCAGCCTGTCTCCCCCTGCAGGTTGCTGAGCAGGGAGTCTCCCAGCGGGGCACTTAAGGCCGTCTTGCGGAAAGCCAGCCCTGGCAAAGGCGAGGAGAAGCAGTTTCTTGAGGTAAGTCGATATGAGGCTGGGCCCACTAACACTGTGGGAAAAGCCCTGGGCAGAGTGAGGGCAGCCCTCAGCATTCTTGCTGTCTGGGGCTGAGGCTCCTTCCTGGCCTGACCGTGCTTGGGACTCAAGGAAGGGGCCCCTGCCAGCCCCTGCTGCTGACGGCCCCTCCTCAGGCCTGGCTTTGGGGTGGAGGGATCCCTTCTCTGTAGTTCCAGCAGGCCACTAGGGTGGGAATCCCTGTGGCTCTCCCCTCAGCGTTTACCAGGCATTGCTCATGGCACACTGGGGCCCAGCCAGCTGGCCCGACCCTCTTGGGATCGTGGGCTGGTGTGGGGCAGGATGGACAGAGCCATGGCCATCCCACTCCTTCCCTTCATGGGTGGAGCGAGCCCGTGCAAGGTGGGGCCCTGCTGCCTACTCTGCAGCCAGGCAAACTACCACCCCAGCTGGCAGCTGTTGCCAGCAATACCCAGCACAGCCACCTGTTCCCCCTGCCATGTGCTGCCATTCCCCTGCCACCTGCCCTGTGGCCCCACAGTCCTGGGCCCTGGCCCCTGATGTTTTTGTTCCTCCAGATCTGGGATCAAAATCGCAAGGTGAAGAGCATCAACCTGACTGTGTTGGAGAAGCATGGCAACGTCTATGAGGATGGTGAGGCTGGGTCCCCATGGATCCACCTTCTCCCTGCTTTGGCTGGCAGGGAATTGGGGGAGGGGGTGGGGGATGGGAGGGTGGCCAAGGGGGCCCTGTGGCCGTTTGGCCGGGTGGGGGAGGGTAGGGGAAGGGGGTCCCCAGGGCCTGTGGTGGGGGCACTGGGCCATGCTGCCCAACAGGGTCTGACCAACACTTCCCCAGATCAGTTTGGCTGCCTGTCCTGGTCGCACTCGGAGACCCACCTGCTCTACGTGGCTGAGAGGAAACGGCCCAAGGCCGAGTCCTTCTTCCAGAGCAGAACCCCGGAGCTGAGCAGCAACTGTGCTGATGAGAGACGAGACAAGGCTGTCAAGGTGTGTGGGGCGCAGCTGGAGGTCGCGAGTTGGAGCCGTGGGTGGGCCACTCGTCCCGCCCCCACAACTGGTCAGAAAGACGGGCATGGTGCTAGGGCCCTGAGCAGGGACTCAGAGAGCAATTCCCAGCTCTGCCGCTGAGTGCTGTGCCATGCTTCCCTAGGGGATGCTGAGCCTGCCCATCCCCCACACACTGGGCCTGTGGGGCAGGAGATGGCTTTCCTGTGGGCTCTGGCAATGCAAATAGAGCCAGATCTGCCCTGTGTCTGAGGCACAGGGCTGTCCTGCCCCAGAAAGCAGGAGAGTTGGGGGGTGTCCCGGGGAGGGGGCACTCATGGCTCTGTGTTCCAGGGGGAGCAGTTCGTGTACCATGACGACTGGGGCGAGGCACTGGTGGGCAAGAGCGTCCCAGCCCTGTGCGTGCTGGACGTGGAGAGCGGCAATGTCTCGGTGCTGGAGGGTATCCCGGAGCACATCTCCCCTGGCCAGGTCAGCGCAGGCATGGGGAGCCAGGTGCTGGCAGTACCTGATTGGCACCCGCTGGCAGCCCAAAACAGCCCCCAAACACCTCTCTGCCTATTCCCGCTGATGCAAGCTGCCCCTGACAGCACCCACAGGTCACCCAGTTTCCATGAGGGGCTGATGTGCCTCAGCAGGGGAACCTGTGCCCCAGGATGCTAGCCGGTAGGGCAGGGCCCTGCTTTGGATCTCAGGAGGGCACTGCTCATTGCTTCATTCCCTTAAACAGAGCGGGAGAGTTTCTAGCTGCTCTTGCGCCCCCTCCGACACTCTTCCCCCCTCACCAGGTTTTCCTCCTCCCACCTTCTCTTTCCCCACCCCTCTTGCTCACTGGCACTCTCCCACTTTGCCTGCAGGCCTTCTGGTCCCCTGGCGACACGGGTGTGGTGTTCATAGGCTGGTGGCATGAGCCCTTCCGCCTGGGCCTGCGGCACTGCACCAACCGCAGGTGAGTGCCCTGTGCTGCTGCCAGCTGCCCCTGCCTGAGCGCTGGGGAGAGGGGCCTCCCCATTCCCAGGTGTGCAGCCATGTCCATGTAGTCTAGGCCAGTGGGACCCCTTGGGGAAATGCCCTTTCAGGCACCTTTGGACTGGGGCTGTTCTGCTAGGGCAGAAGGCCGGACTGGGCCTGACCCAGCCCTGCTCTGAGAGCTGGCCCCAGCTTGCGGGCATCTGCTGCAGCCTCCTCTGAAAGAGACCACTGCAAAGGGAGGGGCTGTTGTGGGGCTGGGGCTGCCAGACTCAGCCTGAGGAGCCACAGCTCCGATCTGCCAGCTGGGAGCAGGGGCCATCTGGAGGGGGAGGAGTGGGGGCTGGGCTGGCCACTCCTATCGGGTGTAGGGCAGGAGGGTTGGGCAGCTGTGGGGAAGCTATGGGGCCCGTGCAGTGATGGCTGCCCTCCTCTGGTTCCCAGGTCAGCGCTTTTCTATGTGGACCTGACGGGAGCGAGGTGTGGTGAGTCGCTGCTGCTTTCTGAGCCAGTGCCCTGCCCGCGTGCCCCCTACCTGCCTGTGCCCTCCCTGTGTGCCTCCTGCCCCTGTTCTGCCCACATGTCTCCGTCCTGCCTGCGCCCTGCCCTCAAGCCCCCTGCCCTACTCATGGTCCCCATTCTGCCCATGTACGGCCATCCTACCTGCGGGTATGTCCATGTGCCCCTTGCCCTGCCTGCATGCCCCCTGCCTGCATGCCCCCTGCCCTGTCCAGGGTCCCCACTCTGCCCATGAAACACCGTCCTGCTGTGCCCTGCCCGCACTCCGCCCTGCCTGTGGTCCCCGCCCTGCCCATGTGACCCAGTCCTGCCTGCGCCCTGCCTGCGCGCCTCCCATTCAGCCCGTGCCCCACACTGCCCATGTGCCCCTTGCCCCAACCACAATCCCCACTCTGCCCATGTGCCCCCGTTCTCCACCTGCCCTGCCTGTGTGCCCCTTGCCCAGCCCGCGGTCCCCGGTCTGGCAGTGTGCCACCCACCCTACCCGCACCCCACCCTGCCCACGGTCCCCACTCTGCCCACATGCCTCTATTCTGCCCACGTCCTACCAGCGGTCCCTGCTCTCCCCACTTGCCCCCATCCTGCCTGCGCCCTGCCCACGTACTACCTGCCCTACCTGCATACCCCCTGCCCTGCCCACGGTCTCTGCCCTGCCTGTATGCCTCCTGTCCTGCCTGTTCCCTGCCTGTGTGCCCCCCTATCCTGACTGCCCCTCCGCCTGCCCCCTGCCCTGCCTGCTTGCCCCCTGCCTGGATGTCCCCTGCCCTGCCAGTGGTCCCCGCTCTGCCCATGTGCCCCCCGCTCTGCCCATGCCATGCCCTGCCCTTGTGCCCCCTGCCCTGCCCACGGTCCTTGTTCTGCCCATGTGCCCCCGTCCTGCCCGCAGTCCACGCTCTGCTCATGTGCTCCCTGCCCTGGCCTCGTCCCCTCATCCTGCCTGCGCCCTGCCCCCGGGTCCCCTGCTCTGCCTGTGCCCTCTGCCCTGCCCATGTGCCCCTGTCCTGCCTGTATGTCCCCTGTTCTGCATGTCCCCATGCCCCCGTCTGGCCTGCCCCTGTCCAGCCTGACCCCTGCCCTGCCCACCTGCCCATCCTCCGCCATGATTGCCCCCCTATCCTGCCTGTGCTCACACTCTTCTCCATCCCTCTGCAGAGCTGCTGTCAGACGACACTAAAGCTGTGTGGTCCCCACGCCTGAGCCCTGACCAGTGCCGCATCGTGTACTTGGAGAACAGCGCACTCGGGCCCCACCAGCAGTGCAGCCGCCTTCGCGTGGTGAGTGGGTTCCACCAGGTTGGGGAGCCAGTGCCAGGGGTTGGGTGTCAGGCTCTCTGGGGCCCAGCCAAGGCCGTGTGGGCCATGTCCTCCAGGGGCACTTCCTGCTGGGAGCCAGCCTTCAGTCGCACTGCATAGGCCTGGTGCTTGGGCTTCTTCAGCAGCCTGTGCTGCCATAGCCGAACGTCTGTGCCCGCGGCGGCACAACGAGAATCATCTTCCCTGGGCGTGTCGCCCTGACACTTGGGCCTGGCCCTGCTCACTCTGCTGGTGCCCCCTGCTCCCCACAGGGTCACACCTATCGTCCCCCCAGTAAGGCACCGGAAGGTGCCTGTGGCACAGCGCTGCTGCTCCCTTGGGTGCCCGGGGGGAGCTGGGACAGGCCTGCTGGGGTCTAGCTAACCCAGGTCAGGCTCCCCAGCACGCTGGGCCTTCCCATGAGCAGCCACCAGCCCTGCCCTGGATCCCCCAGAAGGGAGGGGGCAACATTGCAGAACAGAGCCCCACGCTGCTGCCCCTGAGTGCCAGGCGGCCGTCTCTTGCAGTACGACTGGTACACGAAGGTCACCTCCACCGCACTGGATGTCGTGTCCCGGCACAGCCAGGGTGAGTAGTCGGCCGGGTTCACTAGGGATGAGGGAGGAGCTGGGCAGCGGGATGATGAGACAGGCTGAACACCCAGGGATCTGGCACTCTCCATTTGTGAAAGTTAGCACATGGCGCTGTCTGCTCAGGAGGGGCCAGGGCTGCAGGGACCAGGAGGGGCTGCGTTGTGGGAGTGAGGGGTGCTGGCAGAGCTGGGGGGGCAGGGGGCTGTGGGTCAGGAGAGAGGGGCGCTGGCAGAGCTGGGGGGCAGCCCAGGGCTGGGCTAGCCGGGGCTGCAAGTCGGGAGTGAGGGGCACTGGCAGAGCTGTGTGGGCAGGAGGCTGAACAGGAGCTGCATGAGAAGCTTGGTTCCCTGTTGCTGGCCATTGGTGCAAGTGCCCTGTGCCAGCCTGGCTGGTGTGCAGGGGCAGCATGCTGAACCTGGGGCCCTCTCCTTGCAGGAACGTTCACAGGGATTTATTGCCCAGCACTGCCAGGCCTGTGCTGGGCAGCCGATAGCCAGAGGGTCGTGCTGGACACCGCTCAGCGCAGCCGGCAGGTACTGGGGTGGGGGACTGGGGCAGGGCAGTCCCACAGCTGTGCTGCCTGTGGGCATATGCAGAGCCCGGGGCCCAGGCCAGCCCTGAGCAGAGGGGCTGGGGGCGTGCTGGGCCCTGCCTGGCTCTGGCTCGGCCCTAGCTCTGACGAAGCTCTTGGTGTCCTCCTAGGAGCTGCTTGTGGTAGAGACTCTGAGTGGCAGCGTGACCTCCCTGACGATGGGTAAGTACCCGGCAGCCTGCTCTGCTCACGGTGTCCCTGGATGCCTGGTGGGAGGGGCTGGGAGCCCTGTGAGCTCCAGACCGTGACCGAGGCATCTGTCCCTTTGCAGGCGCCTCCCTGGGCAGCTGGTCTCTGCTCACCATTGACCGGGATCTCCTGGTGGCCAGGTTCTCGACCCCCAGCTGCCCCCCAACACTGGTAAGGGATATGGGCTGGGGTGGGAGACTGTGCCGTGACCTTTCACCCTGCACGCAGACTCAGGAATAAAAATTTACTGGCTGCATCCACACCATACCCCAGCCAGCATCCCAAAGCATCATCCTGCTCAGGCTCTGGGCTAGCAGGGAGCAGTGGGGCAGGCGTGAGGGGCACCAGCAGAGCTGGGTGATGGAGCCGAGGGCTAGGCTAGCAGGGGACAGTGGGACAGGAGTATGGGGCATCAGCAGAGCTTGGGGGGTGGAGCCCAGGGCTGGGCTAGCCTGGGGCAGTGGGGCAGGAGTGAGGGGCACCAGCAGAGCTGTGGGGTGGAGCCCAGGGCTGAACTAGCAGGGACTGCAGGCACTGGTGCTGCATGCAGGTTGCCTATTCTGTCAATGCTGTCAGTCTCTCATTGTCAACCCCCCCATTCCAGCTGCAGCCATTTCCTCCCCAAATGCTGCCGGAAGATGTCTGCAAAGGCCCCCGCCCGAGCATCCTGGCCCCCCTTGGGTCATGCCCCCACTCCCCGAGCATGCTGCGCCTACCACTGATGGGCTCTTTCCCCTGACAGAAGGTGGCCTTCCTCCCCGGGGCCGGGCGGGAGGCCCAGGTGCACTGGGTGTGTCTGGAGGATGTGACCCCCATCCCGGAGATCAGCTGGGTGATCCGGCCCCTGCAGCCCCCCCCGGATCAGGAGAACCCGCAGTACAGTGAGTGCCGTTGGGGGTGCGGGGCTGGGCTCTGGGGACTGGCGCTGGCACTGACATCACACTCTTCCTTTGCAGAGGGTATTGATTTCGAAGCCATCCTACTGCAGCCCAGCAAGGGGCTAGGGCTGAGGAAGCTGCCCCTGGTGGTCATGCCCCATGGTGAGACCCCTGCCTGGCGTGCCCCTCTCTCCCCCCCCCCCACCACCACCGGGACCCCCACCCTCCCAGACTGTGCAGGTCTGATTAGGCCTAATTATGAAGCTAGAGCCGAGTGTTGTGCTGTCAGATCTGGCTTTCCCCGACCCTTGTCAGTGCTGCCACCTTGCCCTGGGGCTCCCCATGCCTGCCCATCTGCAGCTGTTCCCCTCCTGCCGTGGGGCAAGCTGCCCTCCTGTCCCATGGGGTTGTCACGGCAGCTGCAGGCCACTGCCCCTTCACTGGACGCTGACTCCCAGGCACATGCCCCCCCCCCCGCCCCCCCCCAGGCAAGGGGGCATTCGCCAGCAGCCACAATGCCAGCCCCATGGCAGGGGAAGGGGAGTGGCCCCAACCCAACCAGCACCCAACACTGACAGACGGGTCCTTCTGGGTTTGGGTCGGGGGCAAGGTTCTGCCCTGGTGGTCGTGTCCATGGAGAGTCTCTCACTAGGCAGCTTGCATCAGTCCCTAGGAAGATGAGGGGCGATCAGGTCAGATCTGAGTGAGGCGCTGCAGCCTGGCATATGGGGTGGCAGCCTCACTCGGCTTTGGCACCTGCTATCGATAGTGCAGGGAGCCACGTCCCTGCTTGCCCAGGCCCAGATCCCACCCTCGGCACTGCTGGCGTCATCACAGTGGGCTGGCGGCACCCACTGGGCCGAGTCTGGAGCAGGGTCAGTGTGGGGATGCCGTTCCCTGCATGGCAGGGACAGAGCTCAGGGAGAGGTGGGACCGAGAACTGTCCCCCAGCTGCATGCAGGTCAGAGCCCACCCAGCCCCACGGGGAGCACAGCAATGCCACGGGCCTAGGCCACCAAACCCCTCAGCCCCGCGGGGAGCGCAGCCACCCCACAGGCCTAGGCCCCTCAGCCCCAAGGGGTGCACAGCCACCGCACAGAGATCATAGCCACTCCACAGGCCTGGGCCCTCCGACCCCACAGCCCCTTCCCTCTTCTTTTACTCTTTTGTCCCCATGGTAATTGTTTTGGAGGGTTGGGGGGCCTCTGTTTCCAGTTTTGCCCTGGTCCCCAGAGCTCTGTCGCTGTGTTGAGCGTCTTGTCCCCAGTTCCCAACCAACCCCTTGTGCCAACGGTGTCGTTTATTCACCATTCAGGGAGTGATCGGGGCCAGCAGATGCCCCCTGGTCCATGCTCCCCTGAAAGCCTCTGTTCAAGGCAATCGTATGTTGGGGGAGCCTAGCAGCTCGATCACTTTGCTCACCCAGCTCTTCCCCGTCCCTGCCAGACACCACGTCCCAACAATTACACTACACACTCCCTATGAGCCCCTTCCCTCTGGACTCTGCCCCATGATCCAGCCTCTCACCCCTCTGCCCTCACCTTGCAGGAGGCCCACACTCCGTCTGCACGGCCAGCTGGATGCTGTACCCCGCGGTGCTCTGCAGGATCGGCTTCGCCGTGCTCCTGGGTGAGTCCTGCCAGAGCCACGGGGGCAGGCATGATGCAGCCAAAGCCTGGTGAAGTGGTTGTGGGCTCCCTAGGCCTGGCCATGCTCAGCCCCTGCCAGCTCCCTGGGCACGGCACCCTGGGGAGGAACTGCTGGGCCAAGGCTTACTCTGAGGGTGCCCTGGAGCCCCTGGAGAGGGCTGAGGGCACATCTGGGCCATGGCACAGGGAGGCTGAGCTCCCAGAATGCAGCACCAACATGGGGATGTCCATTCAGGGCAGGGCCTGGGCACCATCAGCATCCCTGGGACAGCCAGCAGGAGGGCGCAGTTCCCGGGCCAACCCAGCCCCACAGCACTCAGCTGCTCTCCCCTCGCCCTGGGTTGCAGGCCTGCAGCTGGGTGCCCCTTGGCCAGGGGTGGGGTCTCCTGGCGGCACCCTGCTCCCAGAGCATGGCAGGGGGCTAGCTGTGGCAGGCCAACCCTGTACCCTTGTGAATCCCTGTTGGTGGGGGGCTGTCAGGCACTCCCCCATCATGCTGAACTGTTTCCCACAGTGAATTACCGCGGTTCGCTGGGCTTTGGCCAGGACAGCATCGCCTCCCTGCCCGGGCACGTGGGCTGCCAGGATGTCAAAGACGTGCAGGTAGTGGCTGCCCCCCCCAGTTCCCCCACAGGGACTGGGACAGCGTGTGACCCACAGCCAGGAGACCAGGCTGCTCCCTCTGGGCATCTCCCGCCCAGGGACTTAGTAGGGGGAGATGGGCTCAGCCAGCCTGTCAGGTCCTGGCCCCATCCCAGCCCTGCCCCCCTGTCCCCTCCCTTGGCGATCCCTTCCAGGCCCTGGCTGCCCCCTTCTTGAGACTGCCCTGGCTTCCCACCCTGCCCTGAGGCTGCCCTGTCTCAGGCCCTGGTGCCCTGGCTGCCCCATGGCACTGCCCCTCTCATCTCATTGCAGTACTGTGTGGAGCGGGTGCTGCAGGAGGAGCCCCTAGACTCAGCGCGTGTGGCACTAGTGGGTGGCTCACATGGGGGCTTCCTCGCTTGCCACCTCATCGGTCAGTACCCAGGCACCTACCAGGCCTGTGTGGCAAGGAACCCGGTCATCAACATGGCCTCCATGATCAGCAGCACCGACATCCCAGACTGGTGAGTGCCTGGGACTAAGACCTTCCCCACCCCCTGCACCAGGTGCAACCTGGATCCTGCCCTGAGCCGGGCTCTGTCTCCTCTGCAGGTGTCTGACTGAGGCCGGCTTCCCCTATGCGCCCGACACCCTACCGGATGCCTGCCACTGGGCAGAGATGCTCCACATGTCACCCATGCAGTACGTCGCCCAGGTATGGAGCCCCACCCCAACCCCTGCTCAGAGACTCTGCACTCCCCTGTGACGGGTTCCCCAGAGTGCAGTCTAGAACTGTGGTACTGCTGACCCCGTCTTACCAACCTGGGTTCCCTCGCACACTGTGATGCTGTGACAAACTGCAAACCTCTCCAGGTCCTGCACTCTCACAACCATCCACAGGCAGGGACACACCCAGCTGAGTTACATGAATGCTTTTGTAGGCCACTCGTGATCCAACAACAGAGAGGCTCCAGCCAATTCCTCCCAGCTCCCCAGCCTAGGATCCCGGGGCTGTACTGTCTTGCCCTGGTCAGAAGCTTGACCAGTATAAATTCATTACTCAGTCTGTCACTTCTACAAAGGAAAGTGGACATGCACCAGCCGTTGCAATCTGAGCGGATTTCCCAAGCACTTCAACCAAAATGCACTGTTTTAAGTAAAATATAAAACAGATTTATTAACTACAGAAAGACAGATTTTAAGTGATTATAAGTAGCAGGCATAGAGATCAAAGTTGGTTACCTAGGCCATAAAAGTAAAATCACAATCTGAGTTCTACAAACTAGACAGGATTTGAATCAAGCAGTGTCTCACCCAGATAGGTTATACAAGCATGTTACAGATCTTCTATACACAGGCTGGGACTCCTTTAGCCTGGGACCACCTCCCAGTTCAGTCTTTGTTCTCCAGATGTGTTTCTGGGTGTTGAGTTGTGGGGGGAGAGAGGCCAAGCGATGATGTCACTTCCTCCTTTTATAGCTTCTTCCAGCTTGCTGGAAAGATCCTTTGCTATGACATGGGTCAAGCGGTCTCCACTACCTACATGTTATCTGTGAGAGGTCTCCATTGTATACGGTTACTGGGATTGTCCTTGGGAGTGTGGATTCCTTTAATGGGCCATCAGCAATGTCTGCACAGTCCTCGCTGATCACACACTCCCAGGGGTTAAGCGTAGCTCCTCCACCCCCTGAAACTGCTCCTCTCTGAGCCTTCAGCACACCTGGTCCTCGTTAGCCCCCCTTCGTTTTACTGCTCCCCAGTCACTTACTGCAGGAAGCGCCATCCGCAGGGTGCAGTACATCCCACCTCTGCCACCAGTTGTCACGGAGTCCCCGGGCGATGTTCTGGAACTGCTCCCTACGAAGCCAGTCAGGACTCTGGTGAAGTCTCCTTTCTGTGAGCAGACTGTCTGCAGGGCAAAAAGCTCACACAGCTTCCACCTTCCTGGGTCTGACCTCGGAGCATTCAGCATCCTCTGCCCCTCCGTGTGCTTCCCACAGTGAGTCCACCCAGGTGGGGTCCTGGGGAAGCCAGGGGGTCCTGCACCCCAATTTCGCATTCAGCCATGACTCTCAGCCAGCCAGTAAAACAGAAGTTTATTAGATGACAGGAACATGGTCTAAAACAGAGCTTGCAGGTCCAGAGAACAGGACCCCTCAGCCGGGTCCATTTTGGGGGGCAGTGAGCCAGACAACCACATCTGCACTTCATTCCAGTCCCCAGCCAGCCCCGAACGGACTCACCCTCCAGCCCCTCCTCCTCTGGGCTTTGTCCCTTTCCCGGGCCAGGAGGTCACCTGATTTCCTTTGTTCTCCAACCTTTTAGCTATCACTTTGCAGAGGGGGAAGGGCCCAGGCCATCAGTTGCCAGGAAACAGTGTCGGCCATTTATGTACCCTGGCCCTTTGCTCTGCAACAATTACACTCCCTTAAGAAATGCATAAGGGAAATTGAGGCACCCCTACAGTATTCAGAGGAAACATTAAGAACAGTCCCATTTTGTCACATCTTCCTTAGAGGTTTTTAATGTTAGGCTTGACAAAGCCCTGGCTGGGATCATTTAGTTGGGGATCGGTCCTGCTTTGAGCAGGGGGTTTGAGTAAATGACCTCTTGAGGTCCCTTCCAACCTGAATATTCTATTCTATGGTGTGGGTCCCCTAGTGCTGGCTGTGGGACCCAGATCTCTGCCCTGTTCTCCCCCCAGGTCCGGGCACCTGTGCTTCTGATGCTGGGAGAAGAGGACAGGCGTGTCCCCCCCAAGCAGGGGCTGGAGTACTACCGTGCTCTCAAGGCCAGGGGCGTCCCTGCACGGTGAGCCTGCGGGGGGCAGGACATGGGGATCAGCTGGGAGGAGAGAACCGATTGGTGCAGCGGCCATGGCTGGGGCGGGAGGGAGGACAAGTTGGGTGCTCAGGTGCAATAAGGCCAGTGGGGCTGGGATCACCAATGGAACAGGCTGGCACCAAGGGAGGGAGCAGATCACTGGGGCGGGGGGAAGCTGGCTGGAGGCTCAGATGGCTGCGAGGAGTTGGTACATCCCAAATGGCTGGGGGGTCCCGGTGCAGGGGTCCTGGGGGAGCAGGTGGGGAGTCCTGGTGCATTCCTTGATGGGTGGGGGGGTCTCTGGAGAGGTGGCAAGGGGTCCTGGTCCATGCCCAGGTGTATGTGTGGGGGGGTCCTGGAGAGCTGGTTCTGGGGTACCTTGCCAAGCCCTTTCCTTCTCCACAGGCTGCTGCTGTACCCCAGGAACAGCCATGCGCTCTCCGGCGTCGAGGCTGAGGCCGACGGCTTTATGAACATGGTGCTTTGGCTGCTCCAGCACCTGCAGTGCTGACAGGGGCTGGGCTTCGCCTCTGCCTGAGCCCTGTAACCTGCATCCAATAAACCCACGGCTCATCTTGTGTCCCTGAGGGTGTAGCGTGCCCCTGGGGGAAGGGGATGGGTCTCCACTGCAGTGGGGGGCCCCCTTCGCTAGCAGGCTGTGGGGCTAGGGTGGGGGAGGAGGAGCCACCAGCACCCCTCCTGCAGAACTGGGAAGGGCCCTGGGGAAGGAAGGTGGGAGGTGTGCCAGTACTTGCTCTCCCCTCACCTGACTGGCTGGCTTTACACTCCACCTGCACCTTGCAAACAGCCCATCCTGTGAGCCTACCCCTTGTGGGGTGCCTCACAGCCCTAGCTCCAGGATCGAGCCCTGGAGGAACCCCTCAGTGGCCAGCACCCAAGGTCCCCCCCGCATCTGCCAGGGCAGGCCACACATTCTCACCGCCGCTTGCCCACCCTGTCCTGCTGAGCCAGAAGCCTGGGGGAGACTCTCACCCTCACCCTCCCAGCACACAGCCAGTGTTGGTAGTGACACCCGGCAGCCTTGTCCAGTCAGAGCAGGATCTCTGACTCACCGGGACCAGCCAAGGCTGAGACAGCTTCACCCAGCCATGGTGCCCTGCAGGCAGGTGTTGGCTCTGCCCCAGGTGAGCGCTGCTGAGTCGGCTCTTACCCCTGACATCTTGGGCCAGTGCCCTCAGGGCCAGGCTGACTTCAGACGCCCCACCTGCCGGCCTCCCAGGGCTGGGAGTTAATTGTGCCATCCCTGGGGCTCCCATTTTCTTTCCAGGTCCTCCAGGCAGTTCACTGACCCTGCTGCTCATGACTCCTGCTCTGTCCCAAGAGTGGTATTTCAGCCCCTTTGCAGTGCCGCCCTGTGGATGTGAAGTCCAGGGGGAAACTGATGCATGCACAGGCATCATAAAAACTGCAGAAAATTTCTACTTTGTGACAGCAGAAAGCAAGATTTCCCCAGCCCTGCTGTCAGCAGCTAGTGCTGCCTCATTGGCAGGATACTTGGTGCATGGACCACAGCTGGGCTGAGTCAGCTGGAGCTGTTTGGGCAGGGAGGAGAGTGGGGACAGGCAGTGGCACTACAAGACTTTTGTGTATCACTGGGTGGGGTCCATAAAAAAAGAGCAGCTTGCTCCTGGCCAGCCTGAGCTTCAGCCACCGTCCGGCCCTACAGACAGAGCAGCAGGTCTACGCAGATGTTGGCATAGCAGAGCGGTGGCACTATGAACAGGCAGCAGGATGGGCAAGTGGAGCCAGACTCACCGCCAGAGCGAAGAGAGGGGCCAAGGGCAAAGTCAGGAGGGGGGTCCTCTGCCCCAGGTGAGTGATGGGAGATGGAGAACGAGGAGGAGATGGAGCCGAGAGGCCTGGGCTATAGGCAGGAAAGGGGGCATGGTGATCCCAGTCTGACAATACCTGTGCTCACTGCTCTGGTGCAGGAGGGCCTGACATGAGCCGAGGGCAGGAAGCTGAACCCAGACAAAGCAGGTGTAACTGTTTCACGCTGAGGGGAATTAGTCACTGGAGCCATTGTTGTGGTGCAGTCTCCATTGCTGGCAGTTTCTAGCTCCAGCTGGGCTATTTCTAACAACTCTGCTAGGAATTGCTGTCTCTGGCCTGGCCTTGCAGGGCTCAGCCTAGCTGATTGCAATGGGCCCTTCTGGCCAGGGAAGCTCTGAGCTCCGGTTGGGCCAGGGTGCAGCAGGAACTGGGGCTCTGGCGACCAGGGCTCCCTGTTCACTGCCTACCTCCCTACAGGCTGGACTACCAAGCCCAAGGTCTCAGTCCCTGTCTACAAGGGGCTCATGGCCCAGTGTGGCTCAGGCCCTTGGCAATGCCTCCAGCACCAACGCCAGCTCCACGACTACACTACTGGGCCTTCAACATAGTGATCTCTGTGGGGCTCCTTGCAGCAGGTGCAGCCCAGCCAGACCCTTGTGCAAGGCTGGATTGTCCACTGGCTGAAGCCTTGGAAGGTCCCTGGGCTCAGGACTGAGAGGCAAAGCCATGACAGCTGGTGTCGATTCCCCTGCTGGCTCTGGGTCCTTGTCCTTATTTCAGGGCCAAGTCCTGCACAGGGCAGCTCTGAGCCTAGCCACCAGGTGGTCTCCAGCAGGGCACTCACGTCCCACCTGCCAGGTGTCCTGCTGGGTGGTTACTCCTGCACTTCTCAGCACCACAAAGAGCATCCCTGAGCCATGTGCAGCCAGTGTGTCACCCCTCTGCAGGGCACTGCCCATCATCCTGGCCCCTTCTCCCAGCTGTGCTGCCCCAGCACACACACCCCCACAGCTCCGCACTGCCCTACCCTAAGCAGGGCACTGTGGAGCCCTGCTTGCATCATCTAGACTGGGGGAGGGGAGGGCGGTACTAGCGTCTGTCCTCACCGCTCATTGCTGAGGCTTGCCAGGGGCCTTTCCATGGTGTCTGTAACTTGTGTGTGTGTGCGTATGTGGGGGGGTGTTCCTTGCCAAGAATGGGGAAACCCTTCCACCAAGTCTTCAAAGTTCTTGATCTCATTTCCTTCCTGCTGCCTCCCCAACACCCTCTGCAGCCCTTGGCTGTTCTGTGACTCTACGAGCCTGGGGCAGGCCTGGTACCCAGGGTTTTCAGAACCCTAAGCAGTGGTAACTTAACAGTTTCTCTCCAGGTGCTATCAGGAATAAATCAATGGGGACACAGCTCCTCTGTCTGATAAATGATTGACACAAACAAGAGTGCTTGTAGCTACAACTAACTTTTTTATAAGGTCTTTTGCACACATTCTCCCCTCCCCTCCCCATATGCTGTAGCAGTGGGGTTAGAGCCAGCCAAACATTTATATATACCTAACATCTGAAATGGTTTCAAGGAATCAAAACCAGTCTTCCAGGTTGGGGGTCCCAGTGGGGGCACCAGGCTCTGCTGTATGTGGGGTGCTGGGTGGCTGATGGCTACAGGGGCCGCATCAGCACACATCCACACCCCCAAGAGGAGTAGGAGTCAGGCTGCCTATGGGGATGGGGACAGGGAAATAGGGAGGGGGGCAGGGTGTGGGACTCCAGGTCTGCCCTGATCTCCTGGGACCCTGGCACTACCCAAGGAAACTGAGTGGATCAGTAGTGGGCCCTTCCTAGAGCTCTCTCCCAACCAGAGTGGGGTCCTGCTGTCCACGGAGCCATGAGTGTGGCAGGAGCTGCCTCGCCAGGGTGCCTTCTCATGGCCAGAGGGTCAGAAACAGTGAGCCCCATCACAGCAGGTAGGGCTGGGGTGGCTAGCTATTACAGCACCCCTGCTGGGCCAGTCTGGGACTGCGGAAGCTGAGAGCTCCCTCTTGCAGACCAACAGTATCAGTGCTATCCCCCCTCAGCTTTGTGTTGAACCCCTTCTGTGGGATAGACTCCCTAGAGGCCCACTCATCCTTCAGGGCTGGCTCCTGAGGCTGAACATCTGCGACTCTAGCCCCCTCCCCGCATCCTTCCTTGAGTGTTGCCCAGCGGAGCCGGCCACCTCGGAGAGATGTTCATACTCTGCAGGTATCAGTGCATCTCATCCAGCATGTGCAGTGACGTTCCCAGTGTGCTGTCCCACCAGCAGGGTTTATTAGTCACTGGACACAGAGCACAGGCCAGCTTTTGGTTAGCACAGAGAGAGCAGGGTAAAACATCAGCCATACTGGGCAGCCAGGGCCCAGCTAAGCTGTCATGAACCCCATGGTCTTAGAGAGTTTATTCCTTCACTCTCCCACTTCCCTGGTCCTTCTCGCATGAACAGAGAGCAACAATACCCGAAGTCTGAAGGTGCAAACAATTCGATGTTTATTGGGGTGAACTTCCAGCAAGCTTAAATCCAAGTTCCTTTTTCCTTATTTTCGAATCCCAACTTACTTCCTGTTTGCCCCTAATTTATATAGTAATATTCTTAGCTACACCTTAACCAATCATTCTACTGAAATTTAACTAACCAATCCTAACATATTGTAACATGATTAGCTAACCAATTATATCCCACCACCTTAGTTAGTTTACACCCAGCAAAATAAATTATACAGCAGACAGAAACAATCACAGAACCAGACAGAGACCATGCCAATAAACAATAGCAAAGTGGGAACTATAATGACAAAACAATACAGAAGTGAGGATTTCACAACTACATCTATAAAGACATAAGGGTTTCCCAGCTGTGTCTATGGCTAAGTGAGTTCTTACCAGAGAGCAACTATCAACCTAAATGTCCTTTTACATCTTCTAGGCTCTTCCTTTTCTCTGGAGGTGATAGATTGGATCACCTTCCTAACAGTCCCATATTGACTAGTTTGGGATGTGACCGTTTGCTTCCCAGCTTATGGCTGCCTCTGCTGCTTAGCCAAAGGCACTGGCCTAAGAACAGGGCCTCAGACTGTCACAGTGAGAGAAGGCCCTTACAGATTCTTTCTTGTATACCTCTATTACTAGCTAAATGATAAACATATACCTACATTCTTAGAGTATAGGCCTTTACAGACAGGCCTGAATATCTATATCTTAACACATGGGTCAGGCTCTGTCTGACTCCTTGATCAGTTCCCAGGCAAATTCCATGACTCATGCAGCCAGCTCCCACCCTCCCACTATCTCCCCACCTCACACCTGGCCACTATTCTCGGGCTAGGGTCTGAGCAGGTGGGGAAATCCGGCTACCTCCGGGGCATTGGTCGTTAGGTGTCCGTGTCCTGGGGACTGGGTTTGTCAGTGTCCTCTCAGAGCCTCCATTGATATAGGTCCGCTTTGGCCAGTTTTAATTACCCAGCCCAGCTCAGTCAGCCAGATGCCAGTCATGCCTCTGTCTCCTAGCCTGCCCCATGAGCAAACAGCCCTTTCCCACCACTGGGCAACACTGTGATATATCGGGGAAACTGAAGCACATATATGCTTCATAAAAATATTATAGAAAAGTCCCACTTTGTCAACCCCTCCAGAGCCAGGGCTCCTGCCCTGCCCCACAGCACCCCCTGCTGGGAGAGGCTGGAGATGGCATAGCTGTGTCATGAGCGCACAGGCTCAGTGCTCTGGAACAAACCCAGGCAGGACCCTCTTCAGTGTGACTCCCCTCAGGGCCATTCTCACCAGGGCAGGAAGCCTCCTTTGATTCAGTGCTTCCTGAGACCAACCTTGGACTGTTCAGCATTCTGCACACCGTGAGCTCCCTGCAGCAAGTCCCCCTGGGGATGGGGCACCTGGGGAAGCCTTACACAGCTCCAAATGGGTGCCTGCATCCCACGCCGCACTCAGCCAGTGTTGTAAAAGAGCAGGAACACAGCATAGGAAAGATCTTTGTTAGCACTGAACCCAGAAAGTTACATTTAAGTCCACCTTGGTCAGACCCACTGCTCCAAGCCCTGATTCTCCCCCCGAAACCCAAACAGGAAACTGAGACGTACTTGCAAGAGGCTATACCAAGTCACGCCCAGTTGCCCCTCCTCCAGCCTTTGTTACTCTTCCTGGGCAAATAGGGTCACCTGGCCTCCACTTCAGTAATTTGTTCTCCTTCTTGAAACTGGCTGGCTTCTTGAAGAGGGAGTCCTGTCCACCCACCCCACCCCCTGCCATCAGTTACTAAATTACAAAATAGCCAACCCAGGCAGCTGGACAACAGTCTCACCTTACCCTCTAGAGGTTTCTGAAAAGAACAACACCCTTGTCCCACCACCTGTGTTAATACTGCAACACGTAGGGGAAACTGAGGCACACACCATATTCATACAAAACAAGAAAATCCTCTGCTTTGACACATTGGAGCTCCCTTCACAGCAGGCCCTCCTACCCTGCTTCCCACAGTGGCCTCTGCTAGGAGTGGGGGGGTGCCAATTTTGGTTAGAGGTATTCCTGGAGGTTTCATCACATGACATAATCTTTTAATTAAAGACTTATCTTTAATTCCTGGGGACTCCAGGATAGTCCGGGAGGGTTGCGCAACCCTAGCTGGGAGAGGCCGGGACATTGGTGACTTCTCTCTGACTCAACTTCTGGTAGTTGCTCTTTGTAAAGTGACAAGCCCCTCCCTTACCCACAGTACTCTGCCTCCAGGATTGGCCAAAGGGAGCGGGATGGCACACGACACTGGCCATTCAGCAACAGTGCTTATGGTCAGTGGCTCATCCCTGAGTTTCCCCCTGAGTCTGCGAAGAATGAGTGCCCTGCACATAGTCGTGCATCCCACACTGGGCTCTGGCCGGACTCATCACTTGCCCTGCTGCCTCGTTCCAACACAAGCACCTTAATGCCGGGCTTTCTCTGCCTTGCACATCCCCGCAACACTCTCAACTGTGCTCTCCCGTGCCCCACAGAAGAGGGCTGCTCAGGCGAAATTTTTAGGCCCAGCCAGGACTTGAACCAGACCCAAGGGTGCCGAGTTGTCCAGCCGAACCTGACCAAGGTCTTGGTGTGTTTAGGTACCACCTCTTGACATTTGTTTCAGTAGTTAAGTGAGAGCTCTGTGCCAATCTCTCCGGTCAGGAACGTGCTCACTTGGTGCTAGCTAATATACCAAAGTCTTTTTGTTATTCTGCCAAGGTCAGGCCTGTTTGGGCTCACAGCTTTTAGCTCACGCTTGTTAGTGACGCCTAGAGCTTCAGCCAGGCCTACATGCCTCTCCTTTTTGTCTTTTATGGGGAGGATATTTACCCATCCCAGAGAAGTATAGTGCATGCACTGAAGATGACCCAGTGGGCTAACCACTGTATCTTGGCTATCTGGCTCTACCCATCCATTTATTCATGCTCCATGTGTCAAATGGTCTGCACATTCCCTCGTGCCACCTGTGGCCAGTTTCCGTCAGTCAATTGTTCTTAGTTCTATGTGGTGGCTCTGTGAACATTTGGTTGTATACTTTGGTTCAGAAGTGTAGTCTTACAGACCGTTTTAAAGCTGGGAAAGGCACTATCACAATGTGTCCTGCTGTGTGCATGGGGAGTAAACCCAGACGTTGGACGAGCAATGACATCACAAGTGCAGCCTTCATGTAAAAACTATTTGTAATTAGTTACTACACAGTGCTTTCCATCCCTGTTGTATGTTACTCTCCCTGCTGGTTGGTACGTCGGGCAAGCTGCACCAGGCAGGAGACAGGATCGGCTAGCTTCTCCCTGCCATTGCATAAGCCTCAAGCCTTGTGGCCACAAACTGGAGTTGCAAATCCAATAGCATTCCTGGCATAACAAGGGGCATGCCGTGCTGTTCAGGTTTGCGTCGCTCTGAGATACAGCAGGCGTTGATGAAGATGCAGTTGTTTCTTGTAGAGGTGGCCACATGAATTGCCAGGAATCAATTTATCAAATATTGCTTTCTCAGGAGTCAATGCTGGTAGCCAGAGATTGAATAAGATTGTTCTGAATAATACAGGTTTCAATTAGCATAAAGTGTTTGTGACCCCAAATTTTTACGGGTGCTCACGGGAGATTTGTCTACACAGTCTGACACATTGCCGGTTCACCACGTCCATCTAGACTAGTATTTGTCTTCCGACAGTGACCAATGCCAAGTGCCCCAGAGGGAATGAACAGAACATTCCCAACTTCTGGCAAATAGAGGCTAGGGACACCATCCCTGCACGTCTTGGCTAAAGTTTTTCCTCGGGTAGTTACTGCCTCTATTTGTTCTACCTGGTCTGTGTCTCTAGTGTGGTTACTAGTAGCAGTAGCTTTAGCTAAGGCCTCAGCTCTGTTGTTCCAGTGTGCTGCTTCTGTGTGATTTTTCCGTTGCCCCTTTCTGTGAGTCTCCTAGGTGTCGCCAGTTCTTTCCTTGATCAGATTTGACATTTGTCTCCCTTTGTCTGAATGAGAAATGGAGCGCCAATCTGTAGCTACCATTTCTCTATTCAACCAAACGGGGAGCCACACAGTGATTGCTCTGGCTGTCCAGTCAGAGTCAGTGTAACAGAAGTGTCCTGGGATTCATAAGCTAGGACAGCTCTAACTGCCTCCACCTCAGCTGCTTGGGAAGAATGGGGGCGAGCTGGTCCTTGGAGCATCTCTCCCTCATTTACACGGATGGCTCCGTACCCTGTTCAGGGATGACCCATAGGGTAGAAACTTGAGCTATCTGTAAACCAAATTGCAAACCCCTTCTGTTTAGTGTCTGCAAGCCTCATGCCTCCCTTGACTGGCCACTCAAGGTGTTTTACCAGGGGGAGGGGGCAGGTATGCTCCTTTCTTTCTATAATTAGCACACAGTGGGCTGGTGAAATGGCTTGTTAATTTTTAAACTCAACTGCTCAGTTTACTAGGGTGAGGGTCTATTGAGCAATGTGGGGGTTAGAGACCTGGCCGTCCTGTATTTTCCCCAATATGACGTGCTTGAGAGGGGAATATACACAGTCTGAACAATGACCTTTTACCCTCCAATAATAAATTCCCAATGCGTGAGGCTCCAGACCAATGCAAGACACTCTTTTTCACAGGCGGTAAAGCCTGGCTCTGTTTGAGCCAGGAGCCTGGAGTCATACGCAATGACTCTGAGCTTGTCACATTGCCTTTGGTTGAGAGTGGCTCCAATCCAACACCAACTAACTCATCTCACCCAGGGTTTTTGAAGCCAAGCCTTGAAAACTCTAAGGATGGAGATTCTACCATCTCCTTGGGTAACCCATTCCAGTGCTTCTCCACCTTCCTAGTGAAATATTTTTTTCCTAATAGTCAACCTAGACCTCCCCATCTGCAATTTGAGACCACTGCTTCTTGTTCTGCCACCATTGAGAACAGCCTAGCTCCATCTTCTCTGGCCCCACCCTTCAGGTAGTTGAAGGCTGTTATCCAATTCCCCCTTCACTCTTCTCTTTGGCAGACTAAATAAGCCCAGTTTCCTCCTCGTTAGTCATATGCCCCAACCCCCCAATCATTTTAGTTGCCCTCTGCTGGACTCTCCAATTTGTCCACATCCTTTCTGAAGTGGGGGGGGGCCCAAAACTGAACTCAATACTCACTCAATGTGGAATCACTAGTGCCAAATGGAGGAAAATAATCACTTCCCTTGATGTGCTGGCAATGCTCCTACTAATGCAGCTGACATTAGCCTTATTGGCAACGAGGGCACACTGTTGACTCATATCCAGATTCACGTCCACTGTAATCCCCAGGTCCTTCTCTGCAGAACTGCTGCTTAGCCAGTCGGTACCCAGCCTGTAGCGGTACATGGGATTCTTCTGTCCTAACTGCAGGACTCTGCATTTGTCCTTGTTGAACCTCATCAGATTTCTTTTGTCCCAATCCTCCAATTTGTCTAGCTCACTCTGGACCCTATACCTACCCTCCAGCATATCTACCTCTCCCCACAGCTGAATGTCATCCACTAACTTGCTGAGGGTGCAACCCATCCCATCATCCAGATTATTAATGCAGATGTTGAACAAAACCAGACACAGGACCGACTCTTGGGGCACTCCGCTTGAAACCAGCTGCCAAGTAAAAATCGAGCTATTATTGATCACCACCCGTTGAGCCTGACAAACTAGTCAGCTTACTAGCCGCCTTATAGTCTATTCATCTAATCCATACTTCTATAACTTGATGGCAAGAATACTGTGGGAGACCATATGAAAAGCTTTGCTAAAGTCAAGCTATATCACATCCACTGCTTTCCCCATATCCACACAACCAGTTATCATAGAAGGCAATCAGGTGGGTAAGGCATGACTTGCCCTTAGTGTATCCGTACTGACTGTTCCTGATCACCTTCCTCTTCTCCATGTCCTTCAAAATGGATTCATTGAGGATCTTTCCAAGGCTAATTCCTCACTCTGGCACTTCAAGCGCAGAAGGTAGAGTTCCGCAAGGATTCTGGCCAAGTTTGTATTAAACTCCCAAGGTTACAGCTTTTCTCTGACCCTGGATTGGTAGATGCTGCCACTAACGAAATGCCAAACCCCTTTGTGAGCCCAGAAATGTGCCCTTGTGCATTCCTTCCTATGGAGTACCCTCAAGTCCTTTCACTGCCCCCCTGGGGAAGAGTTGGGGGGGGGGAGGAAATCAGCTGTTGCCACCAGCTAATTAAGCATGTACACAAACCTCTTCAAAGAGAATTCTGTTCTTAATGTAACCCTTCTTCCCGTCAGAGTTGGCAGCAACAAGGGCTGGGTTCAATATCTAGGGGATTCATTCCAATAACACAATGCAAACCGGCTCGAGCCCCCACCCAGTGACCTGGGACAAATATATACCACCCCCGCTGGGCGCCTCCAAGAGGCAATACTTCCCCTCTCGCAAGCACATAGTCTCTGTGTAGCAAAAAGCCTTTTAATAACAGAGAGAAACAATGTGGCATTATGTTGGGGAAACACCACCAACAGGATTCGTAACACAACCCATGAGCAAAAAAAACCCACCCTAAGCAAATTGGGGCATGTCCTTTCCCTTTGGTTCTTGAGTCCAGCAACCCCAAATCACCCAAAGTCCCAAAAGTCCAATGACCCAAAAGTCTCTGTCCCTGGTCAGGGCAGCCCCAGAGTTCAAAAGTTTATCTGCAGAGCTTTACCTCCCAACCTGGGTGGAGATGGGGGGAGAGAGGTAAGGGGCACCTTACATGATCTGAAGCTGACAGCCCCACAGCTCCATAGGCCTTCGCTCCACCAGCCGCCCCACGAACTGCTTCCCTCGGCTCCGCTCCGCTGCTCCACCAGCCAGTCCACGAACTGCTCCGCTCCATGTCCCACAAGCAGCTCCCGCCGTCCTATGAACTGCTCCACCAGCCTGTCCACAAGGCACTCCAGCCGTCCCACAAACTGCTCTACAATATATCTTCAGGCTCCCCCACTACTTAACACAATGCTCAGTGATTTCAGCTCTTAGGTGAATTCAGCTTGTTGTAGAGGAGCATCAGTGCTGGTACACCATTAGCCCAAAGTGAGCTCAGCAGCCTGTAACTAGACTCCTAATAGAATCAAAATTAGCTCTGATATTCCACAGTGGAGAAAGAAGGAAGTGCAATTACCATGTAAGGTCCTCACCCAGGGGCCCATGCCACCAAGTATTAATACTTGTCCCCAGCCTCTCTCAATTCACAGAGTTTTGGAACCCATGACCCTTGCCTAGCGAGTGCTACTTAGTTGATGGTAAGTCCCTCCATCATAACAAAAGGCCAAGTACAGTTCCAAGCACAGTTCCCATAATCACGGTAATAACAATTTATTCTTCCCACCCCAATAACAGAGACACTGGGGATCCCACAACAGCCAAAGTGACCATTTGGGCAGCTATGGCCTCATTCTAGGCAGGGTGGGTGTGCCTATGCAAATGAGATCAGCCCCTGAAGTTCTTTTCCACAACTTGCCACACCTCACCACCAGATGTCAGGGTGGACTCATCCTGACACTGCTTACATTAAAAAAGGTAAATTTTATTAATCAAAAGAGAAAGAAAATACATCTGGGTCTCAGGCTGTAGCTAGATTTAAAAGAGCCACTACAGGAATTAAGCACCAAGAATAGCTTTCTTGAGGTCCATCTTAAAGGTTAGCAGCAAAACAAAAACAACTAGGGTTAGCACAGAGGAATCCACAAGCCATAACGAAATAAAAGGGATAAACCTAATCACGTCTTCGTAGACATTTCCTGATCTACTTACATATGTGGGGTTTTAAATGAGTAGATTCTAGTTATGAGGCTGATGATTTTTCCATACCTGGCCCAAGCTTCTTACAGCATAGCTCTGCTCTATCCGCCTCTCCCCGGGAGAACAACAGACAGACAAAAACAGAGTCTTTTTTCAATTTTAAAAAGGTCTAGCTTTCCCAATGTCTCTTTGACTAGGTGCCCGCTGACTTCCTTTACCTCATAGCAGTGAGACTTTTTAACCCTTTACAGGTAGAGCAATTGGAGACCAGCTTCTGAGAGGGATTTCATAGCTACTGTCTGGGTGGGTGTCCAAAAAAGGGAACTGGCCCACACCCTTCATTTATCACAACCTGCTTCATAACTTTTCCAGGGACTGAGGTGAAGGTGACTAGTCCATAGTTCCCCAGATTCTCCTTTTTCCCTTTTTTAAAGATGGGCACTATATTTGCCTTTTTTCAATAGTCCAGGATCTCCCCCGAGGACCATGCGTTTTCAAAGATAATGACCAATGGCTCTGCAATCACATCAGCCAATTCCCTCAGCACCCTCAGATAGACATGTGAGCATTAATGCACTTTAGTTGGGTGTAGGGTGTCCACGTGCGGTTGTCCTGAGTGATAATGGCACCTGTAGGGGTTTGATACTGGTCACTAGCAAGGCATTGTGAGAGACAGCCCAGGCTGAAAAGAGGCTGCACCCCGAGGGGCTCCCGTCAACCTGTCGCAGTGAGCAGGGTGAAATACACAGTGTGACGTTCCCCTGGTGTTATCTGGATCAGTGATCTGCTAGGTCACTCAAATCCTTAACTCTGAGAGCCAGCCTTACCCTGCTCTGCTGTGAGCACCCCACTCTTCATGCACAGCCTCTGCATGGATTGTGCAACTGACTGACACTAGCCAATATCTCTGGTCCCAGACACAACCCTAGTAACCTGCATCTTGCAGTGTTCAGTTATGCCCCTGTACGCTGCAAGGTTATATGAGTTTGTCAATGTAACAAAGAAATTGATATGTACCAGGCTTGTTATCCCAAGGGAAGTTTCTGACATGCTTCAGACCAGATGCACTGCTTCAGGTAGAATAAACAAATACATTTATTAACTACAAAAACATAGATTTTAAGTGATTCTACGTCCAAGCAAAAGAAGTCAGATTTGGTCAATGAAATAAAAGCAAAATGCATCCTAAGCTAATCTTAACACTTTCAATGCCCTTACAAACTTAGATGCTTCTCACCACAGGCTGACTGGTTGCCGTTCAGCCAGGCTCTCCCCTTTGATCAGCGCTGTAGTCTCTTGGTGGTGATTTCTGTAGATGGAGCAGGAAGAGCATGGAAAATGTCTCTCCCTTTTATCATGTTCTTTCTTCCCTCTTGGCTTTGCCCCCCGTCCCTCCGGACTGCAAGGTCAGGTGAGCTAATGCTCATCATAGTCCCTAACTGAGCAAGAGGGTGGGGGACACACTTGAAAGTCTAACAGAGCCTTTGTTTTTGTCTAGGCCTGTGTCCTTTGTTTCTGTGAGGGTGGGCTGTGTTTGTCTGATACGTGCCCTGATGAGGTGTGAACTGCCCCTCTGCTTTTGGAGAGTTTTTGCCTGGGCTTACTTTAAGCCATGCAGCTATATTTTAAGCCTCATACATGAAATTATAATCTATAACATTACTATAACATTATTGTAGCAAGAATTACTATAACATCACTGTAACAACAATGATCAGTGTATCATGAGCCTTCTGAAGATATCCAAGATGACAAACTTTGCACTGGAGACCACACAATTATTTTACAAGGGTGAACATGGGGGTGCTGGGTGTTCCCCTGAGGTACAGAGCATCACACTGGGTTACAGAAGGTGGCTGTGGATATACTGTGGCTCCTCAACAAGGCAACTCAGTCAGGGAAGAAATACATTCTGGCGCTGATAGCTTTCGCTAATCGCTACCCAGAGGTGGTGGCTTTATTCTCTGTGGAGGCAGACACTGTGGCAGATTAGACCATATTCAGCAGAGTGAGGTTCCCCTGGGAGGTCCTTACATACCAGGGCTCCAATTTCATGTCAGCCCCTCTCCAGTGCTAGTGGGAAAAGTGTGGGATCCGGCACACCTGGGCTTCTTCATATCATCCTCAGTTCAATAGGCTGGTGGAGAGGTTTAATGGGACCCTAATGATGATGCTGAAGACTTTTATGGACCAGCATCTGCAGGACTGAGTTAAGTATTTACCCCACCTGGTGTTGCATAGCGAGAAGTGCCCCAGGAACCCATGCGGGGGGTTCCCCTTTCGAGTTGCTGTATGGGAGGCGAGTGAGGGAATCCCTGGACTTGGTGAGGAATGAATGGGAGGGGAAGGCCTCTCCTATGGAAAATCAGTGGTGAAGTATGTACTGACTTTCCGGGAAAAACTCGCTGAGCTCATGGGTTTGGCTAGGGAGAACCTAGCCAGAGCCCAAGGGAGGCAGAAGTTCTGGTATGACAGCTCAGCGCATGCCTGCTCCTATGACACTGGGGACCATGGGTGGCTCTCATCCCAATGAGGAATAATAAATTACAAGAGGCCTGGGATGGGCCCTTTAAGAATATCAAACAGTTAAATGAGATGAACTATGTTGTTGCTCACAGCGACCGAGTGTACCATGTCAATATGATGAAGCCATAGTTTGACAGGGAGAAGCTGGTACTGGCCATATGTGGGTAAGAGGGAAATGGAACTCTTCCTTGTGACAGGGGCAAACCTCCCTCTGCAATCAATTCAGAGAAGTGCTGCATTTGTATCTGCAGCTGTTGTCCAACTGTCCTGGGTTCACTACCCAGGCTGCCTGTTGGGTGACAATGGGAGCCAACCTTCCCATCGGGTGTTCCCTATTCAGAGTCACTGGAAAAACAGCCTAGCACCTGGTGAGAGAGGTCAAAGACATGCTGGCTTTAGGGTTGATCCAGCCATCCTCCAGCTCTTAGGCCTAGCCCGTGGTCTGGTTCCCAGGAAAGACTGTTGATCCGGTTTTGTGAGGACTATCGGAAGTTCAGTGTAATCACTGTGTTTAGTTCGTAACCCATGCCTAGGCCTCAAAAACTCCTAGACAAGTTGGGGAAGACTCAGTACCTCACTACCAGGGATCTCACCAAGGGCTACCAGCAAGTGCCTTTGGCTCCAGGTGCCAGGTTGAAATCTGCTTTTATAACCCCTCTGGGGGGGTCTATATGTTCTTGATACTGCCTTTCAGCCTCAAGGGGTTGCCTGCCACCTCCCAGCATCGGATGGACCAGTTACAGAGGGGATGGAGCACTTTGTCCTGGCATATATTCGTGATATCTGTGTCTTTAACTAGACGTGGAAGGGTCATGTGTCCCAGGTGAAGAGGGTGCTGGGTTGCCTCTTGGATGCAGGACTGACTGTTAAAGCAGAAAAGTGTAATGGAGGGGGAGGCTTGCAGAGGTGTCGTACCTGGGCATCAACATGGAGAGTGGCCACCTAAAGCCAGAGCCAGTCAGAGTGGAGGCACTCAGAGATTGGCCTGCTCCCCAGAATAAGATGGTGGAGGGTTGTGTCGCGCTTTAGCTCCATATCCACCCGCATCACTGAGTTATGCAAGAAGGGTAAGCAAGACAGGGGGTCTTGGCTTGGGCAGTGCCAGAGGGCTCTCTGTGCTCTGACGGAGGCTCTGCTCAAGTGCCCAGTTCTTGACAAACCTTTATTGTATTCTTTGATGCCTCAGACACCAGGCTGGGCACGGTGCTGATCCATGCCAATCTGAAGGGGAAGAGACACTTCATTGTGTACCTGAGCAAGAAGCTGCTGCTCAGGAGCAGAGATATGCAGCCATAGAGAAGGAATGCCTGGCCTTACGGTGGGCTCTTAAAAAGCTATAGCTATTTGGGTGCTATTTCACTGTGTACACAGATTACTCGCCCTGGCGTGGCTGTGTTGGACCATATGAAAGAAGTTCTGTATTAAAATCACAAATGAGTTTGATTCCCCATAGTTTAAATTCCAGGGTATTACTAATTAAGAGGTCTCTTGGTTTTTGGTACTGTTTCTCTCCCTCTCTGTGTGAAACTTGCAAGCTGCTAATTGCGTTAGTACATTCTAAGACAGAGTCTGTTCTCAAAGCAATTCACACAGATAGACTCAAAGCAATACTCTGTAACAAAAGAAACAGCACCCAGAGACGCCCCGCCTTTTTGTTGTATTAACAATTGTGATTAAAACAGAGATAGAGGATGTATGTGGATGGATGCTTGGTGTGGATAATAACTGAATGATCAGGGAGGTGCCAGCCTAAGAATCCAGTGTTCTTCGGCTGAAGAAGGCGTCAAGTGAAAATAACCAGAGGACCCCCGGAGGGCAGACTGGAATCCACCCAACAGCCTCAAGAATGGGAGAACCAAAGAACAAGATAACATCTAGCAGCACAGAGCCGGCAGGAATGTGCCATCTGCTGATTGATTCAGCAACAGCATGATGAAACAATTCCCATAGACTGGCCTAGGAAGAAATTCCTGTAAAAATGGACTCTAGAAAGTGAGAACTTTGGGGGGGTCTGATTCGGCAAACCAACTTCCAGGAGCATCAGATGAGCATCTGACAAGGCCCTGCTCCTTCCCCATGTCCAGGCCACCTGGCCAGTAGCTTGGCATGAGCAACTCTAAGGCTGGTAACTATGATAACAACCTTGCAGAACCTGTGTGTGTGTGTGTATGAATGAATGTGTGAATAAATATGAGATTGAATGGAATGTTATGACTATAACTAACTGCTTACTATGATTCTTTCTGTATTCACAATAAATGTGGTATTTTGCCTTTTCCCCTCTAATAAGATCCTGCTGGTTTTTAATTTATTGGTATAACAGCTGCACCAGATGAAAGGGGCCAATGCCAAACTCCTGAGGTGGAGTCTGGTCTTCCAGGATTATGACATGGAAGTGGTCCATGTTAAGGTCCAATATTATAGTTGATGCTTTGTCCTGGAGATGGGGGGGGGGGCTAAACTTCCCCAGGGCACTGACTAAAGTGACCCGCTCCGTTCAGTCTCAAAGCAGAGAGAGAGAGGTGTCAATGTGGGTTTTTTCCTTTGTTATGTTGTGTAATGGGGCAAGGCCAGATGGCTATAGAAAAGTAGTGGGAGATAGATAGCTCCAGGCTAAACAAATCCCTGGTACCAGGATAAATTAAATGGCAGCTGCTCCAAGTCAATTAAGACACCTGGGGCAAATTAAGAACTTTCCAGAAGGCAGGGAGAATGCTAGGTTGATTGGGACACCTGAAGCCAATCAGGGACTGGCTGAAACTAGTTAAAAGCCTCCCAGTTAGTCAGGTGGGTGTGGATGTCAGGAGCTGTGGGAGGAAGTTGTGCTGTTGGAGAGACTGAGCAATACACACCATATCAGGCACAAGGAAGGAGGCCCTGAGCTAAGGGTGAAGTGGAGCCTGAGGATATAGGGGCTGCTGTGGGGAAGTAGCCCAGGGAATTATGTGTCATGTTTCTAAAAGATCAGCTACCATAGCTGACACTATTAGGGTCCCTGGGCTCAAACCCAGAGTAGAGGTTGGGCCCGGGCTTCCCCCTTTCCCCCATTAATCACTGAAACTGGGAGACAACAGAGACTGTGCAAGGAAGGATAACTTCTCCTCACCTCCCTTGTTGGCTTATGATGAAAATGGCTCAGTAGACTGTTACCCTTTTCTCTAGAGAGAGAAGGGTTACATGGAGGGTCACAGTGAGCCTCTGAGGCTAGCGAAATCCGCCAGGAAACGCGGGACCCACGGAGACAAGAACAGAGCTGTCACAGTTGTATGTGAGTCTTACTGTTTTGTATGAAGACACAGTTTCCCTGTATATTGCACCAGTGCCTAGATGGGAATAAAAGTGTGTGACTTTGCTGACTCTGCGGGGGGGGGAGGCTGCCCAGCTGTCTGCATGTAAGCGATGGATGGTGCCTTCATAACCGGAGATCCAGGAGTGGGATGCAACCAGGTGACACTTTGCCAGGGAAGCAAGACAAAGACCAAGAAGAGGGGCAGTGGGTGTGCTGGAGGTCAGGCAGCTGGAAGGGGCAGTTGGCTGTTTGGGACCCGGAGGTGGGAGTCGAAGGCGCCATGCCCTGGGTTCCCCCAAGATAGACTTTGTGGAAAGTTCCTGATTTCTGTGCTAAGAAACTCTGCTTTAGTCTATGTTCCTGAGGGAGAGATTTAACGGAATTTAGTTTCTTACTGTATTAGGCTTAGACTTGTGTGTTTTGTTTTGTTTTGCTTGGTAATTGACTTTCTTCTGTCTGTTGTTACTTGGAACCACTTAAATCCTACTTTTTATATATAATAAAATTACTTTTTACTTATTAATTAACCCAGAGCAGGTAATTAATTCCTGGGGGAGCAAACAGCTGTGCATATCTCTCTGTCAGTGTTATAGAAGGCAAACAATTTATGAGTTTACCCTGTATAAGCTTTATACAGATTAAAATGGATTTTTTGACGTTTGGATCACTTTGGGAACTGGGTATCTGGGTGCTGGAGACAGGACCACTTCTTAAGCTCTTTTCAGTTAAGCCTGCAGCTTTTGGGGGATGTGGTTCAGACCTGGGTCAAGCACAACAGGAAAGGCACTGAAGGCCCAAGCTGCCAGGGAAAACAGGCTTAGAGGTAGTCCCAGCACTTAAGGTGGCAGTTCCGAAGGGGTTTTCTGGCACCTAATCTGTCACAGGAGGCTCTGCCAAAAGCTAAGCAGGAACTGACTGGCGTGGCTGGTGGGAATGGTGCGCAGAGGCAGTGGCTGTGGTGCTGCATGACATGATGGATATGGGGTGCAAAACTGCTGCCTAGAGACTCGTCCGTGGCAGCGAGGTGGATTTTGGGGTGACTCCAGCTGCATCGAGGAGACTGGGCTTGGATGCCTGTCTGGACCAAGTGGAGAAGTGAGCTCTGATACACACAAGCGAGCCCACGGACAGTGCCCTGGGCTAGGAAACAACCTGGATCTGTAGAAGAGCAGAGGGACCAGCCCAAGTCACCCATCACAGAGCGGGGGGTCTTACAGCTCTGTGAACTAGCTACAGGCTGGAAGGCCAGGCCACTAGTGGAGAGCCAAGTCCCATGGTCAGGAGTCAAATTCCAGGTTCATACGGTTTTTCTTTGACTTCTTCCCGTGGGTTTCCAAGCCCCATGGGTCTGGCTCCAGCTCTGCTAAACCAACTTCTGTCTGGTTTTCCTAGATACGGCTGAGAGGCGAGTGATAAGGAGAGGGGTGAACTGAAGCGAGACCCATGACCAGGTGACCCAGCTCCCTACAGGCTGTTACTAGGGTGCACGGGGGGTGGGGGGGTGTCCAGAAAAGGGCAGGGCACTTGTGTGTCCCATGGTGGGGGGGTGTAAATTCCCAGCCTGCTGGGGAAAGAGCAAGGCTTGTGGAGCTCGGGGGGGTGCACCTGTCTGCCAGCAGCCGGCTGAGCTGGGAGCCTCCCCTTGGCGGACACAGACCTGCTCCCTCCTGCTGTGGGCAGGGATTTGCCCCAGAGACCTCAGGTACCCCCCAAAGTGTCCCAGGCAGCAGCCCCAGTGCACGATGGGTGGAGTAATCAGGGGGCTGGGTGAGAAGGTGGTTGGACAGGTGGGAAGAATGGGGCACTGGGAGTCCCAGTAAACGGCTGGCGTCTGGAATCCCTGCAGCACACCTCATCTGTCTCACGCCGGCTATGGCTTGGTCAGATGAGCCAGGGCTGTTCCCACAGTGGGACAGTCACAGCCCCAGAGCCAGCCCCTACCCTCCTCCTACATGCACGCCATGACCCAGCTCTGCCCTCCCTGTAGTCAGATCCACCCTAGAGCTCCCTGCCCTGCCTCTGGGTCACAGCTCCTGTTCTATTGGCAAACTTAGAAACATGAACCAGCTCCTCTACCCCCACCATGTTCCCTAGGACCCATGTGCTGACGGGCCAGTGGGCCACATGCTTCCCTGCCCCCACCCAGGGACTGCCTCCTGCCCCCCCCCAGCACTCAAGGACCTTTCCCCTCCTCCTTTTGCCCCCCCACCATTAGCTCCAGCCCATCAGTGCCCTCTCCTAGTGATGCACATGGCTGCAGCATACAAAGGCTCCCAGTGAGACATGCCCAGGCCAGGCACTGGGCTCCTGTGGGTCACAGCAAACTCAGGAATCAGTGCCCGCCCCCCCGATCCCAGGGGAGAGGCTCCTTGGAGTGGGCAGGGCCAGAGCCTGGCCCCATCCTGCCAATGCTGCTGCCATCTCCCCCAGGTGGACTTGGAGCCTGCCAGGCCCTGCCCAGGCTCCCACCAATCCTTGGGGCTGGCCCTGTACCCCAGCACCCAGGTCCCCCCAGCCCACATGACACAGACACCTTAAGCATGTTTATTGCAATCACCCAATGCAGTAATGAGGAGCAACCCCCTGTTGTGAGGCTGATGCCCACAACCCAGGGACAGGCTGGCCTGGCTTGGTCTCAGCACATGGGACAGACAGTCTGGATTCAGAGCCCCGCCTGGGGATGCTGTGAGGGCTTGGCACAGTTTGGCATGGGTGAACTCCAATGGCCATCATGAGGTGGAGGGGAGAGCAGTGCTGAACTCATTGGGGGGGCCGTCCCTGCCCATCTGGGCCCTGAGCTGGGCCCCCCCCCAGCTCAGAACATCCTCATCACTTTGTTGATCCAATCGACGTAGAACGAGACACGAGTGAAGATGGCTGGCTGGTCCTTGCGGGCACACAAACGCATTGGGGTTATGATGCCCTCCAGCACCCAGCAGTCATGGGTCAGGCAGGCCAGCGGCCCCCCATAGTCACCCTGCAGGGGCCGAGAGAACATGCCAACTCTTACGCCCTGCGCTGGCCCCTCAGCATGGGCAGGGACTCGGAGTGTCAGGCCACTGTGGAGGGCCCAGGGCTCCTGGCCTCACTCCTGTGCTCCTGTCCTGCCCTGCCCCACCGTGTCCCCCAGGGCCACGTCCTGCCCTGCCCCCTCACAGATCATCCCCATGCTCACCTTGCATGGCCTCCTCCCCCAGAATCCACTTCCAGCCCCCATAGCACTCCCCTCCCCTCACCCATAGCACATCTTCCAGGCCTGCCCCCATGGCACTCCCTCGTCCACAGTACTCCCCTCCATTCCCTCACAGCATTCCCTCCCAGCCTTCCCCAGACCACACTCCCCTCCCCTCCCCCACTGTACTCCCCTTCCCTCCTCCACGACACTCTCCTCCGCCACAGAACTCTCCTCCCCTCCGTATAACATTTCCCTCCCCTCCCACCCCCCAGAGCACTCTCCTCCCCCCTTGAACTGCCTCCCAGCCTGCCCCCTACAACACTCCCTCCCCTCCCCCACTCCCCTCCCCCAGGGCACTCCCTCCCAGCCTGCCCCCACTGCACTCCCTTCCCCTTCCCCCAGCATGCACCAACCAGCATGCCCCCCAGCTCACCTCACAGGCCCCCACCCCGGCTCTCAGGGGCGCAGTACACAGCTCACTCTCCTTCACCTGGCCTCGGAGCGCCATGTTGCACTCCTTGTTGCTCATCACAGGCAGCTTGGCCACGTTGAGCAGAGTCTTGTTGCCAGTACCTGGGGGAGGAGGGAGAGCAGGTGAGAGGCCTAGGGGCTAGAGCCCAAGGACTGGTGGCCCCATCTCGCTTCCTCCCGGCCTGGGCAGGGCTGGCTGGAGGGGAGGCTGGCTAGGCCATGACGGGGTCCCTGTCTGGGATCTGATGTGGCAGTGGTGGAAGGGATGGGGCAGAGGTATGGAGCAGAGGGGAAGCTGCATGGGGCAGGAATCCGCCTGGGGCTCCTGTAGTATAGAGGCAGGGTAGGAGAAAGCTGGGGAAGGTGGGGTGTCATTGCAGACAGCCCCAGCCTGGAGAAGAGACTGGACGGCTCTGGGGGTGTCTGTGCCCCATGGCATTCTCCAGTCCTCACCTCCTGGCTGCCCCCTCCCTGACCCTGGGCGGTACCTCTGGTTTCACCCCATCCGGCGATCTCGCACTCTGTGTTCTCAGGCACGACGTACCGCTCAGGTGGGAGGCAGATCAGAGCCACCCGCTTGTTCAGAGTTGCTGGCCTACCAAGAGAGAGCAGTGCCACACAGCTGCCCACCCACCCCCTGCCACCCAACTCCCAGCATGGCACCGTGGGCTCTGCCCTCACCATGGCCATTGCAGGAACAGGCCTTCAGCACAGATTGATCTGGAGCAGCCTCCAAATGTGACTCAAGCACAACAGGACTGCTGCAGGGACCCGGGCTAATGACTCGCAGAGGTTTGAACTGCCCATTCAGCTCTGTCCAGCCCTGGGGGTTGCTGACTCCTCAGCCCCAGAATTTGGTGTTAGCTGGGGGATTCCCCCCACACTTGCCCAGGTTTCTTGTCCCCCTGCCTGCAGCTGCCTCTTGCTTTCCAGGGCGTGCCAGCTGGATGCCAGTGCATGCCCCTGCATGAAGCCATGGCACCAGGCCATGGGGGGTCAGGGAGGCAGAGCCAGAGCCAGGGACTGGAAGTGCAGCCAGAGATGAGCCACTAGTGCAGGCTCCAAGCTGCCCCCTTCCTGGAGCTCCTGGCACAGGGAGGAAGTGGTGCTGAGCCAGGCTGGCTGGCTGCAGGCCTGAGGGGCTGGCAAGGGCTAGGCTGCGCTGCAGAGCTTTGTGCTGTGGGATGCATGGGCTGCATCACAGCCAGGCACCTGCCCTGAGCTCATGCCACCTGCCAGGGCCATATACTACCCCACCTGCCTCCCTGTCACAGCCAGACACCTGCCCCATGGGCCAGCACCCGCACCACTAGTGCCCATATCGGCCGTGCACTCCTGCACCACCCTTCCCATCGTGGCACCCGGCACGCCTGGGCAGGGCATGCCCTGGCTGTCCCCAGGGCCCCTGGCTGGCTCCTGGGGGTTCTCTGTGGGAGCACAGGAAATCACTGGAGCCAGCCAGACCTTACACCCCTTGTAGGGAAAGGGGGCACTCCAGTTGAAGGGAAAGGCTGTCACAGCAAGAGCTGCATGGTGGGTGGGTGGGGGTGGGGTCCAGTGTACGCCTTGGCACCAGGTCCTGGCCTCACCAAGCCGGCGCCCTCAGCTTGCTCACCTGGCTAGTTTCAGCAGGACCAGGTTGGACGCAGAGGGCCCGCAGACAAGTCTCAGGATGGGGAGGGCCTGTTTGTCGGGGTCGCTGGGACTGGGGTCCTTGAAGAGGGTCCCAAGTTGGACCTCATAGCTAGACAGGTCAGTGTCACTGCCAGAGGAGGCAAGATCCAAGCTGCAGCACATCACTCCAGCACAGTGCCCCCAACCCTCACTCTGCTCCTCAGCCCCCGCCCTGATCCCCAGCCTCCATTCAGCAGGAGCTCCCACTGTAGGGTTGCCAACTGTCGAATCACACAAATCCAAACACCCTTGCCCTGCCCCCTGCCCCGCCCATTCTCCAAGTCCCCGCCCCACTCATTCCATCCCCCCTCCCTCCGTCGCTCACTCTCACCCACCCTCATTAACTTTCACCAGGCTGGGACAGGGGGTTGGGGTGCAGGGGGTGGGGTGGACTCTGGGCTGGGGCCGAGGGGTTCGGACTGTGGGGAGCTTTTGATATGGTCTCCCACAGTATTCTTGCCAGCAAGTTAAAGAAGTATGGGCTGGATGAATGGACTATAATGTGGATAGAAAGCTGGCTAGATCATCGGGCTCAACCAGTAGTGATCAATGGCTCCATGTCTAGTTGGCAGCCGGTATCAAGTGGAGTGCCCCAAGGGTCCGTCCTGTTACCAGTTTTGTTCAATATCTTCATCAATGATCTGGAGGATGGCATGGACTGCACCCTCAGCAAGTTTGCAGATGACACTAAACTGGGAGGAGAGGTAGATACACTTGGAGGGTAGGGATAGGATACAGAGGGACCAAGACAAATTAGAAGGTTGCTCCAAAAGAAATCTGATGAGGTTCGACAAGGACAAGTGCAGATTCCTGCACTTAGGACAGAAGAATCCCATGCACTGCTACAGACTAGGGACTGAATGACTAGGCAGCAGTTCTGCAGAAAAGGACCTGGGGGTTACAGTGGATGAGAAGCTGGATATGAGTCAACAGTATGCCCTTGTTGCCAATAAGGCTAATGGCATTTTGGGCTGTATAAGTAGGGGCATTGCCAGCAGATCGAGGGACATGATCATTCCCCTCTATTCAACATTGGTGAGGCCTCATCTGGAGTATTGTATCCAGTTTTGGGCCCCACACTACAAGAAGGATGTGGACAAATTGGAAAGAGTCCAGCAGAGGGCAACACAAATGATTAAAGGGCTGGAGCACATGACTTATGAGAAGAGGCTGAGGGAACTGGGGTGCCACAAGTACGCCTTTTCTTTTTGAGGGAACTGGGTTTGTTTAGTCTGCAGAAGAGAAGAATGAGGGGGGATTTGATAGCTGCTTTCAACTACCTGAAAGGGGGTTCCAAAGAGGATGGATCTAGACTGTTCTCAGTGGTAGCAGATGACAGGACGAGGAGCAATGGTCTCAAGTTGCAGTGGGGGATGTGTCGGTTGGATATTAGGAAAAACTTTTTCACTAGGAGGGTGGTGAAGCACTGGAATGGGTTACCTAGGGAGGTGGTGGAATCTCCTTCATTAGAGGTTTTCAAGATCAGGCTTGACAAAGCCCTGGCTGGGTTGATTTAGTTGGGGATTGGTCCTGCTTTGAGCAGGGGGTTGGACTAGATGACCTCCTGAGGTCCCTTCCAACCCTGATATTCTATGATTCTATGAGGGGGCTCTGGTCTGAGGGTGGGGCAGGCGGTTGGGATGCAGAGGGGGGTGCAAGCTCTGGGAGGGAGTTTGGGTCCTGGAGGGGGCTCAAGGCTGGGGTTGGGGGAACAACAGGTCTAAGTCAGGCTCTCTGCCTGCCCCTGGCTCTGCGCTACTCCTGGAAGTGGCTGGCATGTCCCTGAAGCGGGGGGCTATGGGGTCTCCACGCACTGCCCCCGCCCCAAGCTCCGACTCCACAGCTCTCATTGCCTGGAAACTTTGGCCAAAGAGAGCTGCGGGGGCAGTGCCTGCAGGCAGGGGCAGTGTGCAGAGACCCCTTGGTCCTCCCCAGGGGCCTCAGGGATGTGCTGGCTGCTTCCAGGAGCGGCCCAGAGCTAGGGGCTGCCAGGGGGCCTGCCTTAGCCCGACTGCGCTGCTGATCGGGACCAGTCCAAGGTAAGCACCGCCTGGCCAGAGCCCACACGGCTTCTGCACCCCAATCACCTGCCCCAGGTTGGAACTCCCTCATGCACCCTAACTTCCTCCCTGACCCTGAACCTCCACCTGCACCCCAATCCCCTGCCCCAGCCCTGAGCCCCCTCCTGCACGCAAACTCCCTCCCTGAGCCTGCACCCCTCACCCCGCCTACACCCCAATCCCCTGTCCTAGCCCTGAGCCCCCTACTGGAGCCTGAACCCAGCACACCCTCCCGTACCCCAACCTCCTCCCCCAGCCCAGAGCCCCCTCCAGTACCTAAACTCCCTCCCAGAGCTTGCACCCTGCACCCCCTCCTACACCCTAACCCCTGCCCCAGGCTCAGCCCGGAGTGCCCTCTTACCCTCCAAACTCCTTGGCCCCAGCCCAGAGCCCGCACCCCAACCCTCTGCCTTTGCCTGGTGAAAGTAAGTGAGAGTGTGGGAGAGTGAGTGATGGAGAGAGGGAGGATGGCATGAGCAGGGCGGGGCCTCGGAGATGGGGCGGGACAGGGGTGGGGCAAGGGCACTTGGGTTTGCATGATTAGACAGTTGGCAACCCTACTGGCTGTGTAGGGCTCTCTCACAGTCCCCCATATCTGGGGCCCCACCTTTCTGGCCATGGTGCCATTAGGAGTGGGCGAGGAAGGACTGGCCCTTCCCTGCAGGCCAGGGCTGCACAGCCCAGGAAGGTGCTCCCAGACAGTCCATGTCTGACCATCATTACAGCAGCCCCCTCATGCCCAGGCCAAAGGGCTCACTCTGGGGCTGATACATGCCATGCGGCACAGAGGCGGGAGGCCAGGCCGACAGCGGCTGAGCATGGTGCTGCCCAGACGCCTGTGTAGCCTGCAGCTAGGGAGGGTAGGGGGTGAAGGGACAAACCACAGGCTCCTATTGTCCACTGCCCACCTGTGCACTGCAGCACCCACCAGATGATGCCTGCAGCTGTTGCAGTGGTGCTAGTCAGCAGGGACCATCTGCCCTCCCTTCGCTGCTCCCCGGCCCATCACTGAGCCCGGGCCCACTGGCCGCCGTACCATGGAGGACTGGATGGTAACAACCCCTGGACTAGCGCTGAGCGTCTGAAAGGCACCAGCTAGCTGATCTCTGGACCAGTCAGGGTCCAGTGGGACTGTCCCCTGCTCCAGCCCCCCCCCCCCCCCCACAGTGCCATGTGCTCGGCCAGAATGGCTCGTGCACAGAACACCGCATTTCCTCCCCTGGAGGGGCCCCAGGGCACAGCTGACACCTTACCAGGAGGAGAAGCACTGGCGCGTACTGATGACCCATTGCTCCTTCACTAGGGATCCTCCACAGAAATGCACTCCTTCCCTGCGGGGCAGAAAGCACACAGCACATGGGAGAGGCAGGGTCCAGGCAGCGCCCCTGCCTGCCTCACAGGGCCTGGCAATCAAGTTAGCACCAGGAGGATCTGGCAGAAGTAACAAAGAGGAGGTGAAGGGGTGACTTGATCACTGTGCAGCATATTGGCACAGGAACAGAATCTTTCATCCTGGGCTCTTCAGGCTGGCAGAGGAAGGGCTACCACTGTCCATAGGTGGGATGCTGAAGCTAGACACATTCATCCTGGAAATCAGGCTTACATTTTTACTCGTCAGAATAATTAACCATTGGAACAATTTACCCAGGGTCATTGTGGATTCTCCACCACTGACAATTTGTAACTCAAGATTGGCTATTTTCTGGCTCTAGGAAATGTTTTGGGGATTTTCTCTGGCCTGTATCCTACAGGAGGTGAGACTGGATAATTACGATGGTCCGTTCAGGCCTGGGAATGGCTGAACCTCCGGATCGCCATGCCTCTCTGAGGGCTGGGCGCGCTTCGCCTCCAGCAGATCAGATATGGGACAGTGAGGTGCATGGGGAGTCTCTGCCTCTGTGGCATTGGCCACAGTCAGAGCGGTCACTGGTCTGCATGGCACTTTGGCTCATTGTGAGATGGTACCGTGGGTCTCAGCTCCATGCAGCTTAGCCTCTCTCCTCTGTGAGGAACCTATGGCAGGAGGTGTGACCACCACTGGCTATTCTGCAAATGCCAGGCCCCAGGCCCCTGCTATTGCAGCTGCCGAGTGCCTGGGGGTCTGGATGCTGGGGAACTGCAGTGTGCATTGTGAGGCCTGGGGGCAGGCACCAACATTCGTGGCTTGCTGACCCCCAGCCTGTGCCTGGCGAGCCATGGTGGTGGGAGGCTGCTCAGAGTGGCCAGCCAGCCAGTGTTACTTCCCCCAGAAGATCTGGGGCCAGGCTCTAGCTGTTCTGGGAGATGCACACGTTGCTGCTCCACACCCATTAAACTCTTGCCCCACTGAATGGAGTTCAAATAGCTGCCGGCTGAGTCTCCACTTTGAGTCAGCGGGGCAATGGACAGGCACCAATGGCATACGGCTGCTGCCACTGCTTCCCCATGACCCAGCAGGGTCCCACTCTCCGGATCTCCTGCCCCAGCCCCACCCTGGCTCACCGGTTGCGGATGCTGACGGTCCAGGGTGAGTTCCCGGGGCGTCCCCCGACTATACGGCCTTTCAGCTGGCGGCGCTCATCCCTCTTGCCGCACTCGGCAAAGACAATATTATCTGCAGACATGGGGAGGATGAGGACAGCGCACGGGGGCCAGGGCCGGCAGCAGGCTCAGCAGGAGCTCCCCAAAGATTCCCCCAGCCAGAGCCAGGTGCTTGGTAATCTGGGTCTTTTCCCAGTCCCAAGAGGGAGGTGGGGTCACCTAGAGGCTCTGTGGCCTCTGCTCCTGGGCACTATCCCCTAGCTGAGCTGCCCCTGCCTGGCCCCAGCACCTGGACCCCTGCCACAGCTGGTGGGCTTTACCTGCAGTCTCCAGGATGGCCAGCGTCTTGTCACCTGTTGGGGAAACAAACCAGAGGTGGAGAAGACCAGTTGCCCCAAGAAGTGGAGCACAGTAGGTGAGCCAAGCATGGATGGCGCCAGGTCCGGGGAATGGCCAAAGCATAGCCCTGAAGGGGGTTCAGCCCCCAAGCCAGCTCCTCACTCCCACCTTGCAGAGACCCAGCTCCTTTTAACGCTGATTAAATCTTTTGAAAACTCTTCCCGGTTTCCACGCTGGTACTGAACCAGCCCATCCAGCAGCACTGGAGTGGGGTGATTGAGCCCTTAATCGCACCCCTTCACCCCCTCCTCCAGTGCACCCCCACCCGAGCACCTTCTGGCCCTGGCCTGTCTGTGGCCCCGGAGCCCCACCTGCCTGACACAGGTATGGCTGGTTACCTGGAACCCACAGGGCAGTTTAAGGGAGCAAGCTTGGGGCCACCAATCCGCCCATCCCTTTGCTAGGCCAGAGCCCAGGTCTGCCCTGAGAGGGCTCAGATCCATGTGCCAAACACCAGGCAGCCAGGGCTGGCTCTGCTGTGGAGAAGACCCCTGGAGGGGGCAGCCCAGCCTGTGGATTTGGAGAGGTGGCCCTGGCAGTGGCCCTGGGTCGACAGGAGGCTGGGCCACAGGCCAGCCTGGCAGAGGGGAGTCAGGCTGCAAGCCCACTGCATTTTCTCAACTCAGCAGCATGACTCCAGTCCCCAGAGAACATGGCGTGGGGCAGTGGCCTTGGGATTGAGCTGTCCCCTCTGTGTGCCAGGCACCCACCGCAGGGCTTGATGGCGCAGTAATCAAACTGGGTGCTGGGGTCCATGGTGTAGCACCAGGGCCCGTGGCTGTCGTTGTCGGGGTTGCGGCAATAATTCTCCTCCAAGCGCATGGTGGGGAACATGGCAGGAGAGATCCTGTCGGGAGATGGGGAAATCAGCCCTGTGTCCCTCAACCCCGACCCCTCCCCCCGGCTGCCTCTCAGCCCCCCATCCCTCAGCCCAGATTCTCATAGCCACTCTCCTGCCCCCCACCCCTCAGCCCCCTCCAATCACTCTCTAGCTCCTCGTCCCTCAGTTACCACCCACCCCTCAGCCACTCTTCTGCCCCCTGACCCTCAGCCACCCCACCCCTCAGCCCCCCAGCCACCCTCCTGCCCCTGCGCCTCAGTCACCCCCCACCCCCAGCCACCCTCTTGCCCCGCACCACTCAGCCCCCCCAGCAATTCTCCTGCCCATCACCCCCAAGCCATCCTCCTGCCCCCCGCCCCTCAAATTCCCACACCTCAGCTACCCTCCTGCCCCTGCCCCTCAGCCCTCCCCACTGCCGCCTCCTCAACCCCCCTGCTGCCCTGGTTTCCCTCAATCCCCCCAACCCTTCAATCTTCCCACACCTCTCATCCCTTGTCCCAACACTCCCCACAACCCACCCCCTGAGGCGAATGCCATTCCCACTGCCCCGGCCCTGCTGCTCGCCTTGACCCAGGCTCCATGGGACAGTCACATGCCTACGTTCCTGGGCCCAGTGCAGGGACCTCCCCACCCGGGGCCTCTCCCAGTGGCTGTGGGGGCCATTTCTGGAGGAGGGGAGACCCCACACTTACTGGGGTGTGTGTGGTGACCCTGCTGACCACTTCTGGCAAGTGATGCCCTTCCGGGTTTTGCTGATCTTGCCCCTGTACAGCTCACCATTTCCATGGTAACAGTCTGGGGTGAGGGAAGGGAAAGGACAGCTGTTACTGGGGGTGCACAGCTCCCCCTGCAGCTCCCTAGCCTCTGTCCCCACCATGACACCCCTCAGGGACCATCCTGGCACTGCTGGCCTAGTGCATCCTGCCCTGCTCCCAGACCTCCAGAGACTGCCCAGGAGGTAACACACACACTGTGTTCTGTTATTGGAGGGTCGCTCTTGGGCACTCAACTGTACACACTAGTTTGTTATTGTAGGGTAACTCCTGGGCACTGGGCTGTGGGCACTGATCATAGAATCATGGAAGATTAGGGTTCGAAGAGATCTCAGGACATCATCTAGTCCAACCCCCAGCTCAAAGCAGGACCAACCTCAACTAAATCATCCCAGCCAGGGCTTTGTCAAGATGGGCCTAAAAAAACCTCTAAGGATAGAGATTCCACCACCTCCCTGGGTAACCCATTCCAGTGCTTCACCACCCTCCTAGTGAAATAGTTTTTCCTAATATGCAACCTAGACCTCTCCCACTGCAATTTGAGACCATTGCTCCTTGTTCTGTCATCTGCCACCAATGAGAACAGCCTAGCTCCATCCTCTTTGGAACCGCCTTTCAGGTAGGTGAAGCCTGCTATCAAATCCCCCCCTCACTCTTCTCCTCTGCGGATTAAATAAGCCCAGTTCCCTCAGCCTCTCCTCATAAGTCATGTGCCCCAGCCCCCTAATAATTTTTGCTGCCCTCCGCTGGACTCTCTTCAATTTATCCACATCGTTTCTGTAGTGGGGGGCCTAAAACTGGACACAATACTCCAGATGTGGCCTCACTAGTGCCGAATAGAGGGGAATAATCATTTCCCTCGATCTGCCGGCAATGCTCATACTAATGCAGTGCAATATGCTGTTAGCCTTCTTGGCAACAAGGGCACACTGCTGACTCAGATCCAGCTTCTTGGCCACTGTAATCCCCAGGTCCTTTTCTGCAGAATTGCCGCTTAGCCAGTCAGTACCCAGCCTGTAGCGGAGCATGGGATTCTTCCGTCCTAACTGCAGGATTCTGCATTTGTCCTTGTTGAATCTCATCAGATTTCTTTTGTCCCAATCCTCCAATTTGTCTAGCTCACTCTGGACCCTTTCCCTACCCTCCAGCATACCTACCTCTCCCCACAGCTGAATGTCATCCACTAACTTGCTGAGGGTGCAACCCATCCCATCATCCAGATCACTAATGAATATGTTGAACAAAACCAGGTCCAGGACAGACCCCTGGAATACTCCACTTGATACCGGCTGCCAACTAGACATCAGGCCACTGATCACTACCAGTTGAGCCCAACGATCTAGCCAGCTTTCTATCCACCTTAGAGTCCATTCATCCAGCCCATACTTCTTTAACTTTCTGGCAAGAATACTGTGGGAGACCATATGAAAAGCTTGGCTAAAGTCAAGATCTATCACATCCACCACTTTCTCCACATCCACAGAGCCAGTTAACTCATTATAGAAGGCAATCAGGTTGGTCAGGCATGACTTGCCCTTAGTGAATCTATGTTGACTGTTCCTGATCACCTTCATCTCCTCCAAGTGTTTCAAAATGGATTCCTTGATGACCTGCTCCATGATTTTTCCAGGGACTGAGGTGACGCTGACCAGTTTGTAGTTCCCAGGATTCTCCTTCTTCCCTTTTTTAAAGATAGGCACCATATTTGCCTTTTTACAATCGTCCAGGACCTCCCCCAATCACCACAAATTTTCAAAGATAATGGCCAATGGCTCTGCAATCACATCAGCCAACTCCCTCACACCCTTGGATGCATTAGATCTGGCTCTATGGACTTGTGCAGGTCCAGCTTTTCTAAATAGTCCTTAACCTGTTCTTTCACCACTGAGGGCTGCTCACCTCCTCCCCATACTGTGCTGTCTAGGAGCTGACCTTGTCTGTGAAGACCGAGGCAAAAAAAACATTTTTTTTTCCACATCATCTGTCACTAGGCTGTCTCCCCCATTCCGTAAGGGTCCCACACTTTCCTTGACCTTCTTGTTGCTAACATACCTGTAGAAACCCTTCTTGTTACCCTTCACATCCCTTGCTAGCTGCAACTCCAGTTATGCTTTGGACTTCCTGATTACACCCCTGCATGCTCGAGCAATATTTTTATACTGCTCCCTAGTCATCTGTCCAAGTTTCCACTTCTTGTAAGCTTCCTTTTTGTGTTTAAGCTCACCGAAGATTTCTCTGTTAAGCCAAGCTGGTTGCCTGCCATATTTGCTATTCTTTCTGCACATCGGGATGGTTTGTTCTTGAGCCCTCAATAAGGCTTCTTTAAAATACAGCCAGCTCTCCTGGACTCCTTTTCCCCTCATGTTATTCTCCCAGGGGATCCTGCTCATCAGTTCCCTGAGGGAGTCAAAGTCTGCTTTTCAGAAGTCCAGGGTCCATATTCTGCTGCTCTCCTTTCTTCCTTTTGTCAGGATCCTGAACTTGATCATCTCATGGTCACTGCTGCCCAGGTTGCCACCTACTTCTACTTCCCCTACCAATTCTTCCCTGTGTGTGCAGCAATTCAAGAGAAGCATGGTCCCTAGTTGGTTCCTCCAGCACTTGCACCAGGAAGTTGTCCCCAACACTCTCCAAAAACTTCCTGGATTGTCTGTGCACTGCTGTATTGCTCTCCCAGCAGATGTCAGGGTGATTGAAATCCCCAATGAGAACCAGGGCCTGTGATCTGGAAACTTCTGTTAGTTGTCTGAAGAAAGCCTTATCTACCTCATCCTCCTGGTCCAGTGGTTGATAGTAGATGCCCACCACGACATCACCCTTGTTTTTCTCACCTCTAAACTTAACCCAAAGACCCTCAACAGGCTTTTTCTCCAGTTTCATACTGGAGCTCTGAGCAATCATACTGCTCTCTTACATATAGTGCAATTCCTCCACCTTTTCTCCCCCTGCCTATCCTTCCTGAACAGTTTATACCCATCCATGACAATGCTCCAATCACATCATAGCATTAGTAGGAGCATTGCCAGCACATCGAGGGAGTGATTATTCCTCTATATTCGGCTCTGGTGAGGCCATATCTGGAGTATTGTGTCCAGTTTTGGGGGCCCCCACTACAGAAAGGATGTGGACAAATTGAAGAGAGTCCAGTGGAGGGCAACAAAAGTGATCAGTGGGCTGGGGCACATGACTTACGAGGAGAGGCTGAGGGAACTGGGCTTGTTTAGTCTGCAGAAGAGAAGAGTGAGGGGGGATTTGATAGCAGCCTTCAACTACCTGAAGGGAGGTTCCAAAGAGGATGGAGTTCAGCTGTTCTCTGTGGTGGCAGATGACAGAACAAGGAGCAATGGTCTCAAATTGCAGTGGGAGAGGTCTAGGTTGGAAATTAGGAAACATTATTTCAGTAGGAGGGTGGTAAAACACTGGAATTGGTTACCTAGGGAGGTGGTGGAATCTCCATTCTCAGAGGTTTTTAAGGCCCGGCTTGACAAAGCCCTGGCTGGGATGATTTGGTTGGTGCTGATCCTGCTTTGAGCAGGAGATTGGACTAGATGACCTCCTGAGGTCTCATCCAATTCTAATCTTCTATGATTCTATGATAGTTTCCTGACTGTGCCAGGACTTCCAATTCTTCCTGCATGTTCCCCGGGCTTTTTGCATTCATGTACAGGCACCTAAGATAACTAGATGATTTGTTATTGTAGGGTCGCTCCTGGGCAGTGGGCTGTGGGCACTAGTTATTGTAGGGTTGCTCCAGAGCACTGGGCTGTGAGCACTGGTTTATTATTGTAGGCTCTCAGGGCAGCCCAGTGTCTCCTCCCCGCCAGGGCAGTCCTCACCCTCCACCTCCACCTCATCGGTGCAGCGTTTGATCTGGAAGCAGAAGGCGACGCGCATGCTGGGCAGGCTGGTGAAGCACCAGGGGGCCTCTGAGCCATCAGGGTTCCGGCAGTAATTCTCCCGCAGGTCCCTGGCAGACATATCAGCTCAGCTTGGGAACGCCCCAGCCAAACGCACAGCATCCAGTGCCTGCCAGCCCCCATCATGGGAGCTGTGTCCAGCCACAGAGGTGTTTCTGTGAGTTGCAGGCTGGAATTTCCAAGGATACAGATGCTCAGATCGCCCCCCACAGACAAGCTGGGGGCAGCTCCCCCTAAGCTGTGGCATCAGGCTATGGGTATTCACAGGCAGCCCCCCTTCAAGGTTGGCTCCACCCCATCTGGGCCAGGGTCACACCTGTGCTGGAGGCTCAGGGCCTGCAGCCACGGAACCAGCAAGCCCTGCTTGGCCTCATACCACACTCCCAGCCCTGGCTGGCTCCCCAGGCTGGCTCCCATGCTGTGACTCCCGGCTGCAGAGCCAGCCCCTCTTGCCCAGCTCCAGCTGGGGCAATGCTGCAGCCGCCAGACTGACATGTACATGGTCATAGGGGGAGCCTGCAGCACCTGGGACCTGAGCCAGGGAGTCTGGTTCCAGCCAGCTCAAGCCACAGCTGCACAGCTGTTCATGCCATCCAGGACCCTGGGTGTTTATTCAGACAGCTAGCGCAGTGTGTGCTGGTGCCGGGTCTCATCTGAGGGGGAACCGGTGACCCCTCCCCCAAGTACCCCTCCAGGAACCTCCAACAACCCCTCCCCCCAGCTCAGCCCCCGCAGAGACCCCCTCCTCCAGTTAGCTCCCCCATCATAGGGACCCCATGTGACCCCTCCCCCAACTAGCCCCCCCAGGGACCCCAGCCTCTCCTCCTCCAGCTAGCCCCCCATTCACAGGAACCCCTGGCAACCCCTCTCACAGCTAGCCTGCCACAGGGACCCCAGGTGATATCTTCCCCACCTAGCTCCCCATCTCACAGGGACAAATGGTGAACCCTCCCCCAGCTAGCTCCCCCAGGGACCTCAGGGACTCCTCCTCCAGATAGCTCCCCCTTCACAGGGACTCCAGGTGAATGCTTCCCCCAGCTAGCCCCCCCAGGGACGCCAGTGACTCCTCCTCCAGCTAGCTCCCCCCTCCAGGAACCCCAGTGACCCCCCCCAACTAGCCTCCTCCCAGGGACCCCAGCAATCCCTCCTCCAGATAGTTTCCCCTCCCCAGGGACTCCAGCAACTCCTCCCCCAGCTAGCCCCCCCTCATAGGAACCCCTGGAAACCCTTCCCATCAGCTAGCCTGCCACAGGCACCCCAGGCAACCCCTCCTCCAGCTAGCTCCCTTCCTCATGGGGACCCCAGGTGACCCCTTCCCACCTAGCTCCCCCTCACAGGGACCCCCGTGACCCCTCCCCCAACTAGCCCCCAAGGACCACCCAGCAATCCCTGCACAGATGCGAAGTGAATTCTTCTCCCTGTGCACAAGGATGCCCCCCCTCCCCGAACCTCCAGCATATAGACCTCAAGGAGCTCCTCCCTCCCCCACACCCAAGTGGTCCATCGCCTACTTGCACTCGTATGCCTCAGGCTGGAAGTGGTGCCGGTGGGGGGTCTGGGTATCCCAGCGCTGGCAGGGGATCCCTGATGTGGTGACGTTCACCTTGCCCCGGTAGCCTTCGCCTTTGTGCTTGAAGCAGCTGGTGGTGGTATCTGTGAGGTGTGGACGTTTCTCTGCTTCCATAGATGTGGGCAGCGGGAGAGGCCAAGCGTCACTGGGGGCTGTCTTGGGAGCACCAGGGAGCAGGGACGAGTGGTGTATACTGTGGGCACTGGAACACCTTGCACCCTGGCACCAGCCTGCTGACCAGGGGACTGGTCATGCTGCAGACCCTTCACCGGCAGGGCCTTGCCATGTGCTCAGGGCTGTGAGCCAGAGGCTGGACCTCATGGGCTCTCTGAAATCCCCCTAAGGGCATGGAGCTTGTTCCCGAGTGCCAGCAGGGTGGCCGCTGTACAAGGGGTTGGTGTGCTACTCATCCCCTGTGCTGGGGCAGAGCAGAGAGCAGTGCTAGTCAGGGGCAGCAGGGGGACATTGTCGGGGAAAGGTCTGTCATGGCTACATGGCTCAACTCCGCTGAGGCATGGGAGCAGGGAGCCGGGCACGGTGACATGGGGTGGCCCTGCCAGATGGCTACACCTCACACCATCAAGAGCCAGAGCCAGATTGGGCACGTCAGCGTTGCTCTCAGTGAGTTAACGATGATACGAACATAGCAGTGTGGTCAACACATCCCAGATACTCCCATTGACACCCACTACACAGCACTTACTGCACTTGCGGAGGTGGCAGTACTCCCGCTCCCGGGCTGGGTCCGTGGTGTAGCACCAGGGGCCCACGGAGCTGTCAGGGTTGCGGCAGTAATTGTCATCCAGATCCTTCTCGGGGTATCTGGGTGGGACGGGGAGGAGGCGGAGAGAGGTGAGGGAAACCATGATATTTACAAAGCCACGTTCTGATCCTGTCCTGGTCCAAGAGCCTCTGGGATGTGCTCTCCCCCTGCTCGGACCCCCAGGAAGTGGGTTTGCAGTGCAGCCTCAGCCTGACCCTTGGCAGTGACCAGCCCTGTTTGGGGGACGTGGCCAGGATCCATGTTACCCACAGAATCTCGGTGCTGGACCCTGTCTGAACATGGTGGTGGGGCTGGGCAGTGGCAAGTGCGCTCCTCTGCAGGTGGCAGTGCCAGCCTGGGGGCTCAGCACTGGCAGCAGGGAGGATCTCTGCTTGTGCCCATCCCATCCCGGAGTGCCATGCCTCCCGGCTGGTCCGCATTCACTTCAGGGCCTGTGTAGTGCTGCGGGGGCTCAGGCTTCCCAGCCCCTAGCAATCCATGGGCAGTAACCAGTGACCCTGGGGAACTCGCTGCTCTGGACAGAGTGCTGAGCTGCCCCACCACCACCTAGCCCTGCTCCGTCCTGAGCCCCCCACCCCCCCAAAGGCCAGGCTGTTCCCATCCCATGCTGAGAACATCCTGTGGGGGATGAGCAATCCCCGCCCCAAACAGGGAGGGCTGGTACTTGTGAGGATGGTATGGGTGCTTGTGGGGGTGCTGCAGGTCCCAGCGCTGGCACTCCCGCCCGGACTCCGTGTGGTCCACCAGGCCTCGGTAATCTTCCCCGTTACACAACATGCACACGGCTGCAAGAGAGAGTCATGCTTCAGGCATGGAGTGAGGCAGGGCACACACAGGCTGGCAGCTCTGAGGGCCTCTGTCAGCTATGCAGGTGGGCATCATTGGCACTGAACCCAGAGAATCCACAGCATCCCCAACCCTCCTAGCTCTGCCCCCAGGAGAGCCCCCACATCACAGACCATCACCAAGCAGACTAGTGCCAGGCAAGGGTTTGTGGGTAGAACCCTGGATCCAGCACATATGCGCATGGCGGTGTGCAGGGGTGAAAGGGCAAGTGTGGGCTGGGTGCTGGTGCACAGGCACCAGCTGTCGCGCAGGGAGGGAGGGAGCATCCAGCCAGCACACGGAGGGGGTGAGGTGTCCAGCCATTGCACATGGGAGATGGCTATTCCATGCATGGGGGCATAGATGCCGAGTCCGTTGGTGCTCTGGGGATGGAGCATCCACAGAAAAATAACAGTGGGCGCTCCGCACATACTGGCCACAGCTGTTCCCTGCCCCTGCTCATCAGCTAATGGGGGAACACTGCTGCCCAACAGCTGATGGGGGTGGTGCTGCTGCCCAACAGCTGTTTGGCAGTTGGGGGGAATTGGGGGAGGGCAGAGAGCGGCAGGTATGCAGGAGCCTCGGGGAGGGGGCAGAGTGGAGGCAGGAAGAGGGGGAGCAAAGGTGGGCTTTGGGGGAAGAGGCTGAGTGGGGTTGGGGCCTCAGGTGAAGTGGGGGTTGAGCAGGAAAAGGAAAAGTCAGCACCTGTGCTTGGGGGAAGGGGGTTTACTCACCATCTTCACACTTCTTGATGCCACAGCTCTGGTGCCGGATGGCCGGGTCTGTGGTGTAGCACCAGGGCCCCCGCTCATCTCTATCTGGGTTCCGGCAGTAGTTCTCCTCAAGGCCATTCCGCAGAGAGGGTGAAAACCTGGTGGGACACAGAGAGCGCAGGGGGCTGGGATAGTTTCAGTGACTGGTGCCCTAGACCAGCTGGGGCTGGGCTCTGCACAGCCCAAAGGAGGGGCTCTAGCACTCAGGCCAGGGCTACACAACAAAGGTAGGTCAATGCAAGTGGCCTGGCATAGACTTAGGATATGTCTACACTGCAGCCAGATTGATGCTCTGGCGATCGATGCACCAGGGGTCGATTTAGCAGGTCTAACTTAGGGGTCGATTTAGAAGACCCACCAAATTGACCGCAGATCGCTTTCTGGTCAACCCCCATACTCCACCCTGAACAAGAAGAGTAAGGTAAGTTGACGGGAGAGTGTCTCCCATCAACCCAGTGTGGTGTAGACACCACAGTAAGTTGACCTAAGCTACGTTGACTCCAGCTATGTTATTCACATAGCTGGAGTAGTGTAACTTAGGTCAACTTACTGCAGTAGTGTAGACATAGCCTGAGTTATGCATGTGTCTGCATTCACATTTGCCTCCAGCAGATGTAAGCGCCCCATTACACCAGCCCAGTAAAACTGCCTCCCAGAGTGATGTGTGTGTGACACTCTGTGCCCCAGAGCAACACCCTGACACCCCCATATTCACCACTGTCATAAAATTATGATATGTTTTGTACAAAGTGAGCCTTGTGAGGTAGCATTCTTGTTGGATTGTATCTGGAGTTATGAATTTTGCTATGTGTGTGTCACTGAAAGATGTTGTGAAGTTGGAAACATCCACAACTAGCCTTTCAGGTACAAAAATGAAGAAGCTAAACAGTGCTAATGGCCCAACAGTAAAGACAATGGACCATGGAAAAAGTTTGTTCCCACCTGGGAGTGCTTCAGCCAGCCTATGGATAATGGCTGCTATGACTGAGCGAAGCATGCAATGGCATGTGACCAGCCCACATGACACTGAACTCAATTTTGGGACTTGTATTTTTCCACAATGTTGATAAATGCAAAGTAATGCACACTGGAAAACATAATCCCAACTATACATATAAAATGATGGGATCTAAATTAGGAGTTCTCACTCAAGAAAGAGATCTTGGAGTCATTGTGGATAGTTCTCTCAAAACATCCACTCAATGTGCAGCAGCACTCAAAAAAGCTAAAAAAATATTGGGAATCATTAAGAAAGGGATAGACAATAAGATAGAAAATATCATATTGCCTCTATATAAATCCATGGTACGCCCACATCTTGAATACTGCGTGCAGTTGATTTCGCCTCATCTCAAAAAAGATATATTGGAACTGGAAAAGATTCAGAAATGGGCAACAAAAGTGATTAGGAGTATGGAATGGCTGCCATATGATGAGAGATTAATAAGACTGGGACTTTTCAGGTTGGAAAAGAAACAATTAAGGGGGTACATGATAGAGGTCTATAAAATCATGACTGGTGTGGAGAAAGTAGATAAGGAAGTTTTATTTACTCCTTCTCATAAAACACGAACTAGGGGGTCACCAAATGAAATTAATAGGCAGCAGGTTTAAAACAAACAAAAGAAAGTATTTCTCCACACAACGCACAGTCAACCTGAGGAACTCTTTGCCAGAGGATGATGTGAAGACCAAGACTATAACAGGGTTCAAAAAACAATTAGATACATTCATGGATGGTAGTCCATCAATGGCTATTAGCTAGGATGGGCAAGGATTGTATAGAATCATAGAATCATAGAAGATTAGAATTGGATGAGACCTCAGGATGTCATCTAGTCCAACCCCCTGCTCAAAGCAGGACCAGCACCAACCAAATCATCCCAGCCAGGGCTTTGTCAAGATGGGCCTTAAAAACCTCTAAGAATGGAGATTCCATCACCTACCTAGGTAACAGAGTAACAGCCGTGTTAGTCTGTATTCGCAAAAAGAAAAGGAGTACTTGTGGCACCTTAGAGACTAACCAATTTATCTGAGCATAAGCTTTCGTGAGCTACAACTCACTTCATCGGATGCATACTGTAGAAAGTACAGAAGATCTTTTTATACACACAAACCATGAAAAAATGGGTGTTTACCACTACAAAAGGTTTTCTCTCCCCCCAGACCCACTCTCCTGTTGGTAATAGCTTATCTAAAGTGATCACTCTCCTTACAATGTGTATGATAATCAAGGTGGGCCATTTCCAGCACAAATCCAGGGTTTACCAAGAACGTCTGGGGGGGGGGGGGAGGAAAAAACAAGGGGAAATAGGTTACCTTGCATAATGACTTAGCCACTCCCAGTCTCTATTCAAGCCTAAGTTAATTGTAGGCAATTTGCAAATTAATTCCAATTCAAGAGTCTCTCTCTGGAGTCTGGTTTTGAAGTTTTTATGTTGTAATATCACAACTTTCATGTCTGTAATCGCGTGACCAGAGAGATTGAAGTGTTCTCCGACTGGTTTATGAATGTTATAATTCTTGACATCTGATTTGTGTCCATTTATTCTTTTACGTAGAGACTGTCCAGTTTGACCAATGTACACGGCAGAGGGGCATTGCTGGCACATGATGGCATATATCACATTGGTGGATGTGCAGGTGAACGAGCCTCTGATAGTGTGGCTGATGTGGTTAGGCCCTGTGATGGTGTCCCCTGAATAGATATGTGGGCACAGTTGGCAACGGGCTTTGTTGCAAGGATAGGTTCCTGGGTTAGTGGTTATGTTGTGTAGTATGTGGTTGCTGGTGAGTATTTGCTTCAGGTTGAGGGGCTGTCTGTAGGCAAGGACTGGCCTGTCTCCCAAGATTTGTGAGAGTGTTGGGTCATCCTTCAGGATAGGTTGTAGATCCTTAATAATGCGTTGGAGGGGTTTTAGTTGGGGGCTGAAGGTGACGGCTAGTGGCGTTCTGTTATTTTCTTTGTTAGGCCTGTCCTGTAGTAGGTGACTTCTGGGAACTCTTCTGGCTCTATCAATCTGTTTCTTCACTTCCGCAGGTGGGTATTGTAGTTGTAAGAATGCTTGATAGAGATCTTGTAGGTGTTTGTCTCTGTCTGAGGGGTTGGAGCAAATGCGGTTGTATTGCACCTATTCCAGTGCTTCACTACCCTCTTAGTGAAATAGTGTTTCCTAATATCTAATCTAGACCTCCCCCACTGCAACTTGAGACCATTGCTCCTTGTTCTGTCATCTGCCACCACTGAGAACAGCCGAGCTCCATCCTCTTTGGAACCCCCCTTCAGGTAGTTGAAGGCTGCTATCAAATCCCCCCTCACTCTTCTCTTCTGCAGACTAAATAAGCCCAGTTCCCTCAGTCTCTCCTTGTAAGTCTTGTGCCACAGCCCACTGATCATTTTCATTGCTTTCTGCTGGACTCTCCAATTTGTCCACATCCTTTCAGTAGTGGGGGGGCCCAAAACTGGACTCAATACTCCAGATGTGGCCTCACCAGTCCTGAATAGAGGGGAATAATCACTTCCCTCGATCTGCTGGCAATACTCCTACTAATACAGCCCAATATGCCATTAGCTTTCTTGGCAACAAGGGCACACTGCTGACTCATATCCAGCTTCTCATCCACTGTAATCCCCAGGTCCTTTTCTGCAGAACTGCTGCTTAGCCAGTTGGTACGCAGCCTGTAGCGGTGCATGGGATTCTTCCGTACTAACTGCAGGACTCTGCACTTGTCCTTGTTGAACCTCATCAGATTTTTTTTGGCCCAATCCTCCAATTTGTCTAAGTCACTCTGGACCCTATCCCTACCCTCCAATGTATCTACCTCTCCCCACAGCTTAGCGTCATCTGCAAACTTGCTGAGGGTGCAATCCATCCCATCATCCAGATCATTAATGAAGATGTTGAAAAAACCGGCCCCAGGATCGACCCCTGGGGTACTCTGCTTGATATCGGCTGCCAACTAGACATCAAGCCATTGATCACTACCCGTTGAGCCTGACAATCTAGCCAGCTTTCTATCTACCTTATAGTCCATTCATCCAATCCATACTATTTTAACTTTCTGGCAAGAATACTGTGGGAGACCATAACAAAAGCTTTGCTAAAGTCAAGTTATATCAGGTCCACTGCTTTTCCCATATCCACAGAGCCAGTTTTCTCATCACCGAAGGCAATCAGGTTGATCAGGCATGACTTGCCCTTGCTGAATCCATGTTGTCTGTTCTTGATCACCTTCATCTCCTCCAAGCGCTTCAAAATCCCTAGCTTCTTTTTGCCAGAAGCTGGGTGTGACGGGTTTGGTCACAGAGATCCCCTTGGGGCTGTCACGCAATGTGCTGAAATTACCTCAGAGCCCGTTTCCCCTGTCAGCTTGGGACTTCCAGAACCCTGCCTTGTTGAGCCAGCCATGCTAGTATGCTGCAACATAGACCCAGGGTCTATATAAGGTGGGGAGTGACATCATGATTTGTCTTCACTCCCCCACAACTCAACACCTGAAAGAACCTCTGGAAGACAAAGGACTTGTAAGGGGGGAGGGGAACCCAGAATTTGCAAGCTTTATTGTATCATAAGTCAGGGTGAGATATTGCTAATTCAAATCCTATCTAGTATATTAGGCTTAGTTTGTGGTTTTGTTTATTTGCTAGTGTGACGTTATTGACATAAACTGTAACCATATAGATCATTGTTGCAACCACTGTTATATATTTGCAGGAAATATTGTACAAAGGTTGTCGTGTGAGGTGTCTATAAAAAGGTTATGATTTGCTGGTTATCATTATGCTATCTAAATGCATGTATCCTTTTGTATTTAAAATTATAAGTTTTGGCTCTATACTGTCTGTATTTCAAACTGGTGCTATGCTTCTGGGTGACACCCCAGACAATGTGGCATCAGCACTGCCTAGCCTGCTTGATGGCCCATTAAGGACCATCAGCTATGCAAAGAGAAGGCAGATACACCTTGTGACTCAGCAAGGCATGCAGGGACATGCCTATGGACAGAACACTAAGGTTTTTCCATGCCATGTGCTGGGTAGCTTGTGGTTGGAACAAAGACAGCACAAGCCACATGGCAAAAGGATTATAAAAGACAGCAGCAGCATCTCCATTTTGTCTTCAATCCTGCTTCTGACCTCTGGAGGAACTTTGCTATAAACTGAAGCTCTGAACAAAGGACTGAATGACCCATCCCAGCTGTGGATGTACTACAGAGACTTGATTTGAACCTGCAGTTTATTCTATAACTGCTACAAGCCTGAAACAAGAACTTTGCCATTAATGTATGTGATTGATTCCATTTAACCAATTTTAGTACTCATCTATATTCTTTTCTTCTATGAATAAACCTTTAGATTCTAAAGGATTGGCAACAGCGTGATTTGTGGATAAGATCTGATTTTTATATTGACCTGGGTTTGGGGCTTGGTCCTTTGGGATCAGGAGAACCTTTTTTCTTTTACTGTGGCATTGGTTTTCATAACCATTCATCCCCATAACAAGTGGCACTTGTTATGGATACTAGGAAACTGGAGTATCTAAGCGAATTGCTTGTATGACTTATGGTTAGCCAGTGGGATGAGACTCACGGGAAGGAGGCCCTTGAAGAATTCCACCTGGATTTCAACAATTTCCACCCCACCATCAACCTCAGCCTGGACAAGAGATCCACTTCCGGGACACTACAGTACAAATAAGTGATGGTCACATAAACACCACCTTATACCGAAAACCTACTGACCGCTATACTTACCTACATGCCTCCAGCTTCCATCCAGGACACATCACACCATCCATTGTCTAAAGCCAAGCCCTAAGATACAACCGAATTTGCTCCAATCCCTCAGACAGAGACAAACACCTACAAGATCTCTATCAAGCATTCTTACAACTACAATACCCACCTGGGGAAGGGAGGAAACAGATTGACAGAGTGAGACAGGTACCCAGAAGTCACCTACTACAGGACAGGCCCAACAAGGAAAATAACAGAACACCACTGGCCATCACATACAGCTCCCAGCTAAAATTCTCCAGCACATAATCAACAATCTACAACCTATCCTGGAAAACGATCCCCCACTCTCACAGGCCTTGGGAGGCAGGCCAGTCCTCGCTTACAGACAGCCCCCCAACCTGAAGCAAATACTCACCAGCAACCACACACCGCACCACAGAAACACTAACCCAGGAACCAAGCCCTGTAACAAACTTTGTTGCCTAGTCTGTCCACATATCTACTCTAGCAACACCATCGGAGGACCCAACCACATCAGCCACACCACCAGGGACTCATTCACCTGCACATCTACTTATGTGATATACACCATCATGTGCCAGCAATGCCCCTCTGCCATGTACATTGGCCAACCGGACAGTCTCTATGTAAAAGAATAAATGGACACAAATCTGACATCAGGAATGGTAACATGCAAAAGCCAGTAGGAGAACACTTCAATCTTCCTGGACATTCTATAACAGATTTAAAAGTAGCCATACTTGAACAAAAAAGGTTCAGAAACAGACTTCAAAGAGAAACTGCAGAACTAAAATTCATTTGCAAATTTAACACCATTAATTTGGGCTTAAACAGGGCCTGGGAGTGGCTGGCTCACTACAAAAGCAACTTTACCTCTCCTGGAATTGACACCTCCTCATCAATTATTGGGCGTGGACTACATCAACCCTGACTGAATTGGCCCTGTCAACACTGGTTGTCCACTTGTGAGGTAACTCCCTTCTCTTCATGTGTCAGTATAATAATGCCTGCACCTGAAATTTTCACTCCATGCATCTGAAGAAGTGGGTTTTGTACCCACAAAAGCTTATGCCCAAATAAATCTGTTAGTCTTTAAGGTGCCACCGGACTCCTTGTTGTTTTTGTGGACTTTGTGGGACCTATATCCAGACCTTCTAGGAATGGAAAAAGGTATATTCTTGTGGTGGTGGATTTTACTAGCAGGTACCCTGAGGCTGTAGCATTGTCTAACATTAAAGCTGAGGCTGTGGCCACAGCTTTTTTTACCATCTTTAGCAGGGTGGGTTTTCCCAAGGAAATGCTGACAGACCGCTGTACTAATTTTATGTCTATGGTGTTTGAGAAATTGTGGGAGTTGTGTGGGGTGAAGCACTTAAAGGCTACACCCTACCACCCCTAGAAAAATGGACTGGTAGAAAGGTTCAATGGAACTCTGAAAGCCATGCTTAGGATGCATGTTTCCAGGCACGAGGGTGACAGGGATGTGTTGCTTCCATATTTACTATCTGCATATAGAAGCGTGCCCCAAGAATCCACAGGGATTGCTCCTTTTGATCTCTTGTATGGAAGACAGGGCGGGGACCCTCGAATTTGATCTATGACTCCTGGGAAGGCAATACTGAAGAAATAGAATAGCCAGTAGGGGAGTATGTGTCCCACTTTAAGGAGAGACTGCAGGCTGTGATGGATGTGGTGCAGCAGAACCTTAGGAAAAATCAGGAAGATCAGAAAGTTGGTACAATAGGCATGCTGAGGAAAGAGCTTTTGAAATTGGGAATGTGGTTCTTGTGTTGATTCCTGTAAGGAAGAATAAAATGCAGGACATTTGAGACGGACCCTATGAGGTAGTGGAAAGGGTTAATGAGATTACCTATAATGTCAAGAATCCTCATAGAAGAGGAGCTATGCAGACGGTGCATGCTAATAGACTGAAAGCTTACGTCAATATGATTTGTTGTGCTCATGAGGGAACAGGATCTGTCCCTTTGATTGACCTAATTACAGAAACCCTGCTGGAAAGTATGGAGTTTGGGAACAGTTTAAATCCTACCCAAAAACAGGAGATGTTAGCCCTGTTAAAATACCACAGGCAAACATTCTCCAACCGGCCAGCTTTAACTAACATGATTGTGCATTCCATTCAAACTACCCAGCACCTAGCAGGGCATATGGGGCCAAGGGGGAAATGCAAAGGCAGATCCAGGAGAAGTCTAAAGGCATGTTGGAAATGGGAATAATTACTAAATCAAATAGTCCCTGGGCCTCTCTCATTGTGATGGTGCCCAAGAAGGATAAAACCATGAGGATTTGTGTGGATTACAGAAAGCTAAATGCAATCACACAGCCTGATCCATACCCCACACGCTGCATACAGGATTTATTGGACCAATTGGAGGATACAAAGTTCATAAGCACACTGGATTTAACTTGAGGATACTGGAAAATCCCCTTAGATGTTGATGCCCAGGAAAATTCTGCTTTCATAGTGGATTTTGGTCTGTATGAGTTCAAGGTTCTACCGTTTGGATTAAAAACAATGGTGCCACCTTTATGAGACTCATTAATCAGGTTTTGCGTGGGTTGCAGACCTTTGTCAGAGCCTATATAGATGACTTGGCCATTTTCAGCTGCTCCTGGGAAGATCATCTATACCACATGGGAGTTGTGTTAGAAAGGCTAAGGGAAGCCAGCCTAACTATTAAAATCTCCAAACATGCCTTAGGAGCTGCAGAGGTATCATACCTGGGACACAGAGTGGGAAGCAGATTGGTACACCCTGATCCCCTGAAAGTAGAAGCCATAAAAGGCTGGCCTGTTCCTAAAACAAAGAAGCAAGTCCAATCTTTTATTCGGCTTGCCAACTATTATCGCAGGTTTGTAAAGGGATTTAGCGACATTGTGGCCCCCATAACAGACCTTACCAAAAAGGGGAAACCAGACGAGGTAAAGTGGACTAAGGCCTGTGAAAAAGGCTTCCCAAAAATAAGAGTCGCTAGCTAAGGAGCCTATATTAGTCATCCCTGATTTTGGGAAAACGTTCCTGCTGTGCACAAATGCTTCTAATGTGGGGTTGGAAACTGTGCTGATGCAGGATGGGGAGGGAGGTAAAAGGCACCCCATTCCATATCTAAGCAAAAATTGACACCTATTGAACAACACTATGCTACTATAGAGAAAGAATGCTATGCAATTGTGTGGGCAGTAAAGCAACTCAAACGCTATTTGTATAACAAGAAGTTTACAGTGATCATGCTCCCTTGGTGTGGTTACACAAAGCGAAAGGAATCAATTCTACAAAAAGAAAAGGAGTACTAGTGGCACCTTAGAGACTAACCAATTTATCTGAGCATAAGCTTTCGTGAGCTACAGCTCAGTTCATCGAATGCATTCAGTGGAAAATACAGTGAGGAGATTTATATACACACAACATGAAAAAATGGGTGTTATCATACACACTGTAAGGAGAGTGATCACTTAAGATGAGCTATTACCAGCAGGAGAGTTGGGGGGAGGGGGGGGAGGGGGAAGAAAACTTTTTGTAATGACACATCCATTCCCAGTCTCTATTCAAGCCTAAGTTAATTGTATACAGTTTGCAAATTAATTCCAATTCAGCAGTCTCTCCAAGGAGTCTGTTTTTGAAGTCTTTTTGTTTTAATATTGCGACCTTTAGGTCTGAGATCGAGTGACCAGAGAGATTGAAGTGTTCTCCGACTGGTTTATGAATGTTATAATTCTTGACATCTGATTTGTGTCCATTTCCTGAAAAAGCACAAGAACAAATCAGCACAGACACACCCCTGGAACCCCGACCTGGGGCATTCTATCTGCTCCCCAAGATCCATAAACCTGGAAATCCTGGACGCCCCATCATCTCAGGCATTGGCACCCGGACAGGGTCTGGCTATGTAGACTCCCTCCTCAGGCCCTACGCTACCAGCACTCCCAGCTATCTTCGAGACACCACTGACTTCCTGAGGAAACTACAATCCATCGGTGATCTTCCTGAAAACACCATCCTGGCCACTATGGATGTAGAAGCCCTCTACACCAACATTCCACACAAAGATGGACTACAGGCCGTCAGGGACAGTATCCCTGATAAATTCACGGCAAACCTGGTGGCTGAAATTTGTGACTTTGTCCTCACCCATAACTGTTTCACATTTGGGGACAATGTATACCTTCAAATCAGCGGCACTGCTATGGGTACCCACATGGCCCCATAGTATGCCAACATTTTTATGGCTGACTTAGAACAACGCTTCCTCAGCTCTTGTCCCCTAATGCCCGTACTCTACTTGCACTACATTGATGACATCTTCATCATCTGGACCCATGGAAAAGAAGCCCTTGAGGAATTCCACCATGATTTCAACAATTTCCATCCCACTATCAACCTCAGCCTGGACCAGTCCACACAAGAGATCCACCTCCTGGATACTACGATGCTAATAAGCGATGGTCACATAAACACCACCCTATACCGGAAACCTACTGACCGCTATTCCTACCTACATGCCTCCAGCTTTCACCCAGACCACACCACACGATCCATCGTCTACAGCCAAGCTCTACAAATGCGATACAACCGCATTTGCTCCAACCCCTCAGACAGAGACAAACACCTACAAGATCTCTATCAAGCATTCTTACAACTACAATACCCACCTGCTGAAGTGAAGAAACAGATTGACAGAGCCAGAAGAGTTCCCAGAAGTCACCTACTACAGGACAGGCCCAACAAAGATAATAACAGAACGCCACTAGCCGTCACCTTCAGCCTCCAACTAAAACCTCTCCAACGCATCATCAAGGATCTACAACCTATCCTGAAGGACGACCCATCGCTCTCACAAATCTTGGGAGACAGGCCAGTCCTTGCCTACAGATAGCCCCCCAACCTGAAGCAAATACTCACCAGCAACCACACACCACACAACAGAATCACTAACCCAGGAACCTATCCTTGCAACAAAGCCTGTTGCCAGCTGTGTCCACATATCTATTCAGGGGACACCATCATAGGGCCTAATCACACCAGCCACGCTATCAGAGGCTCGTTCACCTGCACATCTACCAATATGATATATGCCATCATGTGCCAGCAATGCCCCTCTGCCGTGTACATTGGTCAAACTGGACAGTCTCTACGTAAAAGAATAAATGGACACAAATCAGATGTCAAGAATTATAACATTCATAAACCAGTCGGAGAACACTTCAATCTCTCTGGTCACTCGATCTCAGACCTAAAGGTCACAATATTAAAACAAAAAGACTTCAAAAACAGACTCCAAGGAGAGACTGCTGAATTGGAATTAATTTGCAAACTGGATACAATTAATTTAGGCTTGAATAGAAACTGGGAATGGATGTGTCATTACACAAAGTAAAACTATTCTCGCCCCCCCCCTCCCACCCTGCTCCTCGGAGGTTCCTGTTAACTGCTGGAAATGGCCCACCTTGATTATCACTACAAAAAGTTTTCTTCCCCCTCCCTCCCCCAACTCTCCTGCTGGTAATAGCTCATCTTAAGTGATCACTCTCCTTACAGTGTTAACACCCATTTTTTCATGTTGTGTGTATATAAATCTCATCATTGTATTTTCCACTGAATGCATCCGATGAAGTGAGCTGTAGCTCATGAAAGCTTATGCTCAAATAAATTTGTTCGTCTCTAAGGTGCCACTAGTACTCCTTTTCTTTTTGTGAATACAGACTAACACGGCGGCTACTCTGAAACGAATCAATTCTACATTACTCTGTTGGAGTTTGGCCTTGCAAAGGAAAAGAGAATCTTGTTGCTGATGCCTTGTCAAGGTTGGAAGATCCTTAAGGTGTATCCAGGAGCTTTAATTTCTCCTTTCCACACCAGTCTCGTGTTGAGGGGGTGTGATGTTGTCTAATTAAAATATAATTATGCAGGCCATTATTTCTCAGACTGTTATATACTTGCAAAGAATCTTATACAAAGTGTAACACATGGCCAGAAAGGGTTAAACAGTATGCAGGTTAACTGACCCAAGGTGACCTTTAAAGTCATGTTAGAAAGGTATGCCAATGGTAATAAGGGCCATTCATGCTAAGTAGGCTAGAAAACTTTGAAATGCAAACCTATATTGTTAGAGGTTAAAAGTAATACTAATTGTGTGTATCTTAAATGCTACCTGTGTAAAAAGACAATTCCTGTCCGTTGCTATAGCTACTAATTCAGAGATCAAAAGGGAATATTAACATTTAGATGAATCTTGGGTAAAATAATCCCATGAATCTTGGGTAAAATAATGTCATTGTCTATATGTCTCTTTGAAGTTTGTAATAGACTGCCTAATGGATAAATTGCCCTATTTTAATTTGTGTAACTAATTACTGATGAAAGAAAAGGAGTACTTGTGGCACCTTAGAGACTAACAAATTTAGAACTCCATCCTCTTTGGAATCTCCCTTCAGGTAGCTGAAGGCTGCTATCAAATCCCCCCTCACTCTTCTCTTCTGCAGACTAAACAAGCCCAGTTCCCTCAGCCTCTCCTCGTAAATTTGAGGCGTGGCCCTGCTAGTCCAGTTTCCCCACAGTTGGGGCTTGGCGGTAGATTCCCCTTGGCAGGGGAAGACTTATTTTGCTTCCAGTGGCTGTGTTGGCAGACACACAGGGAGCCTCTTCTCCAGTCAGCCCCTGACTGAGACAGGCTCCCTTCTTTTCTCCCCATTCCAGGCCTGGCATTGGCTGCAGGTATAATGGGGCGGGGCTAGCTAACTCACAGGTTTTCTTTAACCTCTGCCGTGCCTGGCAGCTGTCTCTCTGCTCCTTCACACATCCCCCCTCATGACCCCATTTGGGGTCTGCCCCCCACAACTGTCCTCCACCATCCTGTGAAAAGAAGTCCACATGCAGATGGACTCTCCCGGCCCAGTGGTGGATGCAGAAGGTGAAAGGCTGGAGGGAGAGGTACCATCTCATGATCTGGGGGGTTGTGTCCTTCATGGCATGGAGCCAGTGGAGGGGGGCGTGGTCAGTTACTAAGGTGAAGTGCGTGCCCAGAAGATAATAACGGAGTGAGTTCATGGTCCATTTTACCACCAGGGCTCCTTTCTCGATTACAGAATAGGCCTTCTCTCACGGGAACAGTTTCCTGCTAATATACAGGATGGGGCGCTTGTTGCCCTCTACTACCTGCGATAGAACTGCTCCTAGGCCCACGTCTGAGGCGTCTGTTTGTAACAAAACCTCTTTGGCGAAGTCAGGGCTGTACAAGACGGGTTCCTGAGAGAGCCGGGCCTTCAGAGTTTGAAATGCCTCCTCACAGGCTGTGGTCCACTGGATCCTTTTAGGACTCTCGTTCTTGAGAAGATCAGAAAGGGGGGCTGCAATGGAGGAGAACCCTGGGATAAAGTGGCGGTAATATCCAGCTAGTCCCAGAAATCGACGTACCGACTTCTGTGAGCATGGTGTGGGACACAGCTGGAGGGCCTGGACTTTGCTAACCAAGAGTTGGATTATACCTCTTCCCAATGTGTACCCAAGGTAGGTGGTTTCATGCTTCCCAAGGTGACATTTGGTGGAGTTCGCTGTCAGGCCAGCCTCCTTGAGGGACTGTAGGACCGCGGTCACATGTTTCAAATGGTGCTGCCAGTTGCGACTGTGGATCACCATGTCATCTAAGTACATGGCTGCATATCCGTTATGGGGGCGGAGAATTTGGTCCATTAGCTGCTGAAATGTGGCTGGGGCCTCATGAAAGCCGAAGAAAAGACACCCCATTGCATATCTAAGCAAAAAATTAACACCTACTGAAGAACACTATGCTACTATAGAGAAAGAATGCAAGAACGCAAGAACTGGAAAAGCCCGAAGGGGGTGGAGTAAGCAGTTTTTCCCCTGGACTCGGGTGTGAGGGTGATCTGCCAAACAGGGCTGTCCTTAGGATGTATGGGGCCCTACGCAGTATTATTAAACTGGTGCCCCATGCCTGACGGCAGCCCGAGCTCACAGCCCGGCAGGGGGTGGGGAGGGACGAGACAGCAAAAGATAATGAGACGCAGGGCCCACCTCATGGTGGTGGAGAGTCACAGTTCCCTGCAGAGACCTCTGTACCCTCTCCCTCATGCAGAATGGACATGCAGAAGATACCTAATCAAAAGCTCTAAACTTGGGAATAAAAAATGTCAGTCACAGGTTTTTTGATATGCCCTGAAGTTTGTCAGACATTTATTTGCAAAAACTTTGTAGTAAGGGTGAGTCAGCTGTCTTGCTGAATACAACTTTCAATATTATGGAATACATGATGCAGCTCTTCTCTGTTTTACATTTTCTTAATCAGTATTTCTAAGCTGATTTTATATTTTAAATGTACTCTTAAGCCTTCATAAAGTAATCGTTCCAGATTACTACATATTTAACTCACTGAAACAAAGACATTATTTTAAATTAATCAGTCACAGAGTGTGTTCATAACAATGTTCATTGCTTTTAGAAAAAGGGAACACTAATTTACGTTGTGTGATCTCCATAACAATAGACTTGTTTATGAAATTTCACCAATTTTAAAAAATATGTTTCCAAAGATTTTAGGCATAACAAAACATTTTATATCTTACTAAGGTACTGATTTTGCTGGAGGGTTCTCTTAAAACTAATTCTTCAGATAGTCAGAAGTAAAGAAAGGGAAACTCTTTTTCCAGCTATCTGGAAGGAAAGGGGTGTTGTCTCTTTAAGGGCTCTCTTCAATGGGAGGGTGGGGGGAGGGGATGAAGGGAGAAAGGGATGGACAGAAAGGACGGGAAGACTTTGGAAGCAAGTTTTTTTTTTACTATAGTAATTAAAATGTATATTTTAGATAAGGGTGGTCTTTTGAAGGATTTATTTAAAAAGCTATATGTCTGAAGAGCCAAGCATTTAAGGCTAAAGATGATTATGCATCTAAAAAATCTATGCAAGGATTTTTTAGAGATGTGATTTTATAATCTTCACCAACACAGTAATGAAATATTTTTAAAGCCAATTTTAAACTAAGGTCCTGTAGACTGACATGTTCTGAGTAAATATTACAGTAATGCACAACTGTTTTGGTCAGTAAATTCAGAAACTGACAGTATATACCTAGGGTTTGGCAAATGCCTGTTAAATGGCTTAATTACCCCTTGAATCGCTCTTTAACAGTTTCAATGTTGTGCAAATAGGCCTGGCAGGCTAGAATGCTTTTTCCCTTTTAACTATTAGATCCCCTCTGGAGGAAGACTCACCAGGCTGCAGCAGCCAGCTGTGGGAGCCTGCAGGAAGGGTCAGAACAGGGATTTGAAAGCTAGGAGGGTGGACACTAAGACTCAGTGGTACCCCAAATTTTCAGATGCCCTGCGGCCCTGCAGCCAATAGTAGAATCATAGAATCATAGAATATCAGGGTTGGAAGGGACCTCAGAAGGTCATCTAGTCCAACCCCCTGCTCAAAGCAGGACCGATCCCCAATTAAATCATCCCAGCCAGGGCTTTGTCAAGCCTGACCTTAAAAACTTCTAAGGAAGGAGATTCCACCACCTCCCTAGGTAACGCATTCCAGTGTTTCACCACCCTCCTAGTGAAAAAGTTTTTCCTAATATCCAACCTAAATCTCCCTCACTGCAACTTGAGACCATTACTCCTTGTCCTGTCATCCGCTACCACTGAGAATAGTCTAGATCCATCCTCTTTGGAACCCCCTTTCAGGTAGTTGAAAGCAGTTATCAAATCCCCCCTCATTCTTCTCTTCTGTAGACTAAACAATCCCAGTTCCCTCAGCCTCTCCTCATAAGTCATGTGTTCCAGTCCCCTAATCATTTTTGTTGCCCTCCGCTGGACTCTCTCCAATTTTTCCACATCCTTCTAGTAGTGTGGAGCCCAAAACTGGACACAGTACTCCAGATGAGGCCTCACCAATGTCAAATAGAGGGGAACGATCACATCCCTCGATCTGCTGGCAATGCCCCTACTTATACATCCCAAAATGCCATTGGCCTTCTTGGCAACAAGGGAACACTGTTGACTCATATCCAGCTTCTCGTCCACTGTAACCCCTAGGTCCTTTTCTGCAGAAATGCTGCCGAGCCATTCAGTCCCTAGTCTGTAGCAGTGCATTGGATTCTTCCGTCCTAAGTGCAGGACTCTACACTTGTCCTTGTTGAACCTCATCAGATTTCTTTTGGCCCAATCCTCCAATGTGTCTAGGTCCCTCTGTATCTTATCCCTACCCTCCAGCGTATCTACCACTCCTCCCAGTTTAGTGTCATCTGCAAACTTGCTGAGGGTGCAATCCACACCACCCTCCAGATCATTTATGAAGATATTGAACAAAACCGGCCCCAGGACCGACCCTTGGGGCACTCCGCTTGATACTGGCTGCCAACTAGACATGGAGCCATTGATCACTACCCGTTGAGCCTGACAATCTAGCCAACTTTCTACCCACCTTATAGTGCATTCATCCAGCCCATACTTTAACTTGCTGACAAGAATACTGTGGGAGACAGTGTCAAAAGCTTTGCTAAAGTCAAGGAACAACATGTCCACTGCTTTCCCTTCATCCACAGAACCAGTTATCTCGTCATAGAAGGCAATTAGATTAGTCAGGCATGACTTGCCCTTGGTGAATCCATGCTGACTGTTCCTGATCACTTTCCTCTCCTCTAAGTGCTTCAGAATTGATTCCTTGAGGACCTGCTCCATGATTTTTCCAGGGACTGAGGTGAGGCTGACTGGCCTGTAGTTCCCCGGATCCTCCTTCTTCCCTTTTTTAAAGATGGGCACTACATTAGCCTTTTTCCAGTTGTCCGGGACTTCCTCGGATCGCCATGAGTTTTTAAAGATAATGGACAATGGCTCCGCAATCACATCCGCCAATTACTTTAGCACTCTCAGATGCAACGCATCCGGCCCCATGGACTTGTGCTTGTCCAGCTTTTCTAAATAGTCCCGAACCACTTCTTTCTCCACAGAGGACTGGTCACCTCCTCCCCATGCTGTGCTGCCCAGTGCAGTAGTCTGGGAGCTGACCTTGTTCGTGAAGACAGAGGCAAAAAAAGTATTGAGTACATTAGTTTTTTCAACATCCTCTGTCACTAGGTTGCCTCCCTCATTCAGTAAGGGGCCCACACTTTCCTTGACTTTCTTCTTGTTGCCAACATACCTGAAGAAACCCTTCTTGTTACTCTTAACATCTCTTGCTAGGTGCAACTCCAGATGTGATTTGGCCTTCCTGATTTCACTCCTGCATGCCCGAGCAATATTTTTATACTCATCCCTGGTCATTTGTCCAATCTTCCACTTCTTGTAAGCTTCTTTTTTGTGTTTAAGATCAGCAAGGATTTCACTGTTAAGCCAAGCTGGTTGACTGCCATATTTACTATTCTTTCTACACATCGGAATGGTTTGTCCCTGTAACCTCAATAAGGATAGTCCTTCATTAAATCTAAAATGGTGATGTATTCTGCCTTTCTGCCTTTCCCAGCCGGTTGAGCAGTTCATCAATCTGAGGCATTGGATAAGCATCAAATTTTGATACTGCATTGACCTTGTGGAAGTCTATGCAAAAGCGGGTGCTTCCATTGAGCTTAGGGACCAGTACCACAGGGTTTTTGCAGTTGTTGAATGACTCCTCAATCATCCCTAATGCGAGCATTGAGCAGAGTTCCTCTTTCATGTCTCTCTAAACTTCTGGGGAAGGGGCCGGGGGTTTTCTCTGACCGTAATGCCCAGTTCCATCTGAATATGATGAGTTATCAGGTGGGTCCACCCTGGTCGGGTTGAGAAAATGGAAGAGAAGGTAGTAATCAATTCTTGTGCCTGACCTCTCTGCTCAGAGTTAAGATTGTCCCCAGTCTTGACCACTCTGCGGTTTGAGGCCTTCACGGCCTGCGGGCTCTGGTGGGTACGGCGCTATTAGTAAGCCTTCCTGGGCTTTCCACAGTTTTAACAGGGTCATGTGGTAGATCTGTTGTACCTTACGTTTGTCCAGTTGCTTGATTTCATAGTTCACCTGCCCCACACGCTGGATCACCTCATATAGTCCTTGCCAGCGGGCCAGGACCTTCGACTCTGAACTGGGCAACAACAACAGCACCCAGTCACGGGGCTGAAACACCTGGAGGCATGCCCGTTTATTGTAGGCCGCTTCTTGGGTATCCTGGGCATGTCGGAGATTCTCCCTGGCAAATGAACCTAGGGCCTCAAAAAGAAAAGGAGTACTTGTGGCACCTTAGAGACTAACCAATTTATTTGAGCAAATAAATTGGTTAGTCTCTAAGGTGCCACAAGTACTCCTTTTCTTTTTGCGAATACAGACTAACACGGCTGTTACTCTGAAACCTAGGGCCTCAAGTTTCTTCCGCAGGTTTAGCACATACTGTACCACATTGTTGGCTCAGGATGGTTGCTCCTCCCACATTTATCCAACAAGGTCCAAAATCCCCCAGGATTGCCTCCCATATAAAACTTCAAATGGTGAGAAACCAGTGGAAGACTGCAATACTTCTCGGACTGCGAACAAGAGAGGCGGGAGCAGCTGGTCCCAGTGTTGGATATCCATCAGGACAAATCTTCGGAGCATTGTTTTTAGGGCTCGGTTAAAGCACTCTACCAGGCCATCCATTTGCAGATGGTATACAGATGTTTGTAAGGTCCTGATCTTGAGTAGACGGCAGAGCTGTTTGAACATTTGGGACATAGTTTGTCCCTTGATCTGTCAAGATTTCCCAGGGCACCCTGACTCGGGTGCAGATGTTCATAAGTTCCGTCGCCACCCCTTTGGAGTTCATGGAGCGTAACGGCACTGCTTTGGGGTCACATAGTCCACCACAACAAGGATGAACCTGTATCCAGCAGTGCTCTTTTCAAGAAGGCTGACTAAGTCAACTCCAATCTGCTCAAAGTGTACACCTACAAGTGGGAGGGGGATCAATGGGGCTCTCTCAGCTGACCATGGTGCGGTGAGCTGACACTCTGGGCATGAGGCACAGAAATTGGCGACATCTCGGTAGATCCCTGTCCAAAAGAACCAACCTAAAATCTTGGCCAAGGTCTTTTCCCTTCCAAGGTGCCCAGGCATGGGTATGGCATTGGCGAGCCACATAACTTCCTTCCTGTCGAACCTCTTCAGTTGGTTGGTCTATCTCTATGAGGTATAGACGGTCACCTTGAATCTCAAAGCATGGGAACTGTCCCGCATGGCGGGGTTCAACAGTCTTCCCATTCACCACTGCCACTTGGGTATATGCCCGGTTCAGGGTGTCATCAGCCCGTTGCTCCCCCAAAAAATCAGAAAGGTGAGTCAGGATCTCTGATTCAGGTAATGGAGTGAGTTCCCCTCCTGGCTGGGAGGGGACCTGGTGGGTCCGAGTTGACGCTGAGACCTGTGATGCCCCTTCACCAGGGTCAGCAACCTCCCCCACGCCCACAAGGGTCACTGCTTCAGGCTGGCCGGTGGCCGGAGGTAGGTGTCCTTGACCATTGGACAACAGCCCCACCAGGTCTGCTAACAATTCCCCAAAATAGTCCCAATCCTGGCCTAAAATAATTAGGTAGACCAGTGTTGGGGCCAGACCGACCATCAGGGGCTCTTTGCGTTTCCCTATTGTTAAAGTCACTTCTGTGCAGGGGTAGGCCCTCACATCTCCATGCACGTACTGCAACATGACGGTGCCCTGAGTTGGGCCAGGATTAGGTCTGAGTACACCATGAATCTAGGAGTCCCATCACTTCTTTCCCATTTATCTGGAGTGGGATGGACATGCCTGCAGAGCCCAGATCTTCCCAAAGCTACATTCTATGTACGAGCAGTCTCTGGACCAATGCCCAGAATGGCCATATGTGAAACACCGGTCCTGCTCTTGGGTGGCGCGTGGGGTTTCCTGTCTGGGTACTCAGGCAGTTGGGTCGCAACAGGCCTCCCCGAGTTCTAGGCCAAGCAAGGGCCCTGGCCAGGCTGCTGATGGGGCTATGGTCTCCTGAACTGCAGGGTGGGTAACCAGCTCTGGTCCTCTGGATTGGGGGGCCTGGTGCCTCTGGATTCTCTAGCCCTCCAGAGTTCTGGTAGGGGGGATAGAGGCCAATGTTCCTCATGATCCAGGGGTCCCTGGATGGTTTAATCCTTCAGGGGCACGGGATTCTTGGTTCCAGCCAACCCCGAAGGGATTTTCATCCCGGGGGACTTGGCGGCTAGGTAGTTCTCCATGAGCTGAATGGCCTCCGTCATGGTGTCAGGGTAACACATTCCAGTGTTTCACCACCCTCCTAGTGAAAAAGTTTTTCCTAATATCTAACTGACACATCCCCCACTGCAACTTGAGACCATTGCTCCGCATTCTGTCATCTGCTACCACTGAGAACAGTCTAGATCCATCCTCTTTGGAACCCCCTTTCAGGTAGTTGAAAGCAGCTGAACACAGTATTCAAGATGCGGGGGTACCATGGATTTATATAGAGGCAACATGATATTTTCTGTCCTATTATCTGTTCCTTTCTTAATAATTCCCAGCATTCTGTTTGCTTTTTTGACTGCCGCTGCACATTGAATGGATGTTTTCAGAGAACTATCCACAATGACTCCAAGATCTCTTTCTTGAGTAGTAACAGCTAATTTAGACCCCCATAATTTAATATGTATAGTTGGGATTATGCTTTCCAATGTGCATGACCTTGCATTTATCAACATTAAATTTCATCTGCCCAGGATTCTCCATCAGTGACAATTTTTAACTCAAGATTGGCTGTTTTTCTAAAAGTGTTTTGGGGACATTTTCTGGCTTATTTCCTACAGGGGGTCAGACTAGATTATCATAATGGTCCTCTCTGGCCTGGGAATCTCTGAACCTTCCACCCATTTGGGGATTGCCCCAGCACATTTGAGCAGGGCCGCCCAGAGGATTCAGGGGGCCTGGGGCAAAGAAATTTTGGGGGCCCTTTAATTAATTAAGCGCCTTTTTAATTTTTACTCACCTGGCAGCGCTCCGGGTCTTCGGCGGCATTTCGGCAGTGGGTCATTCACTTGCTCCGGGTGTGTTCGGCGGCACTGAAGGATCCGCCGCCGAAGACACTATAGAATACTATATTCTCATGGGAAATTACCTCACTTGCCCACCCCTCTGGGCGGCCCTGCATTTGAGAGGCTCCAGTGCCCTTTGTGGGGTACAGCACTAATGACAGGAGTTCCCATCTCTGTGAGAGGCTGTGATGCTGTGCAATTGAATATGACTATTTATATCATTGATATTGCCACTGTTAGACAATTACAACAAATCTTGTGCAACGTACGTCACATAAGGTGTCAGTGAAAAAGTTATGATTGGCTAAGTATGGTAATCCTATGTGTATGCATAGGATACATTTGTGTAGCTGAAGTTATGAATATTGGCTATTCATACATGTGTGCTGTATTCCCGGGTAACAGCCACCAGATAAAATTTAAATTGAGGCCAGACAGCTTTCTGTTGATGTCCCATCAAGGACACTTAGCTCTCACAATGGGCCATAGAAGAAACTCCTTCCACCCTGATAGCTCTTCCTGCAGAGGGAGGCTTCAGCCAGAACATGGGCCCCTGTGAGTCATCCAGCATGTAAGGACGAGGGATATGCTCATGTGACCCTGGACTCCATCTTGGGCCAGTAACTTTCCATGCACCTGGACTGTGAGCTTTGTTTGAGACAGTAGATTTCCAGGCACATGGCAGAGGATATAAAAGATCCCTGAGATATCTCCATTTGGCGCTCCATTTTCTGGCCTGATTCTCTGGACTGTGGATTTAAAAGTCAAAGGAGCATTTTGAATTATGGACTGAGGACCTTCCATCACTGCTAAAACCTGATATAAGGACTTTGTAATCACTTGCATGTATATGATATGTTAACCATTATTAATTCTCTTCTTTTCTTTTATAATTAAACCTGTAGATTTTAGTTACTACAGGATTGGTACCAGCATGATTACTGGATAAAATCTGGGTTGTATGTTGACCTGGCTGTGTGGCTGATCACTTGGGATTAAAAGGACCCTTTGTTCAATGAAATTGGTTTTCAGTAACCACTCATCCTAGAGTCCAGTGCCTGGGTGGTGAGCCAAGTGCTGTGATGCTTAAGGAGACTGCATCTTTCACTTCCTGTTAACCAGTGTGGTGAGACAAATTTACTTTGATTACGGGCTTGATATATCTAATGAGAAAACAACCCGCAATCTGGAGTGAGTCTGCCCTATTTCTCCACAGTCTGTCCTGAATTTGACATCCTTAGCTGTGACCCACTGAGGCACAGTGACAGAGGCACCATTTACTCTGGACTTCCCAGAGCTGTCAGCTCCTGCAATACCAGCCCAATGAGAGGAGGAGCATGCTGGGGGCAGGGCTGAGGGGAAGCTAGCCCCTTCCACCAGAGGCCCTGCTCCCCAGCCTGCCACACTGACTGGCCCGACCCCTGGGCTGGGGTGAGCCAGCCCGATCTGCTCTTGGATGCTCCAGCCCCTGGCCACCAGCCCAAGCCCCAAGCTCCAGGCCCCTGACTGGAGCTGAATCTCCACCAGCTTCAGGGGAGAGGGGGAAGTGTGGGCGAGGCCAGAGCCTCAGTTAGGGGAGACTTAGCCTCCCCTGGCCTTCGATACTCACTGCCCATGCCAGTGGACCCCCAGGTGGCACAGCCCCATCCACCATGGGAGAGCCCCACCTCATCTCCTAGCATGGGGTGGGCATCACCTTCACAGCACCTGTGATCATGGGGAATCTTCAATCTCCACTGCTGGCAGTTCTTCCCCTTCTCCGTCGTGGACTGCATGCCCCGGTAGCTTCTCCCATCTCCCCTAATGCAATTCTGCATGTAATCTGTGGGTGAGAAGAGTGCCCCCATGAGCCCAGGGATGGGTGCCTTGCGAAGAACCTCCATGGGGAGAGCAACCGGCCCTCAGCATGAGCGGTTCCTGCAGCTCCGCAGCTGCTCCAGCCAGCAGTAGGGAGCAGGCAACCATCAGCCCTGTAGCGAGTGCGCTGGGGAGCTAGAGAGCTGGGGCAGAACTGGGCAGCCTCCCTGCAGTCAGGAGTCGGGAGCTGGGGAGATCTGAGCACAGAGCCAGACACCGGAGCACTGGTAGCTTGAGAGTGGTGGAAGAGCTGGCTCCTGTGGAGTGCAGAACTGGCCAGTTTGGGGCTCCAGGAGGTTGCTGCCCTAGGAAAGGCTGTCACGGGGTAAGCAGGGTGGCAGGAGTCAATGGCTGTAAGATTGGAGCCCAGCAGCCTGGCAGCTGTGAGCACAGCCGGGCGTGCTGTCATACAGCACAGATGGCCATGCCACCCTTCTCCCGGGCCGTGCGAGCCACCAAGTGCCTGCTCTGGAAACGCTCCTGCCCTCACTCTGCCCTCTCGCCTGGGGCTCCCCTTCTCTCACTACAAACCCTCTGACGGGGTAGGAGCTGCCCTCAGCTGGGCTTGCTCTGTGGCTGGACACACAGCATGCCCCAGGCAACAGACGGGCACGGGTGTGTCAGCCTCCAGGGCAAAGCCAGCTCACGGTAGGAAGCATCTGGTTGGCCAGAGCCAGCAGCGGGATCCTGGAGTTAGGTTTGATCAGCCCAAGGTCAAACTGAGGGCAAGAGCAGGGTGAAAGCACTGCTGACCCTGCTCTTGCCCTCTGCTCCGCCTGCCCTTCACCCGTTGCCCTTGTCCCTGCCCCTCACCCTACACCCCTGCCCCCACCCTATACCACTCCCCTGGCCCCCCCAGCCCTCGTCCCCACCCCCCTTACACCCCTGCTCCTGGATCCCCCTGCATTCTCCTGCCCTTGTCCCCACCTTACACACCTTTCCTTCCTGCCCTCACCCCCTGCCCTCATCCCCAGCCTATACCTCTGCCCCTGCCCCCACCCCCCGCCCCGGCCTACATCCCTGCCACTCTGGCTCTCACGCCCTGCCCTCATCCCCACCCCCCACCCTACACCTCTGTCCCTGGCTCCTCCTGCCCTTATCCCCACCCTTGCACTATAACCCTGCCCCTGGGCTCTCCTGTCCTTGTCCCCTGCTCTCATCCCCACCCGCTGCCGTTGTCCCCACCCTCTGCCCTACATCCCTGCCCCTGGTCACCCGACCTCATTCCCCACCCGCTGACCTACACCCGTGCCGCTGCCCCCTGCCCCTCACCCCCTGCTCTGATCTCCACCCGTCGCCCCCTGCCCTATACCCCTGCCTTCATCCCTGCCCCCTGCCCTACACCTCCACGCCCGTCTCTCCCGCTCCTCGCCCCCTGCCCTCGTCTCTGCCCTCCTCCACCTCCCTGCCCTTTATCCCTGCCCTTGTTAGCACCCCTTGGCCTTCATCCCTGCCCCACCCCTCACCCTCACCCCTGCCCCCACCTGCCTTTCTTCTGGTAGAGATCATAGTGGACGTTCCTCTGCATGTGGGTGTGCACCGAGTGCTGGGTCCATGGCAGCAGCTGGCAGCCGTGGCGCTGGTGGTTGTAGTGAAAGGCCCTGAAGATCAAACCAAGAGTCTTATCCCAGCTCGGACCAGACCACAAGTCCCCAACCGCCAGGCAGACCCCACCTTGTCCTCAAGGGCTGGGCCAGAGCCAGTGCCCCAGCTCATGTGCCCTCTCCAGCACCTTCCATCACCATAGCAGGAGTCACCACCCGTGCCTGGCTACAGCCTAGTGAACATGGGGGGAGTTCCGAGTAAGGTGACAGAGTCCTCCCCCACCCCAGCTCCAGCCCTCAACTCCTCTCCCACCCCAGCTCCTCCCCTGCCCCGCCTCTGGCTCCCGGCTCCTCACGCACTCCGGCTCCACCCCCCAGCTCCTGGGGATGCAGTGGGGGCTGGAATGGGGCAGACTGTGGGTGGAAAAGGGTGTGGCCATGGGGGGAAGGGGCAGAACGGAGGCGGGACTGCAGGCGGAAAGGGTGGGGATGGGCCCAGTGTTCCCTCTACTATTTCCGACACATGTGCGGAATGAATTTTGTTATGTTTACCAATATGGAGGTGATGTAAGACACATCACCTCCATATTGGTGCACATAACAAAATTCATGTGGTGGGGGTGGGGCCGAGGGGTTTGGAGTGTGGGAGGTAGCTCAGGGCTGGGGCAGAGGGTTGGGGTGCAAGGTGTGAGGGCTCTGGCTGGGGATGAGGGGTTTGGGGTGCCGGCTGCCCTGGGGCTACAGCGGGGAGAGAGGACTCCCCCCAGCTCTTTCTCCCCGCAGCAGCACTTGGGCTGGGAGGAGAGGTGCCTCTCCCTGCTGTGGCAGCTTTGGGGCTGGGGCTGCGGGATAGGAGCCTTTCCCCCAGCCACAGCAGGTCCAGCCGGGCTGGGTTGGGGCCAGAGGAGGGGTGTCTCTCCTCCTGCCTCAGCAGGTCTGGGGCTGGGCTGGGTTGGAGCCGCAGGATAGGCGACTCTCCCCACCACAGCCCTGCGCGCCTGCACAGCACTTAATAGGCTGTTGCACAGCCACACAGCTTATAGGGAATTTGGGAGGGGCCCCCCCACTTTCTCTGGCCCAGGGCCCCACAAAACTTTAATTTGCCTCTGGAAGGCCCACTCCAACTTGGGAGCCAGCTGGCTTTGCCCAGTGGGAAAACAAAGGGCTGAAGAGAGACACCAGGTGTTTTGCCCGGGAAAGATGACAAAGGACGGAGGAGGGGCCTTTGGGGAGGTGATATAGCGTGGTTGACTGGAAGGAAAAATGCTTCTGGACTGGGGCCAAAGAGATTGGGACAGACCTAGATGGACTGTGCTGTAATTTTCTATTCTGCAGCTACCCAAGAATTTCTACACTGTGTTTCTAGACAACTAATAAACCCTTGTTTTACAGTGCTGGCTGAGAATCTCTCCACTCTAAAGAGGTCAGGGTTTCATTGCTCCCTCTGGGTGTGCAAACGGCCCCCCCTGCCCCAGGGTCCAGTTCGAGTGGACTCACTGAGGAAGTTCGCAGAGTGAGGCAGGCATGCTGAAGTCTCAGAGGTGCAGTTCCAGGAGGCAGTGGAGTCAAAGGGCTTACCCCAGCAAGAGTGTGACCCTAAGGAGGGTTAACACTCTAACGGGGTTCCTCCCAGGGACCGCTACAGAGAGTATGGGAGAGCACTGGACTTGTAGTTCTATGACACCCCCTCTCACAGCAACACCATTGGTCGGGCCAGAGCTCTCTGCCATGATGGTAACAGCTCCAGCCCACTAGAGAATTTGGCTCCTGCCATTAGCTGTCTGCCCCATGTTACCTGTCAGCTCTGTGTTCCTGGGAAACCAGGGTGCAGTATCCAGCCTGTCTGATTCAGGAAGGACCCCACCCCAGCCTCTGCTTGAACCAAAACCGATCAGAAGAAAGATTTATAAAAAGTAATGAAAAGATAGTGGGAGACACACCTAAACCCCTCCAGACAAGGGTTACAGGATTAAGGAAACTCCCCTAGCCTCATTTGCATCAGAGATGGGACATGCATCTCCATTAGCATACAGAAAAGAGAACAGAGATTCCAGGGCAAGAACCACATGGAACTCTGGGACCAGAAAGGCAGGGAAGCACTGCATGATGGGGGATCTCTGCTCCAGATGTTAATGAACCCTCCCCTGCACACACCCAGCTCAGTAGTTATCAGATCTAGTCTAGTAATAAATCCTTTATTGGTATCTGTAGCGAGGCGGTGTGGCTCCCCGCCGCCCCGAAGAGGGTCAAGCCCCTCCAGACACTGGAGTGGGTGGAGCCAGGAAGCTCTGAGCCTGCCCCTCAGAGGGACAGGCGGCAACCTGGAAGTATAAAGGCAGGCCCTCAGAGCTTACTAAAGGACCAGCGGCCAGGGAGGCCAGACATAGCCAGCCTAGCCCGTGACTGGAAAAAACCCCGTGGCCCCAGGTCCACGCCAAGACAGGCTGGACGTGCCCTGCACCAGCTATCCAGGGGAGTTGCCGGACCTGCCCTGCGCCAGCTATCCAGGGGAGTTACCAGGCCGGCTGCTTGTCCACTGCCCTGAGGAACCCATGGTGCTGGACCCCCCTGGAGAACACTGCCGTGATCCAGGTACCAGAAGTGGGGGAATTAGGAAGTAGCCCGGGGACAGCCGACCCTAGTCTGGCTGTAACTCTGCCAGAACCCATGTCAGTGTGTTGCGGTCAGGATCCCCACTGACCCAGCAGCGGGTCGTTTGCCACTGCTAGGGCCCCAGGCTGGGACGCAGCGGAGTGGGTGTGCCTGCGTCCCCCCTGCCACCCAACTCATGGGTGGTAGTCTCTCCCTCTTCCAGATCCTTGGAGGCCTGGGCTAATTCACACATGCTGTGTTGGTCAGTCCCTGCCCGAGGGCCTGAGCTACTGACTATTTGGTGCCTGCCCTGACCCAGGGCCTGGCCTGCTAACATTGGGCTATTTGCTCAGCCCCTGCCTGAGGGCCTGAGCTACTGACTATCTGGTGCCCCACCCTGACTCAGGGCCCGGGCCTGCGGTGCTCATTCCAGTTACCGCAAGGGCTGCCGTGGGAGACTCTGGTGGCCGGACAAATTCCCCCAAAGTCAACTGTGTGTAGTGAGCTGGTGTGGCTCCCTGCCGCCCCAGAGAGGGTTGAGCCCCAGCATAGCCCCTTTACAGTATACAAAACACTGAAGCTGCCTAATTGCATTGTGAGCTCCCTTGAAGGAACACCGCCCTTGGCAGGAATGATCAGTTCCTATTGTCTAGCCTGAACAAAACAACTTTGGTATATTCCCTTGAGCCATTAGTTTACCCATAAACAAATCTAGTGTTCTCCCTTGAACCATTATTGTTTCCCTACAAAAAACCCCTACCCATGCTCAGGACCTGCCTGGATCCAAAATCTGCATCAGTTCCATTGGGACTTCATCTTCTCCTGACTGATTGTGCTGGGGGCTCTGCCTGTCTCCAGCACTCCGGACCCTCAGCTACCACCACTACCTGGGAACCCAGACCGGTTCAAGCTTCACGGATAACCCACCTCTCTCTCTCTGTTTTTTGTCCTACTCTAGGTATAGCTTTCTAACCCTGACTTGTGTGATCAGGTATAGTTTTCTAAACCTGACTTTTGTAACCAAATTTAAGATAGATTTAATATTGAACCTGTTTTGATTGTTTGGCTCTCCGTGTATGGTTATTACCTGGCCATAAATAATTTTTATGGTTAAGATGGTTGCTTCCCTCCCTCCCTCTCTCTCTTTTCTGTGTTTTTGGCTTCCCCATTTGCTCTGCTGCAACGCTCCTCCTACCTAAGCTAAAGATCCCTGTAGCACCCAAAAATCCTGTGGGGTTTGCTCATCAAGGGGGTTACTACCGGAACAATTGTAACGTGAAAGTGCGGATAGGGACGTGCTGAACCTGTGGCATAGGAGGGTGGCAGCTTGGATGTGCTGTACAACCTAGCCTGCTGAGTCCAGGGGCATATAAGGGATCAGCTTGGGAGTGCTGATTGACCTGGTCTGCGCAGATGCTGTGATAAATGAATCGAAGTGGGGGAGATCGGAGCAAAATGGGTGGAGGTGGCGGAGAATAAGAAAGCTAGTAGCAGTTGGTATGGATACCAGAAGGGGCAACCCACAACGACACTCCACCATTGGGGTCAGCCCAAGGCCCCACCTCACAAGGAGGAGCCCTCCATACAACTAGGGAAACCCCAGGTGCCCTCTCATCTCACCATGCTACTCTCCAACCACCCACCTCGCCCAAGCCCACAGTCAGCTGGGTGATGCTTCAAATTTAATGAGCTGCGGCATATGAAGGCCAACTGCCCCAAGAGCACCAGCTGACTGCAACTCATCACCCCAGGGTCCTACCGAAAGCCTTCAGGCCCAGATGCCTTGCAAATACCCCCATAGTGAAGGGAAACTGTGAGTGTGGGCAGGAGGAAGATTACTGCGTGGAGAGACACTGGAGCACTGGTGTCAGATATTCACCAATCCCTGATGGACCCCAAATTCGTCGACCCAGAGGCCAGTGACAGTGCAACCCTTTAAGGCCAACTCTTTTTACTTGTCTACAGCCAAGTTGCCTGTCCAGTACAAGGGCTGGTCAGGGATATGGACTTTTGCAGTCTATGATGATTATCCCATTCCTGTGCTGCTGGGAGAAGACTTAGCCAACCAGGTAAGGCTAACAAAAAAGGGTGGGGATGGTCACCCACAGCCAGGCTAAACAGGCCTCCACACCTAACTCCATTCCTGAGTCTCCTACAGGGACACAGCCAGAGGTGGTGAAACCAGACTCCAGACCAAAGTCTATGGCAGCAGTTGTAGATCCAGTTCCTGGGACCCAGCCAGAACCAGCCCAAGAATTGGAACTGGGGGAGCAGTCAGCACCAGAGCCCGTGCTTGCAACCCTACCAGAGTCAGGGGAGCCAGTACCAAAGGGCGCTGAAGCCTGAAATACAACCTAGTGCACCAGTGGAAAGTGGTTCACAATCGATGGAGACAACCCTATCACCTGCATTGCTTCCAGTGGGACCAAGCCCAAGTCCACAACCCAGTGAGGAACTAATATCTCCAGCATCAAGGGAGCAGTTCCAGGCAGAGCAGGAAGCGGATGGAAGCCTCAAGGGAGGTAGGATGGCAGCACGACCCACCGCCTCTCAGATCTTCCAATAGGTCCAGGTTTGCTCTAGAAGGAGGACTCTTATACAAGGAAACCCTTTCTGATGGGCAGAAGGAGAACTGGCATCCTCAGAGACAGTCAGTAGTTCCAACTAAGTATAGGGAAAAGCTCTTGAGCTTAGCCCATGATCACTCTAGTGGCCATGCTGGGGTGAACAGGAGCAAAGACAGTTTGGGGAAGTCATTCCACTGGGAGGGAATGGGCAAGGATGTTTCTACCCATATCCGGTCTTATGAGGTGTTCCAGAAGGGTGGGAAAACCCCAAGACCAGGTCAAGGCCCTTCTCCAGCCACTCCCCATAATTGAGGTTCCATTTCAGCGTGTAGCTGTGGATATTCTGGGTCCTTTCCCTAAAAAGACACCCAGAGGAAAGCTTTACATACTGACCTTCATGGATTTTGCCACTTGATGGCTGGAAGCAGTAGCTCTAAGCAACACCAGGGCTAAAAGCGTGAGCCAGGCATTGGCAGACATTTTTGGCCCTCTGACACCCTTATGGATTTGGGAACTAACTTCCTGGCAGGGACCATGAAACGTCTTTGGGAAGCTCATGGGGTGAACCACTTGGTTGCCACCCCTTACCACCATCTAACAAATGGGCTAGTGGAGAAGTTTAATGGAACTTTGGGGACCATGATACATAAATTTGTGAATGAGCACTCCAATGATTGGGACCTAGTGTTGCAGCAGTTGCTCTTTGCCTACAGAGCAATACCACATCCCAGTTTGGGGTTTTCTCCCTTTGAACTCTTTTATGGCCATGAAGTTAAGGGACCATTAAAGTTGGTGAAGCAGCAATGGGAGGGAGTTACATCTCCAGGAACTAACATTTTGGACTTTGTAACCAAACTGCAAAACACCCTCAAGGACACTCTAGCCCTTGCTTGAGAAATAGGCCTAAACAGGGTGATATACCTTGGACACCAGGTGGGGCAAGGAACTATCAACCCCGTACAGGCTAAAGTAAATGCTATCCAAAATTGGCCTGTCCCTGAGTCAAAGAAGCAGGTCCAATCCTTCTTGGGCTTGGCTGGGTATTACCGCTGATTGGTACCACACTACAGCCAAATTGCCACCCCGCTGACAGACCTAACCAGGAAAAAACAGCCAGGGATATTAGCCGACTTGTTAGTGGACACTGGAGCATCAGTAAACATTCTAAGTCTCTGGTGGATCTCCGGAGGGAGACTCACTGATAAACAGGTTCAGCTCAGTGGGTAAGGGGGAAACATCCAGGAAGCTCCAGTCTGGCAGGATATTCCCTTGCAAACTGACAGACTACAGGGGCAAGTAGAATGCTGGGCTCATGAGGGAAATGAGAAGGGAATCCTAGGTGTTCCTTTCCTCCAAACATTTCAGCTAACTATGGATCTAGCTAATGGAGTGTTATGGAAATTGGAAGGAGGGCCTACAGAGATCTCTGCTGTGCATTGTTGTGTGGCTATAAAGGCAACCACAGCCACCCTAACCTCCATTAGTGATCCATGGGTACAAGAATTTCCCAGGGTATTGACTAACAATAAGGAGGAGTGTGGAAAAATAGATTCTGAAGTTTTCATTGAGGGAAAAGATCCCCCTCCTCAAAGCTAATATAAATACCCAGCTGCAGCAGAGGAAGGCATTAAAAATACTATAGACTGTCTCTTGAAATAAGGGGTGATCATGCTTATGCAGAATATCTGCAATTCATCAGTATGGCCAGTCCTTAAGGCAGACGGTATCACTTGCAGAATGACTTCCGTGCATTAAATGCGGCCACCTCTGCAGCAGCCCCTGTAGTAGCTAAATAGAACAAAATCATAGTGACTGTAGGGGCAGCTGGCTCAAAATGGTTCTCTGTGATCAATTTGGCTAATGCTTTCCTGGCTATACCCCTCCATACTTCATGCTGGTATAAGTTTGGTTTTACCTATAGGGGACAACAACATGCCTTCAGCTGGACTCCCCAGGGTTTCCATTCTTCCCCTAGCATTTGTCATGCCCATGTCACTAAAATGTGGAACGATTTGCACCCTGACCACCACTCACACGTAATTTCATACGTGGATGACACTTTAATACACACCCCCACTTCAGAAATGAACAGGGAAATCACCAGGGAAGTGTTGACTACAGTGCAGGAAACCGGATTTAAGGTAAATAGAGAAAAGGCTCAGTTAGTACAGCAACAAGTGAAATACCTGGATGTGTGTCTTGGGGAGGATGGTCGGACTCCCAATCAACAAAGGGTAGAAACGATAGGAAAGGAACCTGCTCCCATCGGCACATTCCCTACGAGCTCTCTTGGGAACTTTTAATTTCTGCAGAGGCCATTGAAATATTCTCTGACAAAGCCAAGCCTCTCTACCAATTATTAAAGAAAAACAGGATTTGGGAATGGGGACCAGATCAACAGAGTGCCCTGGTCACCTTGAAACAAGATTTGGCTAGTGCTTCTGCCCTGGCTTATCTGGACTGTGCCCTGCTCTTTGTGATTCATTTGGCCTCCTCAGAGACAAGCATTGGAGCCACGCTCAACCAAAGGCAATGTGACAAGCTCAGAGTCATTGCGTATGACTCCAGGCTCCTGGCTCAAACAGAGCCAGGCTTTACCGCCTGTGAAAAAGAGTGTCTTGCGTTGGTCTGGAGCCTCACGCATTGGGAATTTATTATTGGAGGGTCAAAGGTCATTGTTCAGACTGTGTATATTTCCCACCCAAGCACGTCATATTGGGGAAAATACAGGACGGCCAGGTCTCTAACCCCCGCATTGCTCAATAGACCCTCACCCTAGTAAACTGAGCAGTTGAGTTTAAAAATTAACAAGCCATTTCACCAGCCCACTGTGTGCTAATTATAGAAAGAAAGGAGCATACCTGCCCCCTCCCCCTGGTAAAACACCTTGAGTGGCCAGTCAAGGGAGGCATGAGGCTTGCAGACGCTAAACAGAAGGGGTTTGCAATTTGGTTTACAGATAGGTCAAGTTTCTACCCTATGGGTCATCCCTGAACAGGGTACGGAGCCATCCGTGTAAATGAGGGAGAGATGCTCCAAGGACCAGCTCGCCCCCATTCTTCCCAAGCAGCTGAGGTGGAGGCAGTTAGAGCTGTCCTAGCTTATGAATCCCAGGACACTTCTGTTACACTGACTCTGACTGGACAGCCAGAGCAATCACTGTGTGGCTCCCCGTTTGGTTGAATAGAGAAATGGTAGGTACAGATTGGCGCTCCATTTCTCATTCAGACAAAGGGAGACAAATGTCAAATTTGATCAAGGAAAGAACTGGCGACACCTAGGAGACTCACAGAAAGGGGCAACAGAAAAATCACACAGAAGCAGCACACTGGAACAACAGAGCTGAGGCCTTAGCCAAAGCTACTGCTACTAGTAACCACACTAGAGACACAGACCAGGTAGAACAAATAGAGGCAGTAACTACCCGAGGAAAAACTTTAGGCAAAGGAATAGATACCTTGGGCTTAAGTACCCGTCAAGATGGGGATACAGAAATCCGGTCCTCAGCCAAGACAGGGAAAGATCCACAGGAAAATACAGGATTGAGCAAATTGGAGATGTCTGCTGAGCAGTGGATGCAGGTGGTCAAAGGCACTGGATAGTCCCCAGCCTGGCACAGAGGGACCTGATTCAGTTTGTGCATGAGCAAGGGCATAGAGGAAAACAGGATACTTTAAATCGGGTTAAAGATACAGGGTGGTGGCCAGGCATGAAAGCGGATATAAATCAGTGGTGTGATAAATGTTTGCAGTGCGCCATGGTTAATGTTGATTGCAAGGTTCAAAAAAATGCATTGGGGCACCAAAGAATAAAGGGTCCCTGGTCCCGGATTCAGATAGATTACTTAGGCCCTTTACCCACCACCAGTAGAGAGAATAAATACTGCCTGGTAACAGTAGATCCTTTCTCCAAATGGGTGGAAGCCAGCCCTACTAAAACCAACACTGCCTCGGTCACTGCTAAGAAGCTCTTTAACATGGTTTTCTCAAGAATGGGAATTCCCAGAGTAATTGATTCAGATTTGGGATCCCATTTTGTGGGAGATGTTATGCAAGAGCTATGTAAGGCTTTAGGCATTAAGCAATGTTTCCACATAGCTGGACACCCTGAGTCCTCTGGACAAGTTGAACAAACCAATCGCACTCTAAAGGAAGCTTTGAGAAAACAAGTAAAGACCTCAAAGAGGGATTAGGATGAAAAGCTACCAAGAGGGCCAGTGCAACCACTAGGCGAAGTAGGCGGTCGCCTAGGGCACCAAGTGGTTTGGGGCGCCAAAAAGCAGTGTCCTGGCTTGGCAGGGAGGAACCGCCTTCCGGCGGCACCGGAGAGCCAGAGCATTGGCTTGCGGGGGCGGCGAGCCCCAGCCATGGAGAAGCCGGCACGGCGCAGGGGGGCAGCAGCCCTGAAGAGGCAGCGGCGCTGCTAGCGGGGAGCAGCCCCTCCTGCCCAGGCTGCGGCCCAGTGCCCCACCCCCCGGGGCTCCTGCAGGCTGCAGCAGATGCATGCGGGCGGTGGCCCCTGTGCACGCTCCAGCTCCCCCCTCACCGTGCTCGGGCTCTGCGGCTCCCAGGCATGTGAGCTATGGCCACCCCTCCCATTGCCTCAGCACTCTGGGGGGGAGGGACTGTGCATGCGGCAGCCCGGCGCATGTTTTGCCTCCACGTGGAGCCAGCGTCTGACCGGCTTTGGCATGGTAAGGGGAGTCCCGGGGGGCAGTCAGGGAGCAGGGGGAGGGTTGGATGTTTCGGGAGTTCTGGGGGGGGGTCTGTCAGGGGGAGGGGGTGTGGAGAGGGATCGGAGCAGTCAGGGGACAGGGAGCAGGGGGGGTTGGATGGGTCAGGAGTTCTGGGGGTCTTGTCAGGGGGTGGGGAGTGGTTGGATGGGCCATGGGAGTCCCAGGGGTCTGTCTGGGGGTGGGGGTCTGGGTAAGGGTGGGGACAGGTAGGGGGTAGGGTCCTAGGGCGGCAGTTAGGCTGCAGGGGAGTCTCTAGGAGGGGGCAGTCAGGGGACAAGAAATAGGGAGGCTTAGGTAGGGGGTGAGGTTCTGGGGGGCAGTTAGGGGCAGGGGTCCCGGGGGGGCAGTCAGGGGACAAGGAGCAGGGGGGATTGGGGGTTCTGAGGGGGGCAGTGAGGGGGTGGGAAGTAGGAGCGAGTGGGTGGGGGCGGGGCTAGGGCAGGGCTCTCCCTCCCCCATCCTCTTTTTTGATTTTTTAAATATGTGTAAGCAGAGTCAGGATGAGCTCCACCCTGACATCTGGTGGTGAGGTGTGGCAAGTTGTGGAAAAGAACTTCAGGGGCTGATCTCATTTGCATAGGCACACCCACCCTGCCTAGAATGAGGCCATAACTGCCCAAATAGTCACTTTGGCTGTTGTGGGATCCCCAGTGTCTCTGTTATTGGGGCGGGAAGAATAAATTGTTATTACCCTGATTATGGGAACTGTGCTTGGAACTGTACTTGGCCTTTTGTTATGATGGAGGGACTCACCATCAACTAAGTAGCACTCGCTAGGCAAGGGACATGGGTTCCAAAACTCTGTGAATTGAGAAAGGTTTGAGACAGGTATTTGTACCTGGTGGTGTGGGCCCATTTGTGAGGGCCTGAAACACCAATTGCACCTCTGTCTTTCTCCACTGTGGAATGTCAGAGCTAATTTTGGGTCTATTAAGAGTCTTGCTACAGGTACTGTGCTAAATTCACTTTGGCCTTATGGTGCACCAGCACTAAGGCTCCTACTACTATGAGCTGGAATCACTGAGCACTGTGTCAAGTAGTGGGGAGCCGAAAGAACTAGAGTGCAGTGGTGCTGTTCGTGGATAGGCTGGCGGAGTGTTCGTGAGACGGCAAGGCGAGCTGTGCAGAGCGGAGCCGTTTGTGAGACGGCGAGCTGAGCAGAGCTGTTTGTGAGATGGTGAGCTGTGCAGAGCGGAGCTGGTTGTGAGACAGCAGAGCAGAGCAGAGCCCTGTGGGGCAGTCAGCTTCAGGACATGTAAGGTGCCCCTTACCTCCTTCCCCCCACACACAGGCACATTTTAGCCAGACTGGGGAGCAACACTCTGCAGATGAACTTTTGAACTCTGGGGCTGGACTTTTTGAACTTTGGGTGATTTGTGGATTGCTGGACTCAAGAGACGTTTGGGTTCTGGGACTCAAGAACCCGAGGGAAAGGATGTGGCCCAATTTGCTGGGGTGGGTCTTTGCTCATGGTTTGGTTAATGAACACTAGTTGTGGTGTTTCCCCAATTTAATGCTGATGTCGTTTACCTCATGTTATTAAAGATTCTCTGCTACATCGAGACTCTGTGCTTGCGAGAGGGGAAGTATTGCCTCTTTGAGGCACCCAGGGGGTGTGTAACATTTTCCCAGGTCACTGGGTGGGGGCTCGAGCCAGTTTTGCATTTGCTTTGATGAGAGGGAACCCCTGTGTACTGAACCCGGCCCTTGCTGCTATCAACTTGGCCTGGCAGAAGGGTTACATATGGTAACCCAAGGGGAGCCGGGGGGGGTGGGCGCATGGGGGCTGGCATCCGCATGCATCCGCTGCGGCCTGCAGGAGCCCCCGGGGGGGAGGGTGCCAGGCCGCAGCCTGGGCAGGGGCGGGGGGCGCAGCTGCTCCCCGCTAGTGGCACTGCCGCCGTTGCAGGGCTGCTGCCCCCCTCGCTGTGCCGGCTCCTCCATGGCTGGGGCTTGCCACTGCCGCAAGTGGGACATTCTGGCTCTCTGGTGCCTCCGGAAGGCAGCTTCTCCGTGCCAAGCTGCTGCAGCGGCCCAAGCCCAGCAAAGCCAGTGACTTGGGGTGGGGGCCGCCGGGGTGGGGTGGGGAGGGGAGGGCTCGTGGGGGGGCTGTGCACCCTCCAAGGGAATTCAGGGGGCAGGAAGGGGGGAACCTGGTCTGGGGAGCAGCCCCTGGGCACAGCTGGCCCCTGGGCAGGCTGGCCCCTGGGGTCTATAAAGGCTCATTGAGATTTGCCCCTCAGTGAACCAATGTCCGGGGGGGTGGGCCGCAAGGTGGAAGTTTTGCCTAGGGCGCAAAATAGCCTTGTGCCGGCCCTGGCTACCAATCATCTTAATGGCTCTCATAGGCTCTAAGGTGATACATGGGTACACTCCCTTTGAAGTTATGACTGGAAGGCAAAGACACATGCCTGAAAGTTGGTGGTTGGGAGTGGAACTGCCTGGGAAGATGGTAACAGATGAATGGGTACAAACGCTAGTAGAAACCGTAGCTGCTTTGCACAAGCAAGTGGCAGCACAGCTAGGCATAGAACAGCAAAACACAGACAAAAAACTAGCCAATCAGAGTGGCTACAGGCAGAGTTCTTCTCCCACAACCCAGCAACACACAGCCATTCTCAGAGGCGGGGGAGAGTTGCAAACAGCTCACGGCCCCCATGGGCAATGGGGATGGGACAGTGACCTATGTTCCCTCTATTGGTGCACATAACAAAATTCTTTCCACACATGTGTGGGAAAAATTAGAGTGAACACTGACAGTGACTCTGCCATCCTGCTCCTTCCTGGGCAGGTGTGGGGTGTGAGCAGCCCCTGGATTCCCCATCCCCACCTGGGAAGGGGGAGAAGAGTCTCTCTGCAGCCCCTGGCCTGGGAGAGTGGGGGTGAGGAACCCTAGGAGGAGCAGATGGGATTTGGGGGGGGGGGGGGGGAGGACTGATTGAGAGGTTGGGGACAGGCAGAAGTGGGGGGACAGCTTCTGCTGTGGGGGTTGCAGAATCCCCTCCCCCAGTAGATCTGGGAGAGTGGGTGACACTGATTGTTGCCCACACACAGGAGGGGAGGCAATAATCGACAGCCTGTGCAAAACGTGGGGTAGCCTGCTCTCCTGAGCTAGCACTTGGGGGTCCAGCTCCTGAGATGGGCAGCGTTGCCCTGCTCATGCATCACACAGGGGAGCTCACACACATGCAGCCACACACACTTGTATGCACCCCTAGCTGGGCCCCCATCACCCCACTCACCTGCAGTCCAGCAGCACCGTGCAGCGCCTGGCACACTCCTCGGTGTCTGCAGGCTCCTCCTGCTCCGGACCGGGGCCTTGCTGGCTCAGGGAGAGCAGCTGGGTGGCTTTGAGCCTCTGGAAGTCATTGAGAGGGGAGCGCTGCTGCCCTGGGGGACACAGCGAGAGACACATTCCTGGCAATCACATGGCTGGGGGTGCCCAGCTTTGGCCTCACTCCTTGTCCTGGGCATGAAACCAAGAGGGGTCTGGCAAAGCAGTGGGGCCAGGGAGGCAGAGGTGCCTGGGCAGGCAGCAGAGCTATGGACAGACAGCGGGGCCATCAGTGGGGCCGGTGGGCAGGCAGAGGCAGGGCTGGCCTTACCATGAGGCGAGCTGAGGCAGCCTCTCCGGTGCCAGACTTTGGGGGGGCACTGCTAGGACCCAGAGTGTAGAAAATTGTACCTGCTGCTGGTACATATGTATTCTCTCTACTCTAGATGCACAGAGATGGTGGAGTGCTGTGCTGGAGGAAGGAGGGCACAAGAGACATAACAGGCAGGCAGGAGAAAAGGTGAGAGGGAATAACAGAAAGCAGCAGGAGCTGCAGGGAGAGAGAAGAGGAGGAGCCTCTTATCTACCTCTCTAGCACTCCCAGGACCCTGGACTGATTAACACCAGCTTCTCAGGGAGCTTCCTGTTTCCTGCTGCTTCCCTGAACCCAGTTGAGGAGAATGGGCAGTCAACTGAAGTAGTAGGAGCCGGTTAGGCCCTTAAGATGCTGATATCTTCCCTCACTCAGGCCCTGCTACCAGCCTGCTTATTTGTCCCCTTCAACTGAGTGTTGAGAGCCACTATAGCTGGCACAGAACAGCAGTCATGAGTGAAAGAAGAAAACACCCCTCTGGGGCAGCATTTAGAAAAAGAAAGGAAAGGAAGCTTTTCTATCTAAGCAGGAAGGAGCTCTCCTGAGATACATAAACACAAATGTTCACGGTGAGCCTTCCGGCCCTGGTGAGGATGTGAGTGGTGACAAGATGCCTGATCTTCCAGTTAGTTAGAGTGCAGGTGACCTGGCAGCTACTGCAGCATCCATATCTCCATCTCAAATGGATGTAACCATGCACATTCCTGAAGAAAAGTGTAGATCAGAGAAGAGTGTGGTGGAGGTACAAGAAACAGCTGCTGCCGAGTTTACTTCCTTAAATCCAGATGATCCAGGACTGTGGACCCACTTGAGCAGTAGCCTGAGGGACTTCCTTGTACTGCATGGGCCACAGCAAGTGAAAAACTTCATGTTCCCCAAAGACAATGAAAATAGAAGTTTCCATCCAACACATTACAGGTGTGAAATCCCCAATGGTGACAAAGTGGAGAGGCCATGGCTTATGTACTCAAAAACCCAGAATGCTGCGTACTGTTTTTGTTGCAAACTCTTCCAGTCTAATGTTTCAGCCACACTGGGTTCTACAGGAACAAAGAACTGGAAAAATCTGGCTAGAAATCTGGCATGCCATGAGAAGGCAGCAAATCACCAGAGAGCATTCCATAGGTGGAAAGAGCTTGAGATGAGACTAAGGTTAAAGGCCACCATAGATGATCAGCATCAAGAGAAGATTGCATCAGAGTCTCTTTACTGGCAAAATGTTCTGAAAAGGCTCATTGACGTTGTGAGAATGCTTGCTACCCAAAACCTAGCACTGCATGGCACTTCAGTTCAGCTGTATATGCCAAACAATGGAAACTTCCTTAAAATTGTGGAGCTGATGGCTGAGTTTGATGCTGTACTCCAGGAGCATCTAAGAAGATGAAAATTCCACTCTTTTGGAAAAACAATTCAAAATGAGATCATACAGTTACTGGCAACAAAAGTCAAACAGAAGATTGTGGCAGATCTGAAGTCAGCAAGATATTACTCTGTTATTCTGGACTGCACACCTGACATCAGCCATACAGAACAGATTGCTTTAATGGTGCATTTTGTAACAACAACAGAACCTAGTGAAAGTGTCCCTGCAATGGTGACAGTCAGAGAGCATTTTCTAGAATTTATTGACATTGATGATACTACAGGAGCTGGTATGACAAATGTGCTTCTTAAAAAGCTGGAAGATACAGGAATTGCAATAGCTGACATGAGAGGTCAGGGCTATGATATGGTACCAACATGAGAGGAAAGAACAGAGGAGTGCAGACATGGATCTGAGAGTTAAACCCTCGAGCTTATTTTGTCCCATGCAGTTCTCATTCATTGAACTTGGTGGTCAGTGATACAGCATCAGCCTCTAGTGAGGTTGCTGAGTTTTTTAATGTAATTCAAAGCATCTATGTATTTTTCTCTGCATCAGCTCATCGATGGCAAATTTTGAAGCAACATCTGGGAACATCCTCTCTGACACTGAAACCACTGAGTGCCACATGATGGGAAAGGTGATAAAGCCTATCAAACACCAAACTGGGAAGATAGATGATGCCATAGTTGCCATTATGGAGGATAATGCTATGACAGGAACTCTTTGTGGGAGAACAGTGGCAGAGGGAAATGGAATCACCAGAAACATACATAACTTCAAATTTCTGTGTGGCTTAGTGTTGTGGCATGACATACTGTTTGAAATAAATGTTGTAAGCAAGAGACTCCAAGGTGTTGACCTTGATATATCTGGAGCAATGGAACAACTGGACAAAGCAAAGTCATACCTATAGTCTTACTGGTCAGATGAGGGATTTCAAAATGTTCTGAAGAGTGCACAGAAGTTGGCAGAGGAACTTCACACTGAAGCTATTTTCCCACCCATTCAAGAATACAAGAGTCACCAAAGAATTTTGATTACAAGGCATGGGATAATCCCATAAGAGACCCCAAACAACAATTCAAAGTTCAATTCTTTAACCAGGTGCTAGATTGTGTAATACAGTCAGTTGAAGAACATTTCATGCAGCTCAAGGAACACAGCAGTATATCTGGGATGTTGTATGATATTCCAAAACTCCTCACTATACCTGAAGAAGACCTACACCAGCAATGCAGGGCACTACAGACAGTGTTGACACATGATGACATGCATGATATTGATGCAAGTGATTTAGGTGATGAACTGAAAGCCCTTTCAAGATACATTTCAGCAGAATCAACTACAAAGGCTGTTCTGGAATATATGTGCTGTGACAAAGTTCCTCCTCTACCTTGGTGGGTCTTGCACTTATTGGCGGATTTGCTCGCCTTGGAGATTCACGGCTGCCTTTAGTTTGGCCGTTTTCGTGAACCCACAGTCCAGGTCAACCCCTCCTGTGTCTGATCAGGAGTTGGGAGGTTTGGGGGGAACCCAGGCCCGCCCTCTACTCTGGGTTCCAGCCCCGGGCCCTGTGGAATGCAGCTGTCTAGAGTGCCTCCTGGAACAGCTGTGTGACAGCTACAACTCCCTGGGCTACTTCCCCATGGCCTCTTCCCAACACCTTCTTTATTCTCACCATAGGACCTTCCTCCTGGTGTCTGATAATGCTTGTACTCCTCAGTCCTCCAACAGTATGCATTCTCACTCTCAGCTCCTAGTGCCTCTTGCTCCCAGCTCCTCACACACACACACACCACAAACTGAAGTGAGGTCCTTTTTAAACTCAGGTGCCCTGATTAGCCAGCCTTAATTGATTCTAGCAGCTTCTTGATTGGCTGCAGGTGTTCTAATCAGCCTGTCTCTCTTAATTGTTTCCAGAAAGTTCCTGATTGTTCTGGAATCTTCCCTGTTACCTTACCCAGGGAAAAGGGACCTACTCAACCCAGGGCTAATATATCTGCCTTCTATCACTCTCCTGTAGCGATCTGGCCCGACCCTGTCACAGTGCACAAATAAGATGACCACCCTCTTTCCAAATGCTTTTGTTGCTCTGCACATACTTCTAACACTTCCTGTAACAGTTGCCAGTGGCTTCTCCAAGCTGAAGTTAATAAATATGCTCCACAATGACACAGGAGAGGCTGCTCAGCCTTGCAACCATCTCAACAGAGCATAAGCTGGCCCTGACTGTGGACCTTCAGGAAGCAGTTCAAATCTTTGCAACCAAGAAGGCACGGAAAGCACCACTTTGATTATTCAAACAGATAAAAATACCAGTGTTTACTATACAGACAAGAAAAGTTACATTTGCTGTTCAGGCGTTTAAAGTTAAGTGTTACTTAAAATTTTTGAACAAGGCATTTTAAGTTGTTAGTTCTCCTTTACTGCGGTAGGTAGCAGAGCAGTACCATGATAGGAGTAGAACAGGAAGAAGGCAGAACTGAGACCTTTCAAAGTTTTGGCCCAAGCGAGGGGGCTGCCTCAGGTGCCAAAATGTTGTGGGCCGGCCCTGGGCAGAGGGGCCAGCGGGCCGGCAGAGTGGCCAGCAGTAGGGCCGGCAGTGCAGCTGGGGCACATCTATGGCTGCAGCAAGGGGGCTATTTCAAGCTGTATTTTGTATCCTCTAAAATTCCCAGCCATAGTCTGACTAGCCTGTTAAGTGCCAGGCCAGGTCCAAGCTTGGGGTGCCAATGGGAGCTCCTCAGTGCCAGGGGGCCCTGATTCCATACCCCTGCATCCCACACCCCTCCCCAGAAGCTATCTGAGACATCTCAGCACGTCTCTGTCCAAAGACAGGGAAAACTGCGCCAGAGACCCGGCCAGCACTGGTCGGCCAGCCAAGCCAGGACAGAGCACATCTGAGAGTGCAGCCAGTGGCTGGGCCGCTGCCCTACTGGCTCTGCCAGCATCCCTGCCCCACAGAGCCCATGGTCTGGCCCCAGTCAGGGGCACCACTTCTCACTGGTGTCCACCTCCCTCTCCTCTCATGGCTGGGGCCATGACCCAGCTGTGCTGGTCAGAGTCCTTTGCTCTGTGGGGCTTGAGCACGAAGCAGGGAGCGGCTGTTCCTGCCCTGCCTGATGGGGCTTTTCCCCAGGGTCTCCCCTCAGCTGCCTGCCCACACACCTCCTTGGCGAGTGCAGGAGGGAGAGGCGAGTGCTGGGCCCCATGCTAGACCAAGAGGGGCCCCTCTGCCCTAGTTCCTGCCCCACTGGGAGGGCAGGCTCGCAGCAGGCCCTGGCTGCCCCAGGCGGGCACTCCTACCTGTGCGGAGGGCACAGGCCAGGGCAAGCAGCAGCACTGCTCCGGCCTGCATCATCCTGCTGCGCCGTCAGCCTCAGGGATTGTTGCAGAGCCTGTGCAGAAATGTGCTGGCCGAGGTTGGACTGTCCAAGCAGGGCAGTGCCCTGAGGGCCACCCCCAGTTCTCCGCTCCCGCTGGGCAAATATTTGCCTCTGGGCCATAAGCCAATAATGCAGCTCTGGGGAGTGGGAGGGTCACCATTCAAGGGATTCCCAGGCAGGTCACAGAGGAGCAGCCCTCACCCCCAACACACACACAGCTCATGGGGATTTCAGCTCCCTGCCACCAAAAGCTCCTGGGCTTCAATAAACAGTCACCCCCTGCATGGCCATATTGACCCAGAAGAGCAGGTTGTGAAACTGCTCCATGCCCAGCTCCAGCAGGACTCGGCCATTCACCCCCTCCTCCCTTTGCAATAACTGACATGACACCTAGAGCTGCCCTGCCAGGGTGGAGATGCAGCCGACCCTGGGCCCTCTCACAGCTCCAGGAGCCGTGTACTGTGGGTGGGGGCCCGAGGGGCTCTGGAGACTGCTGAGCTGGCAGGTGGCACACATGCCCTGCGTGCAGGGTGGGGGCAGCAGGGCAGTGCTAATGGGTCCCCTGGCCACTCTGGGTGAGCCAGGGCTGCATCAGAGCCCAGAGGGAAGAGACGCACACGGCCCCACAAGGTGAATGTGAACACGCACCAGGCCAGGTCAGCAGCCAGCCTGTGCTGGAGTCAGAGACAGCCCAGGAATGTAGAGACATGAACCCACCGCAAGGAGGCAGTGTTGCTGCAGCACTGTGATACCCCCACAGGGGGGCAGTGTCTCTGCCATGCTGTGGTAATACCCCTGGGGGGGGGGTGTATCTGCACACCGGTTACACCTCTATCCCACCAAAGGGAGGCAGTGTCTCTGCAGCGCTGCAATAATACTCCACAGGGAGGAAGTGTCACTGCAGCACTGCGATACCCCCACACTGGGCAGTGTCTCTGCAGCACTGCGATAATACCCCACAGGGGGCAGTGTCTCTGCAGCACTGCAATACCCCCACAGGGGGCAGTGTCCGTATAGGACTGTTTTGTCATTAATCCCCAGTGGGCAAATGTCTGTATGGCCATGATGTCCCTAAACCACCTCCAGGAGGCCGTGTCCCCACATCACTGTCATTCAGGCGCTGACTCTCCTGGGGACGTGTCTGCATGGCCGGGGCTAACCACTGGGCTAGCGTTGCTGGGGTCAGTGGGCCCAAAGAATTCCATGCACCTCTCCCTGCAGCACACTTACACTGAACAACTGATGCTCACCATCTGGGGCCTGACGTACCACGATCTCAGCCTGTTCAGGTTCACGGCAACACGCACCATTCACTACCTGTAAAACTTGTACTAAAGAGTCAGAAAAACAGCTAAAGCCTTTGACATGCGAAGTGCTGAGTCAGGCTTTTGTTGTGACACACTCCCTTGTTCCCGTACCCTTTAGCTGGAAAGTGTTTCCTAGGAGAGCTGCTGTCTGGCCAGCTCGCAGATGGTCATACCTGGGCTTTGGGGAACAGGGAGCAGTGACCTGGGTTGGGATGGGGATAAAGTCTGACCCGTTTTTTACAGGAGACAAATCAAGCCAAAAACATCCCCGAAGGGAAAGAAGAGAGCAGCACCAAAAGAACAGGCAGCCGCTGGCTCTGGGGCTGCCTTTCACTTGCAGCCTGAGGAGTGTAGAAACACAGGCCCAGCACATGCTCTGATCAGCCATGCCGAGGCCAGGAACAAGCCAGCATCGGGCTGTTCTGGCTTTGCAGGTAGTTGCCTCCCCAAGCCCAGCTCCCAGCAGAGCTTTAGAACAACCTCTACGAAGCTTTTACAGATGCCTGCCTTATAAAACACCAAAAGTCGAGTGGAGTGAGGCACTACCTGCAGTGGGCCTGCCATGTGATCAGGACGGAATAGAGAATTTGAACACAGAGTGAATATCATACAATGAACAAATTAAGATTTGACTTCAACTTCTTCTTTATCATCACTAGTGGTTCAACCCAATTTTTGTGCTATATTTCCTGGGATGAAAGAAGTAGGAATTCACCTCTTTCTATTCCCAGTCACAACAGCTACAGTTGAGCGTCCTTTTTCATCATTGAATAGAATTTTGTGTTCTGAAAGAAGTCGCCTTCTGCATGATCATGAGCATATCATGAAGAACTGGAAGTACTGGACACATGAAAAGCCACCAAAATGAACACACTGCATTTGAGAAGTTCATTAACAGAGTTGTGCAAAATTACAAGAAACCAAGAAGGATGTAGATATAGTGCTTCATAGTAGGTTTGTGTAGCCAACTTTACTTTGTGTGATGATTTAAAAACATGAGTTAAAGCTAATAAAATGGTAGTGAAACATTTTTCAGTTTTTACTATGGTGCCATACAGCCCACCTTTGCCCTAATAGTCTCACCCCTCATTGGTCCTCACCCCCCCCCCTTATGTTTTTGAACACCCCCCCTAATTTCAATTCCTGGGAAAAACACTGCTCCTACTGATGTCAGGCAACTGTGAATCCCGTTGAGTTTGGAATTTCACGATTAACTGCACTGCCATTCATGATGTGCTACTGACAGCTAGCAGAGCAGTGGAGAGCAGGGTGGGACCCATGCTTTCACACAGAGATGGCAAGGTGAACAGCAAACAAGGGCTGTTGAAAAATGCCACAAACCAAAGACTGAAGCACATGGAATGCTGGGGTGGAAAGCATCATGGGACATTGACTCCAGACCCATGATGTGCTGCAATCCACTACACCTTCCTAGAAGACCTAGAGGCAGAAGTGTGAGATAGCTACTGTAGCAGTGCACTGTTCTCACTGTTGATGCTACTGCCCCAAGTGTGTATGCGCTCTGCCGACAGAGGAAGACAGTGTGAACATGAAACAACAATTGTCTTTCAGCACTTTCTGATCGTCGACAAAACTTTTGCCGACAAAACTCTGCAGTGTCATGGAGGCCTTACTAGCTGCTCATGTGATCTTAGCTTTGAAGCTCTTGCAGGCATGGTGAAAGTTCTATCACCTATAATTTTACATGACCCATTCATTATTTACAGAGCTCATGCCATATGGCCAATTGGTGAATCATACGGTGGCCTGTGTGGGTCAGTGGCAAGGTACTGCCTTTGTCTACAAATGATCACAGGTTCACTTCCTGGCTAAATTGTGGCAGAAGTGGGAAAAGCTCACTGAGCTGTGCATATCAAATCTCACTGTGACCATTAGGCACTTCCTCCCATGTCCAGCTAGCAGCTGAAGAGATGTAGGAAAGGGCTCCTCTTTGGCGTGGGAATCGGCAGCAGGTCAAATCCTGATTCACCTCTTGCAGGAGTAATAAAAATTCTCCTGCCTCTGGACTTATCATAGAATCATAGAATATCAGTGTGACAAAGCAGGACTGTTCTTGATGCTTCCTCTGAATATTGTGGGGGTGCCTCAGTTTCCCCTATGCAGTTCTTAAGTATCTAGGTGGTGGGATAAGGGTGTTTGATCATTGCAGAGCCCTAGAGGGCAGGTGTGTGCAGGGGTCTGGACACAGTGAATGGCCAACACCCTGTTTCCTGGCAACTGATGGCCTGGGCCCTTCCTCCTGCAAGGTGAGAGCTAAAGGGTTGGAGAACAAAGGAATCAGGTGGCCTCCTGGCCCGGGAAAGGGACAAAGCCCAGAGAAGGAGGGGCTGGAGAGAGTTTCAGTTTGGGGTTGGCTGGGGACGAGGACTGAAGTACAGACGTGGTTGTCTGGCTCACTGCCCCCCAAAATGGACCCAGCTGAGGGGTCCTGTTCTCTGCACCTACAAGCTCTGTGTTAGACCATGTTCCTGTCATCTAATAAACCTTCTGTTTTACTGGCTGGCTGAGAGTCATGTCTGACTGCGGAGTTGGGGGGCAGGACCCTCTGGCTTCCCCAGGACCCCGCCTGGGCGGACTCGCTGTGGGAAGCGCACGGAGGGGCAGAGGATGCTGAATGCTCCGAGGTCAGACCCAGGAAGGTGGAAGCCGTGTGAGCTGTGTGTCCTGCAAACAGGCTGCTCACAGAGAGGAGACTTTCCCAGAGTCCTGCCTGGTTTCATAGGGAGCAGTTCCAGAGCATCGCCCGGGGACTCCGTGACAACTGGTGGCAGCTGTGGGATGTACTGCACCCTGTGGATGGCGCTACCTGCAGTAAGTGACTGGGGAACAGTAAAACGAAGGGGGATTGATGAGGACCAGGCATGCTGAAGGCTCAGAGAGGAGTGGTTTCGGGGGGCAGTTAACCCCTGGGAGTGTGTGACCAGCGAGAAGGACTGTGCAGTAATGGGGTCCCCCTGGGGACTGCAGTGAGCAGTCTCAGGGGTGGAGGAGCCTGTGGCTTGGCCCTGGAAGAGAGAAGGACTTTTGCAGTAACAGGGTTCCCCTGGGGATTGCAGCGAGCGGTCCCAGGGGTGGAGGAGTCTGCAGCTCGACCCTGGCAAAGAAGTGGTGACCTCGAGAAGGGCTGGCACACTACGGGTTCTCCCTGGAAACCGTGGGGAGCTGAGAGCACACAGGCCTGTGAGTCCACAACAACTTGGGAACCGCGGAGTGATAGCCTATCACCATCTCCGTAAGAAGGACATTATAACCCTGTGCAAAAAGAGAGGGTTGAGCATTGGAAAGTTCACCAAAGCACAGTTAATCATGCAGCTGGAGGAAGATGACCACTCTAAGGAACAGATTCCTGACCCAAATGGGGCTATAGCAGGATCTGGGAGCAGCTGGAGTGGTAGCCAGGCATCCCCAAGACTCCTGTCCCCGACCAGACGGTGGTCTTCAGGATTGGGTTCCCTAACCGGGGATCGGAGATGGACGGGATTGGAGCTGAGTCCAACAGAGCAAGAGGACTGTGAGAGACAGTGAGAGTCCAAGAAAGAGCTGCAGAAGCAGGAGCAGCATGAACTGGCGATGGTGGAGCGGAGACGCATAGGGGACCTCCCAGGGGTGAGTGGGGATAGACCCCGGGGTGCCAGTTCTGCAGGGAACCTCTAGACTAAATTGCTGCCCCTGGTTAAGGGGGGGGGTGTGGATGCCCACCTCACTGCCTTTGAGCAGGCTGGCAATTTGAACCAGGGGGACCCTTCGGAAAAGCCCTGGTGTCAAGCTCCCTTGCTGGGTCCCAAGACTGTAGACTCCGTCAGCCAGATGGGTGGGGCTTGCTGGTCATTAGGGTTCTCCAGGATATCAGCTGTGAGACCCTGTTGTGGGGTGACTGTGTCTTTTTGGGACTGGATCCAGGCCCTGCTCCTGTAATGGCCGAAGGTTTGAATTTGAATCCAGGGAACCAATCGGCGGAGAGGGAAATGGTCAGTGAAAATGCAGAAGACCTGGCTGGCAGGGGGGAGGAGCTGCTAGGCTTGGGCTACCTGCCTGCCTGTAACCAGAGCCCTGGGGCTGGGTGGGACAGAGAGATGCTCCCTGCCCCCTTGCACACCGGAGAGGGGGCTCGGGTGGCTCACGCTGGCTCTGATGCAGTGAGGAAAGCAGTGAGCTCGCTGCCTACCCCCACTGGGACAGCAAGGGCAGCGCTGAGCACAGTGGGAGCTGAGACCCCAGCTGAGTGGGGGGAGACACAGGCAGGGCAGGTTATCTGTTGGGAGTGGCAAGGTGCTTGGTAAGGAAAGTTTGGATGAGCCTAGGCAGACTTGTGAGCTGTGGCTTTGTCTAGTCAGCAGTGCGGGAAGGCGAGGATAGTGGAAGATGAGTGTCTCTGTACCTTACCTGTTACCTGGGTGGCGAAGTGTGACAGTGAAGGAAATGTGCCTGTGTCTGTCAGGGATATTGACTTGGAGGGAGCCTGTGGAGGGAGCTACCCCTGTCTCCAAGCAGTTGTCTGTGAACAACCCTGTGTGCTGGGACAAGGGAAATGAAAGCCCAAGCTGGGTCTGGTAAAGGAGAAAGTGTGTCCGGCTCTTCTTTGTCTGTGGAGCAGACAGAAGGAGCCTTTCAGGCTGTGATGGTTGAGAATAGTGCAGTTGTCTCAGTTTCTGGATTCAACTAAAGTCCAGGAAGGGAATGGTCCTAAGTTTGTGTCTGCTAGGGAGAATGGCCCTATAACTAGGTTGCATCCAGTTAGTGTCTATGTAAAATCCCAGAGACCAGACAATTCTGGTGCTTGTATTTTGCCTGTTGCTAGTGTGTGGTTGGCCAAGGGTGTAACAACTCTGTCTAATCAGGGTGAGATCCTAGCCAGGGCACAAGGAGAGCATAAAGGTGATTTGATCCTGTTACCTACTGATGGTGTGGAAACCTGTAGCAAGAAAGAAAAGATTCCTGAAGTTGTGTGTGGCAAAGGGAAGGAGAATGCTTCTAACCTTTTATCTAGGAAGTCTGTAAGTTTGCCTGAAAGGGGATTGTGTAGGAATCCGCCTGATGGGCCAGAGGTAATTCTGGATGTAAGTGAGACCCAGAAAGAGTCTGTTGTTGCTCAGGGAAGTGTTCCTCTAGAGCAAGCCCTGGGTGAAGAGGGTAAGGGCAGAATTTCTGTGAAGGGTGAATTGTTGCATAGAAAAGCCCCTAGGGAAAGGAATCCTCATGGTAGTCTTTGCAAGCAATTTACTGCAACTGAAGGGTGTGAAAGTGATTTAATCAAGAAAGTTTCAATTCCTAACAGCTAGAAATTTTCTGTTGTGAATGAAGCCACTGACTTTCCTGTTGAAGGATCCAGAAGGTCTCAGATGGAGTGAAAGCTGTTAAGAAAATTAAACAGTCCTATAACCAAGTGGCTGTGTTTGGCCAGCTTGTTGGGGAGACAAGGTTGTTGAGAAAGGAATGTCTCCATGCTAGTTCTGTAAGTGAACAGTATGTGGCGAAGGTCAAGATGGGGGCTCTTAACCAAGAAAGCCTGAATTGCAGCCTTTTCCACATTCTTCTTGTAGTGTGGGGCCCAAAACTGGACACAGTACTCCAGATGAGGCCTGACCGAATAGAGGGGAATGATCTCATTCAGTGATGAGCTGGAGCCGGTTCCCACTGGTACACTAGAACTGGTTGTTAAATTTAGAAGCCCTTTTAGAACCGGTTGTTCCGCGATGGACAACCGGTTCTAAAAGGGCTTCTAAATTTAACCAGCCAAAAGTGGCGCCTTAGGCGCCGACTCCATGGGTGCTCCAGGGCTGGAGCACCCAAGGGAAAAATTTGGTGGGTGCAGAGCACCCACCGGCAGCTCCCCACCCCACCCCCGGCCCCAGCTCACCTCCGCTCCGCCTCCGCCTCCTCCCCTGAATGCGCCGCACCGCTCTGCTTCTCCGCCCCCCAAGGCTTCCTGCGAATTAGCTGTTTGTGCGGGAAGCCAGGGCGGGCTGAGAAGCAGGCCGCGGCTTCCTGCTCAGGCCCAGGGAGGTGGAGGTGAACTGGGGTGGGGGTGGGGCACAAGGAGGGCCACCCGTGCAGCAGCAGGTAACCCGGGGCAGCGCAGGGGAACCGCTCCTTGCCCCAGCTGACCTCCGCCACCGTCAGCCTGAGTGTGAAGCCGCCACCTGCTTCTCAGCCCTTCCAGGCTTCCCGCCAAACAGCTGATTTGCGGGAAGCCTGGGGCGGGGCTTGGAGAAGCAGAGCGGGGTGGTGCATTTAGGGGCGGATGCAGAGGCGGAGTGGAGGTGAGCTGGGGCCAGGTGCGGGGCAGGGAGCTGCCGGTGGGTGCTCTGCACCCACCAAATTTTCCCTGTGGGTGCTCCAGCCCCGGAGCACCCAGGGAGTTGGCGCCTAAGGCACCACTTTTGATGTGATCAGTGGGGGGAGCGGCCGCTTCCCTTGCTCCCCCACTAGCTACGCTACCCTGCCCCTAGGAGCCAGAGGGACCTGCCGGCTGCTTCCTGGGAGCTGCCCCAGGTAAGCACCTCCGGGACTCCCCAACTCCCCCCCGGCAGGTCCCTCTGGCTCTTAGGGTGGGGTGGGCACCCACTACGGTGGCCCACGAGACCCTCCTGCCCGGTTCTTGGGGCAGTCAGGAGACAGGGGAGGGGGGTGAATGGGGCAGGGGTCCTGGGGGGGGTGTCAAGGAACTCGGGGGGTTGGATGGGGCAGGAGTCCGGGAGGGCGGGGGTGAGCAATGACCCCCCCGTGGGGTGAGGAGGGAACCAGTGGTTAAGATTTTGGCAGCTCATCACTGATCTCATCCCTTGATCTGCTGGCAATGCTCCTACTTATAAAGCCCAAAATGCCGTTAGCCTTCTTGGCAACAAGGGCACACTGTTGATGCACATGCAGCTTCTCATCCACTGTAACCCCTAGGTCCTTTTCTGTAGAACTTCTGCCTAGCCATTCGGGCCCTAGTCTGTAGCAGTGCATGGGATTCTTCCGTCCTAATTGCAGGACTCTGCATTTGTCCTTGTTGAACCTCATCAGATTTGTCTAGGTCCCTCTGTATCCTATCCCTACCCTCCAGCGTATCTACCTCTCCTCCTAGTTTAGTTTTTAATAAAAACATCCATTAACTATGAACTAAAATTCACTGACAGCACCAGTGTCACTTATTCAGTGCAACCTCCCCCTCTTGGGGTTGATTTTTGAATGTCCTTTAAATTGGCATACAATAGAACCCGGTTTACCGAAGCCTCTGTTACCCAGCGCCCTGTGTTAATCAAACCACCAGCCGCCTGGGGCTGACAGTCGCTGGGGCTCGGGCGGCTGGGGCTCAGGCGGTGGGGGCTGAGAGCCCCAGGCCTCACCATTGTCACTGCCAGGTGGCTGTGGTTCAGTTAACATGGAGAACTGTGCAATGGAGGCTCGGATAAACAGGGGCTCTGCTGTATATCAATAAAATATTGTGTTCATCTGAGACCTGTGTGTGTTGTGGCTAGGGAAATGAAAGGTCAGCATTTCATTTTAATCATGGAAAAATGTGGATTTTTATGGTTGTTTATCAGTGAATTTTGTTTTTTATCAGAGAAAACTAGGATCTCTGCTTATTAGTAACTGTGCAGCTGAGAGAGGCAGCAGTTGCTGCTCACAATCCATCAGGGGGCAGTGCAGGAGTGGGAGAGGCTGGTGGGTCTGGACAGCCAGGCATCACCCAGCTGTCACTGCCCTGGCATGGAAAGCTGGGCCTGTGGCACAGGCTGGTGCCCCCCAGGCATGGGCGGAGGCCTGAAGAGCTCCAGGAGGGGAGGCCAGGTAGCAAAGGGGCATCGTGGCTGGGCTGTCTGCCCTGCTCAGCGCCCTGCATGGAGGGGGTCACACTGCTGTGGGTGCTGCGGTCACACAGCTGGGAACGCCCTGGCACCAGCCTCAGACCCTCGTGAGCACAGGGCTCTATTCAGCTGCCATCCAGGGCCACAGCCCCGAGGGGACCAGGCACTAACTATGTTAGCAGAGCCTGGTTCTTCCGTGCCCAGCTGAGCGCAGGCGCTGGGGCTGGGCCAGCCCCATGCATGGAGATGGATGGCTGTGATCGGAGGGGGGGCCCCAGTCAGCTGTGCTGTCACCTGGGCTCAGTGATAGCACAGTGGAGCTGAGACCCTGCCCCCACCCTTCCCCCCCTCAGCGGAGTCTGGCAGCAGCTCTGCCTGGGAAGCTGCCTGGGTGGGCAGGCAGGGGAGGCAGTAGGGGGCAGCGCAGAAGGTGCAATGAGTCACAAGCCCAGGGGACACCTCCCAAGCGCAGTGTGTGGCAGCCGGACACAGGAGACAATGTCAGGGTGCAGGAGCATGGCTATTGGCTGGGCTCCATGTGGGCGAGGTCTCAGGAAGCGCTGGGCAGGTTTGGAGTGGTAGGGGGTCATGGCTGGCTCTATGGGCAGGGTCTGAGTGGTGGGGCATGGCTAGCTCTGTGGGCGGGGTCTATGGGTATGGGGACGTGGTATATTTTGCTCATCTCGTGGGGTGTGACTGGCACTGCGTGGATTGCAGGAGGCCGCCAAGTGGAGTTCCCCCCTGTGCTGGGCCAAGGCTGGGTGCCATGAGGAGAGTGAGACCCTGAGGTCAGCCTGCCCAGCCACACTGCAGTGCCTCCCCAGCCCTCCCAGCAGTGGTGCCCTGATGCCGCAGCAAGGTGCCGTGTGAGACCTGAGCAGAGGGCAGATGCTGTGCCCAGACAGGTGGCAGTGGGAGTGGCTCTGTGCCACTACCACATGGATCGTGGGGAGCAGCTCACAGGCAGAGGGTCACCCTTGGGTGACCATGGAGGCACCTGGGGAAAAGAAGGGCAAAGGGGCAGGGAGAGAGCCAGACAGCTTGGTGGGGAGGGGGCTGGGAGGAGCCACTGTGGCTGGTCTGCAGCCCTGGCTGCAGACAGGGAGGAGCTGGCAGGAGCAGGTGGGCAGCGTGCAGGGGAGGGGCATAGATGCAAGTCCTGAGTCCCGTTTGGTCCCCAGCCCTGAGATCCAGCCAGGACTGTGTTTAGTGCAAGCTCTGGGATGAGCAGTGTATGACCTGCAGTGCAGAGCGTCAGGGGCACAGGCTGGTGCAGGTGAGTTCAGAGGGATCGTCGACCAGAGGGGAGAACAGCCCCAGCAGTGCCTGCCGGTGTCACATGGCGCCCAGCACCAGGAGCTGCCCACAGTTTGGGAGCAGTGGAACCTGTGCATGGCGTGGGTCAGAGATCAGCACCTCCTCATTCTCTACCCTCCTGGCTACTACCCCTCTCCCTGTCATTCGGACCCTGACTCCACCTGCCCTCTGGACCTAGCATTCAGGCCACGTCCAAACCCTGCTGCTTCCTCTCCACCCTCTGCCACACTCAGCATCTTGTTCCTTGGTGCTGCTGACTCCTCCTGGCCAGCTCTGGCACCTTGCTCCCCTGGGCTCCACGCAGAGCGAGCAGCTCGGTCACCTTCCTGGCTTGCTGCTCTGCCCCTTCCAAGCCCTGAATGCCCCACTCACCTCTGCCTCCGACATGACTCGTCACCCTCCAGCAGTGTACAGGGGAGTCAATCTGCCTCCACACCGCCAACGTCCCCAGCCTCCATCACCCGCCCATCAGCTCCTCCCAAACCTTGCAAGAGACCTGTTCTGTCCATCTGTTGGGGTTCAGCACCTGCTGCTCTTTCGCTCTGGCCCCTCTCCGCCTAGCCACATTCCTCTCTCATGCACCGATTCGTTCTGCCTTCTGGGCTGGCTGGCTAACAGGGTTAGGAGCAGCCGGATTTGCTTTGCTTTGTTATTGCTGCTGAGAAACACAGGCCCAGCTGTGTATATTACGGGGTAAATTCCACATGGTTCCATGCCCTGCCCAGCTGCCTTTCCTGGCATTCCCAGCCTATGCTGCACCCATTCAGGCACATTGCCCCTCACTGCATAACTAAGATCCAGCAAACACATGCTGGATTCCGGCTGTCACTTCAGCATCTACTGGGTCTGTCTCCCCCCAAGTTCTCAGGTCAGAGACTGGCAGCATCCGTTCACCAGTGATCCCTCTGCCTAGCACGTGCATTCGTCCCTCCAGGCCGGGCAGAAAGGCACAAGGGCTGCCATGGGGCATGACAGAAAGCACCCAGCTTTGATGCACATAGGCCAGTGGATCTGCTGCCTCGGGAACCCAGCTCTGGGGCTGGATCATTCCATAGCTGGGTCCAATCTGCCCCAGAGCAGGACTCCGGAAGGGACCTGTGCACTGGCCAGGGACGTTCTCGCTAGAATATCTCAGCAGCACAGGTAGAGACCATGGTCCTGTGGTTCCCCATCGCACTGGCTTTGCCATGGGACTGGTGCTGAGCTCTGGCCCTGGTGCCAAACCAGGGTGCCTCCCTGCAGTGTCTACCTGGCTTGTATTCGCACTCCCTCTTCCTGGAGACCTCAGCTGTCTGTGGCGGCGGAGCCACTGCTGCCCCACCTGCTCTCATAGGCCTTGGGGGAAGATGGGACTGGTGGGAGCTGGGATTCCCTGAGGGCAGGGTGCTGTGAGCCCCGAGGAGGCTGAGAGCAGAGAGAGAAGCTCTGGCTGTGGGCCCCACACCGGTGTCTTAGCCAGAGCAGCTCAGGTCCTGCCAAGGCCGTTAGCACCACTTCAGCTGGCCAGATAGTGGAATGGGCCAGTTCAGGACTATAACCACCCTGGGTGACCTGCAGGCGCCAGTAAGTCAAAGACTGCTGCGTGCTACCCAAACACACCCGTGTCTCTGCCCATAAGATGCTGCCTCAGCCCCATAGCAGCAAAGGGCCCCAAAGGTCCCAGCACGTCTGCCCTGGGTGGGTTGGGGGGGCCAGGCCTTGCTGGGGGAGCAGGGTACCAGGCTTTGGGGCGCTGACCAGCACCCAGCCTTGGGAGGCTCTCTGTTCAGTACCCCCAGCCCACAGCCTGTTCACCTCTCTGTCAGGACAGCCAGGGTTGAGGCAGCTGCTTCCTCGCCCCACAGGAGCCTCCCACTCAGCTTTCCAGCCTGGCACAGTACCATGTCTGGAGCAGGGCAGAGCAATGTCTTGTCTGCTGCTGCTTCCTGGGAAGGGCTGGAGCAGCAGCCACTGAGCAGTGGCCCCAGGCCCCCAGGGGAGAGGGGACAAGGGTAAGAGACTTTCCCTGCTTCAGGCCTGGGAGCGCAGCCAGGAAACTAATGGGGAACACGGCCAAGGGGCAGCCTCCACCATAGCCTCCACTATGAACTGCATCAAGCAGGCCATGAATGAGGGGCTCAGTCCCCAGGAGCAAAGGGTCCCTCTGATGTGCCGCTCTGTGCCTGGAAGCCCCCGGCCAGGGAAGAACCTCTCCTCTGCCACGGCTGCTGCTACCAGAGCCCCTGTCCCACCCCGAGGCAGCAGCCAGCAAAGTCTGTGGGAACGCTTGGGCCCAGGGTGGGAAAAGGCAGGGCCACAGGGGGTGCCCTTCCCAACCACCTCAGGGCCTAACCTCTGGGGAGAGTACGCCAAAGCCCTGTAAGTTGGGCTGCTCCTGTACCCCCTCCTGGGAATGGGCCCCTGTGTAAATACAAAGTATTAACACACAAGCAGCACTCTGGTATCCTAATATGCTGTTCTTTGCTCTAACTGCTAGCTCCCATTTCCCTCCTGAGCCGGGGCTAGAACCCATGTGTTCTGACTCCCACCCCTCTGCTCTAACCCACTAGACTCCCCATCCTAATCTGGGGCTAGAACCCAGGAGTTCTGAAACCCAGCCCCCACTGCTCTAACCTAACACACAGTCCCCTGCTCGAACCCACGAGCCCCCACACACCCTCCCAGAGCCAGGGATAGAACCCAGGAGCCCCCCCTCCCCCCTGCTCTAACCACTATACCCCACTCACCTTCCAGCCTTCCAAGGGAAGCAATGGGGGCAAAAGACCGCTCTGGCTTCAAGATTAAACGCGATAAGTTTATGGAGGAGATGGTAGGATGGGATAATATGATTTTGGCAATTAATTGATCTTTAACTATTCATGGTAAATAGGCCCAATGGCCTGTGATGGGATGTTAGATGGGGTGGGATCTGAGTTACTACAGAGAATTCTTTCCTGGATATCTGGCTGGTGAATCTTGCCCACATGCTCAGGGTTCAGCTGATCGCCATATTTGGGGTTGGGAAGGAATTTTCCTCCAGGGCAGATTGGAAGAGGCCCTGGGGGTTTTTCGCCTTCCTCTGTAGCATGAGGCACGGGTTACTTGCTGGAGGATTCTCTGCTCCTTGAAGTCTTTAAACCATGATTTGAGGACTTGAATAGCTCAGACATAGGTGAGAGGTTTTTCGCAGGAGTGGGTGGGTGAGAGTCTATCGCCTGCGTTGTGCAGCAGGTCAGACTAGATGATCATAATGGTCCCTTCTGACCTTAATATCTATGAGCCTATGAGCTGGTCTAGAAAACCAGCCATGGGTATGTGCATGGCCATCTTTGCACCGAGTCCCAGGCCAGCCCCGAGAAGCCTGGAGAAGGCAGCAGCAACCCGCCCTCTGCCATAGCTGGGGCAGATGCAGCCAGTGCAGGCTTCTAATACCCTGCCTCTTGCCTGCTATATGGCATAAGAACAAAAGAACAGCCATACTGGGTCAGACCAAAGTTCCATCTAGCCCAGTATCCTATCTTCTGACAATGGTCAATGTCAGGTGCTCCAGAGGGAAAAAATAGAACAGATAATCATTAAGTGATCTGTCCCCTGTCTCCCATTCCCAGCTTCTGGCAAACAGGCTAGGGACACCATCCCTGCCCATCCTGGGTAATAGCCATTGATGGGCCTATCCTCCATGGATTTATCTAGTTCTCTTTTGAACCCTGTTATATTCTTGGTCTTCACAACATCCTCTGGCAAGGAGTTCCACAGGCTGACTGTGCGTTGTGTGAAGAAATACTTCCTTTTGTTTGTTTTCAACCTGCTGCCTATTAATTTCATTTGGTGGCCCCTAGTTCTTGTGTTATGAGAAGGAGTAAATAACACTTCCTTATTTGCTTTCTCCACACCCATCATGATTTTATAGGCCTCTATCATATCACCCCTTAGTCGTCTGTTTTCCAAGCTGAAAAGTCCCAGTCATATTAATCTCTCCTCATACCCCATCGTTCCATACCCCTAATCATTTTTGTTACCCTTTTCTGAACCTTTTCCAAATCCAATATATCTTTTTTGAGATGGGGGTGACCACATCTGCATGCAGTATTCAAGATGTGGGTGTACCATGGATTTATATAGAGGCAATGTGACATTTTCTGTCTTATTATCTATCCCTTTCTTAATGATTCCAAACATTCTGTTCACTTTTTTGACCGCCTCTGCACATTGAGTGGATATTTTCAGAACATGGGGTGTGGTGTCATGGGAAGTAGGGTTGCCTGGGGCATAAGAAGGGCACTGCTTGGAGGTCATTGCCTGGAGGTCACTGAGCTGGTGGGACACTGCAGGGTGACAGGGTGACTGGTAGCTCTGCTGGTCACTATGTGGCAATGGGGCAGTCAGATTGCTGGGGGTCAGCACTGGCACCAGGAAAGGCTGGCACAGCCTGACTGGTGCTGTCTGGTTGCAGGGCTGGGGAGGGGCTGGCCCCTGCTCCCAGGGTCAGTTCTCTCCCCCCAGGAATAAATTCTGCTGGTTTCACTAGGTCTCCTGCTGTGGCTGGGATCCCCCAAGGGTTAACCCCTGACATTCTGCAGCCGGAGCCCCCCCAGGGGCAGAGTGAAAGGGGTCTCACCCTGGGGTGGGCAGCACAGGAGCTGAGCGGCAGGGTCACAGTGTCATGGGGCTGGCAGGACAGATGGATCAGCATGATGCTAGCAGAGAGCTCCAGACCCTCCTGCTTTGGACTGTGAAGATTCAACACAGCTTCAAGTTGCCTGAGTCCCTTGCCAGTACACAGGGCAGCCATGTGCCTGGGTGGCACAGGCAGGAGACAGAGCTTTGCCTCCCTTGGTATGGGCTTCGGTGAGGTGCTGCAGCCCATGCGGGGACAGGTGGGGTGGCAAAGGACCCAGCTGAGGGTGAGGAGGGACCCGTAGGAGCTCCCTGATCAGGTGTGGGGGCAGTCCTGAGCTGCGGCAGGGGAGGGGCGGGGGCTGGAGGCACAGCTGGACCCAGTGAGCAGCAGGTCTGGGCCGGGCTGAGGAATGAAGCTCTTATCTTCCATTGCTAGGAGCATTCCTCCCCCCAAGTCAGGTCATGCTCAGAGAACCCAGGGCAGCCACACAGCACTGTGCGGGGCAGGGCTGATAGGGAGAGGGGCACCACACTGTCCCCATCCTGCCCAGCCGGGCTGTGCCCAGAAAACCCAGCACCAGGCCCAGACACTCCCTACCAAGCTACCTGAGCTCTCCAGGTGCCCTGTGAGGTGCCTTGCCCTGCCCCAATGGGTGTCGCAAGGGGGGCACCCCAGCTGGGTACTTACCCACATGGTTGCCCTCTCTAGGCGGGGGATCATTGCCAATCCAGCCAAAGGACTTCAACTGTCACCATAGGGGCCGGGGCTGGGCCGTGGGGTGGAGAAAGGCTGTGAGGGGGAGGTGTGCTGGGAGGGGTGAAGGGCAGAGCTCTGCACAGGGGGGTTCTGAGCTGTGCAGCAGGGCTCGGGGGGTAGGGGGGAAGATCATGCAAAGTGAGGCTAGGAGGGGTCCCATGGGGGGGTGGAAGGATCTCCATGGCCTGCTGGGAGCTGTGGCAGTACTGCTCCCGGACCTTCCAGACCAAGGGGCAGCATGCAGGGGGTCATCCCACAAGGGACAGTGTTGGGGGAATCTCCCCATGAGGGGCAGCATGCGGTGGTGTCTCACCCACATGGAGACTGTGTGGGCAGGGGTGTCTCCTCTCCCTCATGTCCACCCAGTACATGGCCCCTGGGCAGCCAGGGACAGGTCCCAGAATGCTCCCACTCCTGGATCTCCCCAGCCCCCATGAGGCGACGACAAGGAGTGCTGATAGACTCAGGTCGCAGACAGCATGTCCAGGCAGAGCTGGGGCCAGCCAGCGGGTGTCTCGCACACCAGACCCAGTCCCCTTCAGCTGTGCCTGGCCTTATTTGGTACACACACACAGAGCAAGCCCCTCAGACATGCGCACGCACACGCACACAGTGCCCCTCACACACACCCACCCACACACCACTCCTCACACACACACACATTCACACGCACAGAGCGCCCCTCATGCACACATGCAGCACCCCCACACGTGCAAACACACACAATGCCCCCCACACATGGACACACACACAGTGCCCCCCCATACACGCACATACACGCACACACACACACACAGCACCCACACATGGAGGGCCCCTTGCTCTGGCTGCAGAGTGTTTGTCCAAGTCTTGCTTGAACTTTCCCTTCCTTCGCTTTAGCCCAGTGCTCCCCTCCCTCCCACTGGGCACGGTCTGTCTACCATCCTGAGCCCTGGTTGGGTCCCGGCTGCCTCTCCCGCACCCTGGGCTGGGTGGCTTCTCATCGCTGGCACTCCGCTCTGCATGTGCTCTCCTCCTACCCTCGGAGCTGGGCCTCGCCTCACTCCAGCTGCTTATTGCCAACATGGAGCAGGCTGGCGCCAGCTCGATCCACTCACCCTGACACTGGCATCAGTCAGCAGCGACTCCACTGAGAGCAGTAGCATTACCCCAGGGGAAACTAGTGTGAGATGAGACTCAGGCTCCGGGCTCCCAGGCCTGCCCCATTGCCTGCATCCCCCAGAGAGCCCAGGCTGTGCCTCAGCCCAGCTGCCTCCAGCCTCATGCCAAGACTCTGGTTAGTGGCTGGCCAGGGCTCCGCTGCCTGAGCAGCCCCAACCCTCGCTCTTTCACCAGAGCCAGACTGCTGAAATGTGCAGAGCTGGACTGGCCCTCACTCCCCAGCTTACCTTCCCTCCTGTGCCCCTCAGACCAGCTGCTGGGAGGCGCTGGCCTGTCAAGAGGGCTGCAGAAGGCAGAGAGCACAAGGAGTTCAGCTGACCCAGTGTGCAGTGCCTGCTGGTCAAAATGCAGCTCCTAGCATGCAGAGCAGGCCTTGGCATGGATGGGCCTTGGCACAGGCAGGCCTTGGCATGGACATGCCTTGGTGCAGGTGGGGCATTGGAGTGGGTTGGGCATTGGCATGGGCAGGACCATGCTGCGGGCTGGCCTTGGCGCGGGTGGGGCCTTGGCACGGGCAGGGCCTCAGTGCAGGCAGGGCCATGGTGCAGGCAGGGCTGTGACATTGGCAGGGCCTTGGCACAGGCAGGCCTTGGCACAGGCCAGGCCTCAGCATGGGCAGGGCTGTGGTGCGGGCAGGGCCTTGGCACGGGAAGGGCTGTGGTGCGAGCTGGGCATCGGCAGGGCAGAGCTGTGGTGTGAGCAGGACTTGGCATGGCCACAGGCACCACAATAGTGCTGCTCAGATGGAAAAGTCTGACCCCAAATGCTAGAGCTCATTAAGGCTCCAACGTGGATCACTTCACGCTGCCTGTCAGCTGTGCTGCCTCTGCTGTGGTGGGGACATTGGCTACTTTGCTTAGCCGGCCTGCATCCTGGCTGTAGTCTTGTTATACACAGCTGCCATGTCCCGCTCCAGAGCTGGCTGCATTTTGGGGGAGCTGATGACTTCTTTGTGGATAGTGTAAATCAACTGGGAAGGATGGGCAGCTTGGTAGCAACAGAGAGAATAATGAGGGGTACCTATCCTACTCCCAGAGAGGTTCGTCCCACATGATCAGTGAGGAGAAAGATCAGGTGGGCAGAGCACCTGGGTATTTGCTGAGAGGATGATACATGGGTGTGTCCTCTAGCAGAGGTCAGGGAGTCTTTCCCAGTGGGGGGAGAGGGGCGGAGGGCTGTAAGAGGCACCTCCCCCTCTCCCCGGAGAGCTGCCCCATTAGACTCATAGAATCATAGAAACATAGAATATCGGGGTTGGAAGGGACCGCAGGAGGTCATCTAGTCCAACCCCCTGCTCAAAGCAGGACCAATCCCCAACTAAATCATCCCAGCCAGGGCTTTGTCAAGCCTGACCGTAAAAACCTCTAAGGAAGGAGACTCCACCATCTCCCATTCCAGTGCTTCACCACCCTCCTAGTGAAAAAGTGTTTCCTAATATCCAACCTAAACCTCCCCCACTGCAACTTGAGACCATTACTTCTTGTTCTGTCATCTGCTACCACTGAGAAGAGTTTAGATCCATCCTTTTTGGAACCCCCTTTCAGGAAGTTGAAAGCAGCTATCAAATCCCCCCTTATTCTTCTCTTCTGCAGACTAAATAATCCCAGTTCCCTCAGCTTCTCCTCATAAATCATGTGCTCCAGCCCCCTAATCATTTTTGTTGCCCTCCGCTGGACTCTTTCCAATTTGTCCACCTCCTTTTTGTAGTGTGGGGCCCAAAACTGCACATAGTACTCCAGATGAGGCCTCACCAATGATGAATAGAGGGGAATGATCACGTCCCTCGATCTGCTGGCAATGCTCCTACTCAGAGGTGAAAGTAAGTCGGTATGCCCCAGTACGGCATACCGGCAAGAGCCGGTGTGCCGTACCGGGGTGGATTGGATTCCACAGGCACAATTTAAAGCACTGGCTGGAGCCCCCAGCCCTTTAAATTGCTGCCAGAGCCCCACTGCTGGAGCCCTGGGGTAGCGGCGGCAGGACTGGGGCTGCGATTTAAAGGGCCCGGGGCAGTAGCAGCGGCCGAGTTCTGGGCCCTTTAAATCATCCCCGGAGCCCTGCCGCCGCTTCCCCAGGGCTCCGGCAGGCTCCGGGGATGATTTAAAGGGCCTGGGGTGGTAGTGGAGGCCGGAGCCCCGTCCCCGGAGCCCTGGGGAAGCAGCGGCGGTGGGGCTCCGGGGATGATTTAAAGGGCCCAGGGCTCCAGCCTCAACTACCACCCAGGGCCCTTTAAACCACTGCCAGAGCCCCCTGCTGCCGCTGTTACCCCGGGGAGGGGGAAGGAGGCACTTGCCAGTATAGGGTAGGCCGGGGCTGGCTCTGACCTCCCCCAGCCCTGCCCCTTCTGCCCAAGGCCCCGCCCCTTCCGGGGCCAGAGCTGGGCCCAGCCCCGTACCGGTAAGTCCCTAGACTTACTTTCACCCCTGCTCCTAGTTATACAGCCCAAAATGCTGTTAGCCTTCGTGGCAATAAGGACTCATATCCAGCTTCTCGTCCACTGTAACCTCTCGGTCCTTTTCTGCAGAACTGCTGCCAAGCCACTCGGTCCCTAATCTGTAGTGGTGCATGGGATTCTTCCGTCCTAAGTGCAGGACTCTGCACTTGTCCTTGTCGAACCTCATCACATTTCTTTTGGCCCAATGTCCTAAATTGTCTAGGTCCCTCTGTATCCTATCCCTACCCTCCAGTGTATCTACCACTCAGTTTATGTACCACTCCCAGTTTAGTGTCATCTGCAAACTTGCTGAGGGTGCAATCCACACCATCCTCCAGATCATTAATGAAGATATTGAGCAAAACCAGCACCAGGAACCGATTCTTGCGGCACTCCGCTTGATACCGGCTACCAACTAGACATGGAGCCATTGATCACTACCTGTTGAGCCCGATGATCTAGCCACCTTTCTATCCACCTTATAGTCCGTTCATCCAGCCCATACTTCTTTAACTTGCTGGCAAGAATACTGTGGGAGACCATATCAAAAGCTTTGCTAAAGTCAAGGAATAAGATATCCACTGCTTTCCCCTTATCCACAGAGCCAGTTATCTTGTCATGGAAGGCAATTAGGTTAATCAGGCATGACTTGTCCTTGGTGAATCCATGCTGACTGTTCCTGATCACTTTCCTCACATCTAAATACTTCAGAATTGATTCTGTGAGGACCTGCTCCATGATTTTTCCGGGGACTGAGGTGAGGCTGACTGGCCTTTAGTTCCCCAGATCCTCCTTCCCTTTTTCCATTAGCCTTTTTCCAGTCATCCAGGACCTCCCCCGATCACCATGAGTTTTCAAAGATAATGGCCAATGGCTCTGCAGTCACAACCACCAACTCCTTTAGCACCCTCAGATGCAGTGCATCCGGCGCCATGGACTTGTGCTTGTCCAGCTTTTCTAAATAGTCCTGAACCACTTCTTTCTCCACAGAGGGGTGGTCACCTCCTCCCCTTACTGTGCTGCCCAGTGCAGTAGTCTGGGAGCTGACCATGTTCGTGAAGACAGAGGCAAAAAAAGCATTGAGTACATTAGCTTTTTCCACATCCTCTGTCACTAGGTTGCCTCCCTCATTCAGTAAGGGGCCCACACTTTCCTTGACCTTCTTCTTGTTGCTAAGGTACCTGAAGAAACCCTTCTTGTTACTCTTAACATCTCTTGCTAGCTGCAACTCCAGCTGTGATTTGGCCTTCCTGATTTCACTCCTGCATGCCTGAGAAATGTTCTTATACTCCTCCCTGGTCATTTGTCCAATCTTCCACTTCTTGTAAGCTTCTTTTTTGTGTTTAAGATCAGCAAGGATTTCACTGTTAAGCCAAGCTGGTCGCCTGCCATATTTACTATTCTTTCTACACATCAGGATGGTTTGTTCCTGTAACCTCAATAAGGATTCTTTAAATTACAGCCAGCTCTCCTGGACTCCTTTCCCCCTCATGTTATTCTCCCAGGGGATCCTGCCCATCAGTTCCCTGAGGGAGTCAAAGTCTGCTTTTCTGCAGTCCAGGGTCCGTATTCTGCTGCTCTCCTTTCTTCCTTGTGTCACGATCCTGAACTCAACCATCTCATGGTCACTGCCTCCCAAGTTCCCATCCACTTTTGCTTCCCCTACTAATTCTTCCCTGTTTATGAGCAGCAGGTCAAGAAGAGCTCTGCCCCGAGTTGGTTCCTCCAGCACTTGCATCAGGAAATTGTCCCCTACACTTTCCAAAAACTTCTTGGATTGTCTGTGCACTGCTGTATTGCTCTCCCAGCAGATATCAGGGTGATTGAAGTCTCCCATGAGAACCAGGGCCTGCGATCTAATAATTTCCGTTAGTTGCTGGAAGAAAGCCTCGTCCACCTCATCCCCCTGGTCCGGTGGTCTATAGCAGACTCCCACCACGACATCACCCTTGTTGCTCATGCTTCTAAACTTAATCCAGAGACTCTCAGGTTTTTCTGCAGTTTCATAGCGGAGCTCTGAGCAGTCATACTGCTCTCTTACATACAATTCAACTCCCCCACCTTTTCTGCCCTGCCTGTCCTTCCTGAACAGTTTATATCCATCCATGACAGTACACCAGTCATGTGACTTACCCCACCATGTTTCTCTTATTCCACATAGGCTTAGGCACTCACCTCAGGGCCAAGTCCTGCCAGTGGGGCACCTGGGGGCTCATTACCACATCCCTGGGGCCGTGCCCTACCAGTGGGGCACCTGGGGGCTTGTCACCCCCCTCCCATCTCCGGCGCTGGGCCCTGCCAGCGGGGTGCCTTGGGGCTTATTGCCACCAGGTGGTACAGATCCCACCACCACCTGCCCCAGGTGGTGCAACCCTTCTCCTCCCCATGCCTGCACGATCCCAGGTCTCTCACTGCCCCTCCTGCCCCAGACTGCTGCCCAGGGCCAATCAGAGGTGGGGCCAGGAGGGCCATTTGGCCTAGGCCTCAAGCTAAGAGAGGGCCTCAAATTTAGACACTTGTTAATTTTTTGGCATTTGATAAGTTTCGCAACTTGGTTTTATGCGCATCCCTATCAGACCAAAATGTGACACTCTCCCAGCTTAGAGCTGCAATTTTAAGCAAATAAGAGATGTGATTTGGCAAAAGACATAATTTTTTTGTTAACTGATATAGATTTTGTCATATTAAAGAGTTTAAAATGTTCATAAATATTAATAAAAATATATCAGTTCTGATGGCACAAGATTAGACCGTGATGAATGTGTCCTCTCAGATCAGCTGATTATATAAATAAACCACTATGAGTGGCTGGTGCTGGATCAAGTGTGTGTTGAAAGGTAGAGAATTGTTACATTTTAGTGTCTTTGTAGTTTTCCGTCTAGTTGACTAAGGAATTATTTATGTGTGAGAATTCCTCATTATTATCTTCATATGGTAGCTAAAAGAGGTGAATGGTTGGTTGTTTGAGCCCTAGCTTGGTAGCTTGGCTGTCATCATAGGCTTTCGCAGCCTATAGGCCCAGATTCATGGTGAAAATTTGTGAGGACAATCTTGTACAGTGAGTTTCATGAGATCATGTTTGAAATTTTTGGACATTATCCCTCTGTCTGTAACCATGTCTGTGTTTACTATATATATGTCATCCCTTTGTCTTCAGCTCAGCCTGTTATATTATACCTTGCGTGCTTGAATTTTGATTCAGTGATAAGGATAATAACCTGTCTGCCTGTGTCATTTTGTGTTCTTAATTAGTATTCCTTCGTTTTAAGTCTTTGCAGCATTTGCATACCATTCAGCATTTGTGTACATGTTTACAGTAGAAGATTTCAAGTGTAGATAAGCTACTTATTTACAGCAGAATATTTCAAGTGTGGATAGGCTATATACTGACCAGATAGCTCACTATGAAGAGGAGATTTGAAAGTGGTGTAAGCAAGAGACGGCGAAAACAATTTAGTGAAGCAGCCGCTAAGACCTCAAAGCCAATAACTTAATTTCTCAAACCACTCAAAAACACACCTTACCCAACAAACAATGCTACAGATAATGAAAACTCCACAACTGCAACAGGTGATATTTCAATGCCAATGCCAATACCTGAACGTGAGGACAGTAGTCAAGAAGGAGATGTGCCAGTAGTAACAGATGTAGCAGAAGATCCTGTGTACGATCAAGAAACTCAACAGCAACAGAAAGATGTAGATCTTACGCAGCAAGAGCAATTTGCTCAGGTTTGACCGTGACTGACATTGGAATTATTGACAAGAGCAATGCTGCCCAAATGCAATCTTTTCTTCAAATTAGTTGTTCTGAAATTCCAAGTAACATGCCACGAGATGCTGATAATCATGCTTTCCATACTTGTCTGCTGAGAAAAACTCTTCCAAATGGTGAGACTTGCACAAGAGACTGGTTATGCTGGAGTATGGAAAAACAATCTTTGTACTGTGCACCCTGCTTCATTTTGAACAAAAGTGCTGCAAATGCATCAGTTCTCTCTGATCAGCCAGGATGGAGCATCAACCGGGGTTGGAGGAAGTTGAAAGACTGAATACCATCACATGACAGTTTGTCACACACAAAGAAAACTATGTTGCATGGAAATCAGCCAGTAGGGCAGCATCAGATGAAAGTTCAGTTGAGAATTTACTCTTAACTGAACTCTCTACAGAAACTAATGACTGGAAAAAACTTCTTGAGCACATCCTGCATGTCATCCTTTTTCTTTCTGAGTGGGGATTGGCTTTCTTTTTTCCAGTTAACGTACTGGTGATCGTGCAAATGGAAACTTTCTAGGCATAGTTGAGCTCCTCAGCAAATATGACCCACTTTTATCAGAGCATATTAAACGTGTTCGAGAATGGCAAGAGAGACAAAAGCGCATGCAAGTCCATTATCTCTCCACACACATACAAAACGAGTTTATTGAGCTATGTGGGTCATTCGTACAAATAACAATTCTTGATGAGATTCAAAATGCCAACTATTTTTCAATCATTGTTGATGCCACTCCAGATTGTTCTCACAAGGAACAGACTACTATGGTTATTCAATATGTTAAGATTGTAGACAGCTCAAAATTTTCAATTGAAGAAAGGTTTATTTTGTTTGATAATTTCATGAGAAAAACTGGAAAAGAAATTGCTGCTCGAATATTAGCAATTCTAGAAGGTTTTAAGTTAGATTTTCAAGTCTGCATTGGTCAAGCCTATGACAATGGATCTAATATGGCTGGGAAGTACAAAGGTGTACAAGCAGTTCTGCTTGAGCATAATTCAAACTATATTTTCTCCAGCTGTGGAAACCACACACTAAACCTTGTAGGTGTTGACTGTGCTGAATTATGCCAGGAGGCAATTACTTACTTTGGGTCTGTTCAGCAAATGTACAATCTCTTCAGTAGCAGTCCACAAAGGTGGGAAATTCTGAAGCAATATCTTCCTGTTTCACTGCATGGGATGTCCAAAACTAGATGGTCTACATGGACTGATGGTGTTCAACCAGTTGCGCAGCATTTGAATTCAGTGAGAAAGGCTTTAAATGAGCTTGAATCTCTTGATTTCACTGCACAGGCTCAAACTGAACTTCAGTCTATTCAGAAGCACATGTCCAAATTTGAATGCATTCTGATGTCATCTTTGTGGATGAAGCTACTTACACTGATCCACCAAACTAATCTGGTAATTGAAGCACGCAATGGTACAGTTGATGTTGAGAGGGATAACACTGAAAGTCTTATCAATGACATTCAACAGATTCGTGAACAATGGGATGCAATCCTGACTTACTCCAAATTAGTATCACAGAATATTGGCATTTCATCTGAGTTCTCCTCCAATCACAACTAATCTACTGAACCAATGCTGAGCAGCATTATAGGGTCAATGTCTTCCCTGTCATCATTGACTCTATTCAATCATGTCTTACACATCGCTTTGAGTCACTGCAACTAATTTGTACACTTTTTGGGTTTCTTTGGCAGTTCAATAGACTGATTAATGAAGATCTACTTTCTGCAGCTGAACAATTTCAGCAACAGTGCAACAAAGAAATCTCAAAAGATCTTAGTGGCGAGGTCATCTTCCTCAAACAAATATATTCCACAAACTTTAAATTGGATTTCAAGCCACAGGAATTGCTTCAAGAAATATTCAAACTTGGACTCTCTGGGGTGTTTCCTAATAGCACAATTGCATTGCGTATTTTTATCAGTTTGCCAGTGGCTTTAGGTGAACACACCTTCAATGTGTTGAAGCAGGGAAAGAACTATCACCGTTCAACTGTGGGACAAGAGCATTTGAATGGACTCGCTACGCTTAATATCAACTGTGACATTGCACAAAAGCTAGATTTTTCCTCAATAATTAGTGCATTTGTACAGAAAAAGGCTAGAAAAGCATTTGTTAAATAAAAAAATATTCATATTATGTCTCAATCTTTTTTTGGTGCCTTATTTTGTTTTCATATGTCATCATTTTTTATTTTTAATATGGTTAGGAGCCTCAAAAGCTAGAAGTGGCCCGGCCCTCTCTGGACCTCTGAAAGGGCCTGCTCGTGCAGGCTCAGACTTTGACTCCCTCCACCAGGGGCAGCAGGTCTTGGGCAGGCTCAGGCTTCAGTTCCCCATCCTGGGGTTGTGTAGTAATTTTTGTTGTCAGAAGGGGGTCACAGTGCAACGAAGTTTAAGAACTCCTGATAATGCAAAGGAAAGATAGTAAGAGGCCCATAGGGCTCCATCAGGAGCTCTTTAGTGACCTGAAAATCTAAAAGGAATCCTAGAAAAAGTGGAAACATGGACCAGAGGTGGATTAAGATTTATTGGGGCCCTGAGCACAAAGAACATTTGGGCCCCCCACACCAAACTTGCCATGGGACCCTGCCCCCTGCTTCTCCTATAGAGGTTCCAGTGCTCCTGCGGTGGCCCCCAAATTGGCCGCGGCCCCTGGGCACAGGCTCATGGGCCCATGTGTTAATCCGCCCTGAAAAGGACAAATTAGTAAGAATGAGTACAAAAGGAGAGCACAAGACTAAAGAGTGTAGGCACAAAATCAGAAAGGCTGACACAAAATGAGTTACACCTAGAGACAATAAAAAGAGGTTATTTAAATAAATGAGGAGTAAGAGAAAGACAAAGAAGAGCGTAGGTCCGCTATTTAGTGTGGAAGGAGAACAAATAACTGATGGTATCAGGAAGGCAGAGGTATTAAATGCCTGCTTTGCTTTAGTCTGCACTAAAAATGTTAATGTTACCAGATGCTTAACATGATTAATATTAACAACAAGGCAGAGTGAATGCAAGACAATGAGGGAAAGACCAGGTTAAAGAATGTTTATGTAAGCAGATAAGCAGGACCTGATGAAATTCACTTGAGGGCAGTGGTCACCAACTGGTCAATCCTAGAGACTCTCCCACTCCCAGTTGATCGAGGCTTGCTCCCTGCCTGCCCTGGCCTCACATTGCTCCTGGAAGTGGCCACCATGTCCCTGCGGCCCCAGGGTGGACAGGGTGAGCAGGGGTATCCCTCCACATGCTGCTCCTGCCTGCAAGCACCGCCCCTGCAGCTCCCATTGGCCGGGAACGCATTGGCCCCTTCTGGGAGTGGCATGGGGCTGGGCTAGGCAGGGAGCCTGCCTTAGCCTTGCTGTGCCACTGACGGGAGCTGCCCAGTGTAAGTGCCACCTGGCGGGAGGCCGCACCCCAACCCCCCAGCCCCCTCCCAGAGCCAGCACCCCGTGCCCCTTCCTGCACTCCAACACTCTGCCCCAGCCTGGAGCCCCCTCCTGCACCCACACTCCCTCCCAGAGCCCATACCCCCTCCTGCACCCCAACTTCCTGCCCCAGCCCTGAGCCCCCTCCTGCACCCAAACTCCCTCCCAAAGCACTCACCCTGCACCCCCTCCTGCACCCTAACACTCTGCCCCAACCCGGAGCCGCTCTTGCACCAAAACTCCCTCCCAGACTTTGCACCCCTCACCCCCACCCCCTGCCCCAAGCTCAGCCCAGAGCCCCCTCCCACACTGAGAACCCCTTGGCCCCAGCCCAGAGCCCGCACTCCCTTCCAAGCCCCAAGCCCCTACCCCAGCCCGGTGAAAGTGAGTGAGGGTGGGGGAGAGCAGCGATCGAGTGAGTGGGGTGAGGCTTTGGGGAAGGGGCGGGGTAGATCCTGGGTTGCCCTTACATTCAAAAAATGATCTTGGGCTTAAAAAGGTTGGAGACCGCTGCTCTAGAGCATGTACATAACTAGCTGAAGCAATCTCTGAATCATTAGCGATTACCTTTGAGAACTCATGAAGGGCAGCTGAAGTCCCAGATAACTGGAGAAGGGCAAACATAGTCAGGGGTGAAAGTAAGTCTAGTGACTTACTGGTACGGGGCGGGGCTGGGGCCGGCTCTGGCCCCCGGAAGGGGCGGGGCCTCAGGCGGAGGGGGCGGGGCTGGGGGAGGTCAAAGCCAGCCCCGGCCCACCCTGTACGGGCAAGTGCCTCCTTCCCCCTTCCCGGGGTAATAGCGGCAGCCAGGGGCTCTGGCAGTGGTTTAAAAGGCCCCGGGTGGTAGCGGAGCCGGAGCCCTGGGCCCTTTAAATCATCCCTGGAGCCGCACCGTTGCTTCCCCAGGGCTCCGGCAGCAGGGCTCCAGAGACGGGGCTCCAGCCGCCACTACCGCCCCAGGCCCTTTAAATCGTCCCCGGAGCCTGCCAGAGCCCTGGGGAAGCGGCAGCAGGGCTCCGGGGACGATTTAAAGGGCCCAGGGCTTGACCGCCGCTACTGCCCAGGGCCCTTTAAATCGTCCCCCCAGCCCCGCCGCCGCTACCCCAAAGCTCCGGCAGCGGGGCTCTGGCAGCAATTTAAAGGGCCAGGGGCTCCAGCCGCTGCTGGGAGCTGCAGGCCCTTTAAATTGCACCTGGGGAAGCTGATCCACCCTGGTACGGCGCACCGGCTCTTGCCGGTACATCATACCGGGGCATACCAGCTTCCTTTCACCTCTGAACACAGTACAGGTCTTTACAAAGGAGAACACAGAGGACCTGGGGAATTATAGACCAGTCAGCCTAACTTTACTACTAATTTGTTCCAGTATCTTTCCCGTATCAATCAGTTTGTAAGCACTTACAGGATAATCAGGTGAGAAATAATAACCAACATGGATTTGTCACTAACAAATCATGCCAAACCAACCTAATTTCCTTCTTTGGCAGGGTTACTGGCCTAATGGAGGGGCGAAGCAGTAGACATGCTCTAACTTGTTTTCAGTAAACTTTTGACATAGTCCCACATGACATTCTCATAAGCAAACTAGGGCAATGTGGTCTAGATGAAATCACTATAAGGTGGGTGCGCAAGTGGACAAAAACCTGTTCTCAACTTTCTCAGTGGTTTGCTGTCAGATTGGGAGGGTGCACTGAGTGGGGACCCACAGGGGTCTGTCCTGGGTCCAGGACTGATCACTATTTTCATTAATAATTTAGAGAATGGAGTGGAGAGTGTGCTTATAACATCTGCAGATGACACCTGGCTAGGAGGGGTTGCAAGGAAATGAGCCAGCAATGTGATACTGTTCTGAAGAAGGCAAATGTCTTTCTGGGGTGTTGTATTGTTGAAAAGGAACCCCTAGATATTGAACACAGTCCTGGTTGTTGACGGCTCCACCTGGCAGAAGGGTTACATGTTCATGCTTTGTAATTTGACCTAGTTTCTACTTTTTGTGGGGTTTGAACTGGTAAGTGACGTTGGGAGCAGCTAAAGGGCAAGAAAATCCAGACCAGGGTGGAATTGTAGGAAAGCCTTGGAGGATTAGCAGAGCCTGAGCTGATTAGCTCGTGTCCACACTGCAAGTGGTCAGGTGACTGGGCTTCACCCAGTAGCCAGGAGAGGCCAGCTCGCTGGGGTGGATGCGCCCACACCATGGATGGTGCCTGAACCTCCCATTGGGGAAGACTAGCCCCTGTCCCCATCCCTTCTGCTTGAGGCTCTCCCCTCCCCCACTGGAGCCCAGAGCCCCCTACTGCAGCCACCAACCCCCCATCCCAGGCCCAGGCCACCTGAGTACCCCCAGACCTGGAGTGCTGGGCAGATGGTGCGGCCCTAGCACCCCTGGTCCCCAGCCTGAGAATGCCAGGCAGGCAGCATGGCCCTGGTGCCCCCAGCCCCAGAGCATTGGGCAGGCAGCATGGCCCCAGCACCCCAGCCCTGGAGCACTGGGCAGAGCGAGCACTGGCCCCAGCCACCCCAAGTCCCAGCTACAGGCCATCGTAGCCCCAGGTGGGTAGAAGAGCGGGAAGCCAGAGGGAGCCCTTGGGCGGAGCGTAGGGAGGGCCACGTTGTGCTTCTTTGGGGAGCCTTAGCCTCCCCGGCCTATGATACCCGCAGCCCATGACCCGCACCTTCAGGCAAGAAGATTTTGTGTGTGTTTGGGAGCTAAGAGCCAAGGCCCCACATAGGCCGTTGTTATAGGTGGTTCTTTGTGGGCATGTCTGGGCTGGTGGGTGACAGTGGCCTCTGAGATGGGCAAACACTAGGCTGTTTAACATTCCCGCCTCCTGCCTTTTTAAAAACACAAATCAGTGTCTAAGAACTTGCTCAGACAAGCTGCATGGCCCTGAGCCCAAGCCAGCCCTGTCTGGAAGCCATGCTCCCCAATGGAATGGAAGAGGTGCTGCTGGCTGACGTGACACATTCCAGGCCCAAAGGGTTGGCTAGAAAGAACACTATGGAGTGGAGAGGAGGGCTGGGCATTGGGAGCCTCCAGGACAGAGGTCTCAGGACAGTTCTGGTACATGGGCGATCCTAGAGGCCCTGGAGTTCCCTTCCCTACAACACGTTCCCTTGTGTCAGGAGTGCTGTGAGGCTCTCCTGAGCTGTGGCTGGCTGCCACATTGGCCTGGGCCGTCCCTGTGCTGCTAGCATTGGACATAGGGTTCCAGGTGTCTGGTTTTTGACTAGAACACCCAATCAAAAAAGGACCGTGGCGACTCTGGTGGGCACCACTGACCATGGTGTTAAAAGTCCAGTTGGCGCAGGGCTGGCAAGCTCTCTACCTGGTTCCGCATGGCTCCCGGAAGCGGCCAGCATGTTCGACTCCTAGATGTAGGGGTGGTCCCGAGGGCTCCATGCGCTGCCTCTGCCCCAAGCACCGGCTGCGCAGCTCCCATTGGCTGGGAGCTGCGGGGGCAGTACCTATAGGCAGAGGCAGCACACAGAGTCTGTCTGTGCCTCCACCTAGGAGCCAAACATTCCAGCTGCTTCCAGGAGCGCCTGAGATCAGCGCTGCCCGGAGCCCACACCCCTCTCCCCTTCCCACACCCAAACTCCATTCTGGAACCTGTACCCCAAACCCCCTTCTGTGCCCCAACCCCCTGTCTCAGCCCTGAGCCCTCTCCCGCACTCCAAACTCCTCATCCTTGGCCCCATCTCAGAGCCTGCACCTCCAGCTGGAGCCCATACCCTCTCCCACACACCAACCTCCTGCCTCATCCTGGGGCCCCCTCTCACACTCTGAACCCCTCAGCCCTACTCCCCAGCCTGGAGCCCCCTCGTGCACCCCAAACTCCTCATCCCTGGACCCACCCCAGAGCCCACCCCAAGCTGGAGCCCTCACCCCCTCCCTCACTCTAACTCCCTGACCCAGCCCAGAGCCCCCTCCCGCACCCTGAACCCCTCATTTCTGGCCCCACCCCAAGCCCACTCCCCCAGTTGGAGCCCTCATCCTCTCCCACACCCCAACCCCCTGTCCCAGCCAGGTGAAAATGAGCAAGTGAGTGAGGTTGGGGGAGAGTGAGCTACAGAGGGAAGGGGGATGGAGTGAGCGGGGGCAGGGTCTCAGAGAATGGGTGGGGCAGAGGGCGGGACAAGGGTGTTTGGTTTTGTGCGATTAGAAAGTTTGCAACTCTAGTTGGACACATGACGTATGAACTAACATGTCCTTGTAATGGACCTTTCATCTGAGCGCAGAGAGCAGGGACTCAGCGTGCCACAGGATGCCCTGCGCTGGGCAACTGTCTGAGAAAGGCTGCCTCCCTCGAGCAACCCAATGTGCCCTTCTGAAGGGAGGGCCTGTGTGTCCGGAGCCAGGTGGCTGTGGGCAGGCATGGCAGAGAGTTGGGCAGGGCAGGATAATGCTAAGCAGGGGGGTGAGGGGCATTATCAGCAATGTAAGAAGAATGTGCCCCAGAAACCACCTCCAGCTCGACTGTAAAAGGCAAACGGGCACCAGTCCATGCCCTCTCTGCCTGCTGTGGGCTGAGCAAAGAGCTTGATGGCAGCCCATTGGCAGCACTGGCTCTGCTCAGGTCCCATCTAGTAGATCACATAGGACAATGCAAGATGTGGGCACTGTGGGCTGGGGATGCCACCATAATGACACCACTCACTCTGGCTAACCATGGGGTTGGCTTCCATAATGATCCTCTCCTAGCAGTGGGCTCCTCCAGCTCCCACAGCTGCAATGGAAGGACTCCCGGTAACCCCTGGAAAGCCAGCGCTGTCACCTGCAACTTCGCAAGAGCCTGTGTGATGAGGTGACAAGTTTGGCTGCTAAAGGTCACAGTGCTGATGTAAGGTTCTTAGATGCCTGCAAGACCTTTGACTTGAGACAGCACGACACTTTGAGTAAAAAACTAGAATGATATAAAATTAACATGGCACATGATGAATGGATTAAACGCTGGCTGGCAGATAGGGCTCAAAATGGAACGATGAATAGGGAATTGTCATAAAGTGGATGTTTTTCCAATGGGTCCCACAGGGCGCGGTTCTTGGCCTTACGCTATTTAACATGTGTATCAATGACCCAGAGAAAAATGTCACTGCTAAAGTTGGCAGCTGCCATACAAATTGGGGCATGGTAAATAACGAGAGGATAGGTCACTGGAAGGGAGGGATCTCGATCGCCTGGTAAGCTGAGTGCACGCAAACAGGCAACATTTGAATACAGCAAAATGGAAATGTGGAGGCTGGGGACAAAGAACTCAGAGCATGCGCACTGGTTGGGGGCCCTGTCCTGGAAGCAAGGACTCAGACATTGAGTTTCTGGCTTACTGGCCAGGGTTCCCTGGAAATGGGAAGTAGTAAGGGGCCTGCGAGTTCTCCCAGGGCTGAGCAGGGAGCCCCAGCTGGGACAGGGGACACAATGCCAGGGGATAATAGCTGGGGGCGGCCCTGATACCAACCACAGTAAAAGCATACGGCTGCACATGGGAGCAAGCCTCCAGGCACGAAGATGTGGCCACCTTGCCACAGGGAGCTGGGGCAGCAGCAGGCCCTCTCAGAGGTCCAGAGAGGCCCGGGCCACTTCCAGCTTTTGAGGACCCGACCATAATAAAAAATATTGACACATGAAAACAAAATGGCTGCTCAGAGGCCATGTACTGGGTGGACATGAAGGAGAGGGGACCCCCCCCCACTCAGTCTCCATGTGGGTGAGACCCTGCATGCTGCCCCTCATGCAGAGAATCCCCACCCCCCCACACACTGTCCTTTGTGTGGTGACCTCCCCTGCATGCTGCCCCTTGGTCTGGCAGGTCTGGGAGCAGTACTGCCACAGCTCCCTGCAGGCCATGGAGATGCTTTCACCCCCCATGGGACCCCTACTAGCCTCACTTTGCATTATCTGCCCTCCCCCACCCCGCCCCCCCGAGCCCTGCCCCACAGCACAGAACCCCCCTGTGCAGAGCTCTGCCCTTCACCCAGAGGTGAAAGTAAGCCGGTACGCCCCGGTTCGGCGTACTGGTAAGAGCTGGTGCGCCATACCGGGACCGGCTTTCCCAGATGGCAATTTAAAACCTTGGGGGAGCGGCAGCGGGACTGTGCGGGGATTTAAAGGGCCCCGGAGCTCCAGCCGCCGCTACCGCCCTGGCCCTTTAAATCCCCGCCGGAGCCCTGCTACCGAAGCCCTAGGGTAGCGGTGGCAGGGCTCCAGAGAGGATTTAAAGGCCCAGGGTGATAGCGGGTGCCGGAGCCCCAAGCCCTTTAAATCTCTGCTTGAGCCCTGCTGCTGAAGCCCTGGGGTAGCGGCGGCGGCAGGGCTCTGGCGGGGATTTAAAGGGCCCCAGAGCTCCAGCCCCTGCTACCGCCCTGGGCCTTTAAATCCCCGCCTGAGCCCTGCTGCCCGAGCCCCGGGGTAGTGGTGGCAGTCGGGAGCCCTCAGGGCTCCTCAGTGATTTAAAGGGCCCGAGGCTCCACTGCGGTAGCAGCTGGAGCCCTGGGCCCTTTAAATCACCCCCAAGCCTGGGGCTCCCAGCTGCCTCTGCAGCTCGTAGCTCAGGGGTGATTTAAAGGGCCCCGGGGCTCCCAGCCACCACTACAGCAGCTGGAACCCCGGGCCCTTTAAATCTTGATTTAAAGGGCCTGGGGATTTAAGGCCCGGCCTCTTCCAGTTGAGGCCACGCCCCCTCCAGTTGAGGCCACGCCCCCTGCTCAGGACTCCAGCGTACAGGTAAGTCCTCTAACTTACTTTCACCCCCCTCCCAGCACACCTCCCCCATTCCTTAGAATCATGGAACCTATCATTCATGATTAAGGCTAAGATTTTGTCATCTTTATTTGTAGTAAAAGTCTCGGACAAGTCACGGGCAATAAACAAAAATTCACAGAAGCTGTGACCTGTCTGTGACTTTTGCTGCTGTGGCTCCATGGTTTCCCCAACCACCTGGTGGCTGAGAGCTGTGGGGTTCCCTCTCTGTCCATGGCAGCTGGAAGCTGCAGGGTGACCATTTTGCCCAAAGAGAAAACAGGACACCCCCAGCTACTCGCCAGAGATGTCCGCTCCCCTGTACCGCGCCCATTGCTGGAACCCTGAGGAGGCCCCGTCACCTGTTGCTGGAACCTTGCAAGGGGCCCCCGTCACCTGTTGCTGCTGTCTCCGGAACCCTGCCAGGGCCCTGTTGGCTGCCAGCTCCAGAGTCCCGCAGCCCCTGGGGTTGAAGCAGAGAACGTCACGGGACTTCCATGACTTCTGTGACAAAAATGTAGCCTTAGTCATGCTCACTTTCCCCCACATTGCTTTCCACCTTCAGATTTGCAATTCCTCCCTGTCAGTCAGAATTAAGTCTATCCCCCTTATTACTTCCGCCACCTTCTGAAATAAGTTGTCCCCAACACATTCCAAGAACTTAACTGGACATTTTGTGTATTGCTGTGTCATTTTTCCAGCAGATGGCTGGGTAATTAAAGTCCCCCATTACTCCCAAGGCTTGTCTTTTGGATACTTCTGTTATTTGTTCTTGAAATGCCTCATCCACCTCCTAGACTCATGGACTTTAAGGCCAGAAGGGACCATCGCGACCATCTAGTCTGACCTCCTTCACATCATAGACCACAGAACGTACCCCGCCCACTCCTGTAGTAGGCCCACAACCTCTGGCTGAGTTACTGATGTTCTCAAATCCTGATTTAAAGGCTTCAAGTTAGAGAGAATCCACCATTTACTCTAGTTCAAACCAGCCAGTGACCTGCATCCCACACCGCAGAGAAAAGCAAAAAAACCCAGGGTCTCTGCCAGTCTGACCTGTGGAAAAATTCCTTCTTGACCCCAAATATGGTGATTGGTTAGACCCTGAGCAGGCGGGGGAGACCCAGCAGCCAGACACCTGGGAAAGGATTATTTGTAGTAATTCAGAGCCCTCCATATTTAGTGTCCTATCTCCAGCCATTGGAGATATTTGCAACTAGCTGTCACGGATTGGCCATGTCTCCAATCGTCTGGCATAGACCCCTCACTTGAATTACTCCCCTGAATCGGCCTAGCTCCTGTGTGAAATGGCACTCAAACCGCACTAACCACAGTGGAGCTGCACTCCTCTGGGCATGGCATTAATGTTTGTGGGGGCACAGCCCATGGTTCTTTGCAGTTCAGTATGCTGAGCTGCTCTATCAATTCTTTCCCAGTGCATTGTGGGAGATCTTGCCTGACCTTTCTGGGCGCACAAGGGGAATTGCGGGAAGGTGTTTAGAGGATAGGCAGCGCCCAAGTGGAGTTAGCCTGTATCTACATTCCCAAGTGTTGTGTCAGCAGCTGATGAGTTGTGGGCTGTGCCCCCTGACAGGTTAGCCAGCTCGAATTCAGAGCACCAGCACACTGGTGTGCGTTCGGGGCAATGCTCCAGTTATAGCTCGAGTTGCCTCTGCAGCCCGAAGTGCCTCCCACTGAAGAGGGTAAAAAGGTTCCTCTTGCTTTGGGTGCAGGGTGGCTCAGCCCTCGGCCCATCAGGCATTCACAGTGGCAGCGACCCCTTGTGCTGCCAGAGTCCAGTTCCCACCAGTCCATGCTCTCAGATCATTCCCAGTGCCGGGGAGGAAAGGTCACTCTTTTGAAGACTTTGATTCTTTTGGCCTTCAGTAAAATCCCCCAATGGATCCAAGCCATCAGACTGGCCTGCCTGTCCCCAGAGTGAGCCCAGCGCATGGTAAGCACTCTAATCCCTCATGGTGTTTGTGGTCAAACAGAGAGGAGGACAAACGAGCTCTTTGGAAAGGTTATCTGAGAATTGTTGGAATCACTAGAATAGCCAGCCCCGGGGTTGCGATAGAAACACATGTAGCTGACAGAGCATGCTCTGGAAAAGAAGCAGCTGAGGAAGAGAGGCAAACATGTTTTCACCTCCTACCTCATTCGCTGACACCCCCTCTATCGAAGAAATTGATGCATTCATTGTAGGTGACAAATACTTACAGGTACAGTTTCCCTGAAGGAAAATTTGCCAAACAGCTTCACCTTCCATGGCCCATCCTTACATCCTTCCAGCTTGTCTTGGAAAAACGTGTCTCAGAATTCAGACTGTCTGTAAGTCACATGTCCCGAAATTTGTGTGTAGGGGGGCAGCCGGTGCAGAGATTCCAGCTCCTGTGGCCCTCCACATGTATTCATCAACGGTCTGACTGGCTGACCTGGCTCTTGGTGCCATCGATCGCTCCACCTGTGCTGTTGAAAAAGTGCCTGTCACTCACATGGGCTCCCCTGGCTGGGCCTGCCCTGCTGCAGCTGTACAGCAGCCATATGAGGGCCAGGGGACCCAGCTGCTCCCACAAGAGCAAGGGATGCTCTCCTGGGGTGGCCAAGACTCCCTCCTTTATCCTGCCCTTGTCTCCTGCTCACCCATGAGCTGCAGGAGCAGGGCGCTGCGCAGGAGTTACTGGCTTGGCAGGGTGGGGGTGGTGGGAACCTGGGGGCAGGCATAGCTACTGTTGAGAAAAGAAGGGGAAGCTCAGGACAGAGCCTGAGGTGGGATCAGAGCCGGGCAAAGAGTATTAGTGCAGACCCCTCCACACAGGCCCCACTACCATGCACCTGCACCAGCCTCGCCCCAAGCAGTAGGCACTGCAGCCACAGACTCTCACTTCAGTGCTCCCATCCCACCCCAGCTGCACTGACCCCCTACTGAACCTGTCAGGCTACAGGCTCAGGGTGCCCCCAGCTCGCCCCACCACAGGCTACCTGCAGCACAGCACGTCCCGCAGGAGGACCCAGCCTGTAAGCCGAACCCTGTTCCAGGCCTGGTTCCACTGACTCACCCCAGAGGCATGTGGCAGTTCAGAGCACAGCTAAAAATACCCCCAAGCCACCCGGATATAGAATGCAGCCAGACAAGGACAGGGGGAACCCTCTGCCCCATAACACATTGCCAGGCACCCCCTGTCCACAGCCTCAGCCACAACCACCCAGCATTCCTCTGCATCCCCCTCCCCCGCTAGCTCCCACTGCCCTCTCTTGCATCTCCCCCGCCTGGCACCTTCCTCCCCCGCTACCCCATGGCACCCCTGGCATCCCCGAGGGGATATTTATAGAAAAATAGGTCATGTCCAACGAACCTGAGTTCACGCTTTGGTGAGATGAGGGGTTGATCTGATAAAGTTAAGTGCATAGATGTCACCTACGTAGGCTTTTGTAAGGGTACCATGACATTCTGATCAAAATATTAGTACTGTGCAATAGCGCACACATTAGATGGCAAACTGATAGAGCTCAAAGAAATCCCCTGGGGAACCATCGGTGAATAGGTATTCCTGGTGGGGTTCCCAGGGATCAGTTCTGGCCCCACACTAGGCACCACTGTCACTGCTGATAACGTGCAGATGGCATGGAGACTGGTGGATGGTGTACGCTGCTGAGGACAGCACAGCTGTACATCCCCATTGGATCACTTGATAAGCTGGGCCCATCAAACGAGAGGTGCGTTAATACAGCCAAGTGCCAAGGTAGGTGAGCTACCAGGGCCATGGTGCAGCAAAGCATCCAGGGTGACCTTTGGATGGACAAACGGGAGGAGAGAGTGGGGCCGGGAGCCTTGGTAATGGCCTGGGTGGGACCAACAGCGGATGTCGCATCCAGTTCTCTTAAAAAAGGAAATTAAAAAATTGGAAGGTGCAGACAAGAGCCACAAAAATGATTCACCAGCTGGAGGAAAGACCTGAGGTGAGGCACTGACAGTGTGATCTGTTCAGCGGATCAGAGAGCAGGCTGAGAGGCGACACGTTCACAATGAATGAGCATCTTCATAGGAAGGTGACCAGCAATTATCAGGCTCTTCTGCCCAGCAGAGAAGACAACAAAGACCCACCAGCTGGAAGTTGGAGCCAGACAAATTCCAGTTAGAAACAAGGCTCAATGGTTGCCAGGGAGGTGATACGCCATTGGAACAAATGGGGTAAGGGATGGGGTGGATTCTCCATCTCTTGGTGCTGCTGCAGCACTTCAGTGTACACATGAGTTACGCTGATGGGAAGGGTTCTCCCAGCAGGGCAGGCAATCCACCTCCCCAAGAGGCAGTAGCTGGATCAATGGAAGAATTCTTCCATCCAGCTAGTGCTGTCTGCAAACTTTACACACCCTGCGTGACGTGGCTGGGTTGACTTAACTGTTTAGTGTAGACCAGGCCTTGGTGTCTTCACATCAAACCTGGCTGCCTTTCTGGGCGGAGCTTTAGGCAAACAGGCATCCCTGGGAGCAGTCTGGGGAGCTGGGGGAGATGTAAGGGCCTGTGCCATCCAGGGGTCAGACTAGTTGAGTGAACGGTCCCTTCTGCTCTTCACCTCTCTGAACCCATGAATCTGACTCTCCCCCATTAGCTCCCCACAGCCCTTCACCATCGACCCCAGCTCGAAGGGCTGGGTGCAGGCCAAGGCACGTGGGAAGGTGACCAGGCCCTCTCTCTGCCCAGACAGCCACGTCAAGGGGAACTTTCCTGCCAAGTGCTGTCTCCAGGCTGACAGCTCAGCATGGTCTCTTGGCACCCTTCCCAGCTAGGTCAGCACCTGAAACACACTGCCCAGCCTGGGGCAGCTGCCCTTCCTCAGTGCTCGGTCTCTCCCAGTGCCAGGACCCCAGAGATCATGGGAATGAACCTGGCAAAGGGCAGCCTGGCAAAGGCTTGGAGAATCTCACAGTCAGCATTGGCACGACAAAGCACACAGCATTCCTGGGGCCGTGGGCTGGTGACAGCTGCACCCGCTGGGCCAGGACACAAAAGCAGCATTGACAGTGGACGCTTCAGGAATGTGCTGGAGCCCCACGGCCGACCTAGGACTCCCTGCCTGCCCTGGCTCCGCACAGCTCCCCAGAAATGGCCAGCATGTCCCTGTGGCCCCTAGGCTCAGGGGTGATCAGGGAAGCTCTGCGCGCTGCCCCTAGCTTTGGCTGAGAACTGCAACCAATGGGAGCCTCAGGGGCAGCGCTTGCGGGCCCAGGCAGCGAGCAGAGCCCCCTGGCCCCTCCGCCTAGGAGCCACAGGAACATGCTACCCATTCCAGGAGATGCATGGAGCCACGGCAGGCAGGGAGCCTACCTTAGCCCTACTGCACTACTGACCGGGAGCTGCCTGAGGTAAGGGTCGCCCGGCTGGAGCCCACACCCCAAGCCCCCTGCCTCAGGTTGGAAGCCCCTCCCGCATCCTAACTCCCGCCCACACTCCTGCCCCAGCCCTGAGCCCCCTCCTGTACCCCAAACCCCTCAACCCCAGCCCCACCCCAGAGCCTGCACCCCCTGCTGGAGCCCACACCTACTCCCACACCCCAACCCCCTGCCCCATCCTGAGCCCACTCCCGCACTCCAAACCCCTCGGCCCCAGCCCAGAGCCCCCTCCTACACCCCAAACCCCTCATCCCCGGCCCCACCCCAGAGCCTGCATCCCCTGCTGGAGCCCACACCTACTCCCACACCCCAACCCCCTGCCCCATCCTGAGCCCACTCCCGCACTCCAAACCCCTCGGCCCCAGCCCAGAGCCCCCTCCTACACCCCAAACCCCTCATCCCCGGCCCCACCCCAGAGCCTGCATCCCCAGCTGGATCCCTCACCCCCTCCCACATCCCAATTACCTGCCCCATCCTGGAGCCCCCTCCTGCACCCTGAACCCCTCATTTCTGGCCTTACCCCAGCCCCCTCCCCTAGCCGGAGCCCTCACCCCCTCCCGCACCTTAATCTGTGCCCCAGCCCATTAAAAGTGAGTGAGGGTGGGGGAGAGCGAGCGACAGCTGGAGGGGGGGATGGAGTGAGTGGGGGCAGGGCCTCAGAGAAGGGACAGGGCAGGGTGTTTGGTTTTGTGTGATTAGAAAGTTGGCAACCCTAGGGGGGGTGTCACCTGTGTTGTAACTGCCAGTCATGTGCCCAGCCTGGAGCTGGCCAGGGCCAAGCCACCCCAGCGAGCCTGTGGGCAAGGCTGTAGGCAGAGGCTGGTGCTGCTGTCAGCAAGCCTGAGCAGAGTGCACCCAGCACAGCATGCCCCACCAGCTATGGCACAGACAGAGCTGCTCATGGTCTGTAACTTAGCACTGCCGCAGTCAGGCACCCTTCCCCCAGGGAATGGATTGCTGCAGGCTGGACGAAGCCTTTGCTAACTGTACCCCTGGGTGGGCATGCGTGGGGATCATGGGTTTGCTTGTGGACAGGGACAGCCATAAGGAAAATGGTGCCCTGAGAAAACTTGTATTTTGCCCTTTCATACCTCAGGGTGAGAACAGAGGCAAAGGACACTGCAGACAATACAAAACTACTCAAGATAGTTAAGTCCAAAGCAGACTGTGAAGAGCTACAAAGGGATCTCACAAAACTTGGTGACTGGCCAATAAAATGGCAGATGAAATTCAATGTTGTCAATATTTAATGCAAAATAATGCACATTGGAAAACATAATCCAACTATACATATAAAATTATGGGGTCTAAATTAGCTGTTCCCACTCAAGAAAGAGATGTTGGAGTCATTGTGGATAGTTCTCTGAAAACTCAGTGTGCAGCGGCGGTCAAAAAAGTGAACAGAATGTTGGGAATCATTAAGAAAGGGATAGATAAGAAAACAGAAAATATCATATTGCCTCTATATAAATCCAGGGTACGTCCACATCTTGAAAATTGCATGCAGATGTGGAAGGAGGTATATGGGGAGTGCGTATGTTTGCGCTTGTGGGAGGAGGTGTATAATTCTTGTACTTGCAGTGAACAGCCTCTATCAGTAGCTGTTAACCAGCCAACATCCAGGCTGTTAGGACCTGCGATTTTGGATCTGAGCAAAGTATTTGACGTTGGGTTCTGATCTGTTATGTCTGGCTAGTCGGGAAGTACAGTCAGAGGCTCAGTAATAATATTAACAAACCCAGGCTCTCAGGTAGTGCTTTTCACCTGTAGTTCTCAAAGCACCTTACAATGGAGGGTAGTATTTTACAGATGGGGAAACTGAGGCACATAGGGTGGGCATGGCTTGCCAGAGGTCACCCATCAGGCCAGCAGCAGATACAGGACTAGAACCCAGAGTGCCAATCCAGTGTTCTACACACTAGGGCACGCCACCTTGCCACTAAGCAGACGAGAGCTGTTACCCAGAGCTGTCTTGGCCACTACAGAGCTTTCGGGAGCAGAGCATCTGAAGCCTGGCTGAGGTGTCACATCACCCTGGTTATTGCAGGTTGGGGGAAGTGTGTTCCAAAAACCTAGATCCCAGTGTTAGGATGGTGCCATACAATGCTCCTGGGCTGATGTAAAAGGCTTTGGCTTTACTTTGGTAGCAAAAAAGTCAGCCACGGGATTTCCCCCTGCGATGTACTGTCAGAGCTCTTCAGAAATTGTCAGCTTAGGAAGTCTGCTAAATTCTACTGGTGGGCCATTGAGGCATCTCCCTGGTGTTTCTGCCATGGCCATAACTGCAGGCCAGATACCTGGTTACTTGCACCATGGCAGATGTGGATCTGCAGGTGGAATCTTCAGAACAGGCTGGACTGTCTGCTAATCACAAGCAAACTTACAATTACAAGAGACTCTGATCACTTGCCATCACAGAATGCTTCCATGTCAACTCATGTCCTTTAGGACCACGTTCCACGTATGTGGAGTTGGGCCGGGTGTGTGCCTCACCCTGTCCCTGATGTGGCTGCAATCAGTATCTTTGGAAGGAGGGTGACAAAGGGTACCCCTCCCTGGCATCCGAGGGGGTTGGCCACTGTGATGGGGCGGCTGCCCCTCACTGGCAGAAAAGGGGTTAAAAGCAGCCCTAGTGAGGCTGTGCCAGAGGCAGCTAATCAGAGAAGGGCTGAAGGGAGCAGCCAATCAGTGCCAAGCAGGCCCATATAAAAAGGGAGCTGCAGGGCAGAGGAGTTCAGTTCTCTGCTGGGAGTCCAGAGAGGTGGATTGATCAATGGCTCCATGTCTAGTTGGCAGCCGGTGTCAAGTGGAGTGCCCCAGGGGTCGGTCCTGGGGCCGGTTTTGTTCAATATCTTCATAAATGATCTGGAGGATGGTGTGGATTGCACTCTCAGCAAATTTGCGGATGATATTAAGCTGGGAGGAGTGGTAGATACGCTGGAGGGCAGGGATAGGATACAGAAGGACCTAGACAAATTGGAGGTTTGGGCCAAAAGAAATCTGATGAGGTTCAATAAGGATAAGTGCAGGGTCCTACACTTAGGATGGAAGAATCCAATGCACCGCTACAGACTAGGGACCGAATGGCTAGGTAGCAGTTCTGCGGAAAAGGACCTAGGGGTGACAGTGGACGAGAAGCTGGATATGAGTCAGCAGTGTGCCCTTGTTGCCAAGAAGGCCAATGGCATTTTGGGATGTATAAGTAGGGGCATAGCGAGCAGATCGAGGGACGTGATCGTTCCCCTCTATTTGACACTGGTGAGGCCTCATCTGGAGTACTGTGTCCAGTTTTGGGCCCCACACTACAAGAAGGATGTGGATAAATTGGAGAGAGTCCAGCGAAGGGCAACAAAAATGATTAGGGGTCTAGAGCACATGACTTATGAGGAGAGGCTGAGGGAGCTGGGATTGTTTAGTCTGCAGAAGAGAAGAATGAGGGGGGATTTGATAGCTGCTTTCAACTACCTGAAAGGGGGTTCCGAAGAGGATGGCTCTAGACTGTTCTCAATGGTAGCAGATGACAGAACGAGGAGTAATGGTCTCAAGTTGCAATGGGGGAGGTTTAGATTGGATATTAGGAAAAACTTTTTCACTAAGAGGGTGGTGAAACACTGGAATGCGTTACCTAGGGAGGTGGTAGAATCTCCTTCCTTAGAGGTTTTTAAGGTCAGGCTTGACAAAGCCCTGGCTGGGATGATTTAACTGGGAATTGGTCCTGCTTCGAGCAGGGGGTTGGACTAGATGACCTTCTGGGGTCCCTTCCAACCCTGATATTCTATGATTCTATGGATGGATGGATGGACGGACGGAGTCTCTGGAGGGCTGAGAGAACTGCCAGAACCCTGGACAGAGCAGTGCTGCTAGCAGGGAGTGGGAGACAGCTCCTGGTTGGCTGCAGGGGTTTGCAGGCTGAGGCCCTGAGGAAAGAGCAAAGAGGGTGCTGGCCATGAGGAAGTGGCCAGACAACTTGCTGCAGTAGCCACTAAGGGAAGTGGCTGAACAGTGGACTGCAGGTCCACTGGAAGGAGGGAGCACAGTGTTTGGCATGGCCGGCGGACTGTGTCACTGAAGAGGATGCTGCAGTCCTTGGAGAAACATGGGTCCTAGAGCAGGAGTGATGGTGGCAAGGCACCACCCGAAGAGGGCTCACTAACATGCTGAGCTAATTCCCAAGACCGCCAGCAGGAGGTGCCAGAGCAGTGAGCAAACCCCATCACTGCCTGCAAGGGCATACCTAGCCCCAGCGCAGACAATCTGCAAACAAAGCTTGATAGCTCCCCATTCGAAGCTGAAGTGACAGAGCTGAGCAAGCCTTTCTCCTGAAGAGAGCTTATCCTTTGGGCCCTCGTCTGCAGGAGTTTAATGTTCTCAAGATCTGCAGCCAGACAAATAACTCTGGGGATGGGGAGGGGATAAAACTGCTCAACCCCTTTTGGAGAACTTGGAACTTTGTTCTGGTCTTTTAGCAGTCAGGGGTAGAATGGCTGTTGCCTGCTGCAGTTAGCTGATTCGCAGATGCCACCTGGCCATGCTCCTCTGGCAGGGTGTAGTTTGTTGAATGACTTTTGAGCTTTCTCCACATCCAGGACCTCAGCAACAAAGGAAAGCAGCTCCTAGATAGCTATAAAATCTCCAGGCACTGGTGCAGGAGGCACATACACAGCCCAGTCAGGAGAAGGTGTTCAGCTGGCTCAAGATCTGCAAGCTGTTCTCCCTCTCTCTGTCTGCAGCCAGGGTCTGGCAACTGAGGCAGTAGGGAACGGGAACGTCTGTGTTCCTGGCCGGTAGGAGGGAGATCAGCTTCTGGATGATCCAGGTAGAGATCCTCAGCATGCCCAGCTGGGCCAAGGTGGAGACTGCAGGGGTAGGGCTGCTGATTGGGCCATTGCCCTACCCACTCACAGAGGATCACACTTGTCTCCTCTGGCCTTGGAATCTCTGAACATCAGGGGATCCTGCGGGGCCACTCAGTGCCAAAGCAGACAGGGCAACAGAGCAATCTTCCATCCCAGCACAATGCTCCGATGTGCCCAGGCCTGTCCTTCCCTTGTGACAGTTGCATGGGAACATAGCCCAGGCATTGCCAGATGGGATCAAATTCAGCATCCATCTAGCCCAGTGTGTGTCTCTGGTAGTGGCCAGCACCAGGTGCTGCAGGGAAAGGTGTAAGAACCAGCAGGAGAAGAGGGGAGATTGGGTCTCCTCCTGATCCCTCCTCCTAGGCAGTGACTGGCTGATGCTGGAGGTTCAAGATGCCTGCCAACAGTGTGACCATCAATAATGACGATAACTCAGATATTCTTGTTATCAATAGAAACCTCCTGTCCCTTTTGGAATCTTGGTAAGTTCTTGGCCTCAGTGACTTCCTGTGGCAGTGAGTTCCACAGGCTAATTACTCATTATGTGAACAAGTGTTTCTGTCTTGAACCTTGGTCCACAGAAGCAATCACACTTCAGCCCTCCACCTGGCAGCCTGCTGACAATGGCTTGTCTGAGCCATGAAGCTCTACTTAAGCCAGCAGCAGGAACAGGAAGCTGTCTGAACAACTGTCCTCCACCCTGCTCTGCACTGTGCCTTGTGCTTCCTGTGCTGGTGGCTCGATTTTGTGGCATTCTGATCTGGAGTGACACCTGGCACTGGATGACTTGTTGTGGACCTCCAGTTTGTCTTCTGCCTCTGTCCTCCTGGTAACCTGACCCAGCCTGACTCTGGCTCCTGACACAAGTTTCTGATCTCTAGTTTGTCTCCTGCTTCTGATCTCCCGGTGTCCTGATCCAGTCAACTCCTGTCTTGTGATTGTGGACTCTGGCTCTGACTGCTGGGTCTGTCTACCCACAACCCAGCTGTGACAGTTTCTTTTTCTCAGTTTTAATCTCCCCCTTTCCATTTCACTGTGTGTCCCCCTAGTCTTGTGTTCAGAGACAGAGCCATTTCTTCTCCTATCTCTAGACTCATAGACTACAAGGTCCGAATGGCCCATCGTGATCAACTTGTCTGACTTTCTGCATTTGCAGGCCATAGAGCTCCCCCTCCCATTGCTGTGATAAATAAGTGTGATATAGGTCAGAGTGCGATCCTATGAGGGGCCGAGTCCTTGCCTCCTACTGACTTACCACTCGCTCTTCCATAGAGGCTTTCATGTCCTCTCTTGTTTGCCACCTCCCTAGGGTAATACTCCCAGTCCTTTCAGTCTCTCTTCCTTAGGAAGTTTCTCCAGGCCCTGGATCGTTCTTGGTGCCTGTAATGGGGCGCACTCACCCCAGACTGGACCGGAAAGGGTTAACTCCTCATTGTGGATGAGGAAGCCATGCTCCCACATCCCCACTGGGCATGCATCAAGTGCAGTACAAGTATAAAAGGGAGCAGCCCACGCCTGAGCTCAGTCAAGGTGGACAGCCAAGGAGGAACATATGTTGCAGGTTCCCACCTTTGGAGCAGCGGCCACCCGCGAATGCAGAAGCCAGAGGCACCCAGACCCCGGCAGATGCCCTGATACCTGCAGACACCCCAGAGAATTCAGAGCCACCAGGACCAGCCCAGACAGAAGAATCCAGGAACCCTGAAGTCACCCAGACCATGGATGCAGCAATCATGGTAGGAAGTAGGGTGACCAGACGTCCTGATAAAATCGGTACTGTCCTGATTTTTAGTCTTTTGTTCTGCGTCCCGACCAATGCACGGTCAGGACACCATTTGTCCCGATATTGTGGCTTTGGCGGGTTGTGTGTGTGTGGTTTTTTTTTTTTTTTTGCTTACCCCATGTGTCCCGATATTTTGTCAGTTTCATCTGGTCACCCTAGTAGGAAATAGCCCAGGGGAGGGATTAACCATAGTCCCAAGCTTAGTGTTTTGCGGCTGGAATCCCACTGATTCAGTGGCGAACTCACTTGCTTCTACCAGGGCCCTGGGCTGGGACGTGTTGTAGCAGGGAGGCCCCAGGTCCCCCTACCCTGGCCACTTCCCACTCTCTCCCAGGTGGTGGCCCACCCTTCTTCAGGCTATCAGGCCACACCGCCCTGCTAAAGAGGGTATCTCTACTGACTCTGGCCACTAGGCCTTGCTGCCCAGCAAACCAGGGTAGCCTTATTGACTCTGGCCACTAAGCCTCACTGCCCTGTGAGTTAGGGTATTTCTGTTGACATTGGCCACTAGGCCTGGCGAACCAGGGTAACCTTACAACTAGGCCTTACAACCCTGCAGAATAGGGCCACTCTTTGGACTTTAGCCCTTAGGCCTCGCTGTCTGGAGACAGAGGGCATCTTGAAGGATTGGGTGCACTCACCTGACACTGGACAGGGTCCCCCCCAGCCTGTCACACATGGTGGAGAATGTGCCAAGCCCCAGACCCAGGTCAATATACAAGTCAGCTCTTACCCATAAATCACACTGTTGCCAATCCTTTAGAATCTAAAACCTAAAGATTTATTCATAAAAGAAAGAAATATAGATGACAGCTAAAATTGGTTAAATGGAATCAATTACATACAGTAATGGCAAAGTTCTTGGTTCATGCTTGTAGCAGTGATGGAATAAGCTGCAGGTTCAAATCAAGTCTCTGGAGTACATCCACAGCTTGGATGGGTCATTCAGTCCTTTGTTCAGAGCTTCAGATTGTAGCAAAGTCCCTCCAGAGGAAAGAAGAGAAGGTTACTCACCTTGCAGTAACTGAGGTTCTTTGAGATGTGTGTCCCTGTGGGTGCTCCACTCCACGTGACGGTGTCCCCCAGCGCCACTGATTGAAGATCTTCGGTAGCAGTGCCTGGCTGGGACGCACGCGCTCAGCTGCTGTCTCAGTGTTGTTAGGGTCTGCCTGAGTGCGCGCGTCCCGCAGCCCCCTGAGTTCCTTCTCTACCTTAGAGTTCTCTGATTAGTACTCCAAAGTAGAGGGGAGAAGGGTGGGTAGTGGAGCACCCACAGGGACACACATCTCAAAGAACCTCAGTTACTGCAAGGTGAGTAACTTTCTCTTCTTCTTTGAGCGCTGTCCCTGCAGGTGCTCCACTCCAGATGAATGTGAAGAGAGACCCACTATGGTTGGTGGGATTTTGGAGTTGCAGCAGTAATAACGGTAGACAGTACTGTGTGGCCCACTATGGGGTCTGCCATGGCATCCTGTGTGATAGCATAAAGTTTTGCGAATGTGTGGTCAGATGTCCACGTGGCCACCTTGCATATGTCTGTAATAGGTACGCTGTGAAGGAATGCAGCGTACATTGACATCGCCTGAGTGGAATGAGGGTGATTGAGCATTCTGAGTCTGGTAGCGGAATCTGATGCAGTCAGAGATCCACTTGGAGAGTAGTTGCTTAGAGATAGCAGCACCCTTTGATCTCTCAGTAGTGGAGACAAAATAGCCTAGGGGATTTATGAAATGGCTTAGTCCTGTCTAGATTAAAATGATATTGCCTGTCTGAAGTTGAGGCTATGTAATGCCGCTTCCTGTGGAGTCTTATGAGGTTTGGGATAGAATGCAGATAAGTGTCTACCTTCCACCTTAACCAACCAATACAACACCTTGGGGAGGAATTTGGGGTGGGGTTGCATTGTAATCTTGTCTTTAGAGAAAATCATGTAGGGAGGGTAGGCCATAAGGGGGCTTATTTCACCAACCATTCTTGCTGATGTTATGGCAACCAAGAAAGCTACTTTCACAGACATGTGGAGCATGGAGGAGGTAGCCAGGGGCTCGAAAGGAGGTCTCATAAGACCTTGGAGAACTAGGTTGAGATTCCAGGAGGCTACTGGCCAATGAATCTCAGGGTAGAAATTTTGCAGGCCCATGAGGAAGCGTTTTATGGTGGGGTGGGCAAAAAGTGAATCTCCGTCCAGCAGAACATGGAAGGTGGTGATAGCCATGAGCTGTACTCTGATAGAACTGAGCAAGAGCCCATCCTATTTTAGTTTTAAAAGGTTGTCTACGACATCAGGAAGAGTCACGGTCTGGGGTGTCAAGCGTCTGTGGAAGCACCATGTGGAGAAGCGTTTCCACTTTTGCAGGTAAGTCTTACGAGTGGAGTCCCTTCTACTGTGCAGGAGGACGTACTGGACCTGTTCCGAACAGGCTAATTCGTGGGTTTGAAACCATGAAGGAACTAAACCGTTAGATGGAGTTTCTGGAGCTGCGGATGGAGAAGCTGACCATTGTCTTGGGAGAGCAGATCTGGTGTGTTGGGGAAAGTCCTTGGAGAACAGATGGACATGCGCAGCAGGTAAGGATACCATGTCTGCCCAGGCCAAGCTGGGGCAATAGGTATGACCCTGGCCTTGTCCTCTCTGATCTTGTGTAGAACCCTGTATATCAGTGGGATTGGCGGAAAAGTATACATGAGGGATTTGTTCCACAGAATGAGGAATACCTCCCCTAGGGATGCAGTCCCAAGTCCTGCTCTAGAGCAAAATAGATGGCATTTGCAGTTTTGAGTTCTTGCAAACAGGTCTATCAATAGGGTGCACCAGTGGGAGAAGAGCTGTCATAGTATCGTGGGATGCAATTCCCATTCGTGTTCCTCGGAGAAGCGTCTGCTGAGTGTGTCGGCAGTAGTGTTGTGACACCCAGGCAGGTAGGAAGCGTTGATTTTTATGTGATGTTGTATGCACCAATTCCATAACCGGATGGCTTCCGTGCATAGGGAGTGTGATCGTGCTCCCCCCTGCCTGTTGACGTAGAACATTCATGCTATATTGTCCGTCAGAACTCGGATTGACTTGTTCTTTATGGTGGGGAGAAAGTGAAGGCAGGCGTATCTGACTGCTCTGAGCTCTAGAAGATTTATGTGCAGACACATCTCTGATAGGGACCAGTGGCCCTGTGCCGTGTGGTCCTCTAGGTGCACTCCCCAACCTATCAGGGAAGTGTCCGTGATGAGCATGAGCACGGGGGAGTGTTGATGGAAGGGGACGCTCGTGCATAGGTTCTCTAGCTTTGCCCACCATTGTGGGGAGGCCAATATGTTCGCTGGAGGAGTTAGTGTCATACAGAAGCTGTGTCTGCTGGGTTTGTAGTTGGAGTTGAGCCAACCTTGAAGGCATCTCATGTGCAGCCTGGCGTATTTGACCACAAAGGTGGTGGCTGCCATGTGACCAAGAAGCTGTAGGCAGGTTCGTGCCAGTATTCTGGGACGAATGGAGACTGTGCATATGAGATGTGTAATAGCGAGGAATCTGTTTGGGAGCGAGGCTCTGGTTCGAGCTGAGTCCAGGTGAGCGCTGATTAACTCGATCTGCTGTGTGGGTATCAGGGTGGATTTTTGCAAGTTTATTTGCAGGCCTAGACTGTGGAAGAGGGAGATGGTAGGATGTGTCGCTTTTAATGTCTTGTCATACGAGCTGTCATTGATAAGGCAGTCGTCTAGATGTTAGGATATAGATATTCAGGCCTGTCTGCAAAGGCCTGTACTTTAAGAATTTAGGTGTATTCTTATCACTTGGCTAGTTAGAGGTATCAAAGAAAGAACCAAAATCACTGTCTGCCAGTGTAAGGTCCTTCTCTTACTGTGACAGTCTGAGGCCCTGTTCTTAGGCTAAGGCCTTTGGCTAAGCAACAGAGGCAGCCATAAGCTGGAAAGTGACCGGTCACATCCTCACATTCCAAACTAGTTACACTGAAAGAAGGTGCTATTGGGCTGTTAGGAATACACTCCTGTCCTAATAATGCCTGTCACCTCCAGAGAAAGGGAAGTGCCTAGAAGATGTAAAAGGAAACTTAGTTTGATAGCATCCTGTCTGGCAAGAACTCACTTATCAATAGCTGGGATGTGAAATCCTCACTTCTGTATTGTTTTGTCATTATAGTTCCCACTTTGCTATTGTTTCTGTATAATCTCTGTCTGGTTCTGTGATTGTTTCTGTCTGCTGTATAATTAATTTTTCTGGGTGTAAACTAATTAAGGTGGCGGGATATAATTGGTTACATAATCATGTTACAATATGTTAGGATTGGTTAGTTAAATTTCAGGAAAATGATTGGTTAAGGTATAGCTAAGCAGAACTCAAGTTTTACTATATAGTCTGCAGTCAATCAGGAAGTGGGTGGGTGTGGGGAGGGGAAATGGGAATCATGTTTTGCTAAAGGGGGAAATGGGAACAGGGAATGGGGGTAAGGAAATTGGAATCATGTTTGGCTAAGGGCAAGAATGGGAACAGGGACACAGGTGTAAGGCTCCCTGGTGTCAGAGCTGGGAAGGGGGACACTAAGGAAGGAAACTGGAATCATGCTTGCTGGAAGTTCACCCCAATAAACATTGAATTGTTTGCACCTTTGGACTTCGGGTATTGTTGCTCTCTGGTCATGCGAGAAGGACCAGGGAAGTAAGTAGGTGAAGGAATAAGCTCCCTAACACTAGATAGCGGAGAAGTACAATCCCGTGTTTGAGGAGGGGGGCCACGACTATGGCTAGAGTCTTGGAGGACACTCTTGGTGCTGTGGAGAGTCCGAATGGGAGCACTCTGTATTGAAATTGGTTGTGTCTGGTGTGAATTGCAGGAAGCGTCTATGTGCTGGATGAATGGATATGTGAAAATAGGCATCTTGTAGGTCAAGGGCTGTGAACCAGTCCCCTTGTTCCAGCGTGGGTATTATTGTGCCCATCTTGAATTTCTATACATGTTCAAATTTGTTCGATTGGTGTAGGTCTAATATAGGACTCCATCCCCCGCACTTATTTTGGGTCAGAAAGTAGTGGGAGTAGAACCCCTTTTCCCCAATGTTGCATTGGTACAGGTTCCACTGCACCTAGCTGTAGAAGATGAGCCACTTCTACGTGAAGTAAGTGCTCAGGAGAGGGGTCCCTGAAGAGGGACGGGGAAGGGTCAGTGGGCAAGATATGAAAGGGATGGAGTAACCTGACTGAATTATTTCCAGGACCCAGCGGTCTTGTATGACCTGTTGCCAGACATGGTGGAAAACCTGGAGGCAGTGGCCAAATGCGCAAACAGGCTGCAGAGTCAAGGGTTGGTTGCGCAGACCCCCGACCAACACTTCAAAATTGCTGTTTGTTTCCCAATGGGTGGGAGGTAGCTGGTTGCGCATGGTTTTGTCTGCGCTTAGGAGGTCTGTTGCAGTTTCTCCCAATGTCATATGGTCTGGGCTCAGGCCGGTGATATTGTTGTTTGTGGGGCCTCTGATAATGTTGATACCATTGTCTCTGGGGGAAGGATGGGTATATGCCCAGCGTGCGCAGGGTGGCTCTAGAGTCTTTCATAGTGTGAAGGACTTTGTTTTTGTTTGTTTGTTTTTTAGAAAAAAGTTTGTCAAAGAGAAGGTCCTCCACTTTGGTCTGCAGATCTTTGGGGATACCGGATGCAGACAGCCAGAAAGACCTGTGCATAACCACCACAGTTGCAGTAGTGTGGGCTGTCATGTCTGCCATGTCCAGGGCTGCTTGTAGCACCGTCCTGGACACCAATTGACCTTCAACAAGGACTGACTTAAAGTCCACTCTCCTGTCCTCTGGGAGGTAAAATCAAAGCTTGTTGCAGTTGTCAAAGTCATAGCTTACGAGAAGGGCGGAGTAACTTGCAATTCTGAATTGCAAAGTAGAGGAGGTATAAATCTTGTGGCCCAGGAAGTCAAGCCGTTTGAGGTCCTTGTCTTGCGGGGTGGGCTGGTATTGTAGCTGTTTTGTCCTGTGTGTTGCTGCATCCACTACAGGAGAATTTGATTGCGGCCGGGAAAATAAGAAATCTACATCCTCAGTGGGAACATAATATTTACATTCAGGCTTTTTGCATGTTGGTGGGATGGAGGCAGGGGTCTGCCAGAGAGTGTCAGCTGGTTCTAGGAGGGGTTTGTTTATGGGTAGCGCTATCTTTGAGGGTGCAGAGGGTTGGAGGATTTTGAGAAGCCTGTGTTGTCTCCTGGACTTCCTCCAAAGGAATGTCCTGGCTAAGTGCCACCCTCTTCAAATTGGAATTGCTTAAAGTCATCCACATCATGTGGATGTGGAGGCATGAGGGCTCCATCTGCAGCTGATGGAGAATTAGGAGCCTGTGAGTCAGGGAAGGGGGTTCAGGAGCTCTAGATATAGATGGAGCTGGAGACAGATGCGCAGAACAAGCTTGCAGTCTGGTGGAAGGGCCACGAGGAGTGGCGGCAGCAGGAGCCGACCAAGGGTACCACTGAGGCCAAGGCATGGGGTAAGAGAAGCAAGGCCCCGCCCACGGTGGAACAAAGTAGGGAAACTGAGGCTGGTTCCTGTGACGCGCCATGCCTTGAGATATATATGGCTCCAGTGGCAGAGGAGAATCAGGCGGGGAGGACTCTGCCTGCTGTTGCATGTCGTTCTCACTGTCAGTGAGGATAGCCAGGTCAGGTGGTGAAAGCAGCTGTTCAAACAGTGAGTGCTGTGTGTCAAGGAGTGGAGAGTTAGGCTCAGGGGCCATGGAGCTGTCACCTTGATGCAAAAATTGCTGCTGCTCCATGGGCTGTGGTCCTGGGGGGCGCAAAGTGTGAGCGGAAGCCCCCAAAGACTCTTGTTTTCCTTAGCGGGCGCCACGGGCCGTTTATAAGCACCCTGTATGGGGTCCACATCTGCTGCAGGGGTGATGGGCAGGCTTGGTGCCGACGTTCTTGTCGGCACTGGGGTGGAATGCACTGCCAGGACCGGGTCTATCTTCGGTGCCGACAGGACCGGTGCCAAGGAGAGCTTCCTTCTGTGGGAAGCTGGGTCCCTGCTTTTGCGCCCCACGTGAGCCGCAGCTGAGGTGCTGGAGCGGTCGGAGGCTCCTGCTTTTGGTGCTGTCAGCACCAAGGGTAAAGATCTCACAGGAGACCCTTTACCCTTTGGAAAGTCTCTGTGAGGAGACATTGGGCCTTCCTGCCTCTTCGCTTGAGAGGGTAAAGCAGCACTCCCAATTGGTTCCAACCTAGCAGAGAATGTGAAGGAGAGGGTTTACTTGTGCCAGTCTCCTTAGGGGGCTGCAGAGATTTCTCCATCAGGAGCATTTTTAGCTGCCAGTCCCAGTCATGATGAGCCCTGGTTTTCAGACTGGTACAACGGAGATACTTGGCAGGGATGTGTGTCTTGCCGAGGCACTTCGCACACCATGAATGTCCATCAGACCGTGGCATAGGCTCCTTACAGGAGTCGCATTTCTTAAAGCCCAGGGACCCCAGCATCATTGAACTATGATTGCCTGGGGAGAGAGTCTCAACGGGAGATGAACGTGAGGGGAAAAAGTCTTTTTTTTTTTCTTTCTTGAAACTAATGAACCATTCTAAAGGAAGGGAGAGAACTGGGATATTTCTATCTATTTCTATTTCTTTTTACTTATTTCCTTCAGTGACCAGGGAAGAGGTTCAGCACTGCCCCGAGTCCTGTCTTCAGCCAAGGATGGTTGAGAAGGAACCAAGGGAGGTGCAGGATGCATGCGCTCAGGCAGACCCTAATGATGCCACGAGACAGCAGCTGACTGCGTGCATCCTGACCAGTCACTGCTATTGAAGATCTTTGATCAATGGTGCCAGGACGCACCATCACCTGGAGTGGAGCACCCACAGGGACAGCACTCAAAGAAGAAGCGGGATTGAAGACAAGATGGAGGAGCTGGAGCAGCCTTTTATGGTCTCTTGTCATTTGGCCTTTCTTTCTTTGTTCCAAAGACAAGCATTCCAGCACATGGCATGAAAAAACCTTAGAGTTCTGTCCATAGGCATGTCCCCTGCATGCCTTGCTGAGTCACAAGGTGTATCTGCCTTCTCTCAGTGGGTCAGTTGTATAGCTGATGGTCCTTAATGGGCCATCAAGCAGGCTAGGCAGTGCTGATGCCAAATTGTCTGGGGTGTCACCCAGAAGCATAGCACAAGTTTGAAATACAGACAGTATAGAGCCAATACTTTAAATACAAAAATGATACATGCATCCAGATAGCATAATCATAACCCGCAAACCAGAACCTTGTCTTAGGCACCTTATTCAACCCCCTACATACAAGATTTGGTGCTACTATAGGATGTTGGTTGCAACAATGATCTATATGGTCACAGTTCATGTCAGTAACGTCACACCCCCAACGCAAAATTGATGCAGGAAGGGATGACATAAACATCACTGACTGCATCCCAAGAGCTCCCCAGCCTTGGTTACTACAGCTAGTATTGGGTTAGAAGCCATATTAGTGTATAACAGAAATGGTTTATCAAAGTCATGTTCAAAAACATGATTGAATCTCTTTACGAACTCAAGGTAAAACTTGGTTAGAACAATAGTGGATTGGATCTGCTCTTGCAGCATGGTTCCTGAATGTCTCATGTGATCTTGACAAGAGCTAAAGAACATAGCTACTTTATTCATACAAGCTCTGGCAAATGTTTGGAACCCAATTAACATCAAGTTAATGTAGATATTAATGTTGTTTATAGTACAGGAATCTTGGCATTTAGCCACGAAAGCAATATGGTAGTGTGCCTCAGTTTCCCTTTCCATACAGCACATCAGGTCTGGAATGTCTTTTCCCCTGGGGAAAGCTCCAGTACTGTTTACAGGAACTAACTATGCAACATCAGCACTACAAGGCCTCTTAACAAAGTGTGTTCTCATGTATTCCTTTTAACATGTTAAAGGGTTTTTTCAAAAGATTAGGCACATTGTACATTTTTACAGTTCATAGAATATCAGGGTTGGAAGGGACCTCAGGAGGTCATCTAGTCCAACCCCCTGCTCAAAGCAGGACCAATCCCCAATTTTTGCCCCAGATTCCTAAATGGCCCCCTCAAGGATTGAACTCAAAACCCTGAGTTTAGCAGGCCAATGCTCAAACCAGTGAGCTATCCCTCCCCCGCTTGGTAATACCAACACATTTGTTACAAGAATTACCATTAGCAATAACAAATTCATCTACAATTATGTTTGTCTTGCCACACCTTTGACTCAATACCATTGGAGTTTGGGCCTTTTAGGGTTACCATGTGGCTTCCCTTTGCAAAATTAAGTTCTCTTTTTCCTCCTTGTCCTGAAGGATCAAACCCTGATTTCTCTTGCTTAACAGAATTCACTGGCTGATTGGGTGTGCTTTCTTTGCTAATAGCTATCAGCAGTCCTTCCTCCCAGAGTCAGTAAAGTAATTTGCATCAACACAAACAGACGCCTGTTTATCAGTTTTTAGATCCTTAACTGCTACCAATTCCAAGGCTGGACTCTGTCTTAAAGAGATACCATCCATTTTTACAAGCAAGCTAGACTCAGTTCTCTTGTCCTTCCCTTACCAACCTCTGCTTCCACATGGAATCAGATGTTAAGTTCACTGAGAGACTACAAGTCATATCCAAAAAGTGTCTAGAGATGAGAGTATACCTGCCATCCCCTGCATTCTCAAGAGATTAATTGCACAGCTGTCCTGCTCTGCAGACTCAGCTACCCAGTCTTCTCTCTGAACCTGAGACACAGACTGTTCACTTACAGAATCAGCATGGAGACATTCCTCTCTCAACAACCTTGTCTCCCGAACAAGCTGGCCAAACACAGCCACTTGGTTATAGGGCTGTTCAACCTTCTTAACAGCTTTTACTCCACCTGAGATCTTCTCAAAGCTATCCACACCAGATCTTTCAAAAGGAAAGTCCATTTACAACAGAAAATTTCTGGCTGTTAGGAACTGAAACTTCCTTGATTAAATCACTTTCATGCCCTTCAGTTGCAGTATACTGCTTGCAAAGACTACCATGAGGATTCCTTTCCCTCTGAGCTTTTCTAAGCAACAATTCACCCTTCACCAAAATTCTGCCCTTACCCTCTTCACCTAGGGCTTGCTCTAAAGGACCACTTTTCTGAGCAACAACAGACTCTTTCTGGGTCTTACTCACATCCAGGATCACCTCTGGCTCATCAGGTGGATTTCTACACAATCCTCTTTCATGCAAACTGATAGATTTCATAGTCAAAAGGTCAGAAGCATTCTCCTTCCCTTTGCCACACACAAGCTCAGGAATTTTTTCCTTCTTGCTACAAGTTTTCGAACTGTCAGTAGGTAACACAATTAAATCATCTTTATGCTCTCCTTGTGCCCTGGCTAGGATATCATCCTGATTAGACCAAGTTGCTACATCTTTTTCCAGACACACATTGGCAACAGGCAAAATACAAGCACCAGAATGGTTTGGTCTCTGGGATTTTGCCATGACACTAACCGGATGCAACCTAGTTACAGTGCCATTCTCCCTAGCAGACACAAACTTAGGACCATTCCCTTCCTGGGCTTTAGTTGAATCCAGAAACAACTCTGAGACAACTGCACTATTCTCAACCATCACAGGCTGAAAGGCACCTTCTATCTGCTTCACAGACAAAGAAGAGCTGGAGAAACCTGCCCCTTTAACAGACACACAGCTTGGAATATCCTTTCCCTTGTCCCAGCACTGAGGGCTGTTCACAGACAACTGCTGGGAGGCTGGGGTAGCTCCCTCCACAGGCAAGTCAATACCCCTGACAGACACAGGCACGTTTCCTTCACTGTCACAATTCTCCACACAGGTAACAGGTAAGGTACAGGGACACTCATTTTCCCCTATGCTTGCCTTTTCAAACTGCTGACTAGATAAAGCCATCAGCTCACAAGGCTGCCTAGGCTCATTCAAACTTTCTTTGTTCTCCTCTCCCTTTGCTTGCTCTAATTCCAGATTTACTTCTGAGACATTAGATAGACATTCAGAAACTTCAATCACACCCAAACAGCTATTCTCCAAAGACAAACTTTTGGAGAAACCCTCCACAGACACAACCTCAGGATTAATCCTCCCCTGTGCCTGGTTTATGTTAACTTGACTGAACATAGCTTTAATATCATTTCCAATCATAAGATCCTTAGGAATTGTGTTTTTTCACTCCCACAATCATGGTGCCCTCAAATCCCTTCCATTTAAGGTGGATTTTAGCCAGAGGCATCCTGACAAAATACTTAGATAAGGCTACAACAGTTACACTTTCACCTGGTAAATAATCTTCCTCCCTGACAAGACTTACTTTAACCAAAGTAATATCTGCTGCGGTGTCCCTCCATGCCATACACCTTACTCCATTAATTTCTGCACTGCTAATAAATTTTGTATTATTTTCCCTATATTTAGCTTTTAATATGAGTTTTAAGGTCAAAATCTTCAGAGACCACAGAAACAGCATTTGCACACAGGGCACCAGCGCTGGGCTCTGTATGGCTTGCCTGTGAGTTTATAACAACAGGATTAGCATTTACCGTGGCATTTGGGGTTGCTGGTTTTGGGCTGCCCTTCAGGGTCGGGCAATCTGGTCTCATGTGGCCAAGCACATTACAGTAATAGCATGTAACCTGTTTATTCTTGAGGTAGGAGTTCCTACCCTCTGGGCCCCCATGAGCTCCTTTATAAGAGTCAGGGCCAGATTTACTTTTAAATCCTTCCCTCTTCTCGAACTGGGAAGAATGATAATTAATTTTCCCCTGGGGTTTATACCTTTCTCGAGCCCTGTTTTGGGTATGGGCATCTGCAAATTCTGCAGCCTGTAGGACTGACTCAGGGTCCCTATCTCACACAGCTGCTCTCACATGCTCAGGAACAATGTCCAAGAACTGTTCCAAAGTTATTAAATTCAGCAGTTTTTCAAAACTCTCATGCGCCTTTGCTCCCACAACCCACTTTTTAACAAAACCTATCAGCTTATGAGCACATTCTACAAAAGTACAATCATTAGACATTTTAAACTTTCCAAACTTAACCCTGTAAGACTCAGGAGTGACCTTGAATTGCCTTAACAAAGAATCTTTAATCTTAATCTCTTGTTCCCTCAATTCATTGAATACTTCCCTGGCTTTTCCAGTCAATTTGGTCAGCAGGACAGGAATTCGCTGCTCGTCTGGGATCCTATGCAGAGTGCATAGACCAGGGGCGGGCAAACTTTTTGGCCTGAGGGCCACATCGGGTTTCCAAAATTGTATGGAGGGCCAGTTAGGGGAGGCTGTGTCTCCCCAAACAGCCAGCTGTGGCCCGGCCCCGTCTCCTATCCGACCCCCCTGCTTCTTGCCCCCTGACGGCTCCCCCAGGACTCCTGCCCCATCCAACCTCCCCACCCCCGTCCCCTTACAGCCCCCCCCCCCCAGGACTCCTACCCCATCCACTACCCCCTGCTCCCTGTCCCCTGACTACCCCAGGACCCCCCACCCCTGACTGCCCCCTGCCGCCCCATCCAACCCCTCTTCTCCTTCCTGACTGCCCTCCCGGGACTCCTGCCCCATCCAAACCCCCTGTTCCCCACCCTCTGACCGCCCCGACCCCATCCACACCCCCGCCACCTGACCACAACCCCAACTCCCCTGCCCTCTATCCAGCCCCCCCTGCTCCCTGCCCCTTTACCGCGCTGCCTGGAGCAAGGGTGGCTGGCGGCGCTACAGCCGCACCGCCCAGAGCACTGGGTCAGGCTGCAGCTCTGCAACTGTGCTGCCCAGAGCGTTGTGCTGGTGGCACGGCACGCTGAGGCTGTGGGGGAGGGGGAACAGTAGGGGAGGAGCTGGGGGCTAGTCTCCTGGGCAGGAGCTCAGGGGCCGGGCAGGAGGGTCCGGCGGGACGGATGTGGCCCGCGGGATGTAGTTTGCCCACCTCTGGCATAGACGTTTGAAGGTAGACAAAAACTCCTCTATGTCTTCAGTATCTTTGTAAATGGGACAGATCCTTTCCCAGTTTCTTTCATTATGGCAGGGAAGCGGAGTACCAGGTGACGATGATTTTCTCTGCTCTTTCAATACTTGGAGCTGAAGTCTGGCAGTCTCCTGTTGCATCTTGTGAGTCTCCTTCTCTAATTCAGCATTTTTTTGCTTTTCCAGCAATCAAATGTCTGCTAGTTTCTGCTGATGCTCAAGTTGCAGTTTATTTGCTACCTTTTGCATTCTAATTGCTTCTGTAGCATCAGGTAAGGGCTGTGCTCCTGCCTTCTGATCACTGGCCATTAACAGATCTCTCGGTTCTTGATTTGTAGCTCTCTTTTTAAAGCTTATCCCCTTTCTGAACACAAATCTTCCAGGGCTTTTTTGTCAAGGCCCTCATATGCTCTTTGCTCACCCACTGCAACTGCTCTTTAACCAACCAAACTCTCACTTCCAAAATTCAAATTTGGATAGTGTGGGGTTCTTACCCAAAGCTTAATTGACCTGGTTCTGTGGATCCAAGCATGACTACACCACTGTAACAATGCTGGCTTTGGTGGGACCCAACTGAGAGTGTCAATTCAGGATAAATTGCTTAAAGCTGGGCAATTACAGCCCAAGGCTGGGGTTCCTTTGCACACCAAGGCAAACCAACCAACCAGAGAAGACTTTGGTTTTACCCCACTGGCTAACCACAAGTCACACAAGCAATTCCCTTAGACACTCCAGTTTCCCAGTATCACTACCAGTGCCGCTCGTTATGGGGATGAATGGTTATGAAAACCAATACCCCAGTAAAAGAAAAAAGGTTCTCCGGATCCCAAAGGACCGAGCCCCAGACCCAATATACAATATACAAATCAGATCTTACCCACAAATCACACTGTTGCCAATCCTTTAGAATCTAAAATCAAAAGGTTTATTCATAAAAGGAAAAAGATAGAGATGAGAGCTAGAATTGGTTAAATGGAATCAATTACATACAGTAATGGCAAAGTTCTTGGTTCATGCTTGTAGCAGTGAAGGAATAAACTGCAGGTTCAAATCAAATCTCTGGAGTACATCCACAGCTGGGATGGGTCATTCAGTCCTTTGTTCAGAGCTTCAGTTTGTAGCAAAGTCCCTCGAGAGGCAAGAAGCAGGACTGAAGACAAGATGGAGAAGCCTTTTATAGTCTCTTGTCATTTGGCCTCTCTTTGTTCCAAAGACAAGCATTCGAGCACATGGCATGAAAAAACCTTAGAGTTCTGTCCATAGGCATGTCCCTACATGCCTTGCTGAGTCACAAGGTGTATCTGCCTTCTCTCAATGGGTCAGTTGTACAGCTGATGGTCCTTAATGGGCCACCAAGCAGGCTAGGCAGTGCTGACGTCAAACTGTCTGGGGTTTCATGCAGAAGCATAGCATAAGTTTGAAATACAGACAGTATAGAGCCAATACTTTAAATACAAAAATGATTCATGCATCCAGATAGCATAATCATAACTCACAAACCATAACCTTGTCTTAGATACCTTATTCGACCCCCTTTATACAAGATTTGGTGCCACTACAGGACCTTGGTTGCAACAATGATCTATACGGTCACAGTTCATGTCAATAACATCACACTCAGCATGTCTAGGCCCACAGGGGATTTCAAAACCATGTTAGCCATGCCCATGTCCCCAGCTGCACTGGGGCTGAGCACTCGCAGAAGAATGGCTGGAACCTGGTGCAAAGTGCTCAGAAGGCCCCGCACCTAGCCTGGGCCTGCCAGAGAGCACCGCTCAGGCACCTGGGAGCCCTGCCCCATCAGACTAACTCTCCACTACCCCCAACACACTGTCTGGAGAGGCTGGGTGAGAGAGAGCAAGCCCTGGATGAGGAGCCTGTGGGTGGGCAGGGCTGAAGGGAACAGGGTGGAGAGGCAGGCATGGTGTTAGTGAGTGGGTTGGGCACCTGTGGGAGCATGCACCTCCCTGGGACTGGGTTGCTCACTCAGAGCAGCATGTGCTGGTATAGATCTGGGTGCCTGTGCCCAAGCAGTATGTACATGGAGGGTGGGTATTGGCACGTGTGTCTGGAGGAAAAGGAGGTTCCTGGACAATACAGGGCAGGTCCCTTTTGTCTGAATTAAAGCCCTGCTGGTACTATGAAGGGAACTCAGGGACCGGGGGGACCTGCTGGGCCACACACCAGGACGCAGACATCTGCTGGGACCAAAGGCAGCCGTATGGATGAAGACAATCCAGCACAAGCCAGGAGAGCCAAGCATGAGCCCTGAGTGTCTGCTGCAGTGGGGCCCCAGGCTGGGTAAATAATGAAAGAAAGCCCACGGCGCTGCTTACAGTGCAGAGCTGGGGTCACAGGGTGGGGCCAAGGACACGGGTGGGATGGGCTGAGGACAGGCTGGGGCCAGGGTCAAGAAGATGCTGCTTTGATTCCAGGGGAAAAGAGCCTTTTCAAAGCTGCCAATCACTCTGCATGCCAGAAAGAGGTCAGAACATGTTCCAGTCCCAACCAGCCCCATGGATGATGCTCATGTCCCAGCCTGAACCTCATGGGACAGGCCCCCAGCCCTAACCCCAAGGGGCAGGCCCCACTTCCCAGCCATGCCTTCTTGCTGCATGGATCAGTGCCCTGTCCCCACCCTTAGCCCCACCTTGATGGGGCAGGCCCTATACCCATGGATGTTAGCTAGCGCTATCCCAGAAGCAGTGAGGGGGAGCACTCTGTCCTAGTCCAACCCTGACGTTCCGGGAGGGTCTATTCTCATGTCAGCAGTTCCCTCAGCTCCATTCCAAGGCACAACCCCCACATACTGCCCACAGCCTTTTTGGAGGGGAAAGATGTTCCCCAAATTCCTCCAAGCCGGGGAGCATAACCTGCCCCCATCATCCCATCCAATGCTGTGCTCTGAGATAGGAGGTGGGGTCTCTCATGATGGTCACTCCATACAGACAGAGACTGTTTACACAAGTGCTAGAGAGTAGGTCCCTCTCGCTCGCTGGCTGTATGGGGTACACTGGTGGGGTGAGCATGCCATCAGCATGCCAGCTGGCCTCTACTAGAGAGAGTCAGCACCCCTGCAGCCATTAGCACCCCATCCCTGACCCAGTGCTCCAGGGGCAGAGGAGGGGCTGGGCCCTGCTCTCCAAGCCAGCCCATTAGTGGTTCCAGAGCCCTTAGCCAAAGGCTGGGAAGAAGGTGGCAGGGTGAGGTCCTTACAGGCGGCAAGGGCTGCTTGGGCTCCCTCGGCCCAATGGACAACTGAGCTTAATTCAGCAACAAGCCAAAGCCAGGAAATGGCAGGACGGCTGGCTCCTACTTAGGGCAGATCTCCAGAGTCAGTGACACTAGACACTCTGGGGTGGGACAAGTCCTCAGGCAGGATCGGGGTGTAGAGGGGGTGCGCAGAGCAAGGGAACCTCTACTGCACTGACTCCATCACCCCTGTCAAGGCTGAATCCCCACTCTGGCACTTCAAGTGCAGAAGGTGAGGGCCCGCAAGGATTCTAAAAATTAATACCGGCCACTCCAGGCTTATATTAAACCCCTAAGGTAATAGCTTTTCTCTGACCTTGGCTTGGTAAACGCTGCCACCACCCAAGTGAAAAACTGCCTCTTGCACACCCTGGAAAAACTCACTTGGGAAGTTTTCTCTGAGGCCCCTCGGCTTTTCCACCCATCCTTCAGGGAAGCCGAGAAAGAAAACAAACAAAAGGGAAACCCGGCTGTTGCCACCAGCTAATTAAAAAGCATATGCACAGACCTTTTAAGACATAAAACCAATCCGTTTTTTAAAAAAAACATAAATTTTATTTAAAAAGAAGAAAGGAAACATCTGGAAAATCAGGATATTGCTAGATGAAAAGGGGTTAAACACCAGGAATGGCCCCCTGGGGTCCAGATTAACGTTACAAAAGAAAAGAAAAATACCTGAGTTTAGCACGGAGGAAATCCACAAGCCAAAATAAAGAAATAAACCTGATTGCGTCTATCTAAACATTCCCTATCCCAATGCATCCTTCTAGATATGGAAGATAATTTTTCATACCTGGTTCAAATTTTACACAGAATTCCTTCTGCCCCGTCTCCTCAGCCAAGAGAAAACAACCGAGAGACAAAGGGAAAGCTTTTTTGTCATTTTTAAAAAGTTCTAGCCTTCCCATTGCCTCTTTTGGTTAGGTGCCCACTCCCTTTCCTTTACCTGGGGGACTTTGTTAACCCTTTACAGGTAAAGCAAGCAGAGAACAGCCATCAAGTGGGACTTTATTGCTAACTGGCTGGCTGGGTGTCCATACAATGGAGCTGACCCCTCTTCATTTATCACAACCCCACACAACACAGGGGGCTCTGGCCCCTCCCCCACATTGATTCCATCACCCCACACATTGCAGGGGGGGCTGTTACCACCCCCCCACACTGAACCCATCACTCCACAGATAGCAGGGCATCAGAACCCTCCCCCGCAATGACTGCATCACCATACCCATCGCAGGAGGATATGGCCCCTTCACTACACTGACTCCATCACCACAAACATCGCAGGGGGTCTGAATTCTCCTCCGCATTGAGCCCATCACCCCACATATCGCAGGGGGGTTCTGGCCCCTCGCCTTCTTCACACTGACCCCATCACCCCACATATTGCAGTAGGGGCTGGCATGTCCCCAGCACTGACCTTATAACCCCACCCATAGCAGGAGGCTCTGGCCCCTCCCCCGAACTGACCCCATCCACACAAACATCCCAGGGAGTCTGGCCCCTCCCCCACACCGACTCAATAACCCCACATATTGCAGGGAGTTTGGCCCCTCCCCTGCACTGACCGCATTACCCCACACATGAAAGGAGTGGTTGGCTGCTCCCCCAAACTCACCCCACACATCACAGGTCTAGTCTCTCTCCCAAATTGACCCCATCACCCCACACATCGCAGGGGGGGCTGGTACCACCCCCGCACTGATCCCATCACTCCACACATTGCAGGGCATCTGACACCTCCTCCGCACTGACCGCATCACCATACCCATCGCGGGAGGATACTGCCCCTCCCCTACACTGACTCCATCACCCCACACATCGCTGGGTGTCTGGCCCCTTCCCCGCACTGACCCCATCGTCCCACACATCACAGAGGTGTGTAGCCCCTCCCCCACACAGAGCCCGTGACCCCAAACATCACAGGGGGGGTCTGACCCCTTCTCCGCAGTGACCTTATCACCCCACACATCGCAGAAGGGTATAGCCGCTCCCCACACTCACTCCACACATCGTAGGGGGGATTGCATGCTCCCCTGCACTGACCCCATTAACCCACATATTGCAGGTGCGTCTGGCCCCTCCCCAGTACAGACCTCATCACCCCAAAAATCACAGGGGGGTCTAGCCCCTCTCCTGCACTGACCTCTTCTCCCCACACATCGCAGAGGGGTATGGCCCCTCCCCCGCACTGACCCCATCCCCCCACACATTGCAGAACGGTCTGGCTGCTTCCTCACACTCACCCTACACATTGCAGGGGGGTCTGGCCCCTCCCCCGCAGTGACCCCATCACTGCACACATTGCAGGAATGTCTGGCCCCTTTTCCGCACTGACCCCATCACCTCACACATAGCACGGGGGTCTGGCCCCTCCCCTGCACTGACCCAATCATCCCAAACATCGCAGGGGGGTTCTGCCCCCCCCCACAGTGACCCATCACCCCACACATCCCAGGAGTGTCTGTCCCCTCTCCCGAAGTGACCCCATCATTCCACACATTGCAGGGGGTCCAAATTCTCCTCCACAGGACCCCATCACCCCACACATCGCAGAAGGGTCTGGCCGCTCCACCACACACATCCTACACATCACCGGGTGGGGGTCTGGCTCCTATCCTGCACTGACCCCATCACCCCGCACATCACAGGGGGGTCTGACCTCTCCGACACACTGACCCCATCACCCGTCAAATCGGGGTGGGGGGGGGGGAGTCTGGCCCCTGCCCTCCACTGAGCTCATCACCCTACTCATCGCAGCGGGATCTGGCCAATAGCCCTCCACACATAGTACGGAGGTCTGCATGCTCCCCCGCACTGACCTCATCACCCCAAACATTGCAGGGGGGTCCAGCCATTCCACTGCACTGACCCCATCACCCCACATATTGAAGGTGGGTCTGGCCCCGCCCCAGTACAGACCCCAATCACCCCACAAATCGCAGGGGGTCTAGCCACTCCCCAGCACTGACCTCACCACCCCACATATCGCAGGGGGGTCTGGCCCCTCACCAGAATTGACCCCATCTCCTGACACTCCCAGGTCAGTCTCTCCCTCCCTGACACTGACCCCATCACCCCACACATCTCAGGAGGGTCTGGCTCCTGCCCCAGACACACCCTACACATCGCAGGGGAGTCTTGTCCCTCTCCCATGTGCCCACTCACTGCAGGGGGGACTGGCCCCTCCCCCACACTGAACCTATCACCCCATACATCGCAGGTGGGTCCGGTCACTCCCCTGCACTGACCACATCATCCCACACAATGCAGGGGGGTCTGACCTCTCTGACACACTGACCCTATCACCCATCAAATTGCGGGGTGTGTGGACCTTCCACTGCACGGGGCCGATCACCCTACTCATCGCAGGGGGCTCTGGCCAATAGCCAGCAGTCACTCCATTACCCCACACATCATGGGGGTTCTACCCTTGCCCCGTACTAACCCCATGTCCCTATCCATCGCAGGGGGGTCTGGCCATTCCCCCGTACTGACCCCGTCACCCCACTTACTGCACAGGGGTCTGGCCCCTCCCCTGCACTGACCCCATCACCGCCCATATCTCAGGGGGGTCTGGCTCCTCCCCTGCATAGACCTCATCACCCCATACACCACAGGTGGGTCTTGCCACTCTCCTGCACAGATTCCATCACCCCAAACATTGCAGGGGGGTCTGGCCCCTTCTCCACACTGACCACATCACCTCACACATCACAGGGGGGTCTGGCCAGTCTCCCTCACTGACCTTATCACCCCACACATTGCAGGATGGTCTGGCCCATCCCTCGCACTTATCCCATCACCCCACACATCCTGGGAAGAACTGGCCCCTCCCCAGCACTGACCCCGTCACTACACAAATTGCAGAGGGGTCTGACCCCTCCTCGCACTGACTCCATCGCCACACAAATGGCAGGGGGGTCTCTACCCTCATCTGCACTGACCCCATCGCCCTACAAGTCGCAGGAGGGTCTGGCCCCTCCCACGTACTGATCCCATCACCCCACTCATCTCAGGGGGGTCTGGCCCCTCCCCCACACTGACCCCATCGCCACACACATCGGAGGCAGGTATGGCCTCTCCCCCACACTGACCCTGTCTCCCCACACATCATAGCGGGGTCTGACTCCTTTCCCGCATTTCCCCATTACTCCTCACATCACAGGGGGCCTGGCCCCTGCCCCACACTGACCTGATCATTCCACATATCGCAGGGGGTCCGGCCCCACCCACAGACTGACCCCAATACCCCACAAATCACAGGAGGATCTGGCCCCTGTCCTGTACTAACCCCATCACGCCACACTTTGCAGGAGGGTCTGGCCCCTCCCTCGCACTGACCGCATCATGCCACACATGGCAGGGAGGTCTGGCCCCTCCCACAGACTGACCCCATCACCCCACACATAGCAGAAGGGTCTTGTCCCTCCCCAGGACTGATGCCATCACTCCAAACATCTCAGGGGGGCCTGGCCCTTCCCCCCCACTGTCAGGGTTCCTTCCCCACTCCGAACTCTGGGGTACAGATGTGGGGACCCACATGCAAGCTTATTTTTACCAGCTTAGGTTAAAAACTTTCCCAAGGCACAAATTCCTTGTCCTTGAACAGTACGCTGCCACCACCAAGTGATTTAGACAAAGAATCAGGGAAAGGACCACTTGGAGTTCCTGTTCCCCAGAATATCCCCCCCAAGCCCTTACGGCCCCTTTCCTGGGAAGGTTTGAGAATAATATCCTAACCAATTTGTTACAAAGTGAACACAGACCCAAATCCCTGGATCTTTGGACACTAAAAAAAAGAAAAAAAAATCAATCAGTTCTTAAAAGAAGAACTTTATTTAAAAAAAAAAAAAAGAAAAAGTAAAAATCCCCTCTGTAAAATCAGGTTGGAAGATAACTTTACAGGGTAACAAAAGATGCACAAAACACAGAGGAACCCTGTCATAAATATAAAGGGAAGGGTAAACCCCTTTAAAATCCCTCCTGGCCAGAGGAAAAATCTCTCACCTGTAAAGGGTTAAGAAGCTAAAGGTAACCTCGCTGGTACCTGACCAAAATGACCAATGAGGAGACAAGATACTTTCAAAAGCTGGGAGGAGGGAGAGAAACAAAGGTCTGTGTCTGTCTATATGCTGCTTTTGCCGGGGATAGAACAGGAATGGAGTCTTAGAACTTTTAGTAAGTAATCTAGCTAAGTATGTGTTAGATTATGATTTCTTTAAATGCCTGAGAAAAGAACTGTGCTGAATAGAATGACTATTTCTGTCTGTGTCTTTTTTGTAACTTAAGGTTTTGCCTAGAGGGATTCTCTATGTTTTGAACCTAATTACCTTGTAAGGTATCTACCATCCTGATTTTACAGAGGTGATTCCTTTACTTCCATTTACTTCTATTTCTATTAAAAGTCTTCTTGTAAGAAAACTGAATGCTTTTTTCATTGTTCTCAGATCCAAGGGTTTGGGTCTGTGGTCACCTATGCAAATTGGTGAGGATTTTTACCAAACCTTTCCCAGGAAGTGGGGTGCCAGGGTTGGGAGGATTTTGGGGGGAAAGATGTGTCCAAACTACGTTTCCCAGTAAACCTAGTTAGAGTTTGGTGGTGGCAGTGGATATTCCAAGGACAAAGGATAAAATTAATTTGTACCTTGGAAGTTTTAACCTAAGCTGGTAGAAGTAAGCTTAGGAGGTTTTCATGCAGGTCCCCACATCTGTACCCTAGAGTTCAGAGTGGGGGAGGAACCTTGACAAACCCCCTCTAGCCTTAGTTTCAAAGTTACAACAAAACAGGGATAAACCTCCCTCCAGCAAAGGGAAAATTCACAAGCTGAGAAAACAAAGATAAACTAATACGCCTTGCCTGGCTGTACTTGCAATTTCTGTAATATGAGAGACTGGTTCAGAATGACAGGTTTCAGAGTAGCAGCCGTGTTAGTCTGTATCCGCAAAAAGAACAGGAGTGCTTGTGGCACCTTAGAGACTAACAAATTTATTAGAGCATAAGCTTTCATGGGTTACAGCTCACTTCATCGGATGCATTGAATGGAACATATAGTAAGAAGATATAGATATATACACACATACAGAGAAGGTGGAAGTTGCCATACAAACTGTAAGAGGCTAATTAATTAAGACGAGCTATTATCAGCAGGAGAAAAAAATGTTTGTAGTGATAACCAAGATGGCCCATTTAGACAGTTGACAAGAAGGTGTGAGGATACTTAACATGGGGGAAATAGATTCAATATGTGTAATGACCCAGCCTCTCCCAGTCTCTATTCAAACCCAAGTTAAAGGTATCTAGTTTGCATATTAATTCAAGCTCAGCAATTTCTCATTGGAGTCCGTTTTTGAAGGTTTTCTGTTGCAGAATTGCCACCCTTAAGTCTTTCACTGAGTGGCCAGAGAGACTGAAGTGTTCTTCTACCGGTTGTTGAATGTTATAATTCCTGATGTCAGATTTGTGTCCATTTATTCTTTTCCAATAGAGACTGACTGGTTTGACCAATGTACATGGCAGAGGGGCATTGGCACATGATGGCATATATCACATTGATAGATGTGCAGGTGAACGAGTCCCTGATGGCGTGGCTAATGTGATTAGGTCCTATGATGGTGTAACTTGAATAAATATGTGGACAGAGTTGGCATCGGGCTTTGTTGCAAGGACAGATTCCTGGGTTAGTGTTTTTGTTGTGTGGTGTGTGGTTGCTGGAGAATGGTTTGGAAGACGTGGATTGATGTCCGGTCCCTCTTAGTCCCAAGAGCGAATGAACACAGAAACAAAGAACCCAAAATAAACCCTCCCCCAATTTGAAAGTATCTTTTGTCCCTATTGGTTCCTTTGGTCAGGTGCCAACCAGGTTATCTGAGCTTCTTAAGCCCTTGCAGGTAAGGAGGAATTTTAGGCTACCCTTATGGTTATGACATGCACTGACCCCCATCTGTGCAAATCACAGAGGGGTCTGGCTGCTCCCCCACATTCATCCAACACTTTGCAGAATTGATGTGGCCCCTCCCATACACTGACCTCACCACCCTATACATTGCAGGGGGTGTTGCCCATGCTCCGCACTGGACCCATCACCCCACACAGAGTTTGGTCCCTACCCCATACTGACCCTATAACCTCACAGATTGCAGGGTTGTCTGGTCCCTACCTCGCACTGACCCCAACACCACATGCATTGCAGCGGGGTCTGGCCCCACCACCGCACTGACCCCATTACCCTGCACATCATAGGAGGGTCTCATCCCTCCCCCACACCGACCCCATCTCTCCACACATCACAGGGGGGCCTGGCCCCTCCCCCGCACTAACCTCATCACTGCACAAATTGCAGAGGGGTCTGACCCCTCCATGGCACAAAATCCATCACCCCCCACAAAGGAGAGGGGTCTGGCCCCTCCTACGCACTGACCCCATCGCCACACACGTCACAGGGGAGTCTCTGCTGTCCCCTGCAATGACCCCATTGCCCCACACGTCACAAGAGGATCTAGCTCCTCCCCCGCCCTGACCCCATCTCCCCTCACGTCGCTGGGGGTCTGGCCTCTGCCCCACACTGACCTGATCATTCCACATATTGCAAGCAGTCTGGCCCCACCCCCAGACTGACCCCAATACTCCACACATTGCAGGTGTCTGACCCCTCCGGCACACTGACCGCATCACCCCACACATCTCAAGGAGGTCAGGCCCCTCACCAGCACTGACCCGATCTCCCCAGCTGCTGGGGGGGTCTCTCCCTTCCCCTGCACTGCCCCCATCATCCCACACATCGCAGGGGAATCTGATGCCTCCCTTGCACTGACCTGATCACCGTGCAGATCTCAGGGGGGTCTTTCCCCTCCCCCGCACAGACCCCATAACTGCACACATTGAAGGGCGGTCTGACCCCTCCGCCGCACTGACCCCTTCACTCTATACATCACAGGGAGGTCTGGCCCTCACCCCACCACCCTATACACTGCAGGGGGTGTCGGCCCTGCCCCACACTGGACCCATCACCCCACAGATCACAGGGTGGTCTGGTCCCAACCTTTCACTGACCTCAACACCACACATATCGCAGGAGGGTCTGGCCCCTCCCCTGCACTGACCCCATCTCTTCACACATTGCAGGGGGGTCAGGCTCCTGCCCTGCAAAGATCACAATACCCCACACATTGCAGGGGTTTCTGTTCCCACCCTTGTACTCACCCAATCACTGCACACATGGCAGGGGGGACTGGCCCATCCCCCGCACTTACCCCATCACCCTACACATTGCAGGAATATCTGGCAGCTCCCCCACACTAACCTCATCACTGCACAAACTGCAGAGGGGTCTGACCCCTCCCCGGCATAGAATCCATTACCCCACACAACGCAGAGTGGTCTGGCCCCTCCTCTGCACTGACCCCATTCCCCCACACATCGCAGGGGGGTCTGTCCCCTCCCCTGCACAGATCCCATCACCCCACATGTTGCAGGGTGGTTCAGCCCCTCCCCTGCACTTACCCCATTACCCCACACATTGCAGGAGTGTCTGTTCCCACCCTTGCACTCACCGCACATATTGCAGGTGGGTCTGGCCCCTCCCCTGCATTTACCACATCACCCTACACATCCTGGGAAGATCTGGCCCCTCCCCAGCACCGACCCCATCACCCCAAACATCGCAGGGGGGCCTGGCCGCTCCCCCCCCACTAACTTCATCACTGCACAAATTGTAGAGGGGTCAGACCCCTTCCAGGCACAGAATCCATCACTGCACACAATGCAGAGGGGTCTGGCCCTTCCTCTGCTCTGATCCCAATACTCCATAGCTTGCAGGGGGGCCTGGCCCTCCCTCAAGTGACCGCATCACCCCACGCATGGCAGGGGGGTCTGGCCACTCCCCACACATTGCAGGAAGGATGTGGCCTCTCCCACACACTGACCCTATCACCCCACACATCACAGAGCAGTCTTACACCTCTCCCACACAGACTCATCACCCTACACATCGCAGGAGGCTCTGGCCCCTCCCCCGTACTCACCCTATCGCCCCACACATTGCAGGGGGTCTGGCCCCGCCCTTGCACTGACCCCATGACCCACCACATCACAGGAGGGATGTGATAAATAAAGGGCTACGTAGCTCCCTTTTATGGGCACCCAGCCAGCTAGCAGCGATGAAATCCCTCTTAGTGGTGGTTTTCTAATTGCTCAACCTGTAAAGGGTTAAAAAGGTTTCATTGCTATGCATACACAAAAGGAAATGAGTGGGCACCTGGCCAAAAGAGCCAATGGAAGTCTAGAACTTGTTAAAATTGAAACAAGACTCCCCTTTCATCTGTCTTTTGTTGTTCTCGGGGAGAGGCAGAGAGGAAGCAGTTATGCTGTAAGAAGCTTGTGGATTCCTCTGTGCTAAACCCAGGTGCTTTTGTTTTGCTAGCAACCTTTAAACTGGACCTCGAGAGCTATTCTTGATGCTTAAACCTTGCAGTTGTTTTTTTTTTAAATCTAGCAAAAACCTAAGTTCCCAGATGTATTTTCTTTTTTATTATTATTAATAGAATTTACAATTTTAAGAACAGAATTGGATTTTTGTGTCTTAAGAGGTCTGTGCATGTTGTTTAATTAGCTGGTGGCAACAGCTGATTTCCCTTTTCTTTCTTTCTTTCTTTTTCTTTCTCAGCGCTTCCTCAGAGTAGGGATGAAAGGATGTGATGTTACTGACCTAACCTGTGACCTTATAAATCATTGTTGCACCCCGTTACATATTTGCAGCAAATATTGTACAAAGGTTGTTGTGTAAGGTGTCTATGGAAAGGTTATGATTTGCTGATTAGGACTGTGCTATCTGTATGTGCGTACCATTTTTGTAGTTGAAGTTATGAATATTGACTATGTACTTGTATCTTAATATGTTTTGAGTCTAAGTAGCCTCAGCTAAGCATTTGGTCAGCTTCTTGAGAAGGGACTATTTTTTCCTGGGAACGTTCAAACTAACATATAAACAATGTGACTCCAAACTTGATCTTACACAGGAGAACCAAGGGATTTCCACCCATGAGAGAGAGAATATAAAAGGCTGCTGCATCTCCTCCATTTTGTCTTCAATCCTGCTTCATTTTTGCCTCTGTCTTCATGAACAAGGTGAGCTCCTAGACTATTGCACTGGGCAGCACAGTATGGGGAAGAGGTGACCAGCCCGCTGTGGAGAAAGAAGTGGTTCGGGACTATTTAGAAAAGCTGGATGAGCACAAGTCCATGGGGCCGGACGCGCTGCATCCGAGGGTGCTAAAGGAGTTGGCGGATGCGATTGCAGAGCCATTGGCCATTATCTTTGAAAACTCATGGTGACTGGGGGAGGTCCCGGAGGACTGGAAAAAGTCTAATGTAGTGTCCATCTTTAAAAAAGGGAAGGAGGAGGATCCAGGGAACTACAGGCCAGTCAGCCTCACCTCAATCCCTGGAAAAATCATGGAGCAGGTCCTCAAGGAATCAATTTTCAAGCACTTAGAGGAGAGGAAAGTGATCAGGAACAGCATGGATTCACCAAGGGCAAGTCATGCCTGACTAACCTAATTGCCTTCTATGATGAGATAACTGGCTCTGTGGATGAGGGGAAAGCAGTGGACGTGTTATTCCTCGACATTAGCAAAGCTTTTAATATGGTCTCCCACAGTATTCTTGCCAGCAAGTTAAAGAAGTATGGGCTGGATGGATTATAAATTGGATAGAAAGCTGGCTTAGATTGTCAGGCTCAAGGGGTAGTGATCAAAGGCTCTATGTCTAGCTGGCAGGCGATATCAAGCGGAGTGCCCAAGGGTCAGTCTTGGGGCTGGTTTTGTTCAATATCTTCATTAATGATCTGGAGGATGGTGTGGATTGCACCCTCAGCAAGTTTGCAAATGACACTAAACTGGGAGGAGTGGTAGCTACACTGGAGGGTAGGGATAGGATACAGACGGACCTAGACAAATTAGAGGATTGGGCCAAAAAGAAATGTGATGAGGTTCAATAAGGACAAGTGCACGGTCCTGCACTTAGGATGGAAAAATCCCATGCACCGCTACAGACTAGGGATCAAGTGGCTAGGCAGAAGTTCTGCAGAAAAGGACCTTGAGGTTACAGTGGACGAGAAGCTGAATATGAGTTAACAGTGTGCCCTTGTTGCCAAGAAGGCTAACAGCATTTTGGGCTGTATAAGTAGGGGCATTGCCAGCAGATCAAGGGACATGATCATTCCCTTCTATTCAGCATTGGTGAGACCTCATCTGGAGTACTGTGTCCGGTTTTGGGCCCCACACTACAAGAAGGATGTGGACAAATTGGAAAGAGTCCAGCGGAGGGCAAGAAAAATGATTAGAGGGCTGGAGCACATGATTTATGAGGAGAGGCTGAGGGAACTGGGATTATTTAGTCTGCAGAAAAGAAGAATGAGGGGGGATTTGATAGCTGTTTTCAACTACCTGAAAGGGGGATCCAAAGAGGATGGATCTAGACTGTTCTCAGTGGTAGCTGATGACAGAACAAGGAATAATGGTCTCAAGTTGCGGTGGGGGCGGTCTAGGTTGGATATTAGGAAACACTATTTCACTAGGAGGGTGGTGAAGCACTGGAATGCGTTACCTAGGGAGGTGGTGGTGGAATCTCCTTCCTTTGAGGTTTTTTAAGGTCAGGCTTGACAAAGCCCTGGCTGGGATGATTTAGTTGGGGATTGGTCCTGCTTTGACCAGGGGGTTGGATTAGATGACCTCCTGAGGTCCTTTCCAACCCTGATATTCTATGATTCTTGCCTCTGGAGAGACTTTCCTACAAACTGAAGCTCTGAACAAAGGACTGAATGATCAATCCCAGCTGTGGATGTACTCCAGAGACTTGATTTGTGCCTGCAGCTTATTCCATCACTGCTACAAGCCTGAACCAAGAACTTTGCCATTACTGTATGTAATTGATTGCATTTAACCAATTCTAGCTCTCATCTATATCTTTTCCCTTTTATAAATAAACCTTTAGATTTTAGATTCTAAAGGATTCAAATCAGGCAACAGTGTGATTTGTGGGTAAGATCTGATTTATATATTGACCTGGGTCTAGGGCTTGGTCCTTTGGGATTGAGAGAACCCTTTTTCTTGTACTGCGGTATTGGTTTTCATAACCATTCATTCCCATAATGAGTAGCACTGGTGGTGATACTGGGAAACTGGAGTGTCTAAGGGAATTGCTTGTGCAACTTATGGTTAGCCAGTGGGGTAACACCAGTCTTCTGTGTTTGGTTTGCCTTGGTGTGCAAAGGAACCCCAGCCTTGGGCTGTAACTGCCCTGCTTTAAGCAATTTGTCCTGAATTGATACTCTCAGTTGGGTCCCACCAAAGCCAGCATAGTTACAAAGGGCTTGAGGGTACCCCACAGGACGGAATTCCCAATTGCACCTTCTTGAGTTCTCAAAGGGGTTCTGCACTTGCATGGTGTCAGCATCTACCAATCCAAGGTTAGAGAAAGCTGTAGCCTTGGGAGTTTAATACAAGCCTGGAGTGGCAAGTATTAATTTAGAGTTCCTGCAGGCCCCCACCTTCTGCACTCGAAGTGCCAGAATGGGGAATCAGCCTTGACACGGTGCCAGAGCGGTGAGATCATTTTGAACCAGAGGCACAGACCTCAGGATTTTTTCATTTTTGCATTTTTCCTTTTGGCAGCCTGTGAAGTCTGGGAGTTTTTTTTTTCTTTCGTTTCTTTTCTTTGCTGCCTGTGGGGGAACAGGCAAGCAGAGGGTTCAGTCTGCCAAGTCAAGGAGTCCAACAAGAAGTTGTCGTTTTTCTAGCTTCATGGCAACGAAATAGCAAGGCTAGAGTAGGGCAGCCCTGTGCATGAGGTTGCAGTCGGGGTCTGAAGCCCTAGAGCAAACAGTCTTCCCAAAGCACCACGCCATGGAGAAGACAGACCCAGATCAAGCCCAGACATCCAGCTCCATGACAAAAATGCAGGGAGGGGATGGGGGACCAGGGATTTCCCAGGAGGGAAGGGTCAGCCCTCCCCAGCCCGAGATCCCAGTGTCAGGATGGAGGGATGCCCTTAACTCAGACCAAGTTCTAACTGTGGAAGACTGGAATTTCTTCCTACAGATGGAGCACGTGGAGGTGAAGCGCTTGGAGGCGGGAATGGAGCTGAAGTGCTTAGAGCTGGAAAGGGCTAAGTTGAGTCAGCAAGGTAGCCCTAACAGTCCTCCTCCAGGTACCATTCCCTGTTCCAAGAAATTCCTCACATAAAAGGCAGCCGATGATACAGAGGCCTTCTTAGAAAATTTCGAAAGGGCCTGCCTTGGGTACAACATTCCTACAGACCAATATATGGTGGAGCTGAGGCCACAACTCAGTGGACCCTTAGCAGAGATGGCAGCTGAAATGCCTAAAGAACACATGAACGAGTACGAACCTTTTTAAAAAGAAGGCCAGAATTAGGATGGGGTAACACCTGAGCATGCTCGTCGGCGGTTAAGAGCCCTAAGGTGGAAACCAGACGTGGCATTTTCCTGACACGCCTACCACATTGTAAAAAATTGGGATGCCTGGATATCAGGAGCAAATGTTGAGTCTCTGGAAGATCTGTCCCTCCCAATACAAATGGAGCAGTTCTTAGAGAGTGTTTCTGAGGAAATAGAAAGCTACATACTAGATGGGAAGCCCAAAACTGCAATCAAGGTGGGGAAGATGGCAGAGAAAAAGAAAGCTACTGGCAGTTGGTGGGGATAACAGAAGGGGCAACCCAAGACAACACCCCACCATCTGAGTCAGCCCAAGGCCCCATCTTGCAAGGAGGAGCCCTCCACACAGGCAGGGAGACCCCAGGTGCCTTCTTGTCCTACCACTCTACTCTCCAACCACCCACCTTGCTCCAGCACGCAGTCAGCTGGGCGATGCTTTAAAGGTAATGAGCTGCGGCATGTGAAGGCCAAGAGCACCAGCCGACTGCAACTCATCACCCCGGAGTCCCACTGAGAGCCTTGAGGCCCAAATGCCTCGCAAATACCCCCAGAGAGAAGGGAAAATCTGAGTGTGGGTGGGAGGAAAATTACTGCATGGAGAGACACTGGAGCACAGGTGTCAGCTATCCACCAATCCCTGGTGGACCTCAAATTCATCAGCCCAGAGGCCCAAGTGATAGTGCAACCCTTTAAGGCCAACTCTTTTAACTTGCCTACAGCCAAGCTGCCTGTCCAGTACAACGGCTGGTCAGGAATATGGACTTTTGCAGTCTATGACGATTATCCCATTCCTATGTTGCTGTGAGAAGACTTAGCCAACCATGTGAGGCTAACAAAAAGGGTGGGGATGGTCACCTGGCTAAACAGGCCTCCACACCTAACCCCATTCCTGAGCCTCCTCCAAGAACCCAGTCTGTGTCCCCTGATACCACAGGCCAGAGGTGGTGGAACCAGACCCCAGACCAAAATCTATGGCAGCAGTTGTAGATCCAGTTCCTGGGACCCAGCCAGAACTAGCCCAAGGATCAGAACTGGCGGAGCAGTCAGCACAGAGCCCGTGCTTGCAACCCCACCAGAGTCAGGTGAGCGAGCACCAAAGGGAGCCACAGAGCCTGCACCTGCAGCAGCAGCTAAACTGGCGCAAAAAGCTCAACCAGAGCCTGAAATACAACCAAGTGCACCAGCGAAGAGCAGTTCACAATTAACGGAGACACCCCCATCACCTGCATCGCTTCCAATGGTACCAAGTCCAGAACCCAGCAAGGAACTAGTGTTTCCAGCATCAAGGGAGCAGTTCCAGGGAGAGCAGGAAGTGGATGAAAGCCTCAAGGGAGCTTGCATGGTGGCACAAAGTGACCAACCACCTCTCAGCTCTTCCAATAGGTCCGGGTTTGCTGTAGAAGGAGGACTCTTACACAAGGAAACCCTTTCTGGTGGGCACATGGAGGACTGGCATCCTCGGAGACAGTTGGCAGCCCCAAGTAAGTATGGGGAAAAGCGCTTGAGCTTAGCCCACTATCACCCTTGTGATCATGCTGGGGTGAACAGGACCAAAGACCGTTTGGGGAAGTCATTCCACTGGGAGGGAATGGGCAAGGATGTTTCTACCTATGTCTGGTCTTGTGAGGTGTGCCAGAGGGTGGGAAAGCCCCAAGACCAGGTCAAGGCCCTTGTCATAAATATAAAGGGAAGGGTAAACACCTTTAAATCCCTCCTGGCCAGAGGAAAAACCCTTTCACCTGTAAAGGGTTAAGAAGCTAAGATAACCTCGCTGGCACCTGACCAAAATGACCAATGAGGAGACAAGATACTTTCAAAGCTGGAGAGGGGGGTGGGAAACAAAGGGTTCTCTCAGTCTGTGTGTTGCTTTTGCCGGGACCAGAGCAGGGATGCAGGTCAGAACTCCTGTAAAGAGTTAATAAGCAATCTAGTTAGATATGCGTTAGATTCTGTTTTGTTTAAATGGCTGATAAAATAAGTTGTGCTGAATGGAATGTATATTCCTGTTTTTGTGTCTTTTTGTAACTTAAGGTTTTGCCTAGAGGGATTCTCTATGTTTTGAATCTGATTACCCTGTAAGGTATTTAACATCCTGATTTTACAGAGGTGATTCTTTTACTTTAATTAAAATTCTTTTAAGAACTTCTTTGCTTTTTCATTGTTCTTAAGATCCAAGGGTTTGGGTCTGTGTTCACCTATGCAAACTGGTGAGGATTTTTAACAAGCCTTCCCCAGGAAAGGGGGTGTAGGGCTTGGGGGGATTTTGGGGGGAAAGACATTTCCAAGTGGGCTGTTTCCCTGTTATTTTTGTTTAGACGCTTGGTGGTGGCAGCAATAAGGTCCAGGGACAAAAGGTAAAATAGTTTGTACCTTGGGGAAGTTTTAACCTAAGCTGGTAAAAATAAGCTTAGGCGGGTTTTCATGCAGGTCCCCACATCTGTACCCTAGAGTTCAGAGTGGGGAAGGAACCTTAAGTGAGATTCCACTTCAGCATGAAACTGTGCATATTCTGGGCCCTTTCTCTAAGAAGACACCCAGAGGAAAGCTGTACATACTGAACTTCATGGATTTTGCCACCTGATGGCTGGAAGCAGTAGCTATAAGCAACACCAGGGCTAAAAGCGTGAGCCAGGCATTGGCAGACATTTTTGCAAGGGTAGGTTGGCCCTCCGACATCCTTATGGATTCAGAAACTAACTTCCTGGCAGGGACCATAAAACGTCTTTGGGAAGCTCATGGGGTGAACCACTTGGTTGCCACCCCTTACCACTATCAAACAAATGGCTTAGTGGAGAAGTTTAATGGGACTTGGGGGCCATGATACGTAAATTCGTGAATGAGCGCTCCAATGATTGGGACCTAGTGTTACAGCAGTTGCTCTTTGCCTAGAGGGCCGTACCACATCCCAGTTTGTGATTTTCACCCTTTGAACTCATTTGTGGCTATGAAGTTAAGGGGCCTGTGATGGGTTCGGTAACAGAGCCCCCCTTTGGACTGTCACCTGATGTGCTGAGATTACCTCTGAGCCCATTTTATCTGCCAGTTTGGACCTTCAGAACCCTGCTTTGTCAAGCCAGACACACTAGCCTGCTGCAACACAGACCCAGGGTCTGAACCACGCCCCCAAACCTGGAGACTTAACTGAAAACAGCTTAAAAAGTGCTCCTGTCTTCAGCACCCAGACACCCAGCTCCCCATGGGATCCAAACCCCAAATAAATCCATTTTACTCTGTATAAAGCTTATACAGGGTAAACTCATAAATTGTCCGCCCTCTATAACACTGATAGTGAGATATGCACAGCTGTTTGCTTCCCCCTGGTATTAATTACTTACTCTGGGTTAATTAATAAGCAGAAGTGATTTTATTAAGTATAAAAAGTAGTATTTAAGTGGTTAGAAGTAATAACAGAACAAAGTAAGTTACCAAGCAAAATAAAACAAAACACGCAAGGCTAACTTAATACACTAAGGATCTAGTTACAAATACTAACTTCTCACCCTAGATGTTATCTCAGGTACAATCCTTTTCAGACCAACATTGTAGTTTATGGCCTGGGTCCAGCAATCACTCATACCCCCATAGCTACAATCCTCTGTTCCAGTTTCTTTCAGGCATCTCTTTAGGGTGGAGAGGCCATCTCTTGAGCCATCTTAAAAATGGAGAGGCTTCCAGGGCCTTTTATATTCTCTCTCTTGTGGGAGGAAACCCCTTTGTTCTTCTGTGTAAAATCACAGCAATAAGATGGAGTTTGTAGTGACCTAAGCAAGCCACATGTCCATGAATGAATCAGCTTTTTTTCAGGCCAACGCCATTGTTTACATGTTAGTTTGAACATTCCCAGGAAAGCTCAGATGTGCATTGGCATCTCCCAAAGTCCATTGTTAGTTAAGTACTCCCAATTACTTGACTAGCCCCTTCACAATATGTTGGCCCAACCTCCCTTATGTGTTTCCTACAGCAAACACTTCAAATACAAGGATAGAGCCAATGCTCGTAACTTTAGATATAAAAATGATATGTGCATACAAATAGGATGAATGTATTCAGTAGATCATAACCTTTGCAAAGATGTCACATGCCATATCTAGCAAAAAGCACATTCCAGTTATTTCATATTTACACTCACAAGCATATTTCCATAAATATATGGAGTGCAATATCACAGGGTTATTACAGTTCATAAAGCAGCAGTGGGAGGGGGTTACATCTTCTCCAGGAACTAACATTTTGGACTTTGTAACCAACCTGCAAAACACCCTCAAAGACTCTCTAGCTCTTGCTTGAGAAAATCTACACGATGCTCAACAAGAGCAAAAGACCTGGTATGATAAACATGCCAGAGAGCTTTCCTTCAGAGTAGGTGACCAAGTTATGGTCCTAAAAGTGCTCCAGGCCAATAAGATGAAAGTGTCATGGGAGGGGCCATTTATGGTCCAAGAGAGCTTGGAAGCTGTTAATTACCTCATAGTGTTCCCAGACCCTACCCTAAAACCTAAAGTATACGATGTTAATTCTCTAAAGCCCTTTTATTCCTGAGAAAGCAAGGTTCTCTAGTTTACAGCCCAGGAGAGAGACAACGCTGAGTGGTCTGAAGGAGTCTACTGTGAAGGAAAAAGCAACAGTGGCGTAGAAGAGGTGAGCCTTTCCATCACTCTTGGGCGTAAGCAGTGACAGCAAATCCAGGAGCTGTGCACTAGCTTCAGGCCCATGTTTTCAGCCACCCCAGGAAGGACAGAACGGGTGTACCACTCCATTGACACAGGTAATGCTCGCCCATTTAGAGCCCAACCCTAACGGATGGCTCCTCAAGCCAAAACCAGAATAGAAATGGAGATTACGGACATATTCCAGATGGGTGTAATCCATCCCTCTGAGAGTGCAAGGGCCTCTCCAATGGCTCTGGTTCCCAAACCGGATGGAGAAATCTGCTTTTGTGTGGACTATCATAAGATAAATGCTGTAACTAGCCCAGAAAACTATCCAATGCCATGCACAGATGAGATATTGGAGAAACTGGGATGTGCCCAGTTCATCTCCAACTTAGACTTAACTAAGGGGTACTGGCAAGTGCCGCTAGATAACCCAGCTGAGGAAAGGTCAGCCTTCATCACCCACATGGGGCTGTATGAATTTAATGGGTTCCTTTTTGGACTGCGACATGCACCTATCACCTCCCAGAGACTGGTATATAACTTTCTGGCTGGATTTGGGGAATTTGCTGTCACCTACCTCAATGATGTGGCCATATTCTCAGATTCATGGGCAGAACACCTGGAAAACCTCCAAGCTGTCTTCCAGCGCATAAGGGAGGCAGGCATAAGTGTTAAGGCCAAAAAGTGTCTAATAGGCCTAAACAGGGTAACATACCTTGGACACCAGGTGGATCAAAGAACTATCAACCCCCTACAGGCTAAGGTAAATGCTATCGAAAATTGGCCTGTCCCTAAGTCAAAAAAGCAGGTCCATTCCTTCTTGGGCTTGGCTGGGTATTACTGACAATTTGTACCACACTACAGCCAAATTGCCACCCCACTGACAGACCTGACCAGGAAAAAGCAGCCAAATGCAGTTCAGTGGACTGAGAAGTTATGCCTTTAACCAGCTTAAGGCGTCCTTTATGTCTGACCCTGTACTGAGGGCCCCGGACTCCAACCAACCTTTTGTCATAACTACAGATGAGTCTGAGCGTGGTGTAGGAGTAGATTTAATGCAGAAAGGACCAGATCAACAATTCCATCCTGTCGTGTTTCTCAGCAAAAAATTTTCTGAGAGGGAAAGCCACTGGTCAGTCTCAGAAAAAGAATGTTATGCCATTGTGTACGCTCTGGAAAAGCTACGTCCATACATTTGGGGACGGCAGTTCCACCTGCAGACTGAGCATGCTGCACTGAAGTGGCTTCGCACAGTCAAAGAGCGTAACAAAAACATTCTTTTTAGCTCTCCAAGGCTTTGATATTGAAATACAACACATTTCAGGAGCCTCTAACAAAGTGGCTGATGCACTCTCCTGGGAAGGTTTCCCAGAATCAGCAGGGTAAAAATGTCCCTATATTCTAAGTCAATGTAGTCCTGAAATGTAAAAAGTACTGTTTAGTTCTTCATGTAATTATTAGTAAAATTAGAGGTGCATGAATCTTATTAACTCTGTTTCCTAAACCTCCGGGACCTAACCAGGCTGGCCAGCACTGTCTGTGATTTGGGGGGCATGTGATAAATAAAGTGTGTGGGGGGTGGGCAGCTCTCTTTGATAGACAGCCAGCCAGTTAGCTGTAAAAATCCCTCTTGGTTAGCTTTTCTTTACTTGCTTTACCTGTAAAGGATTAAGAAGTCCCTCAGGTAAAGAAAAAGGAAAAAAGTGGACACCTGACCAAAAGAGCCAATGGGAAGTCTAGAACTTTTTAAAATGGGGAAAGAAACTTTGCCTTTGTCTGTTGTTCTCTGGGCTGGAGGGACAGAGCAGTCATGCTATAAGCAGCTTTAAGCCAGGTATGATCATAAATAATCAGATCAAACCTAGAACTACTTATCTGAACTCCAAATGTGTAAGTAGATCAGAATGTTTAGCTAGATGTGATCAGGTTTATTTCTGTTTATTTTTTAAGGCTTGTGGATCTTCTCTGTGCTAACTCCTGATGCTTTTGTTTGCTTGTAACCTTTAAGCTGAACCCCCAAGAAAGCTGTTTTGGATGCTTAATTTTTGTAATTGTTTCTTTTAAGATCTAGGGGTGACAGGGTTTGAAGGTACCCTACAGGGAGGAATTCCCAAGTGCTCCTTCCTGGGCTCAAAGGGGTTTTTTTTGCATTTGGGTGGTGGCAGGGTTTACAAAGTCAAGGTCAGAGAAAAGCTGTAACCTTGGGAGTTTAATAGAAACCTGGACTGGCACATATACATTTTTAAAATCCTTGTAGGCCCCTACCTTCTGCACTCGGAGTGACAGAGTGGAGATTCAGCCTTAACACCTGCAGTGAGCCCATCACCCCACACATTGTGGGGGGCGGTCTAGCCCTTTCCCCAAACTGACCCTATCACCCCACACAGTGCAGGGGGTCTGGCCTCCACTGCACTGACCTCATCACCTCACACGTCAGAAGGTAGTCTGACCCCCTCTGCCACACTGTCCTCATCACCCCACACATCGCAAGGGTATCTGGTCCCTCCCGTGTATGGTCCCCATCTCCCCAGACATCACAGCTGGGTCTTGCCCCTCCCCCGCAATGACCCAATCACCCCACACATTGCAGGGGAGTCTAGCCCTCCCCCGCAATGACCCAATCACCCCACACATTGCAGGGGAGTCTAGCCCTCCCCCGTAATGATCCTGTCACCCCACACATTGTGCGGGTTCTGGCCCCTCCCCAACAATGACCCCCTTCACCCCACACATTGCAAGGGGGTCTGGCCGCTTCCCCAAACTGCCCCCATTACTGTAAACATCCCGGGGAAGGTCTAGCCCTCCCCCTCAATGACCCTATCACCCCACAGATCGTGGGGGAGTCTGGGCACTCCCCCGAATTGACTCGCTCACCCTATAACTCTTGGGGACATCTGGCCTCTCCCCTGCACTGACCCCATCACCCCGCACATGGCAGGGGGGTCTGGCCCCTCCCCCCGCACTGACCCCATCACCCCGCACATGGCAGGGGGGTCTGGCCCCTCCCCCCGGCACTGAACCCATCTCCCCACACATCGCAGGGGGGTCTGGCCCCTCCCTGGTGTTGTTCCCATCTCCCCACACATCACGGGGTCTTGTCCCTTCCCCACACTGACCTCATCACCGTACACTTTGCGGGGGGATCTAGCCCCTCCCCCATAATGACCCCTTCACGCCACACATCATAGGGGGGTCTCGCCTATCCACTGAACTGGCCCCATCACCCCACATATCGCAGACGAAGGGGTCAGTGTGCTCAGTGGCTTTTCCGTCTGGGAGTAGTGCGGGGGGATGGGTTTGGTGTGTTCCGAGGGGCAGGCGGGCCTCGGAACGGCGGAGTTAGGGAGGCGCTGGTGGGCGTCTCCCCCCGCTTGGGTAGAGCTATGGGTGGGGCCAGGGGCGGGTTCCCGCGCGTTGGGCGGGGCCGCGGGCGTATCCTCGTCGGTGGGGCTGAGCGCTTGGGCGCCGGGCTGGCAGACGCGACTGGGTTGCGCCGCGCTGTGATTGGATGTGGCGCGCTCGTGCCGCTGGTTGCTAGGTTCCGTGCGCCGCCCCTCCCCTAGGTACGTGCCCGCGCGGGGTCGCGCTCGCTCGGTGCTCAGCGCTCGGTCGCTGCCGGTGGTGGCCGGTCCCCGGTAGGGAGCGGCCTTTTCCGGGTCCGGCCGGGGCTGTCTCAGCGGCTGCCGCTCTGGTGAGGGCTCTGCGCGGGCCGGGCCTGGGGCGAGGAGGTAGCTCCGGAATTTGTGGCGGGGCCCGCGTCTGCTGTGCGGGGCCGGGCCCGATGGGGTCAGGGGGCGGCTGGGGCTGTGCTCGCCCTGTCCCGTGCGGGGTGGCCGGGGTCCGTGGGGAGCTGGCTGGGGCTGTGCTCGTCCCCGGGGGTGGGGGTAGCTCTTCCCCATTTCGGCTCTGGGCGGGAGTTGGGCCCTGTGCGCGCCTAGGGAATAGTGCTCTCTGCCTCCTTCGGCAGTGGCGTGTTGTCGTTAGTGCTGTGCCTTGTAGCGGGGGGATTAGCAGTGCTGCGAGGGCAGTCACCTGAACGGGAGGGCTCAGGATTGGGGAGGGGGGGTCCTATCCCTCTTCCCTGGCCACTAGCAGATATTCCTGCACATCCTGTCTTGCCTAAGGCAGGATTAGGGTTTTAAGTGTCTCCTACATTCCCATTCCCTCCCATTTTATGCCCTTGTGTTTTAGGGTGCAGCCCACCTTGAGTTACCCTGCACATGCCCTCTTTTAGAGTCCAGGCATAAAACTCACCCCTTTCTACTTAGCTTGAAGTGCCTCGGGCTGCATTTGGCTTGAGGGACTGGGCTCTGAGGTCACCTCTGTATTTGGATACCCTGGCGATGGGCGTGGTAGACATACTTGGTGGTCTTATTTGGTATTGAGCTGGAAATCCCATCTTCCAGCTCTTGTGACAAAAGTTATCATGCTCTTGTGTGCAGTAGTTATCCCCTTGTCCTTCTAGTTGTGTGTTATAGTTAGGATTGGAAGGATTAGTTTTTTATTGGTATATGTCCGCAAACATCGATTTCACCATGCATGCCAAAATATTTTCCTCAATAATAGGTGAAATTTGCATATTGGCAAAACAAGAAAAATGCTGCCTGAGAACTTATTAGAGTTTGATTTATGGATATTTGCTTTGTGTTTTGACATGTGATGTTAACAATTTGTGTTTTAACTGTTATAAAACTTTTAACTTTTTGAATCTCAGCATCTCCTGTCATTAAACAATTATTGTCTATCCTGCCATAATTTCCTGAAACTGTTAAAATTTAAATGAATAAAAATTGAAGAAAATCTTAAAAATAAACCTATTAATTATCAAAATTATAAAAAATAAGAATTGAATTTTGCCAAGGCTGATTGTAGCGTGGCGGGGCCCTACAGTCTGTGCACAGTCTGTCATGCTTGCTGTTCTCTGATTCGGTTGTGAATGTGGCAAGGTTTCTCTATAAGGACAATAGCTATAACTCTTCCCATCATGTTTGTAGAATCATATTGTCCTGTTCACACTAACAAATGCTGTTAGAATCTGTCTGCTCCTGATTACGGTAGAGCTGTGCTAGTGCAACGAGGCGTGTAGGGGTGGTTGGCTCCTAACCTAGCAGTTTTCTCAAGGGTTGACATCTTCATTTCTGTCTGGGGACACCTTGTCCAATGCCATGTTCTGGTTAGTGGTGTTACACTTGTGCACCAGTGCCCACTGGTGCCTAGCTGAGAGCTACTGAGAAGAGAATCTTCCCACCCCTACTCTATCCCTTGTTACAAGGCTTCTCTTGATCTTTATAAACTGAGGGAGGGAGGAAGTGCTGGCCCCTCCAGTCCCAAAGTAGCTCTTGTCCTCTTCTTGGTTATTCTTCATGGAAGATTTTGTTGCATGAACCTGTCCAAAATTGGTTTGTAAGAAATTTTTTACTTGTCAGTTGCTGAGCCACAGATTGTATTAATAGTAAGTCAGTGTAGGGCAGGGGTCTCAAAGTCCCGGCAGTGGGCCATCTGCAGCCCAAGAACCTCCCCAATGTGACCGGCCGGGCTCCAGCAATTTTGGGGCTGGGTCTCTCTCTTGGCCCCACCTGCTGCCCGAGGGTGCTCCCGCCCCCCCGCGTCCCCTGGGCAATTTAAAATGGCTCGGGGCCCTGCTCACCACCGGCAGCGCAGTGGAGCTGAGCAGCTTTCTGTGCGCTCCCTCCACGTGGCTGCCAGCCCCTCCCTGTGGCCCTGGGACAGGGCGGGGCTGTGCCTCCATGCGCTGCCCCCACCCCGAGCACCCCTGCGGCCAATGGGAAGCTGTGCAGGCGGTGCCTGGGGGCAGCAGTGTGTGGAGACCCTCCGGCCTGCCCTGCCTTGGAGCCCCAGGTAAGCACTACACCCCCACCCCTTCCTCACATACCCCCTCCCCACCCTCCAAACGCCCTCCCAGAGCCTGCATCCCCTCCCCACCCCCCAAACTCCCTCCCAGAGCCTGCAACCCCACCCCCTCCTCCTGCACCCACACCCCGTCCCCCAGCCCAGAGGCAGCACCCAAACTCCATCCCAGAGCCTGCACCCCAGACCCCCTCCTCCACCCAAACTCCCTCCCAGAGCCTGCACCCCAATCCCCTACCCCAGACCTCTTACCCCACCCAAACTCCCTCTCAGAGCCTTAGGCAGATGGGGGGCAGAGTTGGAGGGTGTGGGTTTTGGGCGGCATGAGTGACATTATTGGCCCACTGGGAGGATTTGAGGACTGGCACTGGCCCCTAGTGTAAACTGAGTTTGAGACCCCTGCTGTAGGGTGTGCGGTGGCAGCAAGAGATGTTCTTGGGGACTTGAAAGCATTTGTCTTTCAGACCTATGTCTTACAGTACAATTGAGGCCAGCACCAATAGACATCCTTTCATGGCTTATTGCTCTTCTACCCATTCTAATGGATGACCTGGCTTTCGCTGTGGAGATGTACAGATGAAGGTGCTAAAGTGTGTGTTCCTTTTGAATGCAGGGTTTGGTAGTGGCAGAGAGTTTCTTCCTTTTGATATAATTGGATACAGCTTCTTTAATTTTATTAAAGACCTAACTTACACACGTACCTGTGCCTTCCATTGCATCTTTTACCTCTTGTGCCTAGTCTTTTCTTGGACTTCTGCATAGTGGTTGTACCCCTGGGGGTCAGTTGGGAGAACTGAGGCTGCGTTCTTGACCCTCGTCTCCTGAGTTTGGTGCAGTACTGTAGGGACTTCGTGTGGGAGTGGAGCTGTTCCACTGAATGGTGCTATGGCATGTATGAGTCTCCCCTTCTGTCAAATTTCTAGGGTTCATTGACTTGAAAATATCACTGGAGGTGAACTTCTGCCTTCTTGGTTTCCTCAAGCTCCTTTGATCGACTTGCACTGCCCATACTGCTCTAGTGGAGTCCCAGTTCCAAAATACTTGCTGGCCTTATACAAACTTCCCATTATAACTACTGAGCATGTTGAGCACATATCCAGTATATTTTTCAGTGTGTGGTTTCTTACTCCTAGCTACTTTGACAAGCATATTGATCTCAAGCGTTGATCCGGCCCTTAATATGGAAGGTAATTGGGAGTGTCTCTGTTCCCTTATAACACAGGCAGATTTTCCAAGATATGTGGTGGCAATGTGTATCTATGTATCTGAATTCTGAAGATATTTCCTGTTTAGATTCTTGGAGTGATAGGTGCCGACTTTTGGTTATCCCTGGGGGTGCTCCATCCCTGCTCTGCCCCTTCCACAAAAGTCCCGCGCTCACTCCGCCTCTCCCGTCCCTGCTCCACCCCCTCCTTGAGGCCCCAGCCTGCCTACTGCTTTCCAGCCTTCCCCAAACCCCTCCCCGAGCCACTAATCAGCTACTCCAAGAAAGAATCTGATCTGGATCATTTTGGTGTGAATCCTAATACTAGTGATTTCTAGAAAGTAAATAAAGTGCAAGTTTCATGATGTTTTGTTCTTAAGTGGACCATGAGGTGGGGATTTAGTCACTGAATCTGTAGAGTATTCCAGCTGGCATGTTCATTGCAGGTGATGGCATCACAGATCATGTTCTCCAAGAAAACCTTCAGCACTCCACAAGGGTCTCCTCGTAGATCAGTCCAGAGATATGTTTATGGCCTTGCAGCGAGCTGAATAGCTAGCTTTGTTAGCCTAGCACCTTCTGATAGTGCTTAGTGCTACCCTTCCTGAGTCACTTACTACTTTTGCCAGGTCCAGACATCCTAGTACTACTTGCAGACTGTATTGCTTCTGGATTCTTTGCCTCAAACTTTAAAATGCACTTCCATGCTGAAAATGACTCAACAGAAGTTATTGTTCTGTGTTTGAGGTAAAAAGGATTCACTGAACAAGAAAAGGTTTTTGTTTTTTTCCCCAGCCCTGCCAAGTGCCAACCCTGCAAACTCTTTCCCGCCCCCTCATCCCCAGGCTCTGAGAATTAAGCCAGGTTCTTTCCATGTTGTGCATGGCCAGTAATCAAGGCTCTGCAGGCTGTATTAGACACTTTGTCTTCATTGGGTTGGCACAGATGTAACTGATTGGATCTTAGGCCTGGGATACACTGTGGGGGGGTTCGAACTAAGATACTTTGTCTTCAGCTACGCTATTCGCGTAGCTGAAGTCAAAGTATCTTCGTTCAACTTACCTGGCCATCCTCAACGGCGGCGAGTCGACCGTGGCCGCTCTCCCGTCGACTCTGCTTACTCCTCCTGCCGAGGTGGAGTACAGGCATCGATTCGGGGATCGATTTATCGCGTCTCGTCTAGACGAGACGCGATAAATCAATCCCCAATAGATCAATCACTACCTGCCGATCCGGTGGGTAGTGAAGACGTACCCTTAGTAAATAATTCTGTTGCACAAGGAGGAGTAGATTCCAGTGCTCTCCTTAGGTGTGCTGGCTCATCAGGAGTAAAGGGCAATAAAGCTAATCCCTAGCCAGCAAAGTCTAAATCCGTAGCCCCTAAAGCTAAGCTCTAGTCCCTTCAAATCAGCAGACCTGACTCTGGTGGTGTACGTGCATGGGGCAGTTGTAGAGCAGGGAGGTGCTATTTCTTTGTAGTTGCTTTTCAGAATAGCATTGCTCTTTAGGAATTGGCTGAAGGCAGATAGCAGAATTCTTTGCAAATGTTTATGATTACCCTGAGCTTTGCTGCCAATGGCGTCTTGCTGGTGGTCCAGGGAGGAAGAATGTAGAGGAAGCCTGTGTTGCTACTGGGAAGAGGTGTGTTGTCTGGACAGTAGTGTGCTCCCTAGATGCTGGCTGAACAGTGTCCTTGGCTTATAGCCCTGAGAACTGGTGTTGACAGACATTTCCTCTCCTTAAAGCATGACAAAACCCCCTTTTCTATGGTAAATACCAAGCACTTACCTAGTTCACCTCAACCCTTCCTGGCAGGAGGTCCTGCTTCTCAGTTGCCCCCTGTGTAATATGGCCTCCAGTGCCTCTTGCCTCAGGCATGCTGCTGCTGCTCTTGCTTATATTTTTAGTTTATATATTGTGCTGTTTTTAAAAAGTTTTAGTTTGATGAATTCTGTCCCACCTCCAGGGACCTCAGTTTAATAGTCTCTAATTGACTGTAAAAAGAAAAGGAGTACTTGTGGCACCTTAGAGACTAACAAATTTATTTGAGCATAAGCTTTCGTGAGCTACAGCTCGCTTCATCGGATGCATCCTTTTCTTTTTGCGAATACAGACTAACACGGCTGCTACTCTGAAATCTGTCATTATAATTGACTGTAGGCTTCTTTGCAAAGTGTCTTCTGCTGCTTTTACTCCAAGCATCCTAAACCACTTATTCATTCTTTCTGATACTTGTCATTGTACTCTCCTATCCTAAATATAGGGTAGTGTGCCAGTCCAAAAAAGAAAAAAAAGACTAATAGTAAGATGAAGTGTTTGGAACTCCACTACTTAGAGAGATAATCAGCAAAGCCTAACTTACTGGGTTTTGAATCTTACTTTCTCCTTGGTGCAGGAATTTGCCCTTAGATTCCTGTGAGTGTCTGAACTACTCTTGCATTAGAAGAAAAATTTTTAGCGGGAGCATGTCAGTTTGAAAAATGCACATCTCTCCAATAATCAGTATATAAATGTTTGTAATAAATTCTTGGTAACAGCACTGGACTCACTCTTGAGCTGGAAAAACATGTGCCAGTGGGCTGATACATCAGCATTTCTGCTCTACATTTTATGGTATAGATTTTGTATGGAATTTTTGAAATGTTAGCACTTATTTGGCCCAAGAAATGGCCTGTTTTCATTGCAGATTAAACCCATTACTAGTTGTCCTACCATGGAGAACAAATGATCCCTGTCCTCTTTATAACAGCCTTAACACACACCTCTACCCCAATATAATGCGGTCCGATATAACGCAAATTCAGCTATAATGCTGTAAAGCAGCGCTCCAGGGAGCGGGGCTGCTTTACCTCATTATATCCGAATTCATGTTACCACAAGCGGTTCCTCCGCGCTCCACCCCAGCTCACCTCCACCTCCTCCCCTGAGCGTGCCACCACTGCTGCTCCGCTTCTCGCGCCGCCCCCTTCCAGGCTTCCCGTGCCAAACAGCTGATTGGCACGGCAAGCCTGGAAGGGGGTGGGGGGAGAAGCGGAACGGCGGTGGTGCACTCAGTGGAGGAGGCGGAGGTGAGCTGGGGCAGGGAGCGGTTCCTCTCACTACCCCGATATAACGTGGTCTCACCTATAAGACAGTAAGATTTTTTTGGTTCCCGAGGACCGCTTTATATCGGGGTAGAGGTATATTTGAAGACTTATCAGGTCCCCTTCAGTCACCTTTTCTTAAGACTAAACATGCCCAGTGTTTTAAACCTTTCCTCATAGATCAAGTTTTTAAACCTTTTATCATTTTTTTTTTTTTGCTCTCCTCTGGATTCTCTGCAGTTTGTCCACATCTTCCTAAAGTGTGGCATCCAGAATTGGACACAGTATTCCAGCTGAGGCCTCACCACTGCCAAGTAGAGTGGGACAGTTACCTCCAGCATCTTACATGATACTGCTGTTAATACACCCAAGAATATCATCTTTTTTTGCAACAACATCATATTGTTGACCCATTTAATTTGTGACCTCCTGTAACTACCAGATCTATTTCAGTAGTGCTACCACCTAGCCAGTTATTCCCCATTTTGTAGTTGAGCATTTGATTTTTCCTTCCTATGTGTAGAATTTTGCACTTGTCTTTATTTAGTTTCATCTTGTTGATTTCAGACCAATTCTCTGATTTGTCAAGGTCATTTTGATTTCTAATGCTGTCCTCCAAAGCGCTTACAACCCTTCCCAGTTTAGTATAATGCATAAATTTTATGAACATTATCCAAGGTATTAGTGAAAATATTGAACATTACTGGATCCAGGACTAACCCCTACAGGACCCCACTAGGGACATCCTCCCAGTCTGACAGCAAACCATTAATAACTACTATTTGACTATGGTCGTTCAGCCACTTTGCGCACCCACCTTGTAGTAAGTTCATCTAGAGCATGTTTCCTTAGTTTGCTTATGAGAATGTCATATGGCACGGTCAAAAGCCTTACTAAAATCAAGATACATCATATCTACTGCTTCCCCTCCTGTATGGTAGGCCAGAAATCTTTCAGAGAAGGAAATTGGGTTGGTTTGGCATTATTTGTTCTTGATAAATCCATGCTGGCTATTCTTTAGAACCCTGTTATCCTCTGGGTGCTTACAAATTGATTGTTTAATAATTTGTTCCAGTATCTTTCCAAATACGGAAGTTAGGCTGACTGGTTTATAGTTCCCCTTTTTAATGACAGGTACTATGTTTTCCCTTCTTTAGTCCTCTGAGACATCACCTGTCGTCCATGGGTTCTTGAAGATAATTTGTAACAATTCCAATATTGCTTCAGCTAGTTCCTTAAGCACCCTAGAATGAATTCAATCAGGCCCTGATGACTTGAATACAGCTAACTTATCTAAATGTTCTTTAACCTGTTGTTTTGGGTTGGCTTCATTCCCTCTTGTTGCTATTAGTTGTGTTAAGTATCAGGTCACCATTAACCTTTTTATTGAAGACTGAAGCAAGATAAGCATTGAACACCTCAGCCTTCTTGATGTCCTCAGTTATTCGCTCTCCTTCCCTGCGAAGCAGAGGACCTACGCTTTCCTTCATCTTTCTCTTGCTCCTGATGTGTTTAAAGAACCTCTTATTGCCCTTTACGTTCCTTTCTAGGTGCATCCGATGAAGTGAGCTGTAGCCCACGAAAGCTTATGCTCAAATAAATTTGTTAGTCTCTAAGGTGCCACAAGTACTCCTTTTCTTTTTGCGAATACAGACTAACACGGTTGCTACTCTGAAACTTATTTTGTGCCTTAGCTTTTCTGATTTTGTCCCTACATGCTAGTACTATTCTTTTGTACTCATCCGTAGATTTTATCCATGTTTCCACTTTTTCTAGGATTCCTTTTTCATTTTCAGGTCATTAAAGAGTTCCTGATGGAGCCCTATTGCCCTCTGTCCTTCCTTTGCATTAGGATAGTTTGATGTTCTGCCTTTAACAATGTCTCTTTGAGAAACCGCCAGCTCCCCTGAACAACTTTATCCCTTAGATTTTCTTCCAATGGGACTTTACTTACCAGTTCTCTGGGTTTGTAAATCTGCTTTTTTTGAAGTACATTTTCCTTATTCTACAACTTTCACTTCTTTAGAATCATGAAAGATCTATCATTCATGATTACTTCATCCAAATTATCTTACACCTTCAGAGTCACAACCCATTCCTCTTGAATCACATCTAAAATGGCTGTACCCCTGGTTATTTCCCCCATTTTCTGATACAAAAAGTTGTTCCCAGTACGTTAAGAACTTATTGGAAGCTTTGTGTTTTGCCATATTACTTTTTCAACAGATGTCTGGCTAGTGAGTCCCCCATTACTACCAGGTCTTGTGTTTTGGTTATTTGTGTTGTTCTGGAAATGCCTCATCCACCTCCCCTTCCTGATTTGGTTGTTTATAGTAGACCTATCATGACATCATCTCTGTTCTCTCTCCCCCCCCCCCCCCCCCATATATCTTTACCCAGGGACTGTCAACTCTCTGCCTCTCATCTCCCTCTGGACCTCAGAACAAGTGTGTATATATACTTGATACAGTGTAATACCCCCTCCCTTTTTACCCTGCTTGTCCTTAATGAACAAGTTACGCTTCTCTATACCAATATTCCAGTGATGAGATTTATCCCACCAAGTCTGTGTTGCCAGTTGAGTTGTAATTTAGCTTATGTACTTATATTTCCTGTTTTTATGTACAGACAGCTAAAATGCTGAGCAGACAGCCCCACTGATTTCCTTCTTGTTGCTACCATGACCTGATAGTAATATTCCATGTGTCTCCCCCTCTCCCCAACATGTAAGCCCCTGTTAAAGTTGTGTTTTTGTGCTTACCTGTGGGCTTCTGTCACATGCCCTCTTTGAACCTAGTTTAAAGCCCTCCTAACTAGGTTGGTGAGTTGGTGTGCGAAGATGCTCTTTTCTTTCTTAGTCAGGTGGACCCTGTGATATTGCACTCTACATGCTTTATAAAAATATGCTTGGAATGTGAATATAATGTAACTGGAATACGATTTATGCAAAAGGTCTCTTGTAAGGGTCAGGTGAGGTATGGGGGGGCGGAGGGCTCTCTGCCCGCTGCCAGCGCCTGCAAGCCCCGCCCCCGCAGCTCTGATTGGGCGGGAGGGAGCTGGTGCAGCATGCGGAGACCCCCCTCTGCCTCTGTGTCTAGGGGCTGCCTACACTGCTGGCTCCTGCCGGTGGCGGAAGCGTGTACGCCGCCGGGAGCTGCCCCGGGACTTCGGCGGTGATGGTGAGCAGTCCGTCCCCCATGTTGGGACAAAGGGTGTCCCGACCAATGTGCGGTCAGGACGCAGGACAAATGGGTTAAAATTGGGACTGTCCCGATGATAATGGGAGATCTGGTCACCTTAGCCATTAATGGTGGCTTGGAATCTTGATGGCTCCCATTAACTAGGACAATTGGTTGTGAATGGCTGTTTACTCGCAAACCTTCCTGGATATGTGCAGGCCAACCCTGAAAGAATGGAGAATGAGGTCTTACAGTGACATGTGATCATGTCCATCTTAAACCTGGAATCCATCTTAAACCTGGTGCTTTTCCATTTAGAAGAAAGGGCGGGGACCCAGAGAGACACAAGATTCCTGCCTTATACCAAAGATATAAAAGGGGGTGGAACAGAACAAAGGGGGTCCCAGTAATATGAAATCCCCTGCTTTTCACCTAAGATGTTTGCTGGAATGAACAAGAACTGTACCAGGGGAAAGGATTGGGCCCAGACTAAGAAGGAGTCTAGTCTGTGAAAGAAGCTTATTGGAACATCTGAGGGTGAGATTTACCTATATTCAGTTTCTTCATGTATTAGGCTTAGACTTGTGTGTTTTGTTTTATTTTGCTTGGTAACTTACTTCTGTCTGTTGTTACTTGAAACCACTTAAATCCTACCTTTTATACTTAATAAAGTCACTTTTGTTTATTAGTAAACCCAGAGTAAGTGATTAATACCTGGGGGAGCAAACATCTGTGCATATCTCTGCGTTATAGAGGGCGGTCAATTTATGAGTTTACCCTGCATAAGTCTTATACTGAGTAAAACGGATTTATTTGGGGTTCGTATCCCATTGGGAACTGGGTGTCTGGGTGCTGGAGATAGGTGACTTGCTGAGCAGTTTTTGGTTAAAGTCTGCGGCTCTGGGGGCATTGACCAGACCTAGGTCTGTGTTGAAGCAGACTAGCATGTCTGGCTCAACAAGGCAGGGTTCTGGAGTCCCAAGCTGGCAGTGAAAAATGGGCTCAGAGGTAATTCCAGCACGTCAGGTGGCAGTCCCAAGGGGGTCTCTGACCAAACCCGTCACAGACCCGATCTCATCCTAGCAGTTGTCCTTCCCAGAACAGCATCCCATGGTTGAGAAAGCCGAAACCCTCCCATTGTGCCACTATCTGCTCAGCTATGTATTTGTCTCCAGGATGCAGGTGTCTCTGCCTGGGCCCTTACCCTCAGCCAGGAGGATGGACTAAAACACAACCTGTGCCCCCCTTCACCCTGGCTTCCAGAGCCCTGTAGTCACTGCTGATCTGCTCAGGGTCGTACCTGGGAGTATCATTAGTGCCCTGGGGATAATCAGCATGGGGTAGACTTTCCTGCTCTCCCTTTGGTCACAGGAGCAATAGCCTTGTGAGGAATTCCTAGATTAACAGAATGAACTCCTGTAAGGGTGAGTCTACACAGGAAAATGGAGGCCTGTCATTCTCCTGCAGTGGTGTTTCATCTGTGTATTAATGGTGGGGATGCTGGTGTAAACAGGGCTCAGGCATTTTTGATGCTAACAAAAGCTAGCATGAAGCAGTGTTAGGCAGCAGGATGGTAAAAATACTTGAACCCTGGTCTACACTACAACTTGTATTCTGTTCCTAAACTGTGCTTCATTTTAGACAAGTGGTGAATCTGACATTTCAGAGTACACCTTTACCCCGATATAATGCAATCGCATATAACACGAATTCAGATATAATGCGGTAAAGCAAAAATGGTTTTCTGTCTCGTCTACAACATTGGTTCTCAAACTGGGGGTTGTGAGCCCTGACCCCAGCACACGTCTGCAAGTTGCGAGTCCCCACCCCTGCACCGGGTGTGAGCCCCGACCGTGACGCATGGCTGCGAGCCCCGACCCCTGTGTGGAACTGCGGGGCTACGAGCCCTGACCCCGGCGCCTGGCTGTGAGTTCCAACCCTGACCTCCTGCGCCGGGCTGCGAGCCCCGGCCCTGGCAGGGACTCGTGGCTGCAAGCCCTGGCCCCGGGCTTGATGTGAATGACAACATCAGATGCACCCTTTCTAAAACACCAAGAATAAAACTTCTTGTGTCAATAACGGAAATGCTTGAGGCCAAAGCAAGTTCGATATAACTCGGTTTCACCTATAACGCTGTAAGATTTTTTTGGGCTCCCGAGGACCATGTTATATCGGGGTAGAGGTGTATGTTGTGGAATCTGTTCAGATTTCAGAGCTTTAAACTTTTGTCTACTTCCTAAAGCTTTCCACGCTATCTGATTTGTACTATACAGGCTGCTTTGGTCTTATACTTTGATGCCAAATAGTAGTCCCTTGTTGAGTTCTTGGAACTCTGAATGACAGTGTGGAAGAACACAAATATATGGGTAATCAGATTGACATAGCATATCCAAGGCCTTCGGATGCTGAGAAGGTAAGTTCTGCTTATGCTATTTGCTCAGTGTGGAGAGCTTTGTGTATTACACATGATTCATAAATTTGATCATCATCCCTTAGACTGGGGAAGATGACAATGATTCCTAAAAGCTTGGATTCTAGGATGTTTAGTTTCTGTGGAAAAGGATAAGTTTCCAGCAGGCTACTAGAGTGTTAGGAGCATTAACATACAACTGCTCCTCTGCCTAGGCATCTTATGACAGTAACTCTATCCTAATGCTATTCTGTAGCTCTCAATCTTTTCCTTGTGGGTTTGTGCTTTGGCTCAGATGAACTCGAGTTATTCTTTTCTGGGACATAATTCTAAACTGCTGATAGAAAATTCAGTAATATTGACTTAAAGTATAAAGAATCCTAGAATAAAACCTGAATGTTTGACCTCTAAGCCTTCAAATTAGTGATGGAAGAAAAGCTTTTTTTGTGGGAATGTGTTGCTGTCTCTCTCATGTAGCTAATGTTGTTTTTCGTTGTAGTTAAACCTGTGGGTTTCTTGCATAATTATAACTGACTCCTGATTTGCTAGTACACAAACAGTTTCAATACTCTTCCCTTCTCAAGGAATTTGAAGACTCAGTCTCTGTTTCCTCTGTGTGTCTTACTCATGGTCACTTCAGTCAATCGGAGGCACAGTCAAGAGTCCAAACCTAATACCTTGTGCACAGTAGGAAATTTTAGAGAAATTTCAAATGATGCTACACCAGTTCAACTGCTGCACTAGGGGTTGCAGTATAGACAAGCTTCCTACAGCTGGAGATGTTTTTATATCAGTTAAACCTGGTGAGGAGCAGGTTTAATTAACACATCATGTGTTAAAAATACTAGAAGATGCTAGACACTTTGCTATGTTAGGTAACACAAGTGCAGCTGATCTGCTGGTAGTGCTGGTGGAAACTTTTCTAAAATTCTCTACGCTAGACCTGGTAGTCTGGGAAGAAGCCCCGGCCAACTTTATAGGTATCACACAAGTGGGTCTTAAGAAGCGTTCACTTTCCTCTGACGCATTCAAAGTTAGTCAGTAGCCATGTACTGTATTATACTAAGGTCTTGTGTATTCAGTGGCCATGTAATCAACCCCTTGCTACAGGATTGTGCTCCAGAATCTAAGCTTTCTGTCTTGAAAACAAATAATTTTGTATAGCTCCTGTGGTTATGAATAAAGCCTTCAATACAAACTGAGTGTGACTGATACAGTGCTATCCACAGGAGTCAGCAAACAGCCAAAAGAGCTAATGCAATCCTGAGATGCATAAAAACAGTAGGAGTAGAGAGGTTATTTTACCTCTCTATTTTACCTCTGATGTGACCACTGCTGGAATAGTGTGTCCAGAATTCAAGAAAGATGTTGATAAATTGAAGATGGTTCAGAAAAGAGTCATGAGTATGATTAAAGGATTAGAAAACATGCTTTATAATGATAGACTCAAGGAGTTCAATCTATATATTTTTAACAAAGAGAAGGTTAAGGGGGGATTTGGTTACAGTCTAGAAGTATAAATGTGGTGAACAAATATTTAATAATGGGCTCTTCAGTCTAGCAGAGAAAGGTATACATGGCTGGAAGTTGAAACCAGACAAATTCAGACAGGACAATAAAGTGTAAATTTTTAAGAGAGAGTAATTAAATGTTGGAACAATTTGCCTAGACTCATGGTGGATTCGCCATCACAGATAACTTTTAAATCAAGATTGGATGTTTTTCTAAAAGATCTGCTCGAGGAATTATTTTGGGGAAGTGTCTCGGAGTCATAGGGTCCGGTCTAAGCTTCAGCCTGTAACCCGTAACCCGTCTCTTGGGAGTGGCCGCTTAATGTGTGGGGCCCCCAAAACCCATGCAGTTCGAAGGGGCAGGCCCATGGCCTTCAAGATTGGGCCTTTGGCACCAGCGAACGCTGTCTCACTCCATGGTTCCCTGCTGTGAATCCAGCCACGCCATAGTCCTGAAGGATGCTTTTACTGTAGCCCTTCAAGGCACAATGCTCTCAGTATTTGCAATGGCACAGGCAGCCTTTTGAGAACAAGTGAAGCATTTATTAGTCACCTTGCTAAAGAATCTTATAGTCCCTGAATGCATCCGATGAAGTGAGCTGTAGCTCACGAAAGTTTATACTCAAATAAATTGGTTAGTCTCTAAGGTGCCACTAGTACTTCTTTTCTTTTTGCTTATAGTCCCTAGCTTAGCAAAGTGAGGCAGAAGTTAAGCCATAGTCCATTTTGGCCATGCCAGTGCCATGGTGATCCAGCCAAGCTGTAATGGACTCCATCTCTTGCTCTCTCCTCAGTTCCCCTTTGTCTTCTAGCTGTGGGCTCCTGAATCCCTCCCCTCCAGTCACCTGACAACTTGTTCCCAAGCCTGCTTCACAAGGCCAGCCTGAGGGTTTCCTGCTGCCAGATGTCGATTGTTTAGTTGGTGAGGTGACTTTGTCTTGCGGGACCCTCTGTTGATTTGAACCAGTTCTTTAATTACTCTATTCATTCCACCCAGATGACACACACCCCTGTCCAGGGGTGACAAATGGGTGTCCATTCAGGCTTGACAAAGCCCTGGCTGGGATGATTTAATTGGGGATCGGTCCTGCTTTGAGCAGGGGGTTGGACTAGATGACCTCCTGAGGTCCCTTCCAACCCTGATATTCTATGATTCAGGGGCAGTGTGCCCACTTTTGCACCCACTGGATAACAAAGCAGTGTACAGCAGGAAACTTCAAGTATGCCTAGAATTCGTACAAATATTACAGAAAATTTCCACTTCGTCACAGGAAGTTTTTTGGCTATACAGGAGGTCCGACTACATCAGGGGACAGGACAATAAGGTGTACATTTTTAACAGTGAGAGTAATTAACTTTTGGAACAAAACTTTTGGTGGCCTCAGAGTGCAGCCACCAACTCTTGCTGGTGCCTGCTCTGACACATTTTGCTAAAATACTTAATTAACTTTAGGGAAAAACAAATAAATATGCACATATACATGTGGAAATCATTTATTTATTTACACAGGTTGGGTTTTTTTTGCAGACTCAATAATAAAAATAATGTACAGTTGTATTTTGGTGTCCTGGCCCCCGCCACCTCCCCTGGCCCCGTACCCATTGCCTCTCGGCCCTGCTGCTTCTCCCCATTGCCCTGAGGTCCCTTCCATGGCCACGCACACACTCCTTGCTTCTTGACCATGGCGCCCGATAAGGCCAGCCCTGCTGAAGCCAGGGGATGGGTGGGCAGGGGGAGCTGAAGCCTGAAACCCTGAAGCTGGGGAGAAGGCTAAAGCCCTCCCGTGGAGAACCTGGGTGCCGCAGGAAGCTGCTACTGCTTTGCCCCCTCCCCATCTCTGCCTAGAAGGCTGTCGTGGCTGCAGGAAAACCCGCTGATGGCCGCATTTGAGAAACACTGGACTAGATGATCACAAGGCCTTGGAATCTATGAAGAACTGGCTGAAAACACACTGCTCTGAAAATCCCATTGTGAGTGGACATATGAACTTTGTGCATGAGAGAATCAGAATTTCCAGTCTGCCCCACCAGTTTTGCAGAATTCCTTGCCACAATATACGCTTCATGGTACAATTTCTTTACAGCCAGTACCACTGCTGAAGTTAGGTGCACTTCAGGGGTGAGTTAATTCACTACAAAGCTAATCTAGGCTACCTAAATCTGCTGTTTTATATGCCAGCAAACTTGCACTATTGTTTGTTTAACTCAATCTGTAGTGTGATGCTTAGTGGATTATTTTGTAATGCTTAGATGAGTACTAAATACTGCGCACGATACATGCATGCCCCTGCCTGCCCTGGAGAGCTCTCACACAAAGGATGGATTTGACAGATAGCTGAGGAATAACATTAGGAATGGGGGTGGGGGAAAGGACCCAGGCTGTAGTAATATGAGGGGTTATTTCTTTTAGGGAAGTGTACTTCTAGGTTGGTGCAGGGTTTTGTCTGTGTGCACACTAATTTCTTGTAGGTGGGGCTGTAGGAGTTAAATTTTAAAAGTGATTTGGATGAAGAGAGGGTGGAAAGACTTCTATTGTCTAAAACAGTGGTTCTTAACCAGGGGTCTAGGGGGCCTCCAAGCAGGGCCAGCATTAGACTCCCTGGGGCCCAGGGCAGAAAGCCAAAGCCCCACCTGTTAGGGCTGAAGCCCAGGTCCCTAAGCCCTGCCACCCAGGGCTGAGGCGAAGCCTGAGCAATGTAGCTTCTTGGGGTCCCCAGTGGCATGGGGCCTCAGGCAGTTGCCCTGCTTGCTACCTCCTACCGCTGGCCCTGGCTTTTATATAGCAGAAAATTGTGGCACAGGTGGGCTGTGGAGTTTTTATAGCATGTTGGGGGTTAGAGGGGGAGAGGTTGGGGGCTCAGAAAGAAAAAGGTTGAGAACCTCTGGTGTAAAAGACATTTGTCTGGCAAACAGAGCAGTACACAAGGTGCTACACATCTGCTGAAGGTTCCAGGAAAATATGTATTGTGATAAGTAGTATATGCTGTGGTTAATATGGACTGTAGCATTGTGCTGCATAACATATGGGGGCAGAATTAAGGTTGCACAGGTGACACTAACTGGTAATTCCTAGTTCTCAGGTGCTGAATATGTAACTTTAGCATTATCTTAATGTAGTTTTTATGCAGTCTCTAGTGTTTTGTGTGAGGGCTCCAGGTGTATAGACCCTGCTATTGTCACCGACTTCTTTCAGAAGGTTCGTGCTTTGATAGTGCATCATTGGGTAAAAGTTGTCTTGAATAGCAGGGTCTAGACTAGGGGTAGTCAATTATTTTTTATCAGGGTCCAAATTTCTTGGTCAAGGTATAGTTAAGGTCCAGACTCCAAAGAAACATTTTCCATGCTGCAACATCAATAACAATAATGATGGTGATAAGTAAATACAGTTCTTCTTTGAGTGATTGCTCATGTATATTCCACAGAATGTGTGCGTGCTCGCCATGTGCACCGGTGCCGGAAGTTTTTCCCTTAGAAGTATCCGTACAGGGGAGCACCGCTGCGACCCCTGGAGTGGCGCCTCTACATCGCGCTATAAGGGGAGCTGCGCACGCCCCCCACCCTCAGTTCCTTCTTGCCGCCAGTGAAGGTAGTTGGAACTTTTGCTCCAGCTCTGCTGCAGACTTTTCCAGTGTTCTTAGTAGTACCTCTAGTTAGTAGTTTTTAGTTGTTAGTGGGCTCAGGGTATGCCCCTAGCTTCAAGTTGTGCGGCTCCTGTCACTCTTCCATGCCAAGGAGTGATCCGCATGCTGAGTGTCTCCGCTGCTTGGGCGAAACTCACGTGAGTGAACGCTGCAAGATCTGCAGGTCATTCAAGCTTCAGACTAAGAAGGAGAGTGACATCAGGCTTCGCACTCTCCTTATGGAATCGGCGCTGGCCCCAATTCTGGCACACTGAGCAGATTCAGCACCCGGCACCGCGTCTTCTGTGCGCAGTGAAGTCCCCTCCTCCAGCTGGCACTGCTCCCCCTCCAAGAAGCAGGGGAAGAACTCCCCTGTCCTTCCCTCGGTGCCGCTGTGAGGTGGAGAGGCTGGTCCTACGTCAGGCAGCCCTCGATCCCTCCCTCCGTGCGCCCCCCCCCCCCGGCCCGAAGCCTCTGACTCGTGATGAGCGGAGCAGTCTGGAGGCTCTCCAGGCTGCGCGAGACATTTTGAATTTGCCAGTACCCGGGGTGCCACCGATGACAGGCCCTCAGTCCTGCGGCAAGTCGCCTCTGGGTGCTCACCAGACCTCCCCAGTGCGGCGCAGCTCCCACTCCGAGGACCGCTCCTTGCCTCATTCGACGCGCAGTGGCTGGTCATGTCACAGCCCTCACCCGCCCTCCATGCCAGTCAGGCTAACAGGCTCACCACCCGGGCAGGAGTCTCGAGGTCCCTCCACGCCAGGCAGTAGCGGACGCACTCACTGTGACAGGCGCCGTAGACGCTCCTCCTCGCGGCGCAGATACTGCAGCTGGTCCCGACAGCATCGACGTAGATGCTCCCGTTCCAGTTCCCACTCTGCCAGATGTCGCACGTGGGACTCGCCAGTGAATTACGAGGAACCAGAGTGAGTACTGGAGCAGCACTTCTGACGGATACCGGTCCTCGACATCAAGGTCCCGGTCCCGTGGAAGATGGCACCGCAGGCACCATCGCTCCCGCCGTTCCTATGGGGCAGTGCGTTCGACGGTGACCTCAGCCTCGGCACCCAGCTGCCCATCACTGGGTCGTGGGGCTCAGCCGGATCAGCCGGCACTGCTAGGGCCCCAACTTGGTCGGGGCAGTGGTGCCAATGGGCACCGTGGCCACAGGTGCCCGCCCAGATGGGAACCCGTTCAGTAGCCGAGGCGTCCCAGGCCCCATCGGCCTCTCCATCTTGGCCGAGGGACAAGTCTACAAGTCGTGAGTCGGCAGCCCCTCGCCCGGACTCCGACCGGGGGGGTCAACTCCTCGGTACCACCAGAGGCCCACGGCTCCGGGCCGGCCCTCTCTCTGGCACCGGATGACGCCATAGCGGCACTGCCGCCCGTTATCCCACAGGAGGATTTCATGGCGCATCAAGACCTTTTAAAGCGGGTGGTGTCCAACCTCCAGCTGCAAGCCGAGGAGCTGGAGGGCCCATCTGACACACTCTTTAATGTGCTGTCGTCCTTGGCACCGAGCCGTCTGGCCCTACCTGTCCACCAGGGAGTAGCCAACACTTCCAGCACCTTGTGGCAAACTCCCTCTTCCTTAGCCCCTATTTCCAAGAAGGCTGAGAGGAAGTACTTTGTGCCGGCTAAGGACCACGAGTACTCTATTCTCATCCGGCACCTAACTCTCTGGTGGTGGAATCGGTAAACCACCAGGAACGACAGGGCCAGCCCACGCCCACCCCCAAAAACAAAGACTCCAGGAGACTGGACTCCTTTGGTAGAAAGGTTTATTCTTTGGCCACCCTGAGCTGGAAACTTGCCGATCACCAGGCCCTACTGAGCCAATATGACTGTAACTTATGGGGGTCTCTTCCAAAGTTTGAACCACTCCTCCCGGAGCAGGAAAGGAAGGACTTCAAGGCTCTGGTGGAAGAAGGGGTGGTGGCGGCCAAAGGAACCCTCCAAGCAGCGTCCAATGCAGCCGATACGGCAGCTCGTTCGATGGCTTCCGCCATATCCATGCGCAGAGCGTTGTGGCTCCTCCTGTCCAGGCTGTCGGCGGAGGCCCAGTCCGTCATGCAGGACCTGCCGTTTGATGGAAAAGCATTGTTTGCAGATCAGACAGATGTCCGCCTGCAGGGAATGAAGGATTCCTGTACCACTCTGCAAACCTTGGGACTCTATGTGCCTTCGGCTAAGGACAAGGTCAAGACGCAAACATTGGCTCAACCTGCGCGGAGCAGATATCAGCTGCCATATAAGAGGCTGAGAGACCAGAAGCGTCGGTCTCAGTGTCAGTCCCGCTCTGCCCCACAGCCCGGGCCCTTCAAGGGCAAGAAGCAGGGAAAGAGGCGGTTTTGACTATCTGCAGGGGAGTACCAGGGCAGTTGCCGGGGAGATCCCCCTATTAATAAAGTTGGTGTTCTGCAACTGCTTGTCTGCTTTCCACATAGCGTGGTCCCGTATAACATCGGACCAATGGGTCCTCAACACCATCTCCAGGGGCTACACGTTGCAGTTCGTCTGACCCGCCCCCCACCCCCCACCCCCCCGCCAATGGGCTCGGGGGACCCGGAACATGCCCACCTCCTAGGGCAGGAGGTGGGACGGTGGAAAGAGTACCAGTAGAATTCCAGGGAAAGGGGTTTTACTCCCGGTACTTCCTGATCCCCCAAAGCAAAAGGGGGTCTCAGGGCCATCCTGGACTTGCGGGATCTCAACCGCTTCCTGGTCCATTCCAAGTTCCGCATGGTGTCCCGAGCCTCTATTATCCCCTCCCTGCACCCAGGGGACTGGTACGGGGCCCTAGACCTTCAGGATGCATATTTTCACATTTACATTTTCGAGGGGCACAGGCGCTTCCTCCGCTTCCTAGTGGGGTTAGATCACTACCAGTTTACGGTCCTTCCGTTTGGCGTATCCATAGCTCCCAGGGTTTTCACAAAGTGCATGTCTGTGGTGGCGGCCTACCTCAGATGGCAAGGAGTACAAATCTTCCCATACCTGGACGATTGGCTTCTCAAGGGCAACTCTCGGGCCCAGGTAAGGGACCCGGTGTGGAGCTGCTCAGGTCCACATGCGCGGATCTTGGCCTAGTGGTGAACGAGACCAAATCAACATTAGTTCTGGTACAGCACATAGAGTTCATTGGGGCGCTGCTGGACTCCTCCAGGGCTGCAGCATCTCTCTCGCTGGGCAGGTTCGAAGCCCTACGAGACCTCATCGCCTCGGTCACGCGGTTCCCGGTGACAATGGCGAGAGTGTGCCTTCGGATCCTGGGACATATGGCGGCATGCACGTATGTGGTCCGCCATGCCAGGCTACATATGAGGCCCCTCCAGCTCTGGCTAGCCTCCCAGTTCTGCCAGGCTTGGGACGGGCTAGACAAGGTTCTCACAGTCCGGTCCCCAATACTTACGTCCCTGCAATTGTTTTACCCGAACAATATGCTGCAAGGGTTTCCTTTCGGGAGGTGACCCCGTCATTAGACCTGGTGTCCGATGCGTCGGACTTGGGCTGGGGAGCTCACACAGGGAGCATGCAAACTCAAAGGAGTTGGTCGGCCTTGGAATTGTCCCTCCACATAAATGTCAAGGAACTCAGGGCAATTCGTTTGGCGTGCATAGCTTTCAGCATGCACCTTCGCAGCAAGGTGGTCAGGGTCCTTACGGACAGCACCGCGGCGATGTACTACATCAACAGACAAGGCGGGACTCGTTCCTCGGCCCTCTGTCTGGAAGCCCTGAGCTTATGGGAGTTCTGTATAGCCTACGATATCTCCCTGCGAGCTTTTCACCTGCCTGTGATCCGCAATGCGCGAGCCAATCACCTCAGCTGGATTTTCTCCCCCCAATACGAGCGGTCGCTCCACTTGGAGGTCGCTCACCTGCTCTTCTGAGAGTGGGGAGTTCCCCAGGTCGACCTCTTCGCAACCTGCCAGAACTGGCGTTGCCCAAGTTCTGCTCCAGGGGAGGAGTGGGAAGGGGGGCGATCTCGGACGCCTTCCTCCTACAGTGGTCAGGCCAGCTGTTCTACACCTTCCCACCATTTCTTCTCATTGGCAAAGTCCTGCAAAAGGTAAAAAAGGACAGGACGCATGTCATCCTCATAGCCCCAGCGTGGGCCTGCCAGCACTGGTACGGGACCCTCCTACACCTCCTAGCAGCCCCACCCTGAGGAAGTTGCTGCTTCGCCCGGACCTCCTCTCATAAGACTGAGGCCGTCTCCTCCATCCCAATCTATCCGCGCTCCACCTGACAGCATGGCTGCTCAGTGGCTAGGCGAAGAGGAGAGAAGGTGCTCAGAGGAAGTCAGGCGGGTCCTCATAGAAAGCAGGAAGCCGTCCACATGCCAGGCATACCTGGCGAAGTGGTCCAGATTTTCCAGATGGGCAGGGGAGCGGGGAGCCTCCCCATTGTCCGCATCGCTCCAGCTTATCCTTGAGTACCTCCTGTCCCTTAGGACCCAAGGGCTGGCACCCACCTCTGTCAGGGTACACTTGGCGGCCATATCGGCCTTCCACCTGTCAGTGCAAGGCCACTCTGTCTTTTCCCACTCTGACTTCTCGTTTTCTGAGAGGCCTAGACTGTTCATTCCTGTATGCTAGTTTCCCCATACCGCAATGGGACCTAAACCTGGTGGTGTCCCGTCTCACAGGGTCCCCCTTTGAACCCCTGGCCTCGAGTTCCTGGTCTTGCCTCTCATGGAAAGTAGCATTCCTTGTAGTAATCATGTCGGCCCGACGTGTTTCAGAGCTCAGGGCCTTGACCTCGGAACCCCCATATACAGTCTTCCACAGGGATAAAGTCCAGCTTCGCTCACATTCCGCATTCCTCCTGAAGGTGGTCTCCACTTTCGATATGGAGCAGGACATTTTTCTTCCAGTGCTGTCCTAAGCCCCATTCCTCCAACGAGGAACGCCGCCTTCATGTGCTCGACGTGCTTGGGCGCTGGCTTTTTATCTAGATTGGACCAAGCCCTTACGGAAATCCTTGCAACTGTTCGTTGCCTCGGCCGAGCATATGAAGGGGTAACCCATTTCCACCCAGCGCCTTTCTCGCTGGATCACCTCATGCATACGCACATGCTACGATCTGGCAGGGGTTCCCCCGCCACCGATTGTCAGGGCGCACTCTACGAGGGCTCAGGCCTTGTCAGCGGCTTATGTAGCCCATGTCCCTATCCAAGACATATGTTGGGCTGCCACTTGGTCCTCAGTCCACACGTTTATGTCGCATTATGCGATCGTCACCCAAACTAGAGATGATGCCGAATCGGCCAGGTACTGCGTCCTGGGAACTCATAAACTCCTACCCACCTCCAACAGTTACCTGTTCCGTAACTGGAGTTCTTTGAGATGTGTTTGCTCAGGTGTAATCCACTTCCCCCCCTCCTTCCCCTCTGTTGGAGTTGTCCGGCAAGAAGGAACCGAGGGTGGGGGGGAGTGCGCAGCTACCCTTATAACTTGATATAGAGGCGCCACTCCAAGGGTCGCAGCGGTGCTCCCCCGTACGGGTACTGCTAAGGGAAAAACTTCCGGCACTGGTACAAGTGGCGAGCACACACACCTACTGTGGAATACACCTGAGCAAAGCATCTTGAAGAACTCCAGTTATGGAACAGGTAACTGTCCTTTTTTGTGGTCCATTCAAAAGTGTGTGGTGGTCCGGATTTAGCCATGGTCCACCTATTGACTACTCCTGCTCTTGACTTTAGAGATCAAATCTAATCTTTCCAAAGAAATAATTGCAACTAGAAATAAATATGAACCCTTTCCAGAAGTGCATGCTGCGAGGGGATGCAACCCCATGCTCTGGGTATTCTTAAACATCTGACTGCCAGAAGCTGGGACTGTACAACAGGGGATGGATCACTTAATAATTGTCCTGTTCTGTTCATTCCCTCTTAAGCATCTGGCACTGGCCTCTGTCAGAACACAGGATACTGGGCTAGATGGAGCTTTGGTCTGATCCATTATGATCATTCTTATGTTCTTAAGAAGCCTTAAACAGCACTCTTTTGAAGTTGTGCTTTCTTGCATGGAAAATACCCCTTACACCCATTGGATGTGGGAAGGAATCCATCACTCCAGTATAATGTAACTTTACCCATGTTTAGCTGTGGGTCCAAGCTGTCTATTGTGGTAGTAGATGGGGTTGGTACGACTCTTTACTTTGGTATATAGAAATGAGCTCCTTGTGGTTTTGTTGGTTAATTTAGCATTTAGGAAGGTTTGATAAAGAATAACCTAGGTCCTAGATGGGAAGGAGCTCCTCCATAGAATCATAGAATATCAGGGTTGGAAGGGACCCCAGAAGGTCATCTAGTCCAACCCCCTGCTCGAAGCAGGACCAATTCCCAGTTAAATCATCCCAGCCAGGGCTTTGTCAAGCCTGACCTTAAAAACCTCTAAGGAAGGAGATTCTACCACCTCCCTAGGTAACGCATTCCAGTGTTTCACCACCCTCTTAGTGAAAAAGTTTTTCCTAATATCCAATCTAACCTCCCCCATTGCAACTTGAGGACCATTACTCCTCGTTCTGTCATCTGCTACCATTGAGAACAGTCTAGAGCCATCCTCCTTGGAACCCCTTTCAGGTAGTTGAAAGCAGCTATCAAATCCCCCCTCATTCTTCTCTTCTGCAGACTAAACAATCCCAGCTCCCTCAGCCTCTCCTCATAAGTCATGTGCTCTAGACCCCTAATCATTTTTGTTGCCCTTCGCTGGACTCTCTCCAATTTATCCACATCCTTCTTGTAGTGTGGGGCCCAAAACTGGACACAGTACTCCAGATGAGGCCTCACCAGTGTCGAATAGAGGGGAACGATCACGTCCCTCGATCTGCTCGCTATGCCCCTACTTATACATCCCAAAATGCCATTGGCCTTCTTGGCAACAAGGGCACACTGCTGACTCATATCCAGCTTCTCGTCCACTGTCACCCCTAGGTCCTTTTCCGCAGAACTGCTACCTAGCCATTCGGTCCCTAGTCTGTAGCGGTGCATTGGATTCTTCCATCCTAAGTGTAGGACCCTGCACTTATCCTTATTGAACCTCATCAGATTTCTTTTGGCCCAAACCTCCAATTTGTCTAGGTCCTTCTGTATCCTATCCCTCCCCTCCAGCGTATCTACCACTCCTCCCAGTTTAGTATCATCCGCAAATTTGCTGAGAGTGCAATCCACACCATCCTCCAGATCATTTATGAAGATATTGAACAAAACCGGCCCCAGGACCGACCCCTGGGGCACTCCACTTGACACCGGCTGCCAACCAGACATGGAGCCATTGATCACTACCCGTTGAGCCCGACAATCTAGCCAGCTTCCTACCCACCTTATAGTGCATTCATCCAGCCCATACTTCCTTCACTTGCTGACAAGAATACTGTGGGAGACCGTGTCAAAAGCTTTGCTAAAGTCAAGAAACAATACATCCACTGCTTTCCCTTCATCCACAGAACCAGTAATCTCATCGTAAAAGGCGATTAGATTAGTCAGGCATGACCTTCCCTTGGTGAATCCATGCTGACTGTTCCTGATCACTTTCCTCTCATGTAAGTGCTTCAGAATTGATTCTTTGAGGACCTGCTCCATGATTTTTCCAGGGACTGAGGTGAGGCTGACTGGCCTGTAGTTCCCAGGATCCTCCTTCTTCCCTTTTTTAAAGATTGGCACTACATTAGCCTTTTTCCAGTCATCCGGGACTTCCCCCGTTCGCCACGAGTTTTCAAAGATAATGGCCAAGGGTTCTGCAATCACAGCCGCCAGTTCCTTCAGCACTCTCGGATGCAACTCGTCCGGCCCCATGGACTTGTGCACGTCCAGCTTTTCTAAATAGTCCCTAACCACCTCTATCTCCACAGAGGGCTGGCCATCTCTTCCCCATTTTGTGATGCCCAGCACAGCAGTCTGGGAGCTGACCTTGTTAGTGAAAACAGAGGCAAAAAAAGCATTGAGTACATTAGCTTTTTCCACATCCACATCCATATTGAATATGATCCAAAAGTAGAACTTCAAAGGAAGATTGCATTGGTACCTAAACTGACTTCTCAGTTTGCAGTTGCATTGGCCAAAATATTCAAAAACCATGGAAAAGAGGGCTCGTAAGACCAGATTTAGGTGTATAACCATGGTATTTTAAACAGTGCTTAAGTTAGGAGCACAATTCTCATTCAGGTCAATGGGATTTGTGCTACTAAATCACTTAAGCCATTTCCACATACACCCAACATCTTCAAGGCGGTTGCCAATTGGAATGGCTTTCAAGAACTAAACTCGTGGACAGGGCAGCTGGGTTCATGCTGAAGAAAAGCAGAGTCTTCTTTTTGGTGCTGAAAAGATGGTTCTGCTCTGCAATCTTAACTGATGCGATATCGGAGGAAAGGGGAGATGTGTTATCTTCTCTGTCTCCAGGCAAGTCATTCCCAGGTTGAGAAAGTGGCTGCAAAGGTTCGTGTACAGGTACAGTGTAGCTTGAAGGCTTGAACTTGATGCTAACAAGCTTGTTTGGCCATCAGTAGGTGCTTCATTTCTGCCTTTTGAGCTGACCCCAAACACACTGAGAGGCTTATGAGCATATCATTAGCAACTTTTAAATTAATGAAACAGGCACAAAAGATGGCTGAATCCCAACTTGGGGAGTGGGAGGAGGGGTCCCGGGGTCCCACGACAAAGGCATTGCTCTGAGGAGCCATGACTAAATGGAGGTGAAGAGAATTTGCTTTCTAAAGAGATGAGGGTGAGGGTCAGGGTCAGATCAAAGTATTTACACCCAGGCTAATGTCTATCTGGTTTGGCTTTGAAGCAATATGCAAATGGAGCTGGTTTGCAAAAACTTTCAAAGGCGAACAATTGTCCCATTTACAGTACTCCCCTCCCCCACCCCCTTACTGGAAAGGAATTAGCTTGTTCCCGTGGATAGGAATGTTGTTCTCTTTGGTAGACTGGAACTTTCTGGAGGACCTGTAGTGAGCTCACACACTTGAATTCTTTGGGAGTGGCTAGCTGAAGTTCCTGTGATTGCTGCTGTTTTAGAGCAGAAACATAACTGGAGCAAAACTTATTTCCAGGTCAGCTTGTTGGTACTATATGCCACCTATATTCTGAAAGGAAATTTGAGTCTTGCTATGTAGTGGTCTTTGGACAGTGTGGTGTTTCCTGAGCAATTAGTGTTTAGCACGCTGTCCTCTGTTCATTTCATTCCATGTGGCTGTACTATACAGCAGGGATTCTGAAACAATTCCATAATGTGGCCCACATCTTTGTAGAAAAAGGGTCTTAAAAGCTGCTTCCTACCCTCTATTCACATTCACACATCATTGTGGCAACTATATGCTTACATGGAAAAGTAACAAAGTATTTAATATATTTAGCTGTCCTTAAAGCTGTTTAGCATCTAGAAATAAAGAGAAGCCAACGCCAATTGACTAGCCACCTCTACACAGTCTGCTCGCAGGTGATTGAGTGGACTGCTTGTGGTCACCAGATCTGTCTGGGAACTTCTGCTGTAAAGGAATCACTTCATACGCTGCCAGCATGCAGCCATTTCTGTGAGGCAAGTGCATTACCAGTGCATGCCACTTTGATGCTGGCTTAGGGTAGGAATGGAAGATGGGTATTACACCTCACTGAAACTGCAAGTACTCTTTATATATGCAACATGTACCTTCATTACTCAAGCCAGAATTTAGCCAGGTCACTGGGACTGTTACTCCTCATGTTCGTGGAATGTCATGGGGTTTTGATCAAGTATTCAGAGACTTGGCTTGCTGTTTTGTGGGAAAGATGACAGCCCCGCCAGAAGTCTGTAGTAGCGGTGTTTCGTTAGTGACCCCTGCAGGGGTAGGTTGGATCAAAGGCATCTTGTTACTATTATTGCTTGTTTGGAATGCATTAGTTTTCTTGGGCAGACTCCCATCCATCTATTGTGTAGTCCTGATCCTGCTTAGCTTGAGATGTAACAAGATCACTGCCCCTGAGGTGCTACATTTGCTTGCTTTTATACTGATGTGAGCTTCTTTTTGACATATAAAGAAAAGGAGTACTTGTGGCACCTTAGGGACTAACCAATTTATTTGAACATAAGCTTTCGTGAGCTACAGCTCACTTCATCGGATGCATTCAGTGGAAAATACAGTGAGGAGATTTATATACACACAGAACATGAAAAAATGGGTGTTTATCATGCACACTGTAAGGAGAGTGATCACTTAAGATGAGCTATTGCCAGTGGGGGGGGGGGGGGAGCTTTTGTAGTGATAATCAAGGTGGGCCATTTCCAGCAGTTAACAAGAACGTCTGAGGAACAGTGTGGGAGGGAGGGAATAAAGAAGGGGAAATAGTTTTACTTTGTGTAATGACTCAACCACTCCCAGTCTCTATTCAAGCCTAAGTTAATTGTATCCAGTTTGCAAATTAATTCTAATTCAGCAGTCTCTCCTTGGAGTCTGTTTTTGAAGTCTTTTTGTTGAAGAATTGCCACTTTTAGGTCAGAAATCGAGTGACGAGAGAGATTGAAGTGTTCTCCGACTGGTTTATGAATGTTATAATTCTTGACATCTGATTTGTGTCCATTTATTCTTTTACGTAGAGACTGTCCAGTTTGACCAATGTACATGGCAGAGGGGCATTGCTGGCACATGATGCATACATCACATTGGTAGATGTGCAGGTGAACGAGCCTCTGATAGTGTGGCTGATGTGATTAGGCCCTATAATGGTGTCCCCTGAATAGATATGTGGACACAGTTGGCAACGGGCTTTATTGCAAGGATAGGTTCCTGGGTTAGTGGTTCTGTTGTGTGGTGTGTGGTTGCTGGTGAGTATTTGCTTCAGGTTGGGGGGCTGTCTGTAGGCAAGGACTGGCCTGTCTCCCAAGATTTGTGAGAGCGATGGGTCGTCCTTCAGGATAGGTTGTAGATCCTTGATGATGCGTTGGAGGGGTTTTAGTTGGGGGCTGAAGGTGACGGTTAGTGGCGTTCTGTTATTTTCTTTGTTGGGCCTATTCTGTAGTAGGTGACTTCTGGGTACTCTTCTGGCTCTGTCAATCTGTTTCTTCACTTCAGCAGGTGGGTATTGTAGTTGTAAGAATGCTTGATAGAGATCTTGTAGGTGTTTGTCTCTGTCTGAGGGGTTGGAGCAAATGCGGTTGTATCGTGGAGCAGGTCCTCAAGAAATCCATTCTGAAGCACTTGGAGGAGATGAAGGTGATCAGGAACAGCCAACATGGATTCACCAAGGGCAAGTCATGCCTGACCAGCCTGATTGCCTTCTATGAGGAGATAACTGGCTTTGTGGCTATGGGGAAAGAGGTGGACGTGACATACCTTGACTTTAGCAAAGCTTTTGATATGGTCTTCCACAGTATTCTTGCCAGCAAGTTAAAGAAGCATGGATTGGATTAATGGACTGTAAAGTGGATGGAAAGCTGGCTAGATCATCGGGCTCAATGGGTACTGATCAACGGCTTGATGTCTAGTTGGCAGCCGGTATCAAGTGAAGTTTTGTTTGGGACCGACTGGCTAAGCGGCAGTTCTTCAGAAAAGGACCTGGGGATTACAGTGGATGAGAATGTTGACTCATATTCAGTGGACTGAACATGAGTCAACAGTGTGCCCTTGTTGTCAAGAAGGCTAAGGGCATATTGGGCTGCATTAGTGGAAGCATTGCCAGAAGATCGAGGGAAGTGATTATTCCCCTCTATTCAGCACTGGTGAGGCCACATCTGGAGTATTGCATCCAGTTTTGGGGGCCCCACTACAGAAGGGATGTCAACAAATTGGAGAGAGTTCAACGGAGGGCAACGAAAAGGATTAGGGGGGTGGTGCACATGATTTATGAGGACAGAGGCTGAGGGAACTGGGCTATTTAGTCTGCAGAAGAGAAGAGTGAGAGGGGATTTGATAACACCATTCAACTACTTGAAGGGGGTTTCCAAAGAGGATGGAGCTAGGCTGTTCTCAGTGGTGGCAGATGATAGAGCAAGAAGCAATGGTCTCAAGTTGCAGAGGGGGAGGTCTCGGTTGGATATTAGGAAACACTATTTCACTAGGAGGGTGGTGAAGTACTGGAATGGGTTACCTAGGGAGGTGGTGGAATCTCCATCCTTAGGTTTTTAAGGCCCAGCTCGACAAAGCCCTGACTTGGATGATTTAGTTGGTGTTGGTCCTGCTTTGAGCCAAAGCTATAAAAAGGGGTGGGACAGAAAAAAATGGGGCTGCCAGTCATGAGAAATCCCCTAGTTACCGCCTGAGCTAGAACTAACAAGGACTGTACAGGGAAAGGATTGGACCCAGACTAGAAAAGGAGTCTAGTCTGTAAAAGAAGCTTATTGGAACATCTCTGAGGGTGAGATTTACCTGTATTCAGTCTCTTAATGTATTAGGCTTAGACTTGCATGTTTTTGCTTTATTTATGCTTGGTGACTTTGTTCTCTCTGTCACTTGAAACCACTTAAATCAGACTTTTTATACTTAATAGAATCACTTTTGTTTATTAACAAACCCAGAGTAAGTGATTAATACCTGGGGAAGCAGAAAGCTGTGCATATCTCTCTATCAGTGTTATAGAGGGTGGACAATGTATGAGTTTACCCTGTATAAGCTTTATACAGAGTAAAACAGATTTATTTGGGGTTTGGATCCCGTTGGGAGCTGGGTGTCTGGGTGCTGGAGACAGGAATACTTGCTGAGCTGTTTTCAGTTAAGGCTGCAACTTGGGGGCACGGTTCAGACCCTGGGTCTATGTTGCAGCAGGCTAGCATATCTGGCTCAACAAGACAGGGCTTTGGAGTCCCAAGCTGGCAAAGAAATGGGCTCAGAGGTAGTTTCAGCACATCAGGTGACAGTCCCAAGGGGGGTCTCTGTGACCGAACCCGTCACAGTAGTGGATTCTCCATCCTTAGAGGTTTTTAAGGCCCCGCTTGACAAAGCCCTGGCTGGGATGATTTAGTTGAGGTTGGTCCTGCTTTGAGCAGGGGGTTGGACTAGATGTTCTCCTGAGGTCTCTTCCAGCCCTAATCTTCTATGATGCAACCCCATGCTCTAGGTGGCCCTAAGTCTGTTTGCCAGAAGCTGGGAATGGGCGACAGGGATTGGATCACTCAATGATCGCCAACCCTAATCTTCTATGATTCTATGCGTTCCCACTACAATGCTGTGGCAAAAAGGACTAATGAAATTGTAGGATGCATAAACAGGAGAAGGTAGTAGGAGCAAGGAGAGGTGATTTTACTCTGCATATGGCATTGTGTGCAACCAATGCTGGAATTCTGTGTACTGTTCTGGTGTTCACAAAGGATGTTGAAAACTATAAAGGTAGTGAGTAAGCCTGATATGTCTGGGCTATGAGCTGGGATCTAGTGTGGGCTTGGGAAGTTAACGGCTTTCCTGATGTGCTGCTGCATTTCTCACCTAAATCAGAATCCCCCAAAGTTACTGTTCTTGCTTTAATTTTAGCCTAGATTTCTGAAGCTGAACTTTAGAGCTGGAATGTGGGAGTTAGAGGAAAGCAACCTTTGTAGCTGGACAGATGCACTGCGGGGACTACCATGGAGTCAGTGTACTCCATGAGAAACATGCCTCTGCATGGGTACATTAAAATCTTGTTAAAGCATCGTTTGGTCCCTCGACTCTGATACTATAAGTGTTTAGGAGAATGTCAGATTGAAGAGAGTGTTTCTTGTCACTGTCAGGAGTTCCTTCTCGGCACGTAACAAATGGGCTAGGAATCTCTAATGGGAGGGATAACTTTGACCTGCGGGTTTTCATTTGTGGTTCTGAGTGGCAAGGTCCATATTGTATGCTGGGCTGTGCTGGGGTGGCTGTTCGTTGGCATTTTAGCCCAGGCATGTTTTTAATGCACCCTAAGTAAATGCCGGCAGTTTTCAGGCTTATTGGAGACTCTTCTCTTGTCCTTTTGCAGAGTGTGTACATAAATAGGTTAGCATTTGCTTAGGGTCAGGCTGATCTATGTTTGAAAGCTATGTTGTGATTAAATTTATGGCAAGATTCTTGTGTAGTGGTGTCTTGCTTTCTTTACTCCAGAAGCCTGTTTTGACTAATTCAGAATCCAGAGGCGGCAGATGCTACCTTTGGACCCCAAAAGATTTAATTAGATGGGACTTCAGAAGAAGGGATTCTTGTTTGGTGTGACTCTCTCAATCAAAAAAACTATTTTCAAAACTAATTGCCATCTGTGTAGTAAGAAATCTGCCAAGTTTGCTTTGTCTTCCCATGAGTTTGTTGTGACTGCAACATTATTTAGCACTAGTTTTATCAGTAAACACCCTTTGAGATGAGTGTTTTACTTCTGAAAACTATCCAGCCAAGTAAGAACTTCAGACTTATTTCTAACTTTACTTAAACAGAAACTGCCTTGCTCCTAATATAAGGTAGAGTGGATAAAATCAATTAAAAATCAAAATCTGACCTCTCATTTAAATTGGATTTTTTATTTAAATTAAATACAGGGTGTTTTTAAAATAAACTTGCTTAAAATTAAATTTGAAATTAAGCAACCTATGTTAAGGCCTAAACTTACTATAATCTATTGCAAACATTTAAGTTAAATTAAAAAATAACATGCTTCCAAGTTTAAAAGAGTCAAGCCACTTAACTGGTGGAAGTCACTAGCTAATCCTGGAATCTGAGTTTTAAGTGCTTAACCAACTTTTGACTGTGCTCCTGCAGGTGCAAAGACACAATTTTCTTCATTTCAGTTTATTCAACTAGTTCAGTTCAGTGACTAGCTTGTTGACAGTCAAGAAAAAGCAATTTGGAACTGAAAAAGGAGGAGTACTTGTTTTTCCTCTTTCAATCCATGAATAAAAACTTCATGTGAGAGGATGAGATCTCATCTAAAATCTTGAAGGATGCACATGGTGACCAGAAAGAATCAAAAAAAGAAAAGGAGTACTTGTGGCACCTTAGAGACTAACAAATTTGTTTGAGCTTGTTAGTCTCTAAGGTGCCACAAGTACTCCTTTTCTTTTTGCAAATACAGACTAACACGACTGCTACTCTGAAACCAGAAAGTATCAGTTCACTAACTACAATAATACATCCTCAGTTTAATAAATCAAGTAGTTTTGAATGCAAAACATATTTTGATAGTTTTTTAAATGTATCCAACACACTTAAGGTAGTTTTATTTACTTTAAAAAAAAAAAAGCTGATTTGTGCACTTATAATTGAATTTGAATTTCCATCCAAATAGTTTGACACAAATCAAGTAAAAATTAATCTCAGTAAATAAGAAATGCATCATTCACCATTTTCTAACAATACAAAATGTAAAAAATAAGAATCTGCATAGATGTAAGTTAAGCTATATAAATGTGCATAAATGTAGTGTATTCTCCTGGTTAGCAAAAAGAAGCATCAAATTTAGTGTAAAATGCTATATTTAGTTGCAAATCAATATGTTTTAATGATTATCAGCCAAGGAGAACCACCCTTTATTTAGGAAAAGAACTAAAGTACAAATGCAAAACATGATTAAAATTAGTGATTTCCTGCTTGCTTATTTAAGTCATGATTAAAATTGATCTGAATTGCTTTGATGTAAATCAAAGCGCCCTGGTTTAATGGAGCAGTTACAGTGCCTGGCCATTTGCCCAGAGGGGGAAAACTGAGCCTAAAAGCCCAGCATTCTGACTTTGCTTATGTCTATACAGCTCACAGAAGCGACCTTCCCAGCCTGGGTCAACAGACTGGCTCTAAAGCCTGGGCGTGGGGTGGACTTCAGATCCCAAGCTCCAGCCCCAAATGCAACTTCAAAGTGATGTCTACACAACTAATTTTAAAGCACTAGCATGAGCCCTGCTAGCTCAGGTGTGCCAGCTCAGGCTGGGAGGCTCGCTTCTGTGTACGCTGCGTAGACATACCCTTGAGGCAGGCTTGGGAGTTCCTAGAAATTCTCCAGCCAAAACGCACCACCTGTTTCTGCTGTGGTTTAAGGTTTAGGTATTTTTATAGCTAACCTATGAAGATTTTGTCTGCAAAGTGGAGGTCTTGGGAAGGGAGGAAAACCAAACTATTTTTACTGTCACAAATATGGCTTGCCATGTTTATTTTAGTCTCTGGAGTCACTCAGGCCAATGTGAGGTTTTTATATTCTCCTACTGTTACAACAATATGCTAAATATATATTATAAAAACACTGGGAATCAGAAGAAAATATTTGCCACTTATGGAAGCTGAGGTACTGTGTCCTGTTGTAGCGAAGAGCCCGGGAAGGAGACTGCAGGAGGGTTCAGTAGTTAAATGATACTTTTGCATTCTTCTGTGTTGGGTGTAGCACTCTCATGTCCCTGGCTCATTAAGGGCCCCTCTGCTAGGCAGCTGGCCTTGATGTCAGTTATGCTCTGTATATGTGCATTTCCATGGCACACTCCTCCCTGCAGAGAAGGGACTGCAGTGATAGACACGCAGTAGGACTTAAAAATCCATTTGCTAGTGACAAGTAAGTAAACTTTGCCTAGTGCATAGAGAAAGGGTGGAGCTTGGCTTTCACTTCTGCAGAATTTAAACTTTCACTTTTAAAGTTCCTAGTTCTGGTTGCAAAGAAAAGTGTCCAAATGTGATCTGATGTAGTGCTGTCTCCCTGAGTCTCCACACATTTCAGTGTCTCTGCTGCACCTCAGAGCTTTGCCAGACAGCAGGAGAGTTAATCTATTTAATTGCTGCTATTGAGAACCCTGCAGGCAGCATGAAACTGACTATCAGGTCAATTTTACCCTGCTGCTTGGCTAAGTTGGGAGGACTCAGAAACAGATCTCCCGGGTATTGCCTTTGGACATCACTGGTTAGGGATTTTCCTTCATGTGTATTGGCCTGGCAAGTGGTATCTTGTAAATTTAAGGATTACACTGCCTCTCTCAAATGCTCTCCAAATTTCCTTTTAACACTTGGATCCTGGCAACTACAGGTCTGCTCTTAGTATTGCAGTAGTGCCAAGGGATCCATAAGATCAGGACTTCACTGTGCAGATATGGAACAAAGATGGTCCCTGCCCCATGGAGCTTACAATCTAAACTGCATTGTTGCAAGACGAACCATCAACCCAACTAACATTATGTCTGTGCAGAACACTTCTTCATGGAAGAACCGAGATGTGAGCAGACTGAGGCTGTCTACACTACAGCCTATGTTGGCAAACTTTAGGGGTGTGAATAGTCTCCTGCCAACATAGCTTCTGCCACTTGTGGAGGTGGGAGAACTGTAATGATGCTGCCGTTGGTGGGACACAACTGAGAGTATCAATTCAGGACAAATTGCTCAGGGCGGTCACGGCCCAAGGCTGGGTGTCCATTATTATTAAGGCATGCCAAACCAGCCAAACAGAGAGGACTTTCGTTTTACCCCACTGGCTAACCACAAGTCACACAAGCAATTCCCTTAGATACTCCAGTTTCCCAATATCATCACCAGTGCCACTCATTATGGGGATGATTGGTTATGAAAACGGATACCCCAGTAAAAGAAAAAAGAGTTCTCCTGATCCCAAAGGACCAAGCCCCAGACCCAGGTCAAATGATAACTTAGATCTTACCCAAAATACACGCTTATAGACCATTCTTATTAACTAAACTAAAATTTATTAAAGTAAAGAGAGAGTTGGTTGACAGATCAATATACATAGAGATTTGAGTTCAATTTCTTGAGGTCCAGTTACATAGTAGAGATGGTGAGTTTGTAGTTGCCAAAAGTTTTTAGAAATAGTCCATAGGTTATAGTCCAATGTCCATATTCAGGGTGACTCCAGTCAGTGACTGGGGATCTCAATTCTTATGGCTTAGGGTTTCCCCTTCTTGAAACCCAAAGCAGATCTGAGATGAAGAAGGATGGTGTCCCAGGATCTTTATACATTTCCAGCAGCCTCTTGGCCTGAGAAAACAATAGGTATAACTTTCCGTCTCCCAAACATCATGGCAATTAGCACAGGGTAATTTATCCATTAAACAGGTCAGATACAGGTTACCACAACCTTCAAAGAGAAACATAGACAATAATACTATTTCACTCTAGTGTCTTCCTAAATGTTAATACTCATTTTTTGATCTTTGAATCAAAGTCATAGTAATAGACAAGACTTGTTTACTTACATCACAAGACCTGAACAAACAGCTACCCTTCTATCTCTAACAGTGCAGGCTTGCATTTCAAAGCTCTATTCATTCACATAGCTTCCTAAAAAGTATTTAAAGTTCGGCCATGGGTCATGTCAGACTGTAAGTTAATTAACTCTTTCATCATCTGGACCCATGGAAAAGAAGCCCTTGAGGAATTCCACCATGATTTCAACAATTTCCAGCCCACCATCAACCTCAGCCTAGACCAATCCACACAAGCGGTCCATTTCCTGGACACTACTGTGCTAATAAGCGATGGTCACATAAACACCACCCTATACTGGAAACCTACTGATCACTATACTTACCTACATGCCTCCAGCTTCCATCCAGGACACGCCACACGATCCATTGTCTACAGCCAAGCTCTAAGATACAACTGCATTTGCTCCAACCCCTCAGACAGAGACAAACACCTACAAGATCTCTATCAAGCATTCTTAAAACTACAATACCCACCTGCTGAAGTGAAAAAACAGATTGACAGAGCCAGAAGAGTACCCAGAATTCACTTATTACAGGACAGGCCCAACAAAGAAAATAATAGAACGCCACTAGCTGTCACCTTCAGCCCCCAACTAAAACCTCTCCAGCGCATCATCAAAGATCTACAACCTATCCTGAAAAATGATCCCTCACTCTCACAGATCGTGGGAGACAGACCAGTCCTCGCTTACAGACAGCCCCCCAATCTGAAGCAAATACTCTCCAGCAACCACACACCACACCACACCACAAAAACACTAACCCAGGAACCTATCCTTGCAATAAAGCCCGATGCCAACTCTGTCCACATATTTATTCAAATGACACCATCATAGGACCTAATCACATTAGCCACACCGTCGGGGGCTCATTCACCTGCACATCTACCAATGTGATATATGCCATCATGTGCCAGCAATGCCCCTCTGCCATGTACATTGGCCAAACCAGACAGTCTCTACACAAAAGAATAAATGGACACAAATCTGACATCAGGAATCATAACATTCAAAAGCCGATAGGAGAACACTTCAGCCTCTCTGGCCACTCAGTAAAAGACTTAAGGGTGGCAATTCTGCAACAGAAAACCTTCAAAAACAGACTCCAAGGAGAAACTGCTGAGCTTGAATTAATATGCAAACTAGATACCTTTAACTTGGAGATGAATAGAGATTGGGTGTGGCTGGGTCATTACACATATTGAATCTATTTCCCCATGTTAAGTATACTCACACCTTCTTGTCAACTGTCTAAATGGGCCATCTTGATTATCACTACAAAAGTTTTTTTTCTCCTGCTGATAATAGCTCATCTTAATTTATTAGCCTCTTACAGTTTGTATGGCAACTTCCACCTTCTCTGTATGTGTGTATATATCTATATCTTCTTACTATATGTTCCATTCAGTGCATCCGATGAAGTGGGCTGTAGCCCACGAAAGTTTATGCTCTAATAAATTTGTTAGTCTCTAAGGTGCCACAAGTACTTCTGGGTTTTTTTGCGGATACAGACTAACGCAGCTGCTACTCTGAAACTTAACTCCTTCTGGCTCTGTCACCTTTTAATGAGATTATATTACACTCAGAACCTCACAGGAGAGCTCTCACCTGTCAGCATAGAGCATCTTCACCAGATGTGCTGCAGCAGCACTGCTGTGTTGGTACAGTTGCACTGCTCCAGCGCTGTATGTATAGACATAGTGTGCACCTAGATTTTTATTCTTGTGCCTTTAATACTAGCTTAGAGCTTGAAGAGTAGAGACTTTGTGGTAACGATTGCAGGACTGGAAGTCTTTCAGCTTGGTTAACCTGTATGCAGAAGTCTGGCCTCCTGAAATGTGTAAGGCTACCAGGCTCCAAGTGTTTGTTCCATTAACAGATTAGATTAATATTTATGGTTGGCTCCAAATTAATCTGCTGTGTGTTTTGGATTAAGAAGGTCTGGTCTTAATTGTAAATATTACTGCTTATGTAGTGTGAAGTGCCTATCGGAGCCCACATTCCTAAAGTTAAACTGCATTCAGCTGTATGTCTACTTTGCAATAACATAGCAGCATGCATGTAGTGAAGAGCAGAACTTGTTCCGAGCACTGCATTCCCAATGTGATGGGATAGCCAGCTGCGGAAACTGACCACCAGTTTGGATACGTTGTCTGCTCGCAAGTTTACCTGTTCTCGTAACCTTGCATTGCACTGAGCGTTTGAGCCTGTCCACTGCTTTCAGGGATTCTTTGAAGCCTGTCCTTATTCAGCCTATAGGCAAGTGTCATTTCTTGGGGGCAGGTGAGAGTTGTCATGGAACAGTGGAAGATTGGCGTTAGCATGAATTGAACAGGGCTGGATTAAGATAATCTGCGATGCTAGACATGCTCCCATGTAGTGGTGCTGTAGCTTTGACCCCTGCCACACCCTCTCTTTAGGGTGGTGGTAGCAAGGGTCACCAGCACAAACTTCTGTTTGGGAAGCAAGCAAGCCAGGGCTCCCTCCTCCTCCTCCTCCTCCCCCCCCAGCCCTCATAGCTCCCTGTCTCTCTTCAAGCAGATGGGGGTCCAGGCCAGGATTTGGAAAGCTTCAACTTTCCCCACACACATCCCAGCAGACAACCTTCACTGCCCCAAATAGAGGGGTGCTCTCTGCTGGGGTGGATGGTGGTTAACCCCTCATGGCTGCAGCAGTGGTGAGTTGGGGACAGGACAAACTGGCCTGAATGGAGACAAACTGAGGCTTCATATTTTATTCTTGTCCACCCAAAGAGCTGCAGCAGGGCAACACCCTCTTCCAGTCCAGCACCCAATTGCAGATGTGGAGTGGCAGATCTCCAGGAGGTAGGGGAAGGATGTCCTGTTGCTTGACTCTGGAACAGACTAATGCATCTCCCTATGGGCTCTAGGCTGTATGTGATGTGAGGCACTTGCTTTACCCCTCCAGCGTCAGGTGCAGCTGCTGCCCTCGGTCTCCCCCTGCTGTAGAGTAATGTAAGCCTCTGTCCAAAGTCCTCCCTTTCTGGGTAAAACAAGTCTCAAAAGCAAACTGCTCCAGTAAAACGGTCCTTCCCCCAGCTCCTCACTCCCTGGGCTGCAGCCTTCAGGAGTTCACCTCTTGTGGTGTAGGGTGGTAAGCATAGTTCCTGTGGGAGAGCCCATGCCCTCCCTCTACCACAGCCTCCAGCCCGAAGGCCCGAACAGGGAAGTGGGCAGCCACTTCAGCCTCAGATGTTTGCCTGCTCTTCCCTCAGACCTACTTCCTGTGCTTGCCTCTTGGGCACAGGAGGTCTGCCAGTGGTGGCTAAACCCCAGACCCTCCCAGGTTCCTTCCCTGGCTCGTTCCAATCCCTGGAGATTCTGGCCAGCAGGCTGCTGCTCCCTCCCAGTGTCTCATCCTGCGCAGCAAAAGGAAGCACTACTTGCTTCCCCACCAAGCATTGTTTGCAGTCCACGGCTGCCAGCCCCTGCATAACAGCGATCCCCCAAATGCCTGTCCTGAAAGAGCCAAGACCCAGTAACAAGTGGTGGGCCTGGGCCTGCCCTTAGAGACAGCATGTCCTGCTGTAGGGACTCCAGGACTCCAGAACCTGGGGCAGAAACCCAGTTTATGGTGGTCTGGAAGCAGCTGGAATTGATGCCTGTGCAGTCATGGCAGAATAAACAGGCTTCCAGGGGGCCTCAGTGAGTAGGTCTGTGGCTCTCCTGAAGCCATTGGATGCTCTGCTTTGTGGAGAGTGACTGTTTAGACATTTGGATTATATTGGGGCTACTGAAAGGCAAAATGTCAACTAGCTTGCTATGGACTGAGAATGACTTGGGTTGCCTGGTGAGGCTGGTAGCACTGACGTATTTAATCCTAAAGGGCCTCACCTTTTCTTTCAGCAGCATAGTTCCCTAAATGCAAGTGCTGAGAGCTCTTGAGGCAGTTCCTAGTCCAATGGTCCCAGGGCACAGGGAGACCTTTCCTGACCTTCCGGAGTACTTAGACGACACTCATTTTATGCATAGTTAATTTATAGAAAGTTCCTGATTAAATTTCCTCCAGTAGCCACAAAACCACAGTCTCACATCAGCCAGCTAATCAAATTCTGCTAACTGACTAATGAGTCCGTCTCCCCCCCTCCCCCCCCCCGTAAAGTCATCTCCCTAATGAACATATCGATTATGCAAGAGAAGTGTAGTCAAGGGCTGACTGGGAAAGCTGTCCTGTGAACAAGTTGTATCTCTACTATTGAGACTAATATCTGATTCTAGGGTTTTGTGTGAATGAACTGGGAGCCTGCTTGTTAAGCCTGCTGCTGTGATTGGACTGCTTCTTCCAGACTTGAAAATGAATCCAAGGCTGGGAATTAGTAAGATGGGCTATGCACCCTTTGTGCCTGACTTCTGCAGCTTGTACAACTCGGTGTGCAAGATTGCACATAGACCCATTCACTGGCATCATCTTCCTCTAGGATCTTCTGATTGCTCATCTTCCAGGTAGGGAGAAACATGTATCTGCATGGCCGAAACACAACAGCTCGCCCACTTCAGGTAATGCCTTTGTTAGGCCACATCTATATTGCTGCAATCGATGCAGCCGGGGGTCGATTTAGTGGGTCTTCACTAGACCCGCTAAATCGACCACAGAGCGTTCTCCAGTACTCCACCAGAATGAGAGGAGTAAGGTAAGTCAATGGGAGCATGTCTCTTGTTGACTCAGCGCAGTGTACTCTGCAGCAAGTTGACCTAAACGACGTCGACTCCAGCTACATTATTCACATAGTTCGAGTAGTACAACTTAGGTCAATTTACCCCGGTACTATTGACAAGGCCTTAATGTCACTTTACAAGAAAGCAAGTATCAAAAGTATCTGGGTCTAAGGGAGCAATTATCTTTAAAGGGCACCAACTTGAAATCTAGTTAATCTTTTTTTAATGGTCAGAAATAGTTAAATGTTCTCCCCGTGTTTCTGAACACTCAATACCAGTTTGAGGTTTTATAGTTTTCCTTGCCCTGGCTGCTGTGTGAAAGACCTACACAAAGGGGAAAAAACTGCAGACTATCTCCAGAGTTAACAAACTGAAAAAAGAGAGCTGTTTCTCTGCTCTCTTTTAGTCACAGGAATCTTGGGTGCTATTTGTCAAAATGTTTTAGGCAGGAGTGTGCTGTTTAAGGTCTCCACCCTTCAGAGCTGGATGGAGAATAACAAAGCAGATACAAATGTTGAGATGCTGTGAATTTCTGACTTCTCTTGTCAAGAATCTAAACTGCAGCTCCAAAGCTGCTACAGACTCAGGTTCATCTATCTGCTAGGGTGCCTCTGGAAGGTGGGATGGGGAGAGAACTTGTACGCTGGCCTGCTGGAGTGGGCTGCTCTGCAGCTGGCCTTCTTGCTTTCCCAGCTGTTGGGCAAATTGGCCCCTTCATGCTGAGATGCCTTCACACCCTCCTTGGGAGGGGCATGATTCTTCACACTTATCTCCTTTTGTTTAAGGGTGTGGTTGAACAGTGCAGAAATTAACTTCAGACTAGCAGCTGGAGAGTGGAGAGACTGTCTGCAGGGATTTTTAAACAGGTATGTAGGGAAAAGAATGATCAAAAGGGGGGGAATGACATTTAAACTCTCATTGTAACTTCTTGGCAGGGACATGAGAGCCACACAAAAGGCAGCTGTTCAAGAGCCTACCAGGCCCCCTGGAATAAATCCACTTCAGCAGCTCTTCCAGCCTGATGGAAAGGAAGTTTGTTTGGCACACTTGTGACCTGGAATTGCTTAATTTTTTGTAAGCTGGGCCTGCTCCTTCCCCTTAAATCTCTTCTGCAGCAGTTGATAAGCAGTTTCTCTTTTCTGTCAGGGAAAATGCTGCAGAAAGAAATGCCAGGAATGCAGACAGCAGGTGGGGACTGACAGATGTGCTTATCAATCATGACAGACTTGGTTACAGAGTGGTTTATTTATTTAAACAGCTACTGTTTGCCTCTGGCACAGTTTGTACGGGGCCTCTCGGTCCTTTTTTAGCATATACTGGGGTTCAAGAATGAAAGGCCCTGTATTGCTGTGCCTCCCATCTGAGGGTGAGCTTCCAGACTTCACCTACTAAAGGAAACTAGGTGAAATGGAGGATTTGGTGAGTGTACTTCTGCCTTGGCTCAGCCTGTGTCCAGCAAACCTCTCACACCACACCTGTCACATCTCAATAGCATGTTTATTTGAAAGCAAATAACGTGGTAGATGTTGGAAGCAGGTTATGGGAAAGGTTTGCCTTCCAGAGCAGCAGTGTAGGAGGAAAGAAAGAAATTTTGTTGTGAAACAAATTACAGTTCAGTGAACTAAGCTCACTGGACTATCTTTGTCAGTTAAAACACTTTCACAGTGGTTAGCAATCCCAAGTACATTTTTTCTACAAGGTGCTCTGTTTTTCAGTGATAGAATCATAGAATATCAGGTAATTAGTTAAATTACATCCAAAGTTCCCATCCGGGGGCAGCCCAGCACAGTCACTTGCACCCCAGTGATTATTTGCCAATTCTTGGGGCTTCCACCACAGGAGGAGTCAATCATTACACTAGGAGAGTCTCTAGGTGCTTCCACTTGCCTTTTCAGGGGGAGGAGGTAAGAGGGGGGATCTCCTCCCCCACCCCGACAGCTCTGTCTTGTAAGGAGATGCCCACTATGCTACCTTTTAGGATCTGGAGCCTAAATCAGCAAGCTTCTGCACTGGGCACTGCCAAAGGTGCGACAACTAAATAACTCGGGTCCAAATTGTGATCTCTGGGAGGGGGAGAATTCCAGCTATCCAGTTGCCCAATCCCTAGGTTTCACTGTAAGGAAGGCGAAAAAACCCAGCCAGCTGTAGCCAGTCTGGTGGTATGAGGAAAAATTCTTCCCAGCCTCAACACAGTGACTAGCATAGCCAACAACAACCTAGATGAGGGAGGGAGGGAGGATGGGTTTATTGCTGGAAACCAGCAAACAGGAAGTGGCCCTGAGCAGATGGCTCAATATCTTGTGCCTACCCTGGAAGTCCTGTGGGGACTGGAAACTTTGTGGGACTGTCCTGTCTTGTCCTTTTTGTCTTCTCCCATCGTGGAAACCACCAAAACACACCCTTTTCTAGGTTCGGGGGCCCTCTTACAAGTGGAACAAAGCTAAAGGGGGAGGGATAGCTCAGTGGTTTGAGCATTGGCCTGCTAAACCCAGGGTTGTGAGTTCAATCCTTGAGGGGGCCATTTAGGGATCTGGGGCAAAAGTTGGGGATTGGTCCTGCTTTGAGCAGGGGGTTGGACTAGATGACCTCCCGAGGTCCCTTCCAACCCTGAGATTCTATGATAAAGGACGAGTGACTCTGGAAACTTTATTTGAGCATAAGCTTTTGTGAGCTAAAGCTCACTTCATCGGATGCATTCAGTGGAAAATACAGTGGGGAGATTTATATACATAGAGAACATGAAACAATGGATGTTACCATACACACTGTAAGGAGAGTGATCAGGTAAGGTGAGCTATTACCAGCAGGAGGGCAGGGGGGGAACACCTTTTGTAGGGATAATCAAGGTGGGCCATTTCCAGCAGTTGACAAGAACATCTGAGGAGCAGTCGGGGTGGGGGGGTAGGGAATAAACATGGGGAAATAGTTTTACTTTGTGTGATGATTCATCCACTCCCAGTCTTTATTCAAGCCTAAGTTAATTGTACCCAGTTTGCAAATTAATTCCAATTCAGCAGGAATTCATGAACGCGGGTCACTAGTGCAAAGCGAGTGCAAACCAGTGCAGTGGGGGTCTGACCCTGTGCCTGTCGGCATCCATGGTCATGCTCCCAGTGACTTCAGTGGATCAGGAGCAGGCCCGGAATGCACCAGGCACAGGGTGACGGAGAAGTGGGCACAAGGGGACTGCTAACATGCACAAGTGTCAGGATCCGAGCAAGGCAGGGTGCAAGGCTGCGGAGGATCAGGTCCAGGGAGAGTGCGGGGGTGTCTCTCCCATGTCCCCAAAGATTCATTCCTTCTGCCCTCCTGTGTCCGCTGGAGCCTGGAATCAGAAACCTGCAATTCGTTACTGTGCCATGGCCTCTCCCTTGGTACTGAGTTCTCCCACTCAGTTGGTGCGTGCGTCTGGAACTCCCCACCCAGTGGATACTAGAACTAGCCGTTCATCTCTCCCATGGGCCTGTATGAATTCTGCCTATGAAATATTCCAGAAAGACCAGTAGGATGGTGGGTGGTAGCATATCCTGGAAGCTGATGAGAAGCTGCATATGTCCAGCTGTTCCTCAGATGTTCTTGTCAACTGCTGGAAATGGCCCACCTTGATTATCACTACAAAAGGTGTCGTCCCGTCCCGTGTCCCCCCCCCCCCCCACCCCCCCCCCCCCCCCCCCCCCCGCCTTCCTGCTGGTAGTAGCTCACCTTACCTGATCACTTTCGTTACAGTGTGTATGGTAACACCCATTGTTTCATGTTCTGTATGTGTATAAATCTCCCCACTGTATTTTCCACTGAATGCATCTGATGAAGTGAGCTGTAGCTCACAAAAGCTTATGCTCAAATAAATTTTAGTCTCTAAGGTGCCGCAAATACTCCTTTTCTTTTTGTGAATACAGACTAACACGGTTGCTACTCTGAAATCAGGAAACTTTGTTTCCACTCAACGTCCACTCTGACTTACTTGCTGGTACTAGACCCTGAATGAGTCTCTGATCAAAGTGAAGCCCTGTAAAACTAAACTTCTAGACAAGCCAGAGTGGCCCACAGACTTGCAAATGAAGTGACTAGAAGAATTCTCCCTTTTAGATGATATTCTACATGTAGGCCACTTCAGCCTGTCCAGACAGAAGTCCCTCCTGAGTACTTCCTGCAGTATTGGAAGGAAACTTGACTATCTTTTGAAAGCCATCAATGTTTGTAGAACTGAAAGGAGCACTGATAACTTGAAATCTAGTCTTTGTTATTTAAAAACTGTTCAAGGTAGTTTCTTTCACCACACCTGTTCAGAGTCCCTCTACCAATTTTTGTGGCTTTGCAATCACTTTTTTTTTTTTTTTTTTTGTAAAAACATCTCATTTGCGGCTGTGTGGAAGATCTGTAGAACAGAGGAGACTAATTTTCCCATGCAGCAGGGGAAGCAATGAACATGAGTAAACAAAGTGCTGTCAAATGCAGCATATTAAGACAAGGACAAAAGATAGCAAGTGTAGCAGCGGATCAAAAGCATTTTCAGGGCTCTGATTTGTTTGAGATGGTGACCCTGCAAACTTTCATTTGAAAAAGTTTCTATCCCTTAAGGTTGCCAAGAGCTTTTCAAAAGTGCCCTTATGCAGCTCTACCCTTGAATCTGCAGGCTGGCTGCTCTAGGGTTTCTGTTCAGAGCCGCTGCCCGGTGTCTTACGGAGTAAGTAAGAAGAAAAGGAGGACTTGTGGCACCTTAGAGACTAACCAATTTATTTGAGCATGAGCTTTCGTGAGCTACAGCTCACTTCATCGGATGCATACTGTGGAAATCGCAAAAGACATTATATACACAGACACCATGAAACAATACCTCCTCCCACCCCACTCTCCTGCTGGTAATAGCTTATCTAAAGTGATCATCAAGTTGGGCCATTTCCAGCACAAATCCAGGTTTTCTCACCCTCCGCCCTCCCACAAACAAACTCACTCTCTTGCTGGTAATAGCTATTACCATTAAAATTTAATTAATTACTATTAAGCTATCACCAGCAGGAGAGTGGGGTGGGAGGAGGTATTGTTTCATGGTGTCTGTGTATATAATGTCTTTTGCGATTTCCACAGTATGCATCCGATTTACCAGCAAGAGAGTGAGTTTGTTTGTGGGAGGGCGGAGGGTGAGAAAACCTGGATTTGTGCTGGAAATGGCCCAACTTGATGATCACTTTAGATAAGCTATTACCAACAGGAGAGTGGGGTGGGAGGAGGTATTGTTTCATGGTGTCTGTGTATATAATGTCTTTTGCGATTTCCACAGTATGCATCCGATGAAGTGAGCTGTAGCTCACGAAAGCTCATGCTCAAATAAATTGGTTAGTCTCTAAGGTGCCACAAGTCCTCCTTTTCTTTTTGCGAATACAGACTAACACGGCTGGGAGTAAGTAAGGATAATCATACTGCCATTTGCCCTGATACCCACGTTACCCATTATATTCCATGCCCTGCTCAGAGTTGTTAATCAGCAGCAGAAGGAAATGAACAAAACTGCTCAGTTTCACAACTGCTGTGGTCAGTAGCGACACTGCAGAATCATCAGTTTCACTGTACTGCTGCTAGGGAAAGTGCTGAAGATGAGCAGAGGTGCCCACACAGAGCTATTTTCAAGACAAGATCCATCAAATGGAAGCTGGGAAGTGGAGTAGCGGTTGCTGTTCCAGCAGCCAGAAAGGGCCACCTGTTCAGAGGTTTAGCTATAGCTGCCAGGCAGGGCCCAGAGATTATACTCAGCATCAGATTGGAATCTAGGCCTCTCACCAGGGTGTTGATTGCTCCCTAGAGCTCCCTAGTGGGAGGTGTTCCATTGACTTCTGATTAATAAGTCATCGTCCTAGAGTGTAAGGCCAGAAGGGACCACCAGATCATATAGTCTGACCTCCTGTATATCACAGACCACCAACACTAGCCCTCACATGCTACACTTAACTGAAACGAGACTATGGTATAACAGACCACAGGAGATTGTGCCAGAGGCAGGGAATAGGAAGGACTGAAGTACACCAGTGTCAAAGGCCACTGCAGTGGCTGGGAAATAATTGAATTGTCTGGTAAACTTTTCAATCCTGTTCTTAAACTACTTTGCAAATGATCAGTGTTAGAGCTTATCACGGAGTGTGGGGGAGTCAGGGCCCTGCACTTCCCACTTCCTGCAATTCACTGTGACTCTCAGACAGCCAGTAAAACAGAGTTTATTAGGCGACAGGAACACAGTCTAAAACAGAGCTTGTGGGTACAGAAAACAGGAACCCTCAGTTAGATCCCTCTTGGGAGGTGGGAAGCCCAGACCCAGGTTCTGGGCCTCTCCCCATCTCCCCAGCCAGCTCCAAACTGAAACTCCTTCCGACTGCCTCACCCAGCCACATGCCCGGCCCCTCCTCCAGCCTTTGTCCAGTTTCCCAGGCAGAAGGTGTCACCTGGCCCCAACCTCTGGCTCAGGTTACAAAGGACAGCTGCCATCATTTACGTGCTGGCAGTCAAGTATCATCCCTCAGTGAAGTCACACCCTTATTTCCCATCACCATCTAGTATTGGTGCAGTACCCCAGGGAAACAGAGGCACTCTGTGTGTTAGCAGAAAACCGTAAACTAGTAAAACTCTCATGAACATTACCAGGTGAATATGCCCTACTCTGTCACAGAGCTCCCTCGAAGGCCCCCTGTATATAACGCTGAGGTCAGGGGGCCTAGTTAAGTTAATGTAGACAGAACCTAATCCTGTTGCTCTAATGGGTTAAACTCTGAACAGTCCAAAGTTTGACCTTGGCTATACTACAGTGTCGTGGCTCAGTTATTGAAATAGATACAGAAGTTTTATCTTCTGATTGCAATTTGTATTAGAGGGGAAGCTGGTAGCACCACTTGTAATTAAGTTTGTCCAGCACTTCTCATTTAAGACCTTCTTTCTGTTGCTTCTAACTTTGCAAACTGTAGCTGTTAGGGCTGGAATTTCCTCTGCTGCGTGTCTGCCTCTTGCTTAGTTTGTTTCAGCAAATACTGTTCAGCCATTTCCAAGAATTAGGGAAAAAATACATTATTTTGCCCATGCTTAAAAAAAAAAAAAGTCTTACAACAGTTTTGTGGAGAAGCTGTAGCATCTCCATGTTTGAAATTTGGCAGTTGGATTGCCCTGGTATCCGGGATCCGTCTTTTGCCAGCCTCACAAAAACTCATCCAAATTTGGCCAAGTTATAAGCATCTGAAAAATTTGAGTTTGCACATGCTCATCATAGACTTGTTAGTAAGGCAGCTAAATTCTCCAGCAATTCCATCTGCACTGGACATTCTCCAGGCTGGGGGTGCGGAGGCTAAGCAGGACTTTCCCTACAGTTGCTGCTCATGGCAGCTGGGGGCTGTTCTGGCACCATGCACTGAACTGAGAGCAGGGAGCTTCTCTCATGTGCTCTCAGTGCTCGTAGAGCTGGTGCCCAGGTAGCATGGAGGAGGAAACAGCCTGATTTGAATGTAGAGAGGGCAGGAGCAAGATTGACGGCAGTGAAGGGGAATGAATTGTGACAAAGGGGTGCAGATTGTTAAAAGCAGGCAGCAGGTGGCCACTGCAGCAAGTTGCACGGGCAACCTTAATTCTGGCATTTCTGAACTTTTGAGTGCTTGACTTTGCAATCTTAAGGTCTGCTTTCAGTGGTTGGTGTATTAGATCTCTGAGTATGTCCTTGTGAGAATGCTTTAGAACAGGGGTGGGCAAACTTTTTGGCCTGAGGGCCACATCGAGGTTCTGAAATTGTATGGAGGGGGCTGGGTAGGGAAGGCTGTGCCTCCCCAAACAGCCTGGCCCCCATCCGCTATCCTCCCCCTCCCACTTCCTGCCCCCTGACTCCCCCCCTCAGAGCCCCTGACCCATCCAAGCCACCCTGCTCCTTGTCCCCTGACCGCCCCCTCCCGGGACACCACCCCCTATCCAATCCCCCTGCTTCCTTTCCCTGACTGCCCCGACCCCTATCCATACGCCTGACAGGTCCCCCGGGACTCCCACGCCTATCCAACTGCTCCCTGTCCCCTGCTGCCCTCTGGAACCCTCTGCCCCTTATCTAACCCCCTCGTTCGCTGTCCCCTTACCATGCTGCTCAGAGCAGCATGTCTGGCAGCCACGCAGCCCGTTTGGAGCCAGCCACGTCACCGCGCTGCCCGGCAGGAGCTCGCTGCCCCACCACTCAGAGCACTGGTGGCATGGTGAGCTGAGGCTGCAGGGGAGGGGGAATAGCAGGGGAGGGGCAAGGGGCTAGCATCCCCGGCCGGGAGCTCAAGGGCCAGGCAGGACAGTCCTGCAGGCTGGATGTGGCCCGCGGGCCATAGTTTGCCCACCTCTGTTTTAGAGGCTCTTGTGGGGTTAGGAGTGAATGGGAAGGAGGAATTAGAAGTTTGAGACCTTCAATAAAGGCTCTGAGGAAATGAGCTCCATTCCCTCATCCCTGGGTGTTCTTGCTGGGAGAAGCGCTGTGGTTGCTTTTGGATGTGTTTTCTGCCCTCTCTTTGGGGAAGGTCCATGGATATGTCCTGGCTGAAGTTGCTGTAGACTCGACTCTGCTACTCAATTTCCATTCCTTTGAGGACCAGGCTTCACTCTAACCTGTGATTAGATATGAGAAGTCCCAATAGTGCAACATCCTCTGCCTTTATTTGCTTCTTTCTCCTTATATTCAGTATTGCTGTTGTAGCCATTTTTATTTATTGCTTGTTGCAGTGCCATAGTTAGCCAACGCACTTTCCAGACATCAGAGACAGGACCTTGTCTGAGGAGTTCACAGTCCAAATCAGACATAACAAAGGGGGGAAGGCAAGGGTGCGCTTGCACAGTGACCTTGGTTAGACAAGGGAGAAGTGGATTTTTAAACAGGTTGCCAAACACAACTAAGTGCTGTTCAAAAATATTCCCACCCTGTGTAGGAGCCTGTTAAAAATGTTAGCTGCATGTGGTCATAGCCATCAGTGTAGCAGGTAGCAATGGCGAAGCACTAGCATAGACAGGGCCAGGAACATTAACCACCTTTTTCTGACCAGCAAGGGGGCAGGTATTGAATGTTCAGTGAGTCTCAGTAACCTGTGAAGGTGAAATTATTTTTGGTGTAATCTGGCACATTCGGGGATTGGGGGTGGGGTGGGGGGGGGAGATTTCCTGATTGTGCACAACTCAGACTCTTCCTTTATGGAACCAGTTTGGAACCAAAACTGGAAAGGGGTAAAGCAGCATCCCAGAGTTTTGATGGGAAATAGGTTCTTAGGTGAGACCCAGTTTTGTAGTCTGCTGAACTAGTTATGCTGCATAGTTCTCCATCATGCAAGTCTGTGTTCATGGCTGGATCTACCATGCTTAGCAGTGCAGACGTCAACCCTGCCCTGCATACGGTGACCAGATAGCAAGTGTGAAAAATCGAGATGGATGGGGGGTAATAGGAGCTTATATTTAAAAAAAAAAAAAAAAAGCCCAAAATATCACGACTGTCCCTATAAAATTGGGACATCTGATCACCCTGGCCCTGCAGGACAGGAGTGATCTAGCTGGAAATACTTGCCAGTACCTGCAAATCTTGTAAAGCCAGCAAGCTGGGGAAACATTGCACAACCATTGGGGGAAAGCAGGGTAATCTGCGAATCTGTGCGCTTAATGAGTAACTAATTCCTGCTGCTGCCCCCCAGGGGATTGGAATCCCACTCCAGCACTGCAAAACCAGAATGGGCCAGCGTGCAGTAAGTAGTTTCCTTTGGTTTGAAGCATATGCAGAAGGGAGTTGTAAAAAGAAAGGAAGCTAAATAGACCTTCAGTGGTTGTTGGTTTCTTCTCTAATGTTTGCCCTTTTCCATCTGTAGCTGTATTCTTCCTGTGAGTTTTCCTGAGCACCTGGAGGGTCACTGCCTGTATAGCCAGGTCTGCATACTCTTTGAATGTCTAGTTTGCTTCTGTCTAATATTATTTTCAATGGTGCAATGTGGTGGTAGAAGTGCTTCAGACTCATTCAAATTGACTTACCTGTGAGCTCTGTCACAGGGGCCAAAAACTGGTGGTAGGAATATAAACACAGGGCAAAGAGCAGTGGGGAGGGTGCTGGTAAAATAGGTTTCCTCTAAGTTAATGGTTGGGGAGAGGGAGAGAAGCAACACCATAGATCTGTAATGTTGCAACCAACAAGGACAGAACACTATGCCGGGGAGTTTAGAAATACAGATAGGAAGCAAAGTAAGATTAAATGTGGGATGGTGGGATGGGGAGGGGGGGGATGAACTAACAAAGCTGTGAGGGCAATAAACAGTGAGTAAAAGGAAGAAACCTGGAGGGCAGCAGTGCTGAGAGGAACCTGTAGTGCTTGTGGACACCGCTCCGCATTGTGCTTGGGGTATATGCACCCAAGGATAATAATTAGGATTGCTGTGTTTTGTTTTGGCTGCCTCAGTATCAGAAAGATGGCAGCTAAATGAAAAGAATTCAAAGAAGAGCAACAGCAATAAGGGGGCTATGGGGGGAGGGGTGACTTATGAGGAGAGATTTAAAGACCTAAACGTAGAACTTTGCGAAGAGACTGGGTGGGGAGTGGGGGAGGGGGATGGATGGCCGCAAGAGCCTGTAAGTATTTGAAGTATGTAAACAGTGAGCTTGGAAAGGGCTAGGGAATGGTCTGACTGGGAGTGACAGGATGAAATTGCATAAAGAAAAATCTAGGCTGGCTGGCAGTAGAAACTTCCTTACAGTGTAGCTTGGAAATTGTGCCCTCCCCCTTGATGTTGTATAGTGGGGAGCTGTCTTGTGACTTCTCTTACAGTCCTCGCGATGGCACATCAGTTTAATTAGACACAAGGAGAGTTACCAAATGCTTAATTTCATTCTATCTCAGTGTTGGGGGAGAAGTTAGCATGTACACCAGGACCGGGGTTGACAACTTTTCAGAAATGGTGTGCCGAGTCTTCATTTATTCACTCTAATTTAAGATTTCGTGTGTCAGTAATACATTTTAATGCTTTTAGAAGGTCTCTCTGTATAAGTCTATATTATATAACTAAACTATTGTTTGTATGTAAAGTAAATAAGGTTTTTAAAATGTTTAAGAAGCTTCATTTAAAATTAAATTAAAATGCAGAGCCCCCAGACCGGTGGCCAGGCCAGTGTGGGTTCCACTGAAAAGCAACTCATGTGCTGCCTTTGGTACATATGCCATAGATTGCCTACCCCTGGTGTACACTCAATGCATCCGTTGCCTCTCTGCCCATTATCTTCCTTCCCACCCTTAAAAGAAGTCCATGCTTTAATTAGGTAGAGCCAGCTTGAGTTGGAGCAGCTCTCTGACCAGGGAGAAGACACAGCTACGGAAGAGTTGAGTCCTGTTTCCTGCGTTCTGTCTTGTCACAGCTTTCTGCTTTGGAACCAACATGGAGGAGGAACTAAGAGGATAGTAGTTCATATGTGGATGGAGGGGAGTAAATGATCTGCTCTTTCATGAAACCCTGACTCTCCTCCCAGGGTTCTCTAGGAAGATCACAGTTTGATATCAAGGTGCAGAGGCACCGTGTTGTGCCCTCAGCATAGATTAAAACCTCCAGCACCAGTCTTTACTGGCTTGCAATGGAACTGTTGGAACACTTGGTCTTCTGACTCATCAGCGTCATTGTCTGCTGCTGGAAATCTTTCTGGCCAGAGCTCCTCTCCTTGGAGATGTTACTAACCCCTTCTCACCCCTCCAGCAGAGATTGGGTGAGACTGGGAGCTAATATCCTGAAGGAGTTTTACAATTGTCTCTTGCTCTGCAGGTGGACCTCGCCTTCCGTCTTCATAGTCTCTTAGGCGTTGTACCGCTGAGCTAAGGTACTGGAGTAAAGCAGAGTAACAGAGAGACCTAGATTCAGTCTCCTACCACAGACATGCACCTTCTAAGGTTAAGAGGCTAATGGAACTGGTTGGGCTTCAGATTGCTCTGAGGAAGGCGACTTGTTAGTGCCTGAGCATCTTCTTTGGCTCAGTCATCCATGTAGTCTTCCTGCTACACGAGGAGCCTGTAGTCACTGAACAGGTAGAGGCGAGAGTGCCAGTGCACACACCAGTCAGCCCAGCCCATCAATTACTGAAACCTCTTGCTGTGGCTGTGTGTGAGGAGGCTTTTTACCCCCACCAGCATCCACATGAATCCTCTCCATGGAACTGTTCTTGGTGGTGAACAACCTGTTTAATTCAAGCTGTCTCCTCTCAGCCAAGTATTGAATCTCTCAGCTCCACAGCTACCAGGTAATATTCATGTGGATAGGCTTTATGCTTGAGTGGCTCTGTTCTTGGAAAGGAATCAAAGGGAAGTGCTGTGTCCTGAGGGAGGTTCACTCTGTGTGTTTGAGGCTGTGGTGATGTCCATGAATAGCTCTACAGTGATATTTTATTGTATCCTGAGGTTGCAGTTCGTTAGCTTCCTCATTGTCTATCAGAGAACAGGGTTTGGAGTCCTAGATCGTTCGGAGTCCAAGGACCATTGTGATCATTTAGTCTGACCGCACAACCCAGGCCAGAGAACGTCCCCAGCCCATTACCTGGGGCAGATCTTTTAGAAGAATATCCAATCTTGAATTAAAAATTGTCAGTGGTGGAGAACCCACAACAGCCTGTGGTAATTTTTTCCAGTGGTTAATTACTCAAGTTTTTGCAAGTTTGCAGATGACGCTAAACTAGGAGGAGTGGTAGATATGCTGGAGGGTAGGGATACGATACAGAGGGACCTAAACAAATTAGAGGATTGGGCCAAAATAAGTCTGATGAGGTTCAACAAGGACAAGTACAGAGTCCTGCACTTAAGAAGGAAAAATCCCATGCACTGCTACAAACTAGGGACCGAGTGGCTAGGCAGCAGTTCTGCAGAAAGGGACCTAGGGGTTACAGTGGATGAGAAGCTGGATATGAGTCAACAGTGTTCCCTTGTTGCCAAGAAGGCTAACGGCTTTTTGGGCTGTATAAGTAGGGGCATTGCCAGCAGATCGAGGGACGTGATCATTCCCTTCTATTTGGCATTGGTGAGGCCTCATCTGGAGTACTGTGTCCAATTTTGGGCCCCACACTACAAGAAGGATGTAGAAAAATTGGAAAGAGTCCAGAGGAGAGCAACAAAAATGATTAGGGGGCTGAAGCACATGACTTATGAGGAGAGGCTGAGGGAACTGGGATTGTTTAGTCTGCGGAAGAGAAGAATGAGGGGGGATTTGATAGCTGCTTTCAACTTCCTGAAAGGGGGTTTCAAAGAGGATGTATCTAGACTGTTCTCGGTGGTACCAGATGATAGAACAAGGAATAATGGTCTCAAGTTGCAGTGGGGGAAGTTTAGGTTGGATATTAGGAAAGACTTTTTCACTAGGAGGGTGAGGAAGCACTGGCATGGGTTACCTAGGGAGGTGGTGGAATCTCCTTCCTTAGAGGTTTTCATGGTCAGGCTTGACAAAGGCCTGGCTGGGATGATTTAGTTGGGGATTAGGTCCTGCTTTGAGCAGGGAGTTGGAGTAGATGACCTCCTGAGGTCCCTTCCAACCCTGATATTCTATGATTCTGTGATACTCTCTCTGTTTATTTAGGCCTTATTTCCAGTCTGAATTTGTCTAGCTTCTGCTTCCAGCCATTAGACCTTTACAAATTAGACCTTTCTCTGCTAGACTGAAGAGCCCATTTTTAAATATTTGTTCCCCATATGGACAAGACTGTGTTGACCAAGTCGCCTCTTACCCTTTCTTAAGCTAAATAGATTGGGCTCCTTGATCTTGTCACTATAAGCAGATTTTCTAATCCTTTAATAAGTCTTGTAGCTGCTTCTGTGAACCTTCTTGAATTTATCAACATCCTTTTGGAACTGTGGGCCCCAGAACTGGGCACAGTATTCCAGCAGCTGTCTTACCAGAGCCAAATACGCTGGTGAAATAACTAGTCTTACCGGAGAGTTGCATCCCAGGATCGCATTAGACCTCTTGGCCACCGCATCACACAGACAGCATGTATTCAGCTGATTATCTGCCATGACCCCAAAATCTTTTTCAGAGTCACTGTTTCCCACGATAGTCCATCGTCCTGTAAGTATTGCCTATATTCTGTGTTCCTAGATGTGTACATTTACATTTAGCCATATTAAAATGCATTTTGTTTGCTTGCGCCCAGTTTACTAAGCAATCCAGATTGCTGTCACTGCCCAGTCCTATTCATTAATTAACCACTCTGTCGATTTTTGCATCATCTGCAAACTTTCAGTGGTGATTTTGCTTTCTTCCAGGTCATTGACAAGGATGTTAAATAGCATAGGGCCAAACAGTCCCTGTGGGACCCCGCTGGGAACAGACATACTCAATGACGATTCTCCTTTTACAGTTGCCCTTTGAGACCTGTCAGCCAGTTTTTAATTAATTTAATGGGTGAGAGTGAGCTGTGTAAGGGGCAACTCAGAGAAGGCTGAGAATGTTAGGAGTTCGGGGTAGTGCACAGGGTGATGCAGGTGATATCTGTTCTTCCAGTGGCCTCCAAATGCAAGAGATTTACCTGCCTTTTATTACTGAAGTTGACAAACTGGAGGTCGTGTTGGCAGGGGTTGAAAAGTCTACCAGAATATGTGAGGCTGATAGGAAAGCTTTTGGGAAGAGGGAGGGTGCAAAGCTTCATGCCTTTATATGGTCCCTGGATTTGGCTTAAGGCTCCATGTTTTGTGTTGGACTCTACTTAGAAGCTGTCCAACAGGTGTGAAATCAGCTAAGCTCTCTGGCTGCTGACAAGGGAGAGCCTGCTCTTTTTCTTCCCCATCCCAGAGATTCCTAGATGTTTGAAGGGTGTGGGGGCCTCTTATCAAGCATCCATTTCTGGGTCCTCCCTGTGAATCATCCAGTACCTCTGCTTTTCAGGACTTTGTCAGGCTGCTGGATGTGAAACTGACCTTATTCAGTTTCCTGCTGCCCACAGGGTTCACAATAGTAGGGTGGAAACTGACCAATCAATTCCTGTTTGGTATACTGTTTGCTACCATATGGAAGGGCTGAAACTTAACTTATTTTTAAATAGAAGCTTAAATTTTGCAGAAATTGATGGTTTAGGCCCATAATCAAAATTTGTCAAGCCTTGCTTGTTTGCTCTTCCTGCTTGTTGATATCCAGGTAGCAGCAGTGGCATGAGTGCATTCTCATGTTTGAGTTGCTGCAATATGCTTTGCCTGGAGTGACCCTGGAAGACCAGCTGAAACCTTCAGCAGTTGCTGAGTTGCTTTCCTAACAGGGGCCACATTATGCTGCAACATGCTCCTAGATCAGGGATAGGCAAACTTTTTGGCCCGAGTGCTACATCTGGGTATGGAAATTGTATGGCAGGCCATGAATGCTCACAAAATTGGGGGTTGGGGTGCGGGGCTGGGATGTGAGGGCTCCGGCTGGGGGTACGGGCTCTTGGGTGGGGCAGGGATGAGGGGTTAGGGGTACAGGAGGGTGCTCCACGCTGGGACCAAGGGGTTCGGAGGGCAGGAGGGGGATCAGGGCTGGGGCAGGAGGTTGGGGTGTGGGAAGGGGTCAGAGGTGCAGACTTACCTCAAGCAGCTCCCAGAAGCAGCAGCATGTCTCCCTTCCGGCTCCTACATGGACGCACGGCCAGGTGGCTCTGCGCACTGCCTTCACGACCAATGGGAGCTGCAGGGGCGGTGCTTGGGGTGGGGGCAGCGTGCGGATCCTCCTAGCTGCCGCTACGCATAGGAGCTGGAGGGGGGACAATCCGCTGCTTCCAGGAGCCTCATGAAGTGGGGCAAGCCCTGGACCCTGCTCCCAGGCAGGAGCTCAAGGGCCAGATTAAAACATTTGGGGGGCCAGATGTGGCCCACCCCTGTCCTAGATTGTGTTGGCTTCCGGTGTATTTCTTAGTACAGTTTCAAGGTGCTGGCTTTGGCCTGTGAAGCAAAGCCTTTTATGGTTTGAGTCCTGTGTGCCTGAGAATACGCTCTCTGCTATTTGAGATGCTCTAGGGCAGTGGTTCTCAACCAGGGGTATGCAGAGGTCTTACAGGGGGTACATCAGCTCATTAAGATATTTGCCTAGTTTTACAGCAGGCTACATAAAAAGCACTAGTGAAGTCAGTACAAATTAAAATGTAATTCAGACAATGACATGTTTATACTGCTCTATATACTATACATTGAAAAATAAGTACAATATTTATATTCCAATTGATTTATTTTATAATTATATGGTAAAAATGAGAAAGTAAGCAATTTTTCAGTAATAGTGTGCTGTGATACTTTTGTATTTTTATGTCCAATTTTGAAAGCAAGTAGTTTCTAAGTGAGGTGAAACTTGGGGTATGTAAGACAAATCAGACTCCTGAAAGGGGTACAGTAGTTGAGAGCCACTGTGCTAGGGCACTTGCACTAATAGTTCCTAGGCATGTAAGGCTGAGGCAGGATCCTCTCAGTGGAGAGGAGGCCGAACCACCGCTGACATTCCCTAACAAATCTGAATGGTGCATCCTTGAAAAGGACTCTAAGCTCTCAGATTTAAAAATACTTCTGAGTGAGGGTGGAGATGGTCAGGCATTTCACTGAAACCATGCACCCATAGTGGCTGTCCCAGCCTTCCCAAAATGGGCATCATGTCTTGCTGACATGGCTGATGCCATCAACTGCCTGGAAGAAGCGTTAGGCAGAAACAGAGGAGAATTACTTTTAAATGATCTTACTCCCCTGCACTGCATAATTCAACTCCATTACGAGGTTAATGCTGCATGAATGAGCTGAAGATCCTGTTAATTACATTAGCGCCATGAATGCCAAACTACTCACGAGCTTTCCTGGTTTCAGGAAGCCAGTAATCCCAGATAGACACTTGTGGTAGCTGGGGCACCCTAAGACTTTCCAGGATGCTATATGCATAGTCCTACAAGCAGAAGGTTTAGATTGCCCTGTGGGTCACTGGCTAATGCTTTAGAGAAGCAACAGCAGTGACTGTGGCATTTATGGTTTCAGAAGAGTTGAGTACTGTGTCTAGGTTGCTCCTCAATGCTGTTAGCTGTGTGGTGACTGCCTGGCTCCTTACATGTGCTATTGTGGTATGAGTTTTGATGCCCCTTTGTCTAAGACTGGAGAGACTCACTTGTTAGCCTCTGGATCTTTCCCTCCAACTGCCCATTCAGCGAAGCGGGGAGCTATATACTCCCCCTATGTTCCAATTGCTGGTGTGCTCATGGCATTTCACTCTAGTCCACTCACTGGTAGCCAAGGAGCATGCTTCGCCTATGCTGAGATCTGCTGTCGAAGGCCATATTGTTAGTTACTCATGAGGGTATTCTGTTCCTAAAAAATAAAAATTCTGTGCACAGTATTTTAAAATTCTGCAAATTTTATTTGTCAAATAAATGTGGAGGCTCCAGCATGGCGTTGGGGAGCACAGGGCACTGGCTGCACAGAGGTGGGAGATCATTGTACAGCTTCTCCCCTCCTTCCCCTCCCCCCCCCGACATGGATTCAGTGGTAGGGCTGCACCCAACCCTGACACAGCGCCGGGACCAGGCCTATCCCAGAAATATCCAGAGCCCTGCTTCTCTGTGCCAGGTGCACCAGGTGTAGGCAGGCAGGCTCAGCAAGGCAGGATTCGACTGTAGAGGGGCTTAGTGTGGGGGGAATCCAGGTGTGGGTTGAGGAGGTTCTGTGTGGGGCAGTCTGGGTGCGGGCGGCTCAGTGGGGGATTGTGTGCAGGGGGGATCTGGATGCACAGGGGCTTGTTGGGAGATTCTGTTTGCAACGGTATTGGGACTCTGCAGGGGGGTCCAGGTGACAGTGGTTGGAGCTCAGTGTGTGGGGGATAACGCTCAGCAGAGAGGTCTGGGTTGGGGGGGGGCTCAGTGGGAGAAGTCAGATGCTGGGGGAGCTGGGCTCAGTGGGGTTGGGATCAGTGTTCCCTCTAACTTTTCCGACTCATGTGTGGAATTTTTTTATGTGTACCAATATGGAGGTGATATTCATGTGAAATTCATGTGGTGGGGGTGGGGCCAAGGGGTCTGGAGTGTGGGAGGGGGCTTAGGGCTGGGCCAGAGGGTTGGGGTGCAGGTGTGTGAGGGCTCTGGCTTGGGGGTGCTGGCTCTGGGGTGGGTCTGGGGATGAGGGGCTCGGGTACGGCAGAGGGTTGGGGTGCTGTGGTGTGAGGGCTGGGGGTGGGCTCTGGGGTGGGGCCAGAGATGAGCAGTTTGGGGTGCAGGAGGGTGTTCCGGGGCTACAGCGGGGAGAGAGGACTCCCCGCAGCAGCAGCACCTCCTGGGCGCAGCAGCTCTGGGGCTGGGGCTGCAGGATAGTCGCAGCTCAGTTCAGGCCAGGGGAGGGGCGCCCTGGCTGGGGTAGGTTGATGCTGGGGGAGGGGCACCCCTCCCCTGGCCGTGGCAGGTCCCCGGGTTGGTTCCCTGAGCGGCGGTAAGAAGGCTGTTGCGTGGCCACGCAGCTTACAGGAACTTAGTTTGGAATTCAGGTGCAGCTGGTTGGGGCTCAGTAGGGTGGGGATCCGGGTGTGGGTGGCTCGTTGGAGTGGTCCAGGTGCAGGGGGAGTGGGACTTGGGGGGGGGAGTTCTGGGTATGAGGGGGATGCACGGGGGTTGGACAGATGGGGGAGCAGCTCCCTGTACAGTGATTCCCTCCCCCTGTAGCTAAGGAGCGGTGGGTGCAGGAAGTGCTTGGGGGCAGAGTTTGCAGAGTTACTACAGCTGAGGGAGAAATCTGGTGGTAGGTCTGACCCGGCCCTGGATGCTGTGCAGGGGAAGAGGAAGTCCCGTCTTCGCCAGCCCAGCCAGGACTAACAGCTGAGCCCGGTGCAGGGTAGGAGCCACCAGCTGTCTTCCCCAGTCCCAGCCCACATTGATTTACCTCTCTGCTGGCTGTCCTGGGCACCCAAAACATACATTAGTGCCTCCCCCTTCCAAGACAGTAGAAGTGGCATGCCCCATTACCTTCGTGATGGCTTGGGGTTTATTCTTTACCAGTTGTGGTAATGTTAAGGCCCTGGTTGGATGCAAGGAACTATTACATTAGCAAGTCTCTGAGGGGGACTGTTTCCTTTCTCTCTTACGATTCATGGCCAGCCCCCTCACCTTGGAGGTTGGGCTGCAGTATTTTATCTAGGAGATCCTCGCTAAGTGGTCTGTAATTCTTTCTACACACCGTGGGCCGAGAGTGGGTTAAATAGGAGTGTGATGGGTTGGATCACAGAAAACCCCTTGGGAACTGCCAGCGGATGTGCTGAGACTACTTCTAACCCATTTTCCCTGCCAGCTTGGGACTCCAGAACCTTGCCAGTTTGAGCCAGACACGCTAGCCTGTTACAAACACAGACCCAGGTCTGAACCACATCCCCCAACAGCTGCAGGCCTAACTGAAAACAGCTTAAGAAGTGTTCCTGTATCTAACATTCAGATGCCCAACTCCCAAAGGGGTCCAAACCACAAATAAATGTGTTTTATCCTGTATAAAGCTTATACGGGGTAAACTCATAAATTGTTCACCCTCTATAACACTGATTGAGAGAGATGCACAGCTGTTTGCCCCCCCCAGGTATTAATACATACTCTGGGTTAATTAATAAGTAAAAAGTGATTTTATTAAATACAAAAAGTAGGATTAAAGTGGTTCCAGGTAATAACAGACAGAACAAAGTAAATTACCAAACAAAATAAAACACACAAGTCTAAACCTAATACAATAAGAAAGTGATTACAGATGCAATCTCACCCTCAGAGATGTTCCAGTAAGCTTCTTTTACAGACTAGCCTCCTTCTGCTCTGGGTCCAGCAATCACTCATCCCAGTGGTTACTGTCCTTTGTTCCAGTTTCTTTCAGGTATCCTTTGGGGGTGAAGAGGCTATCTCTTAAACCAGCTTAAGACAAAATGGAGGGGTCTCCCAGGGGCTTAAATAGACTTTCTCTTGTGGGTGGAGACCCCCTCCTCTCCTCTATGGAAAATCCAGCTCCAAGATAGAGTTTTGGAGTCACATGGGCAAGTCACATGACCATGCATGACTCGGTTTTTACAGGCATCAGCCATTGCCCACATGCTATCTTCAGTGTCTCCAGGAAGACTTTTTATGTGGATTGGAGTCTTCCAGAATGCATTGTCAGCTAAGTGTTTCTTGACTGGGCACTTAACTTGCACATTCCTTTCTCAAGAAGCTGACCAAATGCTTTGCTAAGGCTACTTAAACTCAAACAAGTACACAGTCCATATTCATAACTTTGAATACAAAAATGATACATGCATATGAATAGGATGAATATATTCAGTAGATCATAACCTTTACATAGATGTATTACATGGCATATGTAGCATAAAACATATTCCAGTTATGTCATATATACATTCATAAGCATATTCCCATAAAGCATTATGGGGTGCAACATCACACCCTCCTCCTGAACTTACTGCCAGAGACTTGGACACTGTCCACAGCAGAGGCAGTACATGTAAAATTCCCTGGTCACCCTCCCTTTTAATACCTTTAAACCATATAATGTCATTCAGAAGTGTTCTAGAAAGTTTTGGGTTTCCTGGTCCCTGGGTGCCGGAAAACAAGTTGGGGTGTAGTATTGCTAACAGAATGCAGCCAGCAATATCTGTTAAAGTGTAGGTGTCTTGGCATTTAGCCACCAATGCCATGAGGCGGTGTGCCTCCGTTTCCCCTTCCACACAGCAGCATGGGCCTGTTATGCTTTTGCTGCTATGCCAAGCTTCCAGCCTGTTTACAGGTATAAGCTGAAAAGATGTCATCATTCCTAGCATGTACAAAAGTTTTTTTCCACAAATCAGGTATGTTCCACATCTTTAAAGGGTTTACCACTAGTATTAACTCCTTTGTTTAGACTCATAGATGAAGTAGTAAAAGACACAAGATTAACAGCAAATCTACAGCGGACAGGCTTTGTTCACACAATTTAGCTTGTTTAGTGTCCATTGCATTTCCCAATTTCTTTGTGAACTGAAAGCCCTGCCAGAAGGGTTTAAAGGTTATTGTGCTGACTTACAGGCCACTATACTGAAGCGGCTGAACTTTTTGCCCTCTGCTAACCAGCAGGGAGATGTGGCCCCCAGGAATACAAGCACCTATACGCTGCAGGTCAGACTGGCTTTGGCAAGAGGCTTCCTTCTTGGGGACTCCCTGGATTCCTAGCAATCCGTGGGGATGTGCTACCCAGCTGGCTGCTCACTGCCCATGTGGGAGACTGTCAGCTCTTTCTCTGGATTTGTGCTATAGTAGGAGTGGTTCTACATCCCATTGGGATAAGTGTCCACGTGCTGGTTTAAAGTCAGAACACTCAGACATTTGAAGTCTTAGCTTATTTGGCCAGGAAAGTGTTTTTAACCCAGTCCATATTCAATACTGAAACTTGCAAACAAAATGGGTACCATGGCTGCTCTGAGTGCACCAGTTGAAGGTAAATGAAGACTGTTGAGAGTTCCTTAGTGCAAATAATGTCCGGGCTGTTCAACCCAGTAAATCTAGGGAATGAATCTTGGTGCCTTAGTCCTCATGTTGGGATGTCGTGGTAGTACTGGTGGTGAGATCTGTCATGGAGTCACTGGGTAAAGGCTCTGGAACTACTCCATATGAAGCCAGTCAGTACTCTGGGGGAGCATGCCTCCTCTCTCTGAGCATACTGTCACCAAGGCAAGAAGCTTACACAGCTTCGACCTTCCTGGGTCTGAACTTTGAGCATTCAGCATCCCCTTCCGCACCACGCGCTTCCTGCAGCAAGTCTGCCCAGGAGAGGCTCCTGGGGAAGCCAGAGGGCCCTGCACTCCAACTCCGCAGTCAGATGTGACTCTCTGCCAGCATGTAGAACAGAACGGTTTATTAGTTGACAGGAACACAGCGAAGAACAGAGCTTGTTAGCACAGAAATCAGTGACTTTCAGCCAAGTCCATCTTGGGGAATCCTGTGCCAGACAGCCAGGACTCCCCCTCTTCCAGTCTCCCCAAGCACACTGTCCCGCTTCCAGCGAACTGACCTGCGACACCCCCCTTGCTTCTCCTCCTCCTCTTTGTCCTGCTTCCCTGGCAAAAGGTGTCACCTGGTCGCACCCTCTGCCTGGGTCTCAGGTTACATATGTGCAGACAGCTGGGCAGCCTCACCTGCCTCGATGGCCTCAGCAAAAATTCCCACCACCAAAATATTGGTGCAGTATATAGGGAAATGGAGGGGTACACAGTATTAGTATAGGACAGTAAGACTCACATGCAACATAAGATGAATAAAACCCCACTTCGTCACATCTCTCTCCTCTCTGAGACCGAATGAGCAGGGCTACTTTAGCCAGTGGCCTGGGGAAGTTCTGGCCCCCCTCTCCGGGACAAAGCATCTGCTATAACCTTGGCACTCCCCTTAACATGAACCACCTCCATGTCACAATCCTGAAGCTGGAGACTCCACCTCAGGAACTTGGTATTAGCCCCTTTCATCTGGTGTAGCCACGTCAGGGGTGAGTGGTCAGTGTACACAGTGAAGCGCCACCCGAATAGATATAGCTGCAGCTTTTAAGGGCCCACACCATGGCCAGGCATTCCTTTTCTATGGCTGCATAGTTTTTCTCCTGGGAAGGCACCTTCTTGCTCAGATACACGATGGGGTGTCTCTCCCCCTTCTCATTAACCTGCATCAGCACCACACCTAGCCCTGCGTCTGAGGTATCGGTGAACACCATAAAGGGCTTGTCAAAGTCTGGGTTTACCAGCGCCGGGCCGTTGACCAGAGCCGCCTCCAGAGCACAGAGAGCCCTCTGGCACTGCTCGGTCCAGACCACCTTATCTGGCTTACCCTTCTTACATAGCTCAGTGATGGGGGCAGCTATGGAGCAAAAGTGAGGCACAAACCTCCAGTAGTAGCCAGCCATCCCAGTAAAGGCCTGGACCTGTTTCTTAGTCTGGGGAGCAGGCTGATCTCTGATCGCCTCCACCTTGGCCGGCTCCTGCTTTAGGCAGCCGCTCCCCACTTGTGGCCCAGGTATGATACCTCTGCCAGCCCCGCCTTTGCACTTCCTAGCTTTTATAGTCAGTCCTGCATTCTGGAGCCGGTCCAGCACTCGTTTAACCTGGGACACATGGTCCTCCCAGGTCTGGCTAAAACACATATCATCAATATATAGGCAGGGCAAAATTCTCCATCCCTTGAGTACACAGGTCCACCAGGCGCTGGAAGGTGGCAGGTGTTCCTTTAGGCAGAAAGGTAGGACTAGGAACTTGTATAGCCCCAGAGGGGGGATAAAAGCAGATTTCAGCCTGGCATCCAGATCCAAAGGTACTTGCCGGTAGCCCTTGGTGAGATCCATAGTAGTGAGATAACGAGCCCCCCCCCAGCTTGTCTAGGAGCTCATCAGGCCTAGGCATGTGGTAGGTATCGAACATGGTGATTGCATTAAGCTTCCAGTAGTCCAAACAAAACCAGATTGACTTGTCCTTCTTGGGGACCGGCACCATGGAAGAGGCCCAAAGGTTGGAGGATGGCTGGATCACCCCTAAAACCAGCATGTCCTTGACCCCTCTCTCCAGGTCCTGGGCTGTTTTCCCAGTGACCCAGAATGGGGAGCATCTTACAGGAGCGTGGGCTCCTGTCTCCACCTGATGGACAGCCAGGTTAGTGAGCCCAGGCCGGTTGGAGAACAGCTGCTGGTTGGAACCCAGCACCTCTCGGACCTCTGCCTGCTGGGCAGGGGTTAGCTGTTAGAGGGGGAATTGATTCCAGCGAAGGGCTGGCACCTGTCTCAGGGAATAGATCCACCAGGGGATCATCTTCCTGCTCCTCCCAATAGCCATGCATGGCCAGAACCAAATTCTCCCTGTCAAAGTACGGCTTCATCCTGTTGACATGGTACACCCGGTGGCTGTGAGCCCAGTTAGACAGTTCCACCACATAGTTCCTCATTCAGCTGCTTGATGACCTTAAAGGGCCCATCCCAGGCAGCTTGTAGTTTGTTTTTTCTCACAGGAATGAGAACCATCCCCTGGTCCCCGGTGGCATAGGAGTGGGCATGCGCTGAGCAGTCATACCAGACCTTCTGCTTCCCTTGGGCCCGGGCTAGATTTTCCCTGGCCAAGTCCATGAGCTCACTTCCCAGAAAGTCCACCACTGATTCTCCATCGGGAGAGGCCTTCCCTTTCCATTCGTCCCTCATCAAGTCCAGGGGTCCCCTCACTCTCCTCCCGTACAGCAACTCGAAAGGAGAGAACCCTTTAGATTCTTGGGGCACTTCCCAGTATGCGAACAGCAGGTGGGGTTAAATATTTGTCCCAATCCTGCAGGTGCTGGTTCATAAAGGTTTTCAGCATCATCTTTAGGATCCCATTGAATCTCTCCACCAGCCTGTTGGACTGAGGATGATACGCCAAGGCCCAGGTGTGTTTGACCCCACAGTTCTCCCACAAGTACCGGAGCAGGGCTGACATGTAATTGGAGCCCTGGTCTGTAAGGACCTCAATGGGGAACCCTCTGCTGAAAATGGTTAACAGCGCATCTGCTACAGGTGTATGCCTCGATAGAGGACAGAGCCACTGCCTTGGGATAATGAGCAGTGAAATCTACCACTACAGGAATGTATTTTTTCCCTGTCCTAGTTGCCTTGCTGAAGGACCCTGCTATGTCCATGGCCACCTTCTGAAAAGGCTCCTCTGTGATGGGCAGGGGCTTCAAAGCTGCTTTCCCCTTGTCCTGGGCCTTCCCCACGTTCTGGCAGGGGTTGCAGGACCTGCAGTACTGTTGAATGGCATCAAAAACCCCAGGCCAGTCAAAGTTCTGTGACAGCCTCTGCCTGGTGCTCTGGGTTCCCTGGTGTCCCCAAAGAGGGACATTGTGGGCTGGATAAAGTAGCCTGTGGCAGTTCTTCTGGGGGACCACCTTCTGATCCCCCACTGTTCCACTTCCCCTTGGGGGAGTCCATTCCGGTACAGGAATCCCTTCTCCCGCAGGAAACTTTCACAGCAGCCTTCCCCCAGGGGTTTTGCTGCGCTATGGCCAGCAAGTTCCCTCACCTTCTCTGAGGAGGGATCCTTCACAGCTTGGCCTGGTATTTAGCGGCTGGTGAAGGGATGGGGACCTGCTCCCTCTCACTGGCTGGGTCTGAGGCCGCAGCCCTGCCAGGTCCTGTCTGCAGTGGCTCTCTTCTTGCCAGGGTGGGGTCCCGTGCCCCGTGCAGGGTACCCCCTCCCGGGTTGTCCATGGCAGAGTGCCCTTTGCTGGCTCTGGCTCTTAATGGCTAGGATGCTCTGGGGACTGCCTGGCCAATCCACCAGGTCACCCCCTCCATCAGCATCTCGTTTGGCAAATGATGGTGCACTCCCACGTCTTTGAGGCCCTCCTTTGCCCCCCATTTCAGATGTACCCTTATCATGAGTACCTTAAACAGGGGCCCGCACACGCTCTTCAGGGTCAGGTAAGTGTTGGGCACCACTTGGTCTGGGCCACCACCTCGGCCGGGCCAGCATCACCTCAGCGCCCGTGTCCCAGTATCCAGTGACCTGCTTCCCATCCACCTCCAGGGGAATGAGGCATTCACTTCTCAGGGGTCATCCGGCACCCACCGTGTAGACTGAGAACTTTGAATTTGGAGCATCAAGCCTCCCTGAGGAGCTGGCCTGGGAGACTCCTCCCTCTTGGGCCATTGCTAAACTGCCAGCCCCTTCTGCCTGGAGAGCCAGCCCCTCCTCCAGCTGGGCCCCCACCCAGTTAACCTTTTGGGGGCTCGGTTTGCTCATCCTGTTCCTGAGCATTTGGCACCGAGCCCATCTGTGGCCCCTTTGCCCATAGTATTTATACCTCAGGTCCTGTTCGTCCCCTGGGGCCAGTCAGTCAGCTCTGGTATTGGCTGTGCCTCTCGAGGGATTTATCAGAGTCCCCCTTCTGGGAAGCCCCTGGATAACCCCCCTTCTGCACTGATGTGGGCCTGTCCCCCTGGAGTTCCATTCTATATCCTGACCTGCTGTCTACAAACTTGTCAGCCAGCAGCCCTGCACGGTGCAGGTCCTTCAGCCTCTTCTCCACCAGCCACGTCCTCTGGTCAGGGGGACAGAGTTCATATAGTCATTCCAGCCCCACCAGTTCAATCACGTCCTCCTTGATCTGGGCCCCGGCCCCATTCACCTACTTGTGGTTGTATTCCCCTGTCAGGTTGGCCAGTTCCAGATAGGTCATCCCCTGGGTCTTCTGCATGCCCCAGAACCTTTTCCTGTACGCCTCAGGGGTCGGCTCAAATTTGTGCAGCAGGGCTTGTTTGAACAGTTCATAGTCCCCTGCTTCCACCCCATCCATCTGGCTGAATATCTCTATGGCCTTGGGACCCAGTAAGGGGGTGAGATGTCTAAGCTTATCTGCAAAGTCAACCTGGTGCACATTGCAAGCCTTCTCAAAGGCAGTGAGGAAGGCATCTGTATCATCCCCTTCCTTAAACTCAGGCAGCACTTTGATATCAGAGTTTCCTGCAGGCTCAGTCACGGTGCCCAACTCCACTCACCCCAGCAGGGGTCCCTGTGCTTCTCAGCTCCTTCATCACCAGTTCATGCTGCCTCTGTCTCTCACGGTCCTCCAGCTCTTTCAGTATCAGTTCCATTTCTAACTCCAACCATTTCAGCTCTACCGACTGGGAACTCAGCTGTGAAGATCCCCTGCTGGTTGGGTAGGTGGGTCCTAGGATCTCCTGGCTGCTTTCAGCCCCTCCCGGTGGCTTGGGTGACCCCTGGGGCTGCCTGGCTGCTCCCAGCCTCTCTCGCGGCTCCAGCTGGGTCACGAACCAGCTTCTTAGAGAGATCATTCTCCTCTAACGGAGCAATCAGCTGTGCCTAGGTTAATCTTCCAATGCACAGCGCTCGCGCGCGCGTACTCTCTCTCTCTCTCTCTCTCTCTGCACAGTTCTGCAATGCCCTTCTTAAGGAGATGGTTATAGGCCATCCGCATGCTGTTCCCAAGTGGTCACGAACTCGCAGACCTGTGCTGTCTCAGCTCCCCCTGGTCCCTGGGAGGAACCCATTCAGTGCAACAGCCCTTCTTGGGGGTCCACTCTCTCTCAGGGTTAAGCCGTAGCTCCTCTGGCTCCTGGAACTGTGCCTCTCTGAGCCTTCAGCACGTCTGTCTCTCACTAATCCACCTTCGTTCTACTGCTCCCCAGTCACTTACTGCAGGATGCTCTGTCCACGTGGCACAGTTTATCCCCCCCTCTGCCACCAGTTGTCAGAGTCACCAGGGCAATGCTCTGGAACTACTCCATACGAAGCCGGTCAGGACTCTGGGGGAGCATGCCTCCTCTCTTTGAGCATTCTGTCTCCAGGGGAAGCTTACCCAGCTTCCACTTTCCTGGATCTGACCTCGGAGCATTCAGCATCCCCTTCCACACCGAGTCCACCCGGGCAGGGCTCCTGGGGAAGCCAGAGGGCCCTGCACCCCAACTCCACAGTTAGATGTGACTCTCAGCCAGCATGTAGAACAGAAGGTTTATTAGTCAACAGGAACACAGCGTAGAACATAGCTTGCTAGTACAGAAATCAGTGACTTTCAGCCAAGTCCGTCTTGGGGAGTCCTGTGCCAGACGGCCTGGACTCCCCCTCTACCAGTCCGCCAAGCAGACTACCCAGCTTCCAGCAATCAGTCCCCTGACACACCCATTGCTCTTCCTCCTCCTCTTTGTCCTGCTTCCGGGGCAAAAGTTGTCACCTGGTTTCACCCCCTTCCTGGATCTCAGGTTAGGAAGGGCACCACCATAGCATATGTGCTGACCATTGGGCAGCCTCACCTGCCCATAGGGCCTCAGTAAAAATCACACACCCAATTCCCACCACTGAAATATTGGTGCAGTACCCAGGGAAACAGAGGTACACACAATATTATTATAGGACAGTAAGACTCATGCAACATAACAAAATGAATAAGAGCCCACTTCATCACATCATCACACAGTTGTTTCATAGATTTCATAGAATATCAGGGTTGGAAGGGACCTCAGGAGGTCATCTAGTCCAACCCCTGCTCAAAGCAGGACCAATCCCAATTAAATCATCCCAGCCAGGGCTTTGTCAAGCCTGACCTTAAAAACTTCTAAGGAAGGAGATTCCACGACCTCCCTAGGTAACGCATTCGAGTGTTTCACCACCCTCCTAGTGAAAAAGTTTTTCCTAATATCCAACCTAAATCTCCCCCACTGCAACTTGAGACCATTACTCCTTGTCCTGTCATCCGCTATCACTGAGAATAGTCTAGATCCATCCTCTTTGGAACCCCCTTTCAGGTAGTTGAAAGCAGCTGTCAAATCCCCCCTCATTCTTCTCTTCTGTAGACTAAACAAGCCCAGTTCCCTCAGTCTCTCCTCATAAGTCATGTGTTCCAGTCCCCTAATCATCTTTGTTGCCCTCCGCTGGACTCTCTCCAATTTTTCCACATCCTTCTTGTAGTGTGGGGCCCAAAACTGGACACAGTACTCCAGATGAGGCCTCACCAATGTCAAATAGAGGGGAACGATCACATCCCTCGATCCGCTGGCAATGCCCCTACATATACATCCCAAAATGCCATTGGCCTTCTTGGCAACAAGGGCACACTGTTGACTCATATCCAGCTTCTTGTCCACTGTAACCCCTAGGTCCTTTTCTACAGAACTGCTGCCGAGCCATTCGGGCCCTAGTCTGTAGCAGTGCATTGGATTCTTCCGCCCTAAGTGCAGGACTCTGCACTTGTCCTTGTTAAACCTCATCAGATTTCTTTTGGCCCAATCCTCCAATTTGTCTAGGTCCCTCTGTATCCTATCCCTACCCTCCAGGGTATCTACCACTCCTCCCAGTTTAGTGTCGTCTACAAACTTGCTAAGGGTGCAATCCACACCATCCTCCAGATCATTTATGAAGATATTGAACAAAACCAGCCCCAGGACCGACCCTTGGGGCACTCCGCTTGATACTGGCTGCCAACTAGACATGGAGCCATTGATCACTACCCGTTGAGCCCGACAATCTAGCCAACTTTCTACCCACCTTATAGTGCATTCATCCAGCCCATACTTCTTTAACTTGCTGACAAGAATACTGTGGGAGACAGTGTCAAAAGCTTTGCTAAAGTCAAGGAACTACACATCCACTGCTTTCCCTTCATCCACAGAGCCAGTTATCTCGTCATAGAGGCAAATTAGATAGTCAGAGCATGACTTGCCCTTGGTGAATCCATGCTGACTGTTCCTGATCACTTTCCTCTCATCGAAGTTGCTTCATAGAATTGATTCCTTGAGGACTCCATGTTTTTTCCGGGGACTGAGGTGAGGCTGACTGGCTGTAGTTCCAGGATCCTCCTCCTTCCCTTTTTTAAAGATGGGCACTACATTAGCCTTTTTCCAGTCATCCGGGACTTCCCCGGATCGCCGCGAGTTTTCAAAGATAATGGACAATGGCTCTGCAATCACATCCGCCAACTCCTTTAGCAATGTGCCTGCTAACAGCTCACCTAATTTTCTGGCAAAAGTGTATAAATGATGCCACGTCTGTACTTGCCAGTTTTTAGTGTTTCATTTGATCTTCCTGCCTCAAGTTGTATTAGGCTTCGTGTAGTCACTTAAGGTGTGTCCATGCAGGAATGAATGCCCATGGGATGGTGCTCAGAACTCTTCCAGGACCATCTTTAACACTTGTAGATTTGTCTTAGTAAACTGGCTGTCTTGCCAGCAAAACCCTTAAACACATCACGGCTTCCTTTTGCTGCTCACAGACTGTTACTCTTACCATAGATGTGAGGTGCCTGCCAGAACCTGTATTGCATATTTCTCACCCTGAATGTGCAAAGTACAAATCTTTCCACCCCTCAAGTTCTCTTGTTTCCTTTGGTCTGGTTCACACTTTACTTAGAACTAAGATTAGCAAGGCTTATGTTTGCACAATGACCCCAGCTCTGAAACTTCCCAGGGAAGTTTTGTATACAGTTCCCAGGATGCATATCTCTGGTCTGGGAATCTTAAGTACTTTGCCTACCTCTGTTCCTGGAGGGCTGGACCCAGAGGACGGGCTAAAGATAGTTGTTTTGAGCCATCTTGGTTGGCTTGGAGGCAGCAACTGGAGTGCTGACATCTAAAGGATTGATTTCAAGTAACAGGCCGTGTTAGTCTTATGCTCAAATAAATTGGTTAGTCTCTAAGGTGCCACAAGTACTCCTTTTCTAAAGGATTGAGTTCTCTTTAGGACAAAAGTAGAAGTTTGCTTTGAGCAGCAAATATTCCCTTCAGGGGAGGGAGAGTCCCCAGCTGTTTTGGAAGGAGTGTGTTGATGTCACTAGCAGTAGTGGCTTTAGAGCGCTGTTCTGGGCTCTACGTATGACAGCTCTGCAGAGTGCAGTTTGATCCCCTGGGACAAAGCATGGGACAAAACTTCTTCCCAAGCCGCCTTCCTGATCTGTCATTCCTTATAGTATCTGCATCAGGCACCTTCTGGAGACTATATAGAGAGCCTAAACCTCTTCCACTCTCAGAGGAGTGTCTTCCTTCAGCTTTGCTGAGAGCTAAAACTACTCCATTCACTAGGTGAACTGTCCTGGCTGGGGACATAGTAACATCCTAAACACAGATAGTGCTTCCAGATAGACTATCTGCTTCTGACACCTGCAAGCCCTTGCTGCCAGTGCAAATAGCAGCTTCATGCACCTAGCGATGGCTAGTCATTGCTACTGGCAGCCTCTTCTCCCACACTCCCCAATATTCTGGGGACGCTTGGAAGAGTGCTCCTTTCAGGAGCCTTTCATTGTCTTTGCTATGGTTCTGTAATACTACAGTAAAGGCAGTCCCTGGCTCTGCTGGCCAAGTAACCTGGCTCAGAAACCGCCTGGCTTTGACCATAACACAGACACAGCCTGAGCAGCATGCATGAATGCATGTCTTGATGCCCCAGACACCTGAAGGGTAGGATTCAGGATATGGAGTAGTGGGGAAAGGAGCTGCAGGTGTAATGATTTCCATGCCTTCTCATCTTGTGGTTCTGTCCAGGTGCTTTAGGAAATACTTGCCTGGTGAGACTACACACAGAGTACTAGAAGAGCCATGCCCTGATGGTCTGTGTAATCCCCAGTCAGTCCCCTTCAAGGAGCAATTATAAGTGACTTGCTATTATTGTACTTGTGTTTCTTCTCCTCCAGGCCTTCATCTCCTTTTGCTTTGCCTGGTTGCAGATTCCTTCTCTGCAGCATCCTCAAGCTCTAGCTCTCCTGACTGTAATGCTTGTCAAACAGATTTGAGACACTCAATATCTTTAACATCTGTTGGTGAGTTAGTCCAATACATGTTATTCCCCCACCCACCCTGTGTCTCTAATATCCTGGAGCTGACACTGCTACACCACCACTGTGACATCTGAAGATTTCAAATCACTTAAACGTTAACCCTTGCAGCCATGCTCAGTAGGGACCTATTAATCTTTGCCCAGATGGATAAAGTGAGCGAGACCCATCACTGCTGGGTCTGTCTATATACAAACATGCTCTAGTTTAGTTAAACCAGTGCAAACTCCTGTGTGGACATTCATACTGGTTTAGAACTTGTTTACCACCTGTAAATTGATAGGGTCAAAGGAAATGGATACAAGTCACACTTAAATTGATTTAAGAATGTTCACACACACAGCCACACCGATTTAACAACATCAGTTTAAAATAGTATCTTTAGTTAAACAGGTGCAACAGCGTAGACCCACCCTAAGTGACTTGGCCACTGTTGCCTATGTGGCAAGCCTATTGAGGAGTTGAGAATACAACCCAGGAGTCCTGTCTCCAGTCCCTTGCGCTAGATGCTAGAAATACTTCCTGTAGCTCACAGCGTATGTGCAGTATTCTGCATGCCTGCCTTCCCCTGGGCACTGGGAAATGAGACCATAACACTGCTGGCTCCCCAATTACTTCATGACCCAATTTGAAATTGCCCTCCCCCTCCTCCTCCTTTTTTTTTTTTTTTTTAAAAAAGAACAGCAGACTTGCACTTGTCTACACTAGAAAGGATTTGCTGGGATATGCATACCTAGTGGAGATGCAGTTATAGTCTTTTGCCAGTATCAGCTACATCTACACTAGGCTTTTGCCAGCAAAGCTATAGAAGTTGGGGGTGTGATTTGTTTTTTTTCATACTCCTAACTGACATAGCCATGCTGGTAAAACTGAAGTATAGACCAGGCCTTCCTCTCCTCCTGGCCTCCACTCTGCCCACTCATAGTTTTACCACTGTGGGTGCAAGAGCCTTCTCCTGTGCCGCACGCTGCATCTAGCATAGCCTTCCCTTCTGTCTAGTTTATTGGCTCTCTACCTTCTTCTAAACATCACCTGAAAACATCTTCCCTTCCCTTGCCTTTGCCTTTTGATTCTCTTTATTAGAAGGAAAGCTCCAGTGTTTCTATTTCAGAATTAACTTGTATCAAGCAGGATCAGTGACGTATGAGGCATCCTTACAACAGAGAAACTTACTGGCCAGAAGTATATTTCTTGCTATGTGGGCACTGTTGATTATTTTCATCAAGGCTTGCATGTGCCTCCAAGCCAGAAAGTCTGTATCCTTCAGTCCTAACTTAGAATTTGTGGTGTTTTTAGAGCTGTTGTATGAATAGTTCTCATACCCAAATTACGTTGTATTTTCATATTTGAATCTCATAGTTGTTACTGTCATGATGGGGGGAGGGATAGCTCAGTGGTTTGAGCATTGGCCTGCTAAACCAGGGTTGTGAGTTCTAATCCTTGAGGGGACCATTTAGGGATCTGGGGCAAAAATTGGGGATTGGTCCTGCTTTGAGCAGGGGGTTGGACTAGATGACCTCCTGAGGTCCCTTCCAACCCTGATATTCTGTGATTCTATGTACTTTAATACTTGCCTCTGCTTGCCATCCTTTAAAAAATTATTTTTAAAGTCAAGTTAAATATAATATTTCAGTTTAACTTTTCCCTTTTGTTACTAGACAGAACCCAGGCGTTCTTGTGCACTGTCTGGCAATAGAATAGACATTCACATTAACTCAAAACTAGATTTAACTGAGCACTTTTAAAGAAATATGTGCCGAAAATGGCCTCACACAGTATTCTGAGCCCAGTGCTATTCCTGTTGAGTTCTGTGCAGAATGAGTTTTTCTCTGTCATTTCTCTACTTCCTGCAAGTTGGCAGGAAAATGATGGCCTCCGTGGAATAAGCTTAGTGCCCACAGTTGAGAGGTATCTAAATATTTGTGTGTACTGTTTGGCTTATTTATCTGCCTAGACTAAGTCTGGGAGGAGAATAGCAGTGTTTTGTCATTAACTCACAGCATTTGAGGATACAGTCCCTGTGAAAGATATTACACACAGTTGCGGTGTGGGAATAGCAGTGAAAGCTGATAGACTATTGTGATCAGGATTTGGAAAATGTACCCAAAGCCTCACATGTACCCAAAATGTTTCACCAAGCCACAATACAGCAGTGTTCCAACCAATACCCCTTTTCCTTGGTCTGTGTTAGGCAAGAAATTTCCTGCTGCTTTGGCCCAAAGACCCCAGCCTTCTCTTGGCTGACATTTATGCTCCCATCCCACCAGCAAAGAGCCGAGGTGAACGGCGCTGTCTCTCTGCAGACTCAGGAAGACTTGGCTTCAGTACACACTTGGTCCCGTTGGGAAGGTTTCTTCAGCTTTCAGAGCTAGACACGTAGGTGCCGACTTCCCCTCTGCCCGATGGGATGCTCACCTCTTCCTGCCCCGCCCTTGCCCCACCTGCATTCCACCCCTTCCCCGAAGTCCCCACCCTGCCTTTTCCCACCCCCTTCCTGCCCCCATTCCACCCTCTTCCCTCACATCCCCACCCCTGCCCTGCTCTTCTCCGCCTCCTCCCCTGAGCACACTGTGTCCCTGCTCCTCCTGCTTCCTCCTGGAAAGTCCTAAGCGCTGCCAAACAGCTGTCAGGCAGCCGAGGGAAGGTGGGGGGATGGGAAGCGCTGGGAGGGACGGGGAGGAGCGGGGGGGACGCAGCGCGCTCAGGGGAGGTTGGAGAAGGAGGCGAGGAGATGGGAGCTTGGCTGCCAGTGGGTGCAGAGAACCCACTAATTTTTCCCCGTGGGTGCTCCAGCTCTGGAACACCCACAGAGTCCGTGCCTATGGCTAGACGTGCAGCCGTTCTCAGTGGAAAGGTGAGGTTCTGTAGAAATTGATGGCAGTGCAGGGGGGAGTTTCCTTCGTCCCCTGGGCAAATGGACTTCTCAATCCCTGGTTGTGGTGATTTACATCCTCGCTGCTTCTTGGTTAAACCTGAGCAGAGCTTGTTCAGCCAGGCTGCTGCTGTCCTTCACAGGGATGTAGAATCCAGACAGTTTGTTAGGGATGGTTTCAGGGCCAACCTGTAAGTCAACTCAGCCCTTCCAGTTGCGGAGTTTTGAGCTGCTGATTCCTTTTATGTGTGACCACTTCCTCTGTCAGTCACATATTCGCATGAAGCTGATGCTGCTAGCGTGCCGTGTGCAGAATGTTAGGCATAGAAGGTAGTGATTTAGAGTTTGTGACTGGGTTTCACGTAAGCAGCAAGGGGTTCCAGTAACTGCCTGTTTCCCTGTCTGGGACATGTCATTTAAGCAGGGATAGTAATTTCTCTTTCTAGATTGTTCCCACAGTCAGATTTTCCTGTTGCTGGCAATGGATGTGCTAGAATCGAGCAGTGTGAAATGAGTAAAGTATGGTTTGACCAGGGAAGAGATTGTGAAAATGGCACTTTGTTACTGCATATATCTGCTGAGCTTGATGCTAGGTGTGTACTCATCAGCACTGCAGAGCCAACGCAGCTGTGGAAGAGTACATTGAAATCCAGTATGGGAGGCAAATGAAGCAGGCAGAGCACAGCTTGGCTGGCAGGATCCAGGCTGAGCTTGCAATGATTGGAGACAACAAATTATGGTTTAACTTGTAAACTCAGCCAGTTCACTGTGGTCAGTTTGGGGTGGCAGAATTCTTGAGCTCCCAGCTGCCACTGCGCTTCGAGCGTGAGTATCCTAATTCTTGTGGTACTGGACTCCACTATGATTCCACTCTGCTGATCTTTGAAGCCAGAGGAATGAAACAACCCAGAAGAATGCAGAGCGTAGGCCAGTGGGTATTAGTGCACCTGACCCTGGGGGAGCTGCCATCCACATGGATTCCTGGTAGTCTGTGTGTGGCATAAGACCAAGATTGTCAAACTAAGCTGTTCTGACTATTCTAGGAAAGGGATGTCTGCCAGGGTCCTCTAGTGGAGCCCCGGAGGGCTGCTCTTCACAGACACAAGAGCTTCTCCCTTGAGCCACTGCTCAGGCCATTTCACAGGAGTTCTGGTAGTAGGCTACATGTAATGCTTTTTAGCCAGTGTGTGTGGGGTAACTAGGAATTCTGGCACCTCCAGACTTCAGTATAGAACTGATCCCAACTGCAGTCGCTGTTACTCAGAGCGGAGAATTCAGATCCAGTCTCCTGGGGGTGCTGCTTCTTGAGCTCAGTGACGTGAATCTGCTGACAGCTATCAGTTATTGTGACCCACTTATGTGAATTCTGCACCTGGGCAAATGGCATGAGTGCAGTGCTGGAGCTGGCCTGTCACCCTCTGGGTCTTGCAGGAACAGCCATGTAGTCAGTAGCAAGGGAAGGGGCTCTTGGGGCAGCTCTGGCCTTAGCCCTGCTCTGCACGGGGGTGGGTAGGTCGACCTAGCATAAGGAGCTCAAGGCTGTGACAAACTTAAAGCTACCACGCTAGCTTATTGCTAGGGCTGTGGGAACCACTCCCAATGCAATGTATTGATTGTACTGAGTACTGCAGCAAGGCAAATTAGTGGAAACTAGTCTGGTTCAGACCCTGTGTGGACAGGGCCTCGGGCTGACTCAAACCATTCTACAGCCGTGAGCGTGCATTTACGTGGTAGCCTGACAGCAGTTCTGCTCTCTAGCTTGTCATACTGCTGCAGAGCACAGGGCTCTTTGTATCTGTGTCAAATGAGATGTGGGTTGAGGCAGCGGGCTCGCGTGCACATGAGCTGGAATGGTTTTGCAGTAGTGTCTGTTGACCCGCTTATGCGTCATCTGCATGTCTGTGTCCGAGGCTATAGGAGGCCATGCAGTTCAACACCACTCTAGTTCCTCTTATCGTCGCATGGCCAGAGTCGGAACACCTGTTCCTTGGTGCTCTTAGCTCTGCTAATTCCCAGAAGGAGCATAAGGCTAAAGACTGCTTTGAGCTGCAGGTACCTCCTACCGCTACGGTTGTTGGTCCAAAACCGTCAGCGCCACTGGGCCCTTCCAGACTGTCATGCCCGGTTCTCTGCATGCCAGCTCACCTGATACAGCTGATGCCCACGGCAAAGCTGATGCTCCCATACGCCAGTTCACCGCCTCACTCTAGCCCTCTGGACACTTTGCTGCTTTCCACTATGGCAGATGAACCTCTCCTACTCCTCCCAGAGTGGCGCACTTCTTCCACGCAGGCACTGCCGTTGATGACGGTTCTGCCTCTGCCTGACCTATCCTCTGAGTCTGAGTGGTTTTCCAAGCCAGACCCCTCCTTGACATCTGCGCTCTCTCACAGTCTGTTTCCCTGGCAAAACTCAACCTATCCACCTGCGTATGAACCAGAGCCATAGCTCATTCCCCCTGGGGCCCGCTGATGCCCAGTGCTTGGCCCCACTGGCCTCCCTATGACTCTGCCAGGACCATGGGGTGCTGCTGCTGCCATCTTACCAGCTGTCCCCTACCTGCACCGTGCCCCCTGCAGATATGAGGAGCCAGAAGAAGACATCTGTCCTGGGCAACGCAGTATGGGGAGGAGGTGAGCAGCCCTCAGTGGTGAAAGAACAGGTTAAGGACTATTTAGAAAAGCTGGACATGCACAAGTCCATGGAGCCAAATCTAATGCACCTGAGGGTACTGAGGGAGTTGGCTGATGTTATTGCAGAGCCATTGGCCATTATCTTTGAAAATTCGTGGCGATCGGGGGAGGTCCTGCACGATTGGAAAAAGGCAAATATAGTGTCCATCTTTAAAAAAGGAGAACCTGGGGAACTACAGACCGGTCAGCCGCACCTCAGTCCCTGGAAAAATCATGGAGCAGGTCCTCAAGGAAACCATTTTGAAGCACTTAGAGGAGAGGAAGGTGGTCAGAAACAGTCAGCATGGATTCACCAAGGGCAGGTCATGCCTGACCAACCTGATTGCCTTCTATGATGAAATAACTGGCTCTGTGAATATGGGGAAAGCAGTGGACGTGATATATCTTGACTTTAGCAAAGCTTTTGATACGGTCTCCCACAGTATTCTTGCCAGCAAGTTAAAGTATGGATTGGATGGACTATAAGGTGGACAGATTGTCAGGCTAAGCGGGTAATGATCAATGGCTCGATGTCTAGTTGGCAGCCGGTATCAAGCAGAATGCCCCAGGTGTCTGTCCTGGGGCTGGCTTTGTTCAACATCTTCATTCCAACCCTAATCTTCAATGATTCTGTGGTCATCATGCAGCTAGCACTGCCAGAAACACCAGTCCCCACCAGAGCCTCATCATCTCAGATGAGGCATTAATTCCACCTCCCCTCTCCCCTCTGGACAACCATAACCAGTACCACAACCTACTTTGGCATGTAGCAAAGGCTCTCGAGCTCATGGTAGAAGAAGTCCAGGATCCACAAAACCAGTCCTGGATATTTTCCAACCACTGGGGCCCTCCCATACTGCCCTCCCTATCCACACGGCCATCCTACAACTGGCAGAGTTGGTCTGACACACTCTGGCCTCCTGTTCCCCTACTCTGAAGCACCTTGGGTAGCAGTATTTTGTCCCATCCTAGGGTATGGACTTCCTGCTCTCATACACCTGCCCCATAACTCCTTTGTGGTGCACGCAGCGACTGAACGGGCTCAACAGCAACACCTTAAGGCCACACTACACCCCTGCATAGGGTGGCAAAGAAGCTGGACCGTTTAGGGCAAAAGGTTTATTTCTGTAGGACTTCAGTTCCGTATTGCCAGTTACGAGGCCCTCTTGACAGAGTACAGTTTGTTCATATACCTGAAGCTTATTGACTCTCAGACCTTTCTCTGAGCGGACAAACAGGATCTCCAGGCAATCCTGGATGAAGGCAAACTGGTCACCAAGGTGACCCTCCAGATAGTGGTTGGTGCTACTGACACTGTGTCCTGCTTCCTAGCAACCAGTGTCCTTCTCTGCCAAGACTCCTGACTTCAATCCTCCGGATTTCCTAAGGAGGTCCAGATCACTCTCAAGGACCTTCCCTTTGACAATCAGAAACGCTTCAGCGACAAGATGCACGGATCCCCCCACTCCCTCGAGGATTCCCACATCATACTATCTGCGCTTGGTATCTCTGCCCTGATCTGCAGGCAGCAACAGTCATCCTTGGCCACTGTGCCCTACCAGCCCTATTTTCAATGACAGCAGGAGCAGTCTTGCCAGTGTCCATGCACTCAACGACCCCATTACCCCACCACTACTACTTCTGCTCCCTCAACTCTTCCACAGCGTCACTCCAAATGGCCATTTGACTCTTCCATTGAGACCCACCAACATCCTCCCATGCCAACCCTGGTCATCCTTGGGGGCATCTCACCCTGTTTGCCCACACTTGGGGCAAGATCACCACCGATTGCTGGGCACTGGACATCATTCACTGGAGTACTCAATAGAGTTCCTCTCATTCCCCCCTCATCACCCACCCCATGGTGACGTGGAGATCCCTCTCATTGCGACCGGAAACTTCTCCATTTTACAGTGAGACACTCCCATTATCAGTTCTGGGTCCTCCCCTTCGGTATCACCACCCCTCCCTGTGTGTTCACAAAAGTTTTCACCGTTGTTGCAGCCCACATGCAACACTTCAGCCACTCGGTGTTTCCCTACCTGGATGATTTGGCTCCTCATTGTGACATCCATGCACCTGCCTCCTTTCCACTATCTAGACCCTTCGATCTCCTCACCAGCCTGGGTGTCTATATCAACAAGGAAAAGTTAGTCCTCATCCCTGTCCAAGAGATCACCTTTATTTGGGTGTGCCGGGACTCTATCGTAGGCCGCACTTTCCTCCTGATGGACCTCTTTGCCACCCTCACCTCTCATGACGCCACTACGCCACAATCCACACACACCTATCCACCAATGCCTTTCCCTCCATGGCCACATTGTGGTCTGCACCTCTGTAACGCCCCAGGCACACCTCTGTATGCAGTGCCCTCAACTTTGGCTCCAGTCAATCTACAGACCTCAGACAGATTGCTTGGACAAACCAGTCCCGCTTCCCCGATTTGTCCTGGCTTCCTTCAAGTGGTGGTCCGATCCATCCAACATCTTGGTCAGCATTCCATTCACCCTTCCTGCTCCACTCTCACCACAGACACCTCCCTCAGAGGGTGGGATGTCCATCTGGATGGTCACACGACTGAGGGCCTCTGCACACCACAAGAGGTGAGGATGCACATCAACTTCCTGGAACTCCAAGCTGTCTGCTTTGTCTCCCCCTCATAAGATCACGGCACTTTCATTTGCTGTCAGACATGTCAGCAGTTGTGTATATCAACAAGCAAGGCGGCACCAGGTTACCCTCTCTGTGCGGAGGCTGTCCACCTCTGGAACTGCTTCATCTAGAACGGGGTCCCGTGGCACACCATGCACCTTCCAGGCACCAGCAACTTCTTGGCAGACACGCTCTTGTATGCCAGGGGTGGCCAAACTGAGCCTGAGAAGGAGCCAAAATTTACTAATGTACATTGCCAAAGAGCCCCAGTAATACGTCAGCAGCCCCACATCAGCTCCCCACCACCACCACTTCCAGCGCTTCCTGCCCACTGGCAGCCCTGCCAATCAGCACCTCCCTCTCCCTCCTCTCACCTCCCAATCAGCTGTTTCGTGGCTTGCAGGAGGGGAGGGGAGAGAGGGAGGAGCAAGGGCATGGCAGGATCTGAGGAGGGGGCTGGAAGGGGTGGAGTGGGGGCAGGGCCTGTGGCAGAGCCAGGGGTTGAGCAGTGAGTACCCCCTGGCACACTGGAAAGTTGACACCTGTAGCTCCAGCCCCGGAGTCGGTGCCTATACAAGGAGCCACCCCTGTTCTATGCAAATCACGAGTGGGAGCTCCATGATCCCACACTTCACTCCGTCTTCCACCGGTGGGGGACCCCGTGCTGGAACTTCTTCACAACCAACGAGAACCAAAAACTCCTCCTCTTCTGCTCCAGACAGGTCCTCTGGACTAGCTTACAAAGCGATGCTCTTCTCCTGCCATGGACTGTTGAAGTCTGCTATGCCTTCCCACCCATTCCTCTGCTCCCACAAATCCTCCACAAGGTGCAACAGGATCAAGCAACATTCATCGCGATAGCCACCTTTTGGCCTCATCAGTGTTGGTTCACTGACCTCCTCCATCTTGCCGCTCTCCCTCTGATCTGCCTTCCCACCCACCTGGATCTCTTCACCTAGGTGCAGCAACGCTTGCAGCACCCCAACCCGGGCCTGCTCCACCTTACAGCTTGGTGTTTGGATAGGGCTCATATATAGACAGAACGTGCTCCACCCTGGTGCATGACCTCCTCATGCACAGCAGGCCAAGTGAAGCGGGCGCATTTCACCATCCAGGCACACCACCACCATTATCCACTGGAGACTCTCTCTACTCCCATTCTCCTGGACTACATTCTCCATCTTAAGTGTCGGACCTCATTCACTCATCCATATGGGTCCACCTGGCGATGCTCAGTGCCTTCCTCCCCACCATGGATGGTTCCTCCACCTTCACTCACCTGACCACCATTCGCTTCCTTCAAGGCTTGCTCATTGCCTTTCCACCAGTATGGAACCCCTACCCCATCTTGGGACCTAAATATAATCCTCTCTGCCCTCACTAAACCGCCCTTTGAAGATCATCTTGATGGCCATCACTTTGGTGCAGCGCATTAGCGACCTGGTGGCTCTGATAGCTGACCCCCCCCCCCCCCCCCCCCCCCACAATATGCATCTTCCATAAAGTTTCCCTGCACCTGCACCACAAGTTTCTCCCCGTTCCACCTCAACCAAAGCATCCACCTTCCAATCTTCTACCCAAACCGCACACCACCTCCAGAACAAAAACACTGCATTCTCTCAATTTCCAATGCAACCATGCCTTCCAGGCTTCGCCCAGGCTCTTCGTCACGATTGCCAGGGCCTCTGTTCACAACACATCTCTAAATGGATCTCCCATTTCATTGCGGATTGCTATGCTCTCTCCTCCGCCTCCTGGAGTCCTGGCTCACTCCACGCAGGCACAGGCCGCCTTGTTGGCCTACTTTGCGGACGTGCCTTAGCAGAACGTTTGCAAGGCAGCGACATGGACCTGGGTCCACACCTTTACCGCTCGCTGCGCCATTCCTGGGGATGCGTCTGTCGGCCGAGCTGTCCTGCCGACTGACTTCACGCAAGTCCACGCACCCACCTCCACGCTGAGCGCTGCTCACTACTCACCCACATCTGGCCTCCATGTAGGGACCATCACTCAAAGAAGTTCTTTGAGATGTGTGGTCCCTATTTGGTTCCAGTACCTGCCCTCCATCTTCTCTGCTGTGGATTCCATTGCTTGCGAGTAAGAGAACTGGAGCATCGTTAACCGCATGGCCTCTTATAGCCTCGGACACAAACATGCAGGTGGCTCACATAGAGATCAAGAACACTACTAGAAAATCTCTCTGGCGCATGGCACGCATGCACACGCATGTCTGGAATCCAAATAGGGACTATACGTCTCAAAGAACCTCCAGTTACAGTAAGTAACTTCTTCTCGGGTTTGTCAGGAGGGCTGACGTCAAATGGCACAGCTGGAGTAGATTCACTGATAACTTACAGGCTGTGCTCAGATCTGGCAGTCACAAAGACCTGCAGCTTGTCTCGGAATGGCTGTGAGGTGCTCCTCCCTGGATCGAGAAAGGGATGCTGGAGCCCCTGTCAGCTGCTTAGCCCTGAAGAAAGCCTCATCCCTTAGCAGTATCTCACAGTGCTAAGCAGCTTCCCCTTGAACCATTGTATCCTGACTCTTGGCCTCCTAGCCCAGCATAGAGCACTGCCCAATCCGGCATCAGGGGATGGGGGAGCCTGCTTCTTCTTGTGACACCTTGCGGTAAAGACTCCCAAGGGCTTCCTGAGGGAAGAAGCTGTAACACAACACGAGTGCAGTGGAGAAACTTATTGGATAGACACAGTTCGTGGCAGGAGCAGCCATGGCATGGGGAGCTGCATTGGAGATCTCTATCACTTTGGGCCTACACAAGCTCTGAGCACTAAGGGGAAGGGGGGAGGGAATGGAAGGAAGAGGGGAGCAAAAGATGGGAGTTGGGGCACCAAAGAGGAGAGAAGGGAACACAAAGGTGGAGGGAGAAAGAACAAGCTGCTAAATAAGAGACATTGAAGGCAAGTCTGTGTGAACAAGGAATGGATAGCACCTGATCCTTGCACAGCGCTGGAAAGGAGCAGTGGTGCCCACCCTATGTGGGAGGGGGGCAGGACAGCATACGGGGAGGAGTGGAGTGGGGACTGGTGGGTATGATAGGGAGGGGAGCATCCTGCATGTGTAGGGAGGGTGTTGGGGGGCCCAGTGCATGCTTATTGCCCCACACCAGATTTGGCAGTGCATTGCTAGCCAAGAGGGTCCATTCTGAACACATGCCCAACTCTGAAAGCTAGAGTTGAGGGCGGGTCTGGTTGTGGGGGCTCATGGGCCTTCGAAGCAGAAGCATCTGTTCTGCCCCAGGCTGTCAAGGTGGCAGCTTCCTGCTCACACTGGTGTACATCTCTTCAGGGGCTTGTTCTGTGTAATTAGCATTTAAATTCATTGATATCCTAGCTTGACTGCAGCTCTCTTGGAAAGGTCACCTAGTTCCAAAGTTCTGAGACTGCATCGGTTCCTCCTGCTCACACTCCAGGGTGTTCCTCATTGAATCACTGAGCGCTCAGGCACCAGCAGTTGGTGGCTGAGAGTGGAGAGGAGGAAGGATCCTTGTTTCCATTGAGTGGCTGTACTCCAGTGTGAGCATGGGCTGCTAAAGGCTTGCTCTCCGCTGGGAATAGGCCTCTTGCATTTGCACAGCAGAGCTAAAAGGGTGGGAGGGCAGAGGCATTAGGCAAGTGGGCTTCTCGGCTATTCTTCAGTGCTCTTAAACGGGCATCTTTCATGTGCTGACCTGGCCTCTTCTTTCTCTCTCAGGTTCGGGAGACTCCCAGGATGAAGCTGCTGTGAGGAGCTTGAGGAGCCAGCACACAGGCTTTCAGGGCTCCCTTTCTGAGTGGAATACAGTATTGGAGTCTGCAAGAAAAATGACTGTGGGATTTGTACTGCTTCCCCCTCTGCTGGGGAGGACTTTGCTTACGCTGCTGCTGGTGGCTGCCTCTGTTCAATGCCATTGGCCCAGTGAACGCTCTGAACTTGCACAGGACTGGGAAAACCAGTTAGAGGCCTCCATGCATTCTGTGCTGTCAGATCTCCGTGAGACGGTCCCAGCAGTGGTGGGGATTCCAGACAGCTCTGCTGTGGTGGGACGCTCCTTCAGAGTCACCATCCCCACAGATTTAATTGCTTCTAATGGAGAAATGGTGCAGGTGAGAAATGCATCCACCTGCCTCATATCTCACAATCCCCTTCCTTGCAGTCATGCCTGTCGGAGGGACTGGGTCTGTCTCCGCGCCAGTGTGACAAATGGGTTTGAACGGATGGGTCATAGGATGGTGCTATGATTCAGACCGGGGGGGGAGGCTGTTGGATTTGGTGATAGATGGGTGGAAGAAACTTCCATTTCCCTCTTCCGGAATGTCACTGTTTATTTCTTACTGGATTGAACGCCTTCATCCTAGAGTGAAGAATAGAGGAGGTCTGGTCCCCTCTGTAGGAGCTGGTTTGGTTCAATGTCTGGTTACATTTAACCTGCGTGCACCCAGATGCTCAAGCAAGGGGCACATGAATCACTGAAGGACAGTGACCCTCAGCCTCCCATAGGCCAAGTCCTGGAATGATCCTCTGACACCATGGGGTGACTTGTTTTACCATGGGGACAAAATATTGGGCCACTGATGTGATGCCATAGCACAGACCCTGTTCTATGGCTCTGGCTCTTGACTCCATTTGACACCGTGTGTCCTCCCCTCGCCCTGTGTCCCGTGGGGAGAGCTGGGGACACTTCTCCTTGTCTGAGAGGAGCTATGATCAAACCTGTGGCTCCCAAGAGAGCCATATCTGCCTGTCCTCAAGCTTTGTGTCTATTGCCTTCAGGACTTCTAGGTGCTGTAGCTGCAAGAAATGGAAGTGTGAAAGTGACACCAGCTAGGCAAGAAAAGGAAAGTGAGAGAGACTGTCAAGGTGTCACTATTCACTACTGGTGAGGAGTCCTCTCCAGGCTGGGTGCAGGGAAGACTGCTCCTGCTCCCCAGGCTTTTCTAGATTCATTGACAGCTGGGGCTGGACCATTTCCCAGTCTAAACCTGAGAGAATTATGTGTTTGCTCTTTTTCAAGTGGTCAGAAGGGATCTGGAGGTGAGGGGGGAGGAAAATCTTGGACTTGCCAACTTCTCCTTATAGGCGGATTTGTTGTAGAGCCAGAGGACACAGATCACAGTGCTAAAGAATCTAGATCAGGAAAGTGAAGTGTGAGTAGGTCCCATTTGCACTACTAAGAGTCCTGGCCCTGATGAGTGGCAGTGATAATCTGGAGATCTAAAAGGTGCATCTGGCACATCTGGAACACCTGGATTCTGAGTCGGGTGGGGAGGAGAAAGGTGCTGGATGAGTTCCATGTTTCGAAGAGCTAGAGGACTGTCATCTGCTTTGAACTGAAGGCTGCAGCACTGTGGGGCTGATGAAACTTGCCCAGGTGGAAGTTGGACATGCCATGGTGGCCTTAGTCATGCTGCCTGCTCTCTTCATATGACCACTGCCATGTGAAAGCCTGGTTCTTGGCTGCTTAGTACCCAAACTCCAGGGAGTCTGGGGAGCTGCGGGTGCTCAGCAAATTGACAACTAGCATCATCTGTTTTATCAACAAAAATACAAGTGCAGGACAACTGTCAACTTTGGATTTTTGTCTCTAAATGCACAGACTCCTGCTGATCAAATTCCCAGGCTTCCCAGTGCAGCCCAAGGTGTGAGCTGTGCTCTAGGAACCCCTATCTGTCTGAGAAACCGCTTCCTGACCAGTGTCTCATACTGGCTGCTTTACCGAAGTGCACACCCTCTTTAGCTAGGACTGCACAGCAGGGCTCTGACCCGGTGTTCTTGGAGGAACACGTGTAGGATTGGGGGTAACACTGACCATGTGAGGGTGGGGGTGTGGCAGGTTTGGGAGAACACTGGGCACACGTGCTTGGGATTCAGGGGTATGTAGAGCATGCAGGGGTGATTGAACCTGCACGGAAGCACTAAGGGGTTCCGTAGCTGGATGTTGTAATGCTTCCCTGCCTCCCAGGGAAAGTGCTTCCAGCTCCTCAGCTGGAAAGTGCTGGAGGAGGGTTACTATGCTGTGGTGCAGTGAAGCCTGAGTGGTTTTCAGGTGTCAGAGGGACTAGTCTAAACACAGAAGTTGCACTTCAACTTAAATTGATTTTAAAATCAGACTTAGGCCTTGTCTCTGTGAGACTTTCATGGGTTTACCCTACATTGGTTTAATACAGATCTCTGCGCTGGTAAGGATGCATCCATACTTACTGAGTGTGGAGGGCTTCCTTCCAAAGGACTCCACATAGGAGAGGGGATTCCTTATGGAAGACATAGGTAGGCAACTTTAGGTGTGAGAGGACATCAGCAGTTTCCACTTGTTTTGCCGGGGTGATTTTGGCCTGGGCAGATTCCCTATCTGAATCCATCTCTCGTAGAAGTTAGGAAATCCTGTGGGCTAGGTGGGCCTGAAAGAACTCTGGCATTTATTTGCTGTTGCATCTCATGCAACCCTAGACAATTTGTGCTGCTCAGCTGGAGCTTTCAGCAAACCAATGTTTGTCGCAGTTACGGACTCAGACAAGCCAAGCCCTTCGTAGCCAGTACATAGGGAGCTCAAGCCCTAATTAAAATCAGGCAAAAATAGCCATTAAACATCTCCCAGTTGTGGCAGTAAAGCAGATCAGAAAGACAATGACCTATACTCCTGCTCTTCCTGGTCTCCAGGAGGTCAGAAATGATATGCTGGACCTAACAAGCTCCTCAAAGCCACAAAAAGAAAAGGAGTACTTGTGGCACCTTAGAGACTAACAAATTTATTTGAGCATAAGCTTTCGTGAGCTACAGCTCACTTCATCAGATGCATACAGTGGAAAACACAGTATGCATCCAATGAAGTGAGCTGTAGCTCACGAAAGCTTATGCTCAAATAAATTTGTTAGCCTCTAAGGTGCCACAAGTACTCCTTTTCTTTTTGCGGATACAGACTAACACGGCTGCTACTCTGAAACCTGTCAAAGCCACAGTTCAAGATGGAGACATTTAAAGCCTACCCTAGTAGCTAACTCCCAAGGGGTTTTCTCTCCTGTAGATCAAAATGAGGCATGTTGCCACATCCCTATGTAATAGTTCTTTGAATAGTCCATAGCTGTGTTTGTTGTGGTCAGTACTTCCACTGTTCCTACACTTTGGGCTACTGTACTTGGTCAGTACTGTGGTCAGTACTTCCACTATTCCTACACTTCCACTGTTCCAGCAGCACTCACAGGAAGAAGTTCACATTAACCTCTTCCTCCTGTCATCGCACCAAGCTGCTCTCATGTGCTGTCTGTTGTTGAGGTCACTCTCTGCTGATGGGTGAAGATCAATAGAACTGCAGGCTGCAGAATTTCTGAACTGGAAAGAATCTGTGACTTCCAGGCATGGGTCTAGAGGGCTGGGAGCACATTACCAGCAGAAGGGTGATCAAGGAAACATTGTCACACGGAGGAGAGCACAGCATCAGCTGGCTGGAGCAGAATGACATGTGACATGGTCTCAAAGCACAGACTCCCCTGAATGCACCAAGAGTGTCCTAGTAATGATGAGCATCACATCCACCACGATGAGTATTAAATGAGGGGACCTGATCCCCTTCCTTACAAGTCTCTTACTTTCCTAGGCAGGAGAGTGTCTCATGCCTGTGTGCACTTCATACTAAAGGAGAGCTAAGCACTGGAGCAGACTAACAGGACACTAATAGAGCTGGCTGAGCAGGAGTGTGTCTATTTTGAGAGTTCCCCCACCTAACTATGCACCCCGGTAAACTGCCAATGGACTTTTACTCCCAGATTTAACAGTAAGACCCCACACTCTCCCTTTCTCCTGAGAGGGGCCAAAAAAGTACCAAAGGATCCTTCCTGAAAATGTACCAGAGTGCCTTCTGCATACCTTTCCTCTTGTCCCATTTCTATCCAGAAGATCAAGGAGAAGACAGCAGCCATATGGATGGCCTTCTCTGGCAACGTTTGGGGCTATGACTTTCAAACCTAGTCAGCATGACTCTATCCCTCTCTCAGGGACTGGTATTCCATCAAAAACCAGGAAAGCTGATCCTAGCTGCAAAAAGACAGGATATTCACTCAAGGTCCTTATTCCCAGTCTGGCTTCAAGATGTCCCAATGCTTAATCTGACTTGGTTGGGATTTTTGCATTAGTGTAGAGACCACCCTCAAATGCTATCTTCAGCCAGAACGTGACACCTCTTGAGCTCCTATAGGGAGGGTTATCCATGGCTCTAAAAGATCATTCTCATTAACATTGTGGTAGAAGTAAGTAGGAGAGAGCTGGACAACGGATGGCTCTTTAAGTCAGCCTCACACATCAGTTTACCCTGCAGTATGTGGAGCAGAGCCCTGGGATCACAGCCGAATGTTAAATGTTCTCACAAACATGCATCTGAGTCACTGAAGGAGGAAATTCTCTTCTTTCAATCTCTGGCATTCTTAATGAGCGGCCACCTCAGAAGAGCCTGTAGGTGGGAGCTCTATGCATTGAACCCCGTTGTTGTATGTTCTTCACAGAAAAGGCTGGGTCTTCTAGTGAACTTGGTATTGTTCTCCAGGTACACGTTCTTCCTCAGACTGCAGGGAGATCATGTTTCCCCATTCTGTCCTAAACCTTTACACCTACTGGAAAGATGCCGATGCCACAGGATCTCCAAGAGGTATCCTGATCACCTGTCTCTGACAATGCAATACCCTAACTGCACTCTCCCCATGGGCAAATACATGAAGGTTTCAAAGGCCTCATTCAAGATGGAGCGGGAAGAGCATGCTGGATGGATAGTCCAAGTTTTAACTCAACCTACCAATGCCACCACGCATTTGCTGGGAGCAGTGTCCACAATGTGGGCTGAAAACATGTATGTTTTGTACAACGAGATGCGAGGCAGCTTCCTGGCTTTCTCTCTGTACCAGCATGAAGGTCTACAAGCTAGGCATGTGAGCATCAGAAAAAAGGCTGTTGTATGCAATGAGACTAAACTCTTAAATATTTATTTATCTCCGTGGCATCACACTTGCTGCTGATTCGCAGTCCCACTGAAGAGATTGGTGGCCCTTTGTCCTCAGCAGAAGAGGAGAATTTCTGTGCTTAACCAAAATGTTCTTCTGGTAGGAAGTTGCACAGATCCAGCCTAGCACAGGCTGGGTGAAATAGAATCAATAGCCAGTGTGGTGGTGAAGTAATCTGTAGTCCTGCAGCAGACAAGTTTGTGTACTACAGTTTGTTGCTATCAACAGAAATGTTGCATCTCTTTAGTACTATAATCTGAATATTGATCAAGATAGTCTTTGCTGGCAGGCTCTGGGAAGGGGGTGTGCCAAGTGTGGGACTGTCTCTGGCATGGCAGTGAGACTGCAGACCTAGCATAAGATTCTGGTTCTATGGACTGTCCTACCAGTAGAAAGGAAATGACCACTTGTACGTATCCGTTTTTCTATCTTCCGTTGCCCAGTCTGTAGCTCCCCATAAAGGGTCCTTTCCAAAGTGCATAAGGTCAGCAGCACTCTGAGAAGGGTGTTGTTGGTGCACAGTGAGACAGCCACTCACAGCTCCGTGCCAGTGAGTCACTCTGGATGACACTGACTCCTTTAATTTTGTGGGTTAATTTACTTGATTCTGTTAAATGGCGTTTCTGTGGCTGTTGGAGCATTTGGATATAAATCTGTGCAAAGCAGCTTTGCTCCTTAAAGAGGAGGCTGCTTTTGACAAGCCCAGTGAATACTCTGTTTGCCATCTGGTGAAAGGACTTTTGTTTAACAGGTTTATTCTTATCAGATATTAGAGAGTTCATTCTCTTAGTAGGATCTGTAGGGACTGATTTGCAGAAACCATACTAGATTTATTATCTGCTGTAAGTGTGGTGTGTGCACCGGTCCCATGCCTGTCCCTGGTAATATAACAGTCTCGCTGAGAGAGGCAGACTTCTGAAGCGTTTAGACTTGGTGGTGGGTGTGAGTTCTGCTGAATTCCTTGAAAGTAAGGTCTGAAATCATTCTATTCTCCCTCTAAGGAGCTTCGTGCAGGGATTGCTAATTGAATGTGACCCATCAGCCAGCATTTCTTGGAGGAGGTTTGGTACAGGACAAAAAGCATTACCAGTTGGAGCAGTGGGCAGGTGTTGTGCTAAGTAATGGTGGCTTTAGAGTTAGGGACACCTGGGACCAGGAGAATAATTCTCCCTGATTCAGATGTAAAGAGCAGTGCTGCAGTAGCTTCAAGAGCATCTGTGGCTGTTTACTCATGTATATTTTGGGCTCAACAGTGGTCTCTGGTTGGATCTGGTCACAGGAGCTCTTGGGAAGGGATCTGCCTAACTCTAATCTTGCGATCCATGAGATAAGATTTGTTGATAGTGGTTCATTGTCTGCTTTTCTGTAGTGAGCCAGGGTGAGGGAATTGAGCATTTTCAGTGAACTCTCAGTAATGAGCTCTGGATTTGGAGGGCTGGAAAGTATGACTCAGTCTAATTATAACCAGCTTCTTGGGCAGGCCTGGAAGTTCCTTGTTTTGTCTCAGCACTGCTGTTACGGATTGCTTCCTCCAGTATTTGGGAGGATGAGAGGGCGGCCAGTGGGGAGTAGAACGTTAGTACACAGGCTGGCTGAAGGTCACTGGTTTAGGCTTAGCTAACCCTACTGCTAGCTCACACATCAGCCTGCTGCATATCTGCTGAGCTTGTAGTGAGTGCGGGTTAGCTGTGAGATCACAGTACTTGGCACAGGCATTGTGGGGTAGTTCTGCTCTTCTCTGGCCTTTGGCTTATTAAAAGGCCGTGACTAGAGAAGAGACAAACTTCCCTTTCTGAAAGCTGTTCAGGGCTTTTCCTGTGCTGTTATTCTGTGAGTGAGAAGAATCAGGGTGTGGGCAGGGATTTGAACTCCATGCAGGCATGCAGCTTGTTCCAGTCAGAACAATGCAACTGAACAAACCCTTTTCAAGTTGGCAGTGTGAGCTGCTGAAGGGAGTTTTTCTGGGGACACTCAATGTTTTGTAGCAAGCTCCCTGTGAAACAGCTGCCCTGTCCTCCCGCCCTGGCAGAGGGAATCTTTGTACCCTGAATAGTTCCCTTACAGGAAACATGAACACATCTGGAAAATGAAGGCGTCCTAGTGGGAGTGGGTGAGAGAGGCATTCACTGGGGCACATCTATTCCAGAACTTTGCCTGTTCAGTTGTGAAGCAGAGCAGTCTGGCAGGAAGTTGGTGTTCAAAAAAAAAAAAAAAAAAAAACCAAAAACGCAATGCTCCTTGCATACCAAAGAAGTGTGTGGACACAATGAAGTCTCTCACTGACATCTGTAAAAGGGTGCCTTCCATGGGAGGTGCGGTGTCGAATTGCAGGCATGTGGCTGCTATTTCATCTTGCCATGAACGTGTGAAGGTAAGGCAGTTTCTTTAGGCTGCCGTAATCGTTTGGTTCATGAGGGATTTGCTGCATTTCAAGTCCCTTCCCTCAGTTAAAAAGCCTCCAGCTCCAGGGTTAGTAATGTGGTCCTTAGAACTGATGGACGGTCCTCTTTGAGCCCTTCGGCTCCTGAGAGCTCAGCTTTCTTACCAGCAGGTTTTCTTCATGGGGCCGTGACTTCAGTTTGTGGAGTGAGCAAGGAGGACTTTTCAGGGTTGTCATGGCTAGCACAGATGTGAAGATGCTCCCAGCCCTTCCTACTCACAAGAGAAGTGACTCTTCTGCACTAGCTGGAGCTTCTAGAAAGCCTTGGGTAGAGATAGTCAAGCCCTAAAGATTGATGAAAGCCTGTATGACTGAGGTGAGGTGTACTTCTGAGAACTGGTGAAATCTCTTGGCCATCTGTAGATATGAGGGGAGAGGATGAATTTCTATATGAAAGCTTGTTCATTTTCAAGGGGGTCTCTGGGCATGTTCCATTTGTGGGATATGGTGCCCCAGTCTGGAGCTGTAGAACTGCCGAGAAGAGCCATGTCCATTTGGGGCAGAGTGCATAAGATTTCTTATGATGTGAGTAACATTGCCCTATTCTGTATCATAGAATATCAGGGTTGGAAGAGACCTCAGGAGGTCACCTAGTCCAACCCCCTGCTCAAAGCAGGACCAATCCCCAATTAAATCATCCCAGCCAGGGCTTTGTCAAGCCTGACCTTAAAAACTTCTAAGGAAGGAGATTCTACCACCTCCCTAGGTAACACATTCCAGTGTTTCACCACCCTCCTAGTGACAAAGTTTTTCCTAATATCCAACCTAAACCTCCCCCACTGCAACTTGAGACCATTACTCCTTGTCCTGTCCTCTTCTACCACTGAGAATAGTCTAGAACCATCCTCTTTGGAACCACCTCTCAGGTAGTTGAAAGCAACTATCAAATCCCCCCTCATTCTTCTCTTCTGCAGATTAAACAATCCCAGTTCCCTCAGCCTCTCCTCATAAGTCATGTGTTCCAGACCCCTAATCATTTTTGTTGCCCTTCGCTGGACTCTCTCCAATTTATCCACATCCTTCTTGTAGTGTGGGGCCCAAAACTGGACACAGTACTCCAGATGAGGCCTCACCAATGTCGAATAGAGGGGAACGATCACGTTCCTCGATCTGCTGGCTATGCCCCTACTTATACATCCCAAAATGCCATTGGCCTTCTTGGCAACAAGGGAACACTGTTGACTCATATCCAGCTTCTTGTCCACTGTCACCCCTAGGTCCTTTTCTGCAGAACTGCTGCCTAGCCATTCGGTTCCTAGTCTGTAGCGGTGCATTGGGTTCTTCCGTCCTAAGTGTAGGACCCTGCACTTATCCTTGTTGAACCTCATCAGATTTCTTTTGGCCCAGTCCTCCAATTTGTCTAGGTCCCTCTGTATCCTATCCCTGCCCTCCAGCGTATCTACCACTCCTCCTAGTTTAGTATCATCCGCAAATTTGCTGAGAGTGCAATCCACACCATCCTCCAGATCATTTATGAAGATATTGAACAAAACCGGCCCCAGGACCGACCCTTGGGGCACTCCACTTGATACCGGCTGCCAACTAGACATGGAGCCATTGATCACTACCCGTTGAGCCCGACAATCTAGCCAACTTTCTACCCACCTTATAGTGCATTCATCCAGCCCATACTTCTTTAACTTACTGACAAGAATTCTGTGGGAGACCGTGTCAAAAGCTTTGCTAAAGTCAAGGAACAATACATCCATTGCTTTCCCTTCATCCACAGAACCAGTAATCTCATCATAGAAGGCGATTAGATTAGTCAGGCATGACCTTCCCTTGGTGAATCCATGCTGACTGTTCTTAATCACTTTTCTCTCCTCTAAGTGCTTCAGGATTGATTCCTTGAGGACCTGCTCCATGATTTTTCCAGGGACTGAGGTGAGGCTGACTGGCCTGTAGTTCCCAGGATCCTCCTCCTTCCCTTTTTTAGAGATTGGCAGTACATTAGCCTTTTTTCAGTCATCCGGGACTTCCCCCGATCGCCACGAGTTTTCAAAGATAATGGACAATGGCTCTGCAATCACAGCCGCCAGTTCCTTTAGCACTCTCGGATGCAACGCGTCCGGCCCCATGGACTTGTGCACGTCCAGCTTTTCTAAATAGTCCCTAACCACCTCTTTCTCCACAGAGGGCTGGCCACCTACTCCCCATGCTGTGATGCCCAGTGCAGCAGTCTGGGAGCTGACCTTGTTCGTGAAGACAGAGGCAAAAAAAGCATTGAGTACATTAGCTTTTTCCACCACCTCTGTCACTGGGTTGCCTCCCTCATTCAGTAAGGGGCCCACACTTTCCTTGGCTTTCTTCTTGTTGCCAACATACCTGAAGAAACCCTTCTTGTTACTCTTAACATCTCTTGCTAGCTGCAACTCCAGGTGTGATTTGGCCTTCCTGATTTCATTCCTACATGCCCGAGCAATATTTTTATACTCTTCCCTGGTCATTTGTCCAATCTTCCACTTCTTGTAAGCTTCTTTTTTAGGAAGGGCATCCACACTTCTTTCTCCACCCTCATAGATTGTGAACAGAACTCACCATCCTGTCCTCAGACTAGACCTTTCCTACAGGATAGCTTAGTGTAGATAGCCCTTCTCTTGGGCCACTTAGTGAAACCATAGCTGGCCGGGAGCCTGTAAGGTTTCAGGAGCTGCACTTCCTGCTCATCAGTCATAAAGACATGCTTACATTCAGTGCCTTCTGTGCCTGGGCCAGACCCAGTTGGTAACTCAGTGTAGAGCAGAGAGCCTTGAGACGCCAGGCTCATCAGTCTGATACTGAGTCTGTCAATGGTACCAAGACCGGCCTCCATGTCATAAGTCCTGCGTCAGAGGACCAAGATGCACTATGCCACTCTGGCTTTAGTGCCATCTTCTATCACAACCTGGAGACCAGACTCTCCTCTGCCCTGTACTGGGAGTGAATTCTTCACCCAGGACTGACTACTGACTTTTCAGTAACCTTGGTGGTGATGCAGGAAGCACCCACCTTAGCACCTCTTCCCTCACCTGGCACCATCGTCCTTCACACAGACTTCAAACCTGTTCAGTGATGCCAGGTTTGTCTTGTCACTGCAAACCCACATAGAGGTCTGTCTGGGTAGAAAGAGGAAGCACGTATCCCCACAAGAAGGGCATTAACAGAAGAAAAGTTAAGAGAATCTCCCCACCCCCTTTCATACTCTCTGAACTGGGAAGGTTTTGAAGAGATCGGAATCTGTTCTTAGCTTTACACTAATTAATAGTTTTATCAGTGACCTGGAAGAAAACATAAAATCATCACTGATTAAATTTGCAGATAACACGGATTTGGGGAGAGGTAAATAATGAAGAGGACAGGTCACTGATAGAGCAATCTGGATCACTTGGTAAACTGGGCACAAGCAATTAGTATGCAGTTTAATATGGTTAAATGTAAATGTATATATCTAGGAACAAAAAATGTAAGACACTTACAGGATGGAGGAGTCTATCCTGGGAAGATAGTCCTCTGAAAAAGACAGGGGGTCATGGTGGATAATCAGCTGAACAGGAGCTCCCAGTACAATGCTGTGGCCAAAAAGGCTAATGCGGTCATTAGATCCATAAACAGGAAAATATCAAGTAAGAGTAGGGAGGTTATGTTATATTTGTATTTGGCACTGTTGCTGGAATCCTGGGTCCAGTTCTGGTGTCTGCAATTCAGGAAGGATGTTGATACATTGGAGAGGGTTCTTCAATCTAGCAGACAAATGTATAACAAAATCCACTGGCTGGAGGTTGAAGCTGGACAAACTTAGACTGCAAAAGGAGCACTTTTTTTACAGTGAGGATAATTAAGCACTGGAACAATTTACCAACGGGTGGGGTGGATTCTCTATCACTGGCCATTGTTACATCAAGAGTGGATGTTTTTCTGAAAGATCAGCTCTAGTTCAATTCAGGGCAGTTCTTTGGCCTGTTATACTGTTATACATCACACTAGATGATCACCATGTCCCTTCTGATCTACAAAGGCTCTCAGACAGCACTGGTGACACTTTAATGGGGAGAGCGATTGACCATTGGAACAAACTACCAAGGGAAGTGGTGGATTCTGAATCTCTTGATTACTTCAGATCCAGACTGTATGCCTGTCTGGCAGAGACGCTCTAGCCCACAGTTACTGGCTCAATGCAGGGGTAGCTGGTGACATGCCACAGGAAGTCACTCGATGAGCCAGTGGTCCCTTCTGGTCTTCAACTCTCTGACTCTACAAACTATTCTTGTAAAGTTCCTGTCTGCACTCCAACTCTTCACCCTTCTTTCCATCTGCCTCAGAACGACTGTGGTTAGGGAGACGGCCCAGAGGGGACTGTGGGGGGTGCACTTCCTTATATCGGGTCAGCTGAATATCCCTTTGAAGCTATGTTTGCACTCAGGTGGACTTTCAGCCTCCGTTTTCTCTCCCCCCTCACCCCCCCCCCCAGGTAATTGTTTGTAGAAGCCTATTTGGGGTGCTAAGTAACCTCATAGCAAATGTTGAACACCTTCAGCCAGGGTCTTAAACACAGTTCACTGTCTGCCATGCATCCGAGTTTAAAGAGAAGGCTCCAGTATTTTTATACTTGATGTTAATTCTACTCTAGATCAATAAGAGTTGTCAGACTTATTCCATCTATCATAGCCACACATGGACAAGGGGACCACATCATAGAGTTACTCAGTGGACATGCTCACGTCTTGATGATCTGCCACTTCAAAAAAAAAAAAAAAATCTTAATCAGAAGTTTTGGAAGGATTTTACTGGGCAAAGAAGGTGGCGTACAGCAGGTGTTCTTTGTATAAGAAACATAATACAAAGTTCAGTATTGGTCAAGAATACAGAACAAACTTTACCCTTAGGTGCTCAGTAGAGAACAAGTGAAAATAACTGGCGGCAGTATCTTGGAGTTCAGTCCCAAACACTTAGTTTTACCTCTTTCTCCAACAAAATCTTCCAGAATTGAAGCAGTACGACACAGGGTGGACTGCAGGAAATTTTCTACCTGTGTTCAAAAAAGGATCAAAATAGTGGCACTAAGGGTTGGTAAATTCCCTCGACAGGAGCAGATGAAAGCTACCTGCTGCTGGTGGAGCACTCTAGAGCTCTTGGAACGCAAGGTGAGAGTCCCCTCCAGTCCCACCCTGGGAACACACACCTAGGACTAGGGCAGGGGTCGGCAACCTATGGCATGTGTGCCAATTTTTAATGGCACGCTGCTGTCTGCTGGACCTGGGCTGACAGCACGTGCCACTAAAAATCCTGCCCAGCCCACTCTTTTGCACCCACCGCTCTCTCCTTGCAGGGCAGGCAAGCTTCCCCCTCCCCCCACCTCTTCCCCCAGCGTGCAGGGTTCCTTCCCCTACTTCTCTCCCTCCCTGCGACCGATCAGCTGATGGCCCTTGCCGTGGAGGGGGAGAGGGAAAAGTGGAGCCGCAGCGCGCTCTCTGCTCCGGGGACCTTGGGGAAGGGGGTGGAATCAGGGCATATCCCCTCCAGCCCCCTGCCGTGAGCCGCAGGGGGCTGGGAGCACCTCCACGACCCCATCCCACACCCCCAGCCCTCTGCCCTGACTCCTGCACCCCCCACACACCCCAGCCCTGACTCCGGCACCCCCCCACATACCCAGCCCCCTGCCCTGACTCCTGCACCCTCCTCACACATACCCAGGCCCCCCCACACCCCATGCTGTGACTCTTGCACCCCCCACATCCCCACTCCCACCCTTAGCACCAAACGGGAGCTCCTACACACACACACACACACACATTCCCACCTGTACCCCTCGCACCAAATGGGAGCTGCCCAGGTAAGCGCTCCACACCCAAACCTCCTGAGCCCCCCCGCTCATTCTAGCTCCTGGCCAGACCCTGCACCCCAACCCCCAGCCTGCTTCTTCACCCCCAGCCCTGTTCTCAGCACGCTACCACCCTCATCTCAGTGCAGAGAGAGGAAGAGAATGGCTAGAACCAGGGAACTAGGTAGGTACTTATTCTGTGTGGACAGGGCCGGGACTCCAGACTGGAAGCGGGCTGAGCGGCAGCCGGCTGCCGGCCCCGCTCAGCCCACTGCCGGTCTGGGGTTCTGGCTGCCTGCCCCAGTCCCCAGACCCTCAGCTCTGATCTGCAGAAATGAGGGGTACCAGTCCCCCATGGTCACCTCAGGAGGACTCCTCGTCTGAGTCCAAGGTGGAGCCTTACACCCATCCCAAGAGCTGCCACTAGTACCTGTCCTACATCCCACTGAATCCCGGTGCGGGTTCCCCCCCACCGGTAAGTGGCCAGGTGGACAGTGGTCTAGGCCCTATACAATGGCCATTCTGGAACCCGTGAGGGTTTCCTCTGGTACCAGGTCCGTCTTCTCACCAGTCATACTCAGTTGTTTCCGAGAGAGAGGCCCCTGCACCTCTTCACTCAACATCGGACCCTGACTCAGGTACCGAATCCAGTACTGATACACAAGACGTGGGCCACATGGAGGTAATTGAGGCTGAAGAAGTTGGGCCGAAAACAAAGGAAGCAGGATCCGAAGTGGGACCCTCGGCCACACCTTCAAAAGGCCTGCTTCGGCCCACCGGAGTACCTATGCGACCCTGGCACTGAGACTGAGGTGGTAGAAATGCAGTGTCCCCCCCGAACATACCTCTTCCTCCTCCTCCTCCTCCCCCTCCCCAGGTGAGGCTGTCTCAAGATGACTTTCAAGCCCATCAGGAGCTTCCAAAGAGGATAGCGGCTACCCTGGGGCTAGAGGTTGAGGAGCTCAAGGCATCATCCCACAGCTTCATTGACATTATGGCTGCAGCTGCACTATCTGTGGGGGCCCTGCCCATTAACAAGGTGGTAATGGGTGAGGTCAGAGACCTGTGGCAGACCCTGTCTTCTCTCCCTCCCACTTCAAAGAGGGAAGAGAAGAAATACTACGTGCCAGCCAAAAGGTACGAGTACCTATACTCTCACCCCCTTCCCCCCCCTCCCCCCCCAGGTCCCTAGTTGTATCGGCAGCCAATAAGAGGGATAGACAGGGCCAAGCAAGTTGCTACCCCCAAGCAGAAGGACACAAAGAAACTTGATCTATTTGGGAGAAACATTTATTTGACAGGTAGGCTACAGCTACGTATCTCAAACCAGCAAGCCCTGCTGGGGAGATGCAAAATTACAACTTATGAGACTCCTCGTCCAAATGTGAAGACTCTGTGCCTCAGGACTCAAGACAGGCATTCTTTGCCCTCTTAGAGGAGGGAAAGACCATTGCCAGAGCCTCTTTCCCAGCAGCCCTGGATGCAGCCAATGCGGCAGCCAGGCCAATGGCTTCTGCAGTGGCCATAAGGCAGTGCTCTGGGCTGCAGTCCTTGGGGCTACCTCAGGAGGTCCAGCAGTCAATTCAGGAACTCCCTTTCAAAGGCTCCTCGTTTTCGGAGCAAACAAACACAATTTCCACGTCCTGAAGGACTCAAGGACTACCCTCAGGTCCCTGGGCCTCTATGCTCCGGCCCCTTTGAGGAACCACTTCAGGCCTCAACAGTTGGCCCGCTTTTCGGGGTTGCTAGACTAATCAGTAGCACCCCCACTACTGCTCCCGCTCCATCTGGACCTGATCTCACAAGACATTGGCCGTATATTCCACCCGAACGTCTGGTCCCTCGCATGACTGCAGGGAAGCTCCATGGCTGAACCTGGAGGAGCAAGCTTGTTCAGAACAAGTTCAGCAGGTCTTGCTGGGTGATAGGAAGCTGTCCAGTAGGGCTATCTACTTTGCCAAGTGGAAGCATTTTTCAGTAGGCCTCGAGGGGATGGCCATTTCTCAGACTGTCTTCAGTTTATTTTGGAATACTTGCTCCACCTAAAACAACAAGGTCTGGCCCCCGAATGAATCAGGGTGCACCCAGAAGCAGTTTCAGCCTTCCTCCCGCCAGTGGGCAGGAGGTCAGTTTTATCTCACAAAATGACAGTCTGATTTCTTGGGGGGTTACAGACTTTACTGTCACGTTTGCTAACTGATTCCTCAGTGGGTTTGGACTTGGTTCTGTTGAAACTCACGGGCCCTCCCTTTTTGCTGCTAGCATTGTGCCCTCTGCTCTTTCTCTCCTGGAAGGTTGCCTTCCTGATAGATATTACCTCAGCCAGAAGGGTCTCTGAAATCAGGGCCCTTTTGTCAGAAGCGCCATACATGGTGTTCTTGAAGGACAAGGTTCAGCTGCACCCCCATCCGGCCTTCCTACCAAAGGTAGTCTCACAGTTCCATAGTAACCAAGCCATTTTCCTGGCAGTTTTCTTCCTGGAGCCACACAAGAATTGAGAAGAGCGATGGCTTCACCCATTGGATGTTAGGCATGTCCTCACCTTCTGCATTCAGAGGACTAAACCCTTTGAGAGATCCACACAACTTTTTCTGGCAATAGCAGAGAGGATGAAAGGCCTACCTGTTTCAACCCAGAGCATCTCATCCTGAATAACCTCCTGCATTTGGGCATGTTATGAGCAGGTAAATGTTCCACTACCTGCCATCCTGACCACTCATTCCATGAGAGCTGAGGCCTCTTCAGCAGTGTTTCTGGCCCAGGTTCTGATTCAACACATCTGTAGGGCCGCAACCTGGTCATTAGTGCAAACCTTCTCATCCAACTATGCCAGGGCGGCAAACTTTTTGACCCAAGGGCCACATCTGGGTATGGAAATTGTAGGGCGGGCCATGAATGCTCACAAAAGTGGGGGTTGGGTGTAGGAAGGGGAAGGGCTTCGGCTGGGGGGTGCGGGTTCTGTGGTTGTTCCAGAAATGAGGAGTTCAGTGTGCAGGAGGGGGCTCCAGGCTGGGGCAGGCGGTTGGGGGGGGGGTGTGAGGGCTCTGGCTCAGGTTGCAGGCTCTGGGGTGGGGCTGGGGATGAGGGTTTGGGGTGTAGGAGGGTGCTCCGGGCTGGGATCAAGGGGTTTGGAGGACAGGAGTGGGATATGGGCTGGGGCAGAGGTGCAGGCTCTGGGCGGCGCTTATCTCAAGCAGCTCCCGGAAGCAGTGGCACGACTGCCCTCCGGCTCCTACATGGAGGTGCAGTTAGTCAGCTCTGCACACTGCCCCATCTGCAGACGCCGCCCCTACACCTCCCGTTGGCCGTGGTTCCCAGCCAATGGGAGCTGCAGGGGCGGCACTTGGAGTGGGGGCAGCGTGCCAAGCCCCTTCGCTGCCCCTACCTGTAGGAGCCGGAGGGGGGTTGTGCCACTGCTTCCAGGAGCCGCATGGAGCCACGGTTTGCAAGGAGCAGAGCAAGCCCCCGGCCCCACTCCCCAGCTGGAGTGTCGGAGCAGGGCAACCCCAGATCCTGCTCCCTGGGGGAGGTCAAGGGCTGGATTAAAATATCTGAAGGGCCGGATGCAGCCCCTGGGCCTTAGTTTGCCCACCCCTGTACTACGCCATCACCAACAGGCTCGAGATGACGCTGGGTTCGGGAGAGCAGTGTTGGAGTACACATGTCCATGAACTCCAACCCCACCGCCTTAGGTACTACATATGAGTCACATAGTATGGAATAGATATGAGCAAGCACTCGACCAAAAAACAGTTACTGATATTACATAACTGTTGTTCTTTGAGATGTGTGGCTCATGTCCATTCCATGACCAGCGCTCCATCCCTGCTACTGGAGTTGATGGCAAGAAGGAACTGAGAGGGTGCGGGGCCGGCGGAACCCCTTATACCGGCACATATGTGCGCAGCTCCAGAGGTCGCTAGAGCCCGCCCGAAGGATACCACTGAGGGGAAAATCTCCAGCAATGGTGCACGCAGCACGCACATACCTAATGTGGAATGGACATGAGCAACACATTTCGAACAACCGTTACGGAAGGTCTGTACCTGTCTTTTTCTGTGTTAGATTGGTCTTTGCTACGCCCCCAGGCTTATGTGATCTTTAGCTGCTAAAGGCTCATTTATAAGTGTCTCCAAAATAACTGGAAAATGAAGGCAGCCTTTTTTCTCTCAAGTAACAGAGGAGGTATTTCAAAACTAGAACTCTTGAAGGAAATGGTAGAGTTTGAAGACTTGGCACTGAGATTGTGTACAGAGCAAACTGGAAAGCTTCTCTTGATGAAGTGATCTCAAATCATTAACAGTGTGTAGCCTTAACAAATACATTTAAATGGTATTTAAAATCCATTCCTAGAGCAGAGTCCAGGGTTCTCTTAACTCTGCCAGTGTTCATACTGTCACAAACATGACAAGGGAGTGCAGAAAACACTATGCTCTGTGCACTAGGGGCATGCTATCAAAGTGCCTCAAGGAGAACAGAACTCTGAACTGGACCAAGGTGGCTAAGTTAGGGACTCCCAGTTGAGTGTTACCATTTATAAATTAGTATCAAAGTTTATATTTACATATATTCCTTCCTTTAGTTTAGCGACCGGAGTCTGCTCTGAAGTCAAGGCTCAGTGACTTCTCATCTAAGATTTAGCTCTGTGTTCCAGTAATTCTCCACGTCTAACCTTTCATAGAGAAAGGAGGATGGGGAAAATCCAAAATGTGCTAACACTGAGGTCCAAAAGCACACAAAGTTTAGGCATGTGCAAAGTCTGAAAAGAAAGATGCCTGGAACTGGGTGTGCCGGGGTCTTGCCAGTCCATCAGGTTCTGGGCCACCAGCAGAGGCTTCTGTGAATCCAGGGAACTTTGCTTTGAGTTCCTCAGTTCCACGTTGGGGACCTCTTCTTTAACAGAACAGGAATTACCACAGGCCTCTGACTTCTTATGGCCCAAATACCTTGCAGTACAGTTTTACTGACTCAGACTCCACGGGTAGGTCTCCAGATCCTTAAATGGCAGTTGTCTACAGCACCCTGGTTTTGTGTGCTGGACACCTTTCCTGAAGAAATGTCCTTCAAGAACAGTGAGAGCTTTCAGGCTCTGCCTCTCATCGAGTTAATGCTCTGGCCACCATTTCTGCTGTTTCCTCCTGTCCTCCTCGTCACCACTTCCTGAAGTAGGAAACCATGAAGCTCACAACCCCAGACCCTAGGATACCATGCCCCCTAATGCCAGCTCTGTCACTGTGACATGTAGGGTTCCACTGTGTCCCTCACAGTGCCTCTGGGCAGAATGGATCTTTTGAGATGAAATTATTCCAGAGTGTGGAAATGCTTTTTTCAAATCAATTCCCCCCACTCCGCCCCAGGACATTACATATGAAAAACAGTGTTAATGTTCAGCTCAGGAAGGTTGAACAAGAAATGGTCTCAAGTTGCGGTGGGGGAGGTCTAGGTTGGATATTAGGAAACACTATTTCACTAGGAGGGTGGTGAAGCACTGGAATGGGTTACCTAGGGAGCTGGTGGAATCTCCATCCTGAGAGGTTTTTAAGGCCCAACTTGACAAAGCCCTGGCTGGGATGATTTAGTTGGTGTTGGTCCTGCTTTGAGCAGGGGATTGAACTAGGTGACCTCCTGAGGTCCCTTCCAACCCTGATAGTCTATGATTCTAAGGCTAGAACTCTGGTAACTCCCACATTTAAACTCTGCCCCAGACATGTATGCATTACTGGTATACCTGAGTACTGACCATTTATCAAACACAGTACAACATCCAGCCATGTAAGGTTCATCTCGTGAACTGTGCAGTGAAAGAGGCAACATTTGCTTTGCAGCTTGTATAGAAATAACTTTCCTGGACATTCTGGCATGGCCAGAGTGGTCCACAGTCACAAAAAAAGTAGGGTTATGGGAAAGATTGTATGTTGGAGTAATAGCATGTGATCATGTAATTAGAGTGTATTGTCATGTGCACACAAGGGCCATAGTTAAAGTTGCATGTGCAGCCTTAATTTATATTTCCCAACATGTGTTAACCATGAACTGTAAAACTCTCTTATCCTCAAGTTTGTATGTTGGAATTTAAATAGTTTGAAGCAATGCTGCCAGAAGAACCAGATTCTTTAGGCTGCCATTTACATGCTTAAATTTACTAACAACTTTGCCCTAACTTAATCCCAGCTTCTGCCCTCCCCCACTCCATATGTAGCCCCTTGGAAGTCAGTGATGAATTTTGTCATGAATAAGGGTGGTACAGTCTGACTCAGGCTTTTGCATTCAGTTTAAACTAAATCTCATTATATTTTCTCTTCCTGGCTTCTGAACCTTGTGGAGACAATGCAAAATTCCCCTTGCTTTTGTGAAATGCACACATGGGTAAGGTGGCTTCCCTCACATCCTAGATGTGAGGTAGGGGACAGTAACCTCAGCCACTCCTCCCCCTTAACCTGTGGCCTCACTCCCTTTTCATGACTCTGCTTTCTGGCAGGCTGATAATGTGGCTTAGGGTGGGGGACAGGAGACATTCCGCTACAGCTGACCCATCACTAGCTTCATGGACCATGCTGCCTGTACCTGGTATCTTATGGTAATCGGCAATGTGCTGCACAGATGCTTTACCTGGGGACTAGAGCAATATCCTGGGTCTGTGCTTTTGCAAGCTGCAGTTGCCATGCTGAGCTCAGGTAAAGAGCAGCGCTCCCCTTCAGGCTGGGTGTTTCTCTGCCTTGGTGCAGTGCACATGAACGGTGGGAAAATTGCCATAAAAAGGCCTCTTTCCCCAAGGCAGATGGGCAGCTATACAGAGGCTGGATTAGGGCATGATCTCCTATGTCTACACATCTCAGAGCTGAATTCCAGGCAGCTAACACAGACTGCTCACTCCCCACCGTGACTTAGAATCATTGAATGTCATAGAATATCAGGGTTGGAAGGGACGTCAGGAGGTCATCTAGTCCAACTGCCTGCTCAAAGCAGGATGAATCCCCAACTAAATCATCCCAGCCAGGGCTTTGTCAAGCCTGACCGTAAAAACCTCTAAGGAAGGAGATTCCACCACCTCCCTAGGTAACGCATTCCAGTGCTTCACCACCCTCCTAGTGAAAAAGTTTTTCCTAATATCCAACCTAAACCTCCCCCACTGCAACTTGAGACCATTACTCCTCATTCTGTCATCTGCTACCACTGAGAACAGTCTAGATCCATCTTCTTTGGAACCCCCTTTCAGGTAGTTGAAAGCAGCTATCAAATCCCCCCTCATTCTTCTCTTCTGCAGACTAAACAATCCCAGTTCCCTCAGCCTCTCCTCATAAGTCATGTGTTCCTGTCCCCTAATCATTTTTGTTGCCCTCCGCTGGACGTTTTCCAATTTTTCCACATCCTTCTTGTAGTGTGGGGCCCAAAACTGGACACAGTACTCCAGATGAGGCCTCGCCAATGTCGAATAGAGGGGAACGATCACGTTCCTCGATCTGCTGGCAGTGCCCCTACTTATACATCCCAAAATGCCATTGGCCTTCTTGGCAACAAGGGCACACTGTTGACTCATATCCAGCTTCTCGTCCACTGTCACCCTAGGTCCTTTTCTGCAGAACTGCTGCCTAGCCATTCGGTCCCTAGTCTGTAGCAGTGCATGGGATTCTTCCGTCCTAAGTGCAAGACTCTACACTTATCCTTGTTGAACCTCATCAGATTTCTTTTGGCCCAATCTTCTAATTTGTCTAGGGCCCTCTGTATCCTATCCCTACCCTCCAGCGTATCTACCTCTCCTCCCAGTTTAGTGTCATCTGCAAACTTGCTGAGGGTGCAATCCACGCCATCTTCCAGATCATTAATGAAGATATTGAACAGTACCGGCCTGAGGACCGACCCTTGGGGCACTCCACTTGCTACCGGCTGCCAACTAGACATGCAGCCATTGATCACTACCCATTGAGCCCGACAATCTCGCAAACTTTCTATCCACCTTATCGTCATTTCATCCAGCCCATACTACTTTAACTTGCTGGCAAGAATACTGTGGGAGACCGTGTCAAAAGCTTTGCTAAAGTCAAGGAACAACACGCCCACTGCTTTTCCCTCATCCACAGAGCCAGTTATCTCATCATAGAAGGCAATTAGATTAGTCAGGCATGACTTGCCCTTGGTGAATCCATGCTGACTGTTCCTGATGGCTTTCGTCTCCTCTAAGTGACTTGGGAGGATCCATCAGCAGCCTGGTGCAGTCCACTGCTTTGGCTTGGTTCCTTGTCTCAGAATCTGTATCTGCAGGACTTTGGACTTCCTGCTCCAATTCATTGACACCTGAGTTATGTGCCACACAGCATTCTAACGATTTTAATATCTGCCCAGTGCAGCTGCTGCCTTCGTGAGCAAATGTCTCATGCTGTCCTTTCCTGCCATGTCTGCTCTCACAAAAATGGAGGCCTACTGTTCCCCACAAGTGGTAGCAGTGGTGAAAGCTGTGGAGTGGAGAGGGAACAGGCTCAGTGGCTGTGGTTTAAATCCTGTGCTCATCTACACTACAGTTTCCATCATTGCTATTCCCGGGGGAAATTGCAGATCCTAATTTTACTCCAGTAGACTCAGCCATGTAAGCCTGTGTTGCCCCCAGTAGCTACTATGGTGACATCGCAGGACAGAATCAGGCTGTGACCAACCAAAGGGAGCCACATGGCTGCATGTAAGGGGTGCAGCAGGAGCAGCAGCCCCTTGAGGAAAAAGGGGAATGTCTCAAATACCTGTGAGGGAAGGAGAGAGAACTGATCAGGGGAAAGACAACTAAGGTGAGCAGCACCTCTCTGCAGACTCTCAGAGACAGTAGGTCACTGGGAAGGAGGTGAACATCCATACGACTTGGATCTCTGATGCTGCTCACTGCTGCCATTGGGTGAAGAGTTGGGTTGTGTATTGTGGGAGGCCTTCATGAAAACTCAAACTCCATAGCAGCAGCTGCTATTTTCTTGGAGCTGAGATCCACTCAAAATGTGGGTAAAATTAAGATCTGCATCCAAAAAGAAATGGTATTAAAAGAACATTAAGACTGCACAGTCAAGCTCTTAAAAGTTAGGAAATGCCAGAATTTGGGTTGCTGTTGCAACCTGAAATGGCCCCCTTGTGCATTTGCACTATGCTCCAGTCTTTAATTATAGGATTGCATCCTGTTTTTTATACATTCAGTGCACAGCGTTGATGGTGAACGAGGCAGAGTGATTCCAGAAGCCAATATAAGGTGTAGGTGCTCAGCCCATTGGAAGAATCAGGCCCTGGGGGTCTCAAGTTACACACTCAAAATCAGTGAATACTTTTGCAAATTTTGACCTTAATCTTGCTGTAAAATGGAAATAACAGAATTGTGACAACAGATTCTTTGTTTGTGAGATATTTGTACCACAGTGATGAGTGCCACAGAGAAATCAGTTCTACATTCAGTGCAGGTTTCGGGTGGTGTGCAGTATACAAGATATTGGAGCACACAATGAGGATAAAATGAAATATTAAGCAGTTGCCTCATTCTCTGAACACCATCCATATTGTGCACTGCTTGAGGCATGGGTCCTGTGGGAAAAAGTGATTGTGTAAGTAAAGGCTGTATCCAAATTGAATAAACGCGAGGGCAGAATTAAGGTTGTACAGGCATCCCTAACTCTGGCACTTCCTAACTTTGGAGCAGTTGACTTTTCAGCTCTAATATTTTTAACATTGTTATAAGCACAGCCATACTGGGTCAAACCGATGGTCCATCTAGCCCAGTATCCTGTCTTCCGACAGTGGCCGGTGCCAGGTTCTTCAGAGGGAATGACCAGAACAGGCAGTCATCAAGTGATCCAGGCCCTGACGCCCAGACGCCCATTCCTAGTTTCTGGCAAAGAGAGACTTAGGACCACCCAGAGCATGGGGTTGCATCATAGAAGATGAGGGTTGGAAGGGACCTCAGGACATCATCTAGTCCAACCCCCTGCTCAAAGCAGGACCAGCCCCAACTAAATCATCCCAGCCAGGGCTTTGTAAAGCCGGGCCTTAAAACCCTCTAAGGATGTAAATTCCACTACCGCCCAGGGTAACCCATTCCAGTGCTTCACCACCTCCTAGTGAAAGTTTTTTTCTGATATCCAACCTAGACCTCCCCCACTGCAACTTGAAAATATTGCTCCTTGTTCTGTCATCTGGTACCACTGAAAACAGTCTAGATCCATCCTCTTTGGAAACCCCCTTCAGGTAGTTGAAGGGTGCTATCAAATCCCCCCTCACTCTTCCATGCTGCAGGCTAAAAAAGCCCAGTTCCCTCAGCCTCTCCTCATAATTCATGTGCCCCAGTCCACTAATCATTTTTGTTGCCCTCCGCTGGACTCTCTTGGATATCCCTGCCCATCTTGGCTAGGTAAATTCTATGGAAAACATAATACATGCAAATAAAATGTTCTGTTGAGACTTAGCTTTGTATTTAAAGACTTGACTTCATGTGTCAGATCTGCTCTTAGGGGACAGCACTTTGCAGCTAGCTGCCAGAACGTGTATCCAAATTCTAAAACTAGGTAGAAAGCTTAGGTCAGCAGGAGACGAGGCCTGTTAGCGCAGGCCCAGCACTGCCACTGGTTACTGCGCTTTCTCTGCTCACAATAGGGTACAAAGCAATGTGCATAATTTCACTGTTAGTTGAGCAGCGGAGTAAAGAGCTGTGAAAACTCAGAGGTAGCAAGAGTCAGACCCATTGGTTTGAATTGCAAATGGCAAAGGATTTCTGTTAGTCCAGCTGCTAACCATTGATACTCTTTGCTCTGCTTGCTGCAGTCTCTAGGGCTTTTCAGTGGTGCATGTCATGTCTGCTCTTGTTACACATGAAGGGAATTGTCACCTTGTAGTTCACGAAAGCTGTAGCTCACAAAAGCTTATGCTCAAATACATGTGTTAGTCTCTAAGGTGCCACAAGTACTCCTTTTCTTTTTGCTAATATAGTCAGTGAGTAATGACTGATCTCGGTACTTTTTCATTCAGCTATCTAAAGCAAGAGACCTCGTACTTGGTAGCCAGCTCCAGCATTCCAACCCTCTCTTTTTCAACTGCTCTCAAACCTTGTGTGCATTCCTACAGTCTGCAAGGCTGCCTTGTCCAGCTATATGTTCTGACAGATTATGAAATATGTGTAAGCTTTACAGAATTGCAGAGATATGAAAATGGCCGCCTTGGAGAGAGCTTAATCACATCACTGCATTAGGCTGCAGCAAACCCAGCAGGAGGGATACTCGAGGGAACCTGAGTATCTCCCTGTGCATGGGGACACTCACAGTGGCGAGAGGAAGCTGCTTGTAGCATTAGAAACTGCAGGCTGGAGTACTGGGAGCTGCAACTTAATTCTTGCATCACTCTGCTGCCTCCTAGTTCTCATTGAGCTCTGTGTAGGCTTTCCTAGGTGTTAAAAGAACAGGAGTACTTGTGGCACCTTAGAGACTAACACATTTATTAGAGCATAAGCTTTCGTGGTCTTATGCTCTAATAAATTTGTTAGTCTCTAAGGTGCCACAAGTACTCCTGTTCTTTTTGCAGATACAGACTAACACAGCTGCTACTCTGAAACTAGATGTTAAAGTGCTGCTTGGGGAGGGGATCTGCTGTGAACGGTAGCTGGGGCACCATGTGGTTCTCAGTTCTTCAACAACAGAATCCACCACTCGCTGCAGAGTCATGTTTCAGCATCTGCGTTGGTGTCTTCAAAGCTACAATTCTTGTCCTTCCAGAGGTGAAAGACTCCTCCACACAGCCAGTGTAAAGCCAGCATGCATGCGATGCCATGTACCAGTATAGGAAGGGATGGTGTGCTCAGTTACACAGAGAGCTTGCAGTGTAACTATGGGATTTAATCCACTTAATGTCGAAATAAATAATGAGAGGGAAATGGCGCCAAAGTAGCCACTTCCTTGTTTGAGTCACTGCAAACTGCCACTTCGCTGCAGAACCCCAGGGCTTGCTGCATAGTCAGAGGGAAATGGGAGTGGCAGTAGCCTTGCAAACAGTGCGTCACAGTATGTCAGGCCTGCTCTTCATTGTGAATGGAGGGAAGTGGCCATAACACAAACAGAACATGAGCTGCCACAACTTGAGTGGGTGCTGGAAGCACACAACTGCCACCTGGCAGGTGCAGTTGGTGTCCCGTAAGTGGGAGTCGAGTACCTGGGCTTCGGAGCAGGCAGGAATGGGTGCAGAAGTAGATACTGTGGCTTTTCCTTATATGTGGGGGGAGGTGGAAGCACTTTGGCATCTCTCCAGACTGTCAGCTGTGCTGATGACAAACAGCTTGCAGTGAAAGCAAAGTCCTTGTAACATAGAATGATTGGCAAAGTGAGGCATGCTGTCTGCTGGCTGACATTTCAGAACAAACTCAGAACTTCACACTAAATGAACAAAATGGCTAGGAGAACTTGGGGGAAATAGCTTTATTTATGTCTCTCCCCTCCTGTGCCCCACATGGAGACATGTATGGTCAGGGTTATCTGAGAGCTGCAGGGCAGGTGTGTGCTGGGAAGATGGGGGTGGAAGACTGGTAGGAATCACATCAAAAATACATTGGAAAGAGCTGGCGTGATTAGGTGCACTTACCTTTAACTTGATCTTCCTTCTCAGCACATGGCAGTTCCATCTTCACTTACATTAACTTTCCACTCCTAAATTACACAACAGGATTTCAAGGAAAGACTCAGGTTAGTGATCCACTAACCATGGCCCCAAGTCAGTCAACAAATAACAAAATAGCGTCCAGTATTAACTTATAGGAAAGCAGCAAATGAAATGTTCTGAATTCTTGGGTGCAGGGGGCCAGGCCGGAGCACACCTTAGTTTCTGTTCTAGGAAAGTCAAACTCCTGAATAGTAGGCTTGTTTTGAATAGGAGGACTGACTCCTACCAAATGGCTTGAACCTTTTGTACAAACTAGTGATTGTCAAGTACAGGTTAACAGCAATCAGTCATGCCACTCAGTTTCATTCTCCACTGCTGTGTGCCTCTGCACTTCAGAGGTAAGTGCTGCCATGCTGATCTGGTGGCCCTCACTTTGTCCTGGTGTAAATGGCCACACAAGGAGTATGGGGAGGCAGTGGAGAGTCAGGCTTCTGGTCCTCTCAGGAGGATGGAAAGCCAAGGGCAGAACCTTTTCATTGGAAATAGCAGCATGGTGTTAATGATTCATTTCTGCTGTTATCAAGAGCTAAACGTGAAAAGGGCAACTGGCATGTTAGTCGCCCCAGTGACAGGAGATCCTTGTGAGCCTCAGATGAGGGCATGAGCTAAGTGGATATGCAATAGTTTCCTTCTGGAGATGTTAGGTTTTAGAAGACTTCAGAAAGAAGATGAACTGTGACACAGTCAGAAAACTTACTAGCTTAATCAGTACTATTGTGAGGAAGATCTTTAATGGCTTAATTCAGAGCCACTTCGACTCTGGCATCTGAATTTGTGGTTCTACTAGGTATTTGTAGCTCAGATAGTGCTGGAATAATAAAACATTTCAGCTTCATAGTTCTACACATCAATTAGACACTTTTGGCTGGCCCATGCCAGCCAACTCAGGCTCGTTGGTCTTGGGCTGTAGGGCTGTGTCGTTGCTGTGTAGACTTCCAGTCTCTGGGGCTCTGCAAGGTGGAAGGGTCCCAGAGATCAGACTCCAGCCTGACCCCAAAAGTCTACACAGCAATGGAACAGCCCAAGCACCGCGAGCCCGAGTTGACTGTCACAGGCCAGCTCTGGGTGTCTTGCTGTGTAACCACACCCTGGAATTGCACTTGTGCATTAGCAGAAAATAACATACTTATCCCAGATAGTAGTGCCTACTGGTGCTTGGGAGCTTACATCATGGAGACAAGCCCTTTGACGAAGTATTTTTAAATACCTACTGGGTTTGCTCCTCTCTGTTCAGGCCACTTCAGTGTTTTGGGGGCAGATGCATGCAATAAAAATCAATCATGGTATTCTGGCTAGAAATTTACCTTTTACACCTCTTGTGCTTACAAGATCAGTTGTTGATAGCCTGTAACGTAAACATTAATTGTGATCAAACTGGTCTCTTTACTAATTTCTAAAAGGCAACAGTACCTTACCATACCTCTCCTTCTCTTCCATAGATATCTGAAGCGGGGAAAGACTCCTTGCCTTCTTGGTTGCATTGGGAACCGAAGAGTAGCACCTTGGAAGGTCTGCCCCTGGATACTGACAAGGGTGTGCATTACATCTCAGTGAATGCAGGGCAGCTGGAGCCCAATGGAAGTTATGTGCCCCAAACCATCAATGTCTTTTCCATTGAGGTTCACCCTGAAGACCACAATGAACCTCAGTCAGTACGAGTGACTTCCCAAGACCAGAATGAGGCAGCACCATTCATGTGTGGCACAGAGGAACCAGTCACAATCCTGACTGTAATTTTGGATGCTGACTTAACAAAAATGACACCAAAGCAAAGAGTTGAACTTTTAAACCGAATGAAACGTTTTTCAGAGGTGGAACTTCATAACATGAAGTTGGTTCCTGTTGTAAATAATAGACTCTTTGACATGTCAGCCTTCATGGCTGGGCCAGGAAATGCAAAGAAGGTGGTGGAAAATGGGGCCTTACTCTCATGGAAATTGGGATGTTCTTTGAGCCAAAATAGTGTTCCCAACATCAGCAATGTTGAAGCTCCTGCTAAAGAAGGTGCCATGTCTGCCCATCTTGGCTACCCTGTTGTTGGCTGGCACATTGCTAACAAGAAACCTCATCTTCCTAAGAGGATAAGGCGGCAGATCAATGCCACCCCTACACCTGTCACTGCCATCGGGCCACCTACAACTGCTATCCAAGAACCACCAACCAGAATTGTTCCCACTCCCACATCCCCAGCCATTGCTCCACCCACAGAAACAACGGCTCCTCCAGTAAGAGAGCCTATACCGTTACCTAGGAAACCTACAGTTACTATTAGAACAAGAGGAGCCATTGTTCAGACACCAACTCTAGGACCAGTTCAGCCAACCAGAGTAGTGGAAGCCACCAGTACTATCCCTGGGCAGATTCGCCCAACGATGACTGGATATGTAGAGCCTACTGCTGTGGTTACACCACCAACAATCACTACTAAGAAACCAAGAGTTACCACTCTGAAACTAGGCACACCATCAACAACAGATTCCTCTACAGCTACAACTCGAAGGCCTACCAGAAGACCCAAAACTCCTCGACCTACCAAGCCCCCTGGCACGACCAGATCACCAATCATTAAGTTGGAAACCCCCTCTCCTCCAACCCGCATACGCACTACCATTAGTGGTCCTTCCCGTGTGTGGGAGCCAAATGAGCCGCCAAGGCTGACAAACCACATTGACAGGGTGGATGCATGGGAAGGCACTTACTTTGAAGTTAAAATACCTTCCGATACATTCTATGATAAAGAAGACACCACTACAGATAAACTGCAATTGACTCTAAAGCTGAAAGAGCAGAAAATGGTGGAAGAAAACTCCTGGGTCCAGTTCAATAGCACTAGTCAACTAATGTATGGAATGCCTGATCACAGCCACATAGGTAAGCATGAGTATTTCATGTACGCCACGGACAAAGGTGGCCTCTCTGCGGTGGATGCTTTTGAAATACATGTTCACAAACGGCCACATGGGGACAAGTCTCCAGTTAAATTCAAAGCCAAATTCCATGGAGACCACAATGCAGTGGCCACTGACATCAATAAAAAGATTCAGTTGGTAAAGAAGCTGGCTTTTGCATTTGGTGACCGGAACAGCAGCACCATTACCTTACAAAACATCACCAAGGGCTCCATTGTAGTGGAGTGGACAAACAACACTCTGCCTCTGGACCCGTGCCCGAAAGAACAGATCAGAGCCTTAAGCAAAAGAATCTCTGATGACTCTGGTGGTCCTAGCCCAGCCTTCTCCAATGCCTTAGAGCCAGAGTTCAGGCCCATAAACATATCTGTGGTTGGCTCTGGCAGCTGCAGGCACATTCAATTTATTCCAGTGGCTAGAGATAGCAGGATTATCTCTGAAGCCACCCCGACGTTGCTGTCAGGTAAAGACCCCGAGAAGAGCAGTGAGGATGACGTGTACCTGCACACTGTGATCCCTGCTGTGGTGGTTGCTGCTATCCTGCTGATCGCTGGCATCATTGCCATGATCTGTTATCGCAAGAAGAGAAAAGGCAAACTCACCATTGAAGATCAGGCCACCTTCATCAAGAAGGGAGTGCCGATCATATTCGCAGATGAGCTGGATGACTCCAAACCTCCCCCTTCCTCCAGCATGCCCCTGATCCTTCAGGAGGAGAAAGCCCCTCTCCCCCCTCCAGAGTACCCAAACCAGAACATGCCAGAGACCACCCCCTTGAACCAGGACACCATCGGGGAATATACTCCATTGCGGGATGAAGACCCCAATGCACCTCCATACCAGCCTCCCCCACCTTTCACAGCACCCATGGAGGGTAAAGGCTCCCGCCCGAAGAACATGACCCCCTACAGGTCTCCACCTCCATACGTCCCCCCTTAATGAACAAAAGATTCTTTGCGGAGTAGGGGCCTCTAGTCCCGTGCCAGGGTTGTCTGTAGGGACTGATGGCCTGCAAATCCGTTGCCAACCAGAAACACCACTCAGAATCCCAAACCGCAGCCAGCCCCTCTCCGGAAATGTTCGCTCACCAGAGTGCTGGGGAGACTTTGGGACGCTGATTTTATTTTTGCCTAACAGCTTTTATTTTATTTTATTCATAGAAAATTCTTCTTGGCTCAAATGTATTTCTGACGGCAGGCTTCTCGACGCGTCCGCGGACTGGTGAAAAGGGAGAGAGATGGCTGGATGTGCAGGCAGCATAGGGGGTGGCACTCTGAGGCTCTGCTGTTTGCCTTTAACACTAACTGTACTGTTTTTTTTTCTATTCACGTGTGTCTAGCAACAGGACATAACATGAAAGATAGCCTACAAATAATGACATTTAAGGGACTTTCTGAAGTCAAGGCTGAGTTTTTACATTTATTCTGCTGTTTACCTAAAGTTGTCTGTGTGGTTTTTGGGATGGGGGAGGGGAAGTACTTTGCTAAAAATCAGCTCCAGAGGTGTTTCAAACCCAGTTAGATGGACCTAGCCAGTGTTTTTATCAGAGGAATCCTATTTTTTCACATAGTGTAAAATTGTCATTAGCTTGGGTGTGGGCACCCTTTGCCAAGCGGCCAGGAAACTCCCTGCCCCCACATAGGCTGTTGGTGGCCTGCCGAGATCACCCTGCCCGTCCCCATGCTGCTGGAGAACAGAACTTGGTGCCTCAGAACAGCCTGGAAAACATCCATTGGGTAACAGAGAGTGGGGTTCAGTCAGGCTCAGAGGGGCAGCATCTCCACGGTGGGCTGCATGGCTGTGGTGTGGGCAGGCCAGCAGTGGGGGGCTCTGCCAGGAATGGGAGAAGGTTTTATACTGCCCCACTTCTCCATGTAAGTAGCGAGTGCTGGGGTTTGACACGCTTTGAGGTGTTTTGGCGAAGATGCAATATTTTTATGTAGTGTGTTGCTATCTCCTCACTTCTCCTTGAGCATAGTATTGCCACAGCTTCTCATCCATCCCCTCTTGCTGTCCCAACCCACTTGTTCTGCACCACCCTCACGCTCACGCACACATTACGCTGGCGGTTGGGATCTCCGAAGTGCCAGAAATGGCTAGAGTAAAACTCTCAAATCTAATTTTTTACTAAATTTTTGATAAAGCCTCAAATTGTTTTATTAAAAAATAATTAAAAATGGTAACGCTGACAGCAGTTTGTACGAGCTTAGCTTCATAGTATCAACTCCATGGGCCTGACTGCTTTGCTCACTTTGAGTTCTGTCTCTTAGTCATTGTTAAATATTAGAGCCATGTCTAGGTTTCTTGCCTTTTGAAAATGAACTTCCATCATCTCTCCTGCAAGGTTGGGGTTGCCCTGTAGGCTGTTCCTGTGCTTTTTTCCTTTGAACTAAATCATTTTAAGCATGGATTTTTCTTGACCGTTTGAGAACTATTTTTGGTACATTTAGAGGGAGGAAAAACCCTTTGCAATAATGTGGCCCTGCCCTGGCCAGGGCTGGCTGGGCAGGTTCTGGCTGACTTTGCACACCAAACAGACACTTTAAGCCATATTGACTGTTTTGCAAAGTATGTTTGTGTGCTGACGTGGCCAAGTTACACACCAGTAGGTGACTGGAGAAAATGACCTTCACCTCTTAATTGCTAGGCTGGCATTTCCCATCGTCCCTTTTCTCGACTTCAAGGGAGTTTGCCTGTCAAAAGCAAACACTAGTCTAATCTTGTTAGGGCCTTAGCTTGGCACTCTCTGCTTCTGCACCTGCAAGGGGGTGGGAGGAGTGAGGTCGGGGTGGCTGCAAAGTGCACCTTAGGCAGGGTTTTAGTGGTGCTGGCTTTACCCCATACCAACTGTGACTCCTCCCCCACTCCCCCCCTTGCAGGAGTGCTGGAGCTGAGCAGGCTTCCTAGGAGAGCACTGGCCCATCTTTTCCTCTCTGGCAATAGGGGGAGTGGGAGTGTCGTCACCCAGATGCTCTGCTGGCTTTGTGCTGCGCCTAGAGCTGTGTCTGGAAGCCCGTTGCAGCTGGGAGTAGATTGGGAGGACTGAGCTGGCAGCGGTACATTTTGGGTGCCTCTCCAGCAGGCCTGAAGTTATCCCCACATGCGCAAGTTGGAACAGGCTCCCAAACAGTGCTGTTGTCCCTAGCAACCGCAGCCTCTCCATACTGGCCATGCGCAGGCGCACATATGTCAGGCCTGGGCCTACCTGTCACCATAGAAACTGGAGGCGAAGGGGCAGTGAACAGAATAATAATAATGGCATTCTCAGCGGCCGCCTTCCCCTTAGCACCAGTGCTGTTTGTTTATGCCACTAGACACTGTAATGGTGAGAGAGACTTGTATTAAAAAAGTGTTCACCAACTACTGCTGTGTTTTTATTCCTTGTATGATTATTTTAAAGATGTTTTCTGTATTCTGTAAAGAATCCTATCAACTAAATAAACCCGTGTACTTTACTACACCGCAGTGGGCTCACGCACTCTTCCTCCGCTACTGGCCGCAATCGTGAGGCGTCACCCACCCAGCAGACTCCTGGGGCAGAGCAACTGCTCTGGTGGAATTCCAGGCCCAGCAGAGCTTGGGGGCAGCTCTCCAAGGGTATTCTGCCGCTAGCTGTGGGACGTGGGGGCTTTTACTAAGGGCTGCTGGCTTGCCCTCAGTTGTGCCTGGCGCTGCAAGGCAGGGTGTGTAACTCTGTTTAGATGAGAGCCTCTCCCATTTGTGTGCTCTCTAGGAAAGAGTGAAGCAGACAGAGAATACAAGCACTTGAGTTACTGCAGGGAATCCCAGTCTGCCACCAGCATGCTACCGAGAGGTGCTGGGTACACATCAGACCCCCCACTGCCCTTAGGGCCACGGTTGTGACTCCCACTCATCCATCTGTGCAAGTCCATGGAGACTTGAGCCCTTAGCCCTTTATCTCCAGAGCAGAGCATGGGCAGCAGTGATGCCAATTCACCCCCATGCCATGCTGGGCCTTAGCCGTGGCCTGAGGGGCCCACTAGATGGAGATAGGAATCCCAGCCAGGGTTTGAATGAGATTTTAACCAGTTCAGCGAAGCACTGATTTGAACACAGCCCAGCGGGGCTCTGTTCATGCAGCGGCTATTTGGCTGTTGTCACTTAACTCAGCTGCTCGCAGAAAGTCGGTGGTTCGCTCTCCACAGGGAATTGTACATTTGCTTTCCCTGTGTGCTCACAGCACAAACCTTGCTCGTCCTATCAAAAACAAGACTGTGACCAATCACATTAAAGTAGCTGAGATTTCAAATGCTTGGTCACATTTTGAGAAAATGGGGATGAGTTTGTGCATCAATCACCTGTTCGCAGGGACCCACTCGGCTCTAATTCAAGCTGCTGAGCACCTGGCATCTCAGGCCCACAGTGCTTGCCGGTCCATGCCCGACCCCCAGCTAATCAGAGCAGCTGGGCTGTGCCCAGGCAAGGCAGTGAAGGCCTAGCACACGATCAGTTCTGCCCCTGCCCTAGACTCAGACAAGTGAGGTGAAGCAAAAGGCTCCATACATCCCATTACTTTTCTCCACAACCTTGTGTACTCTGAACATGGCTTCCATCCACTGTGTGTGTCATGATACCAGCTCTCCTGAACTACAGGGAAGCGTAGACCCAAAACTTCACTGGCACCAGAGCACTAGTGAAAGGCAAGTTTGAGTGGTAGGGAGAAGCCGGATGTGAGGAAAGGAGAGCTGCTGCCATTAGAGCAGGCAGAGAGAATCACTTCTGACTAGAAAAAAGAAAAGGAGGACTTGTGGCACCTTAGACCAACAAATTTATTTGAGCATAAGCTTTCGTGAGCTACAGCTCACTTCATCGGATGCATGCCAGCTTATGCTCAAATAAATTTGTTAGTCTCTTAAGTCTTAGTTGCCACAAGTACTCCTTTTCTTTTTGCGAATACAGACTAACACGGCTGCTACTCTGACTTCTGATTAGGTAACTTGTCGGTTTCCCAGGCTGAGGTTAACTAAAAAGCTGGAGAGACTGTGGCAGGGCCTAACTTCCCAGCCTTGCAAAGACATTGCACAGATGTTTCTCCGGCTGCTGGGCAGCAGGCTGAGGACATGTGCTTTAGCCTGTGGTGTTCGTTCCATGTCAGGACAATATGGACTCTGGAAAGGTGGGTAGTTGACAATGCAGCACAGCTGCTGCCTACTGCATTGAGCCACAGCAAGCTTGAAACTTTCTGCTCTTCTCCTTGGTATATGGATCCTGTTCTCCCCGGAGGCTGGGCACTAGATTGGTCAGCGGGCCTTTAATCGTGCTGCAGCCAGAGGAAGGGAAGGGAGACTGAGAAGATGGAAGCTTAAAAAATAGTTTTTCAGCATCGTCTGTTACAGGGGTGAGTGGGGCACCCTGGGGCCGCTGTCTAAGTGTGCACCCCACTCCCCCCGCTTGTTAGATTATAGATATTCAGGCCTGCCTGTAAAGGCCTATACTTTAAGAACTTAGGTGTATTCTTATCACTTTGCTAGTTCTAAAGGTATAAAAGAGAGAATCAAAATCACTATCTGACTGTATAAGGCCTTTTCTCACTGTGACAGTCTGAGGCCCTGTTCTTAGGCTAAGGCCTTTGGCAAAGCAGCAGAGGCAGCCATAAACTGGGAAGCATATGGTCCTATCCTCACATTCCAAACTTTGAGCCCATTGAAATAAGGTGCTATTGGGCTGTTAGGCATTCTCAGGACAGGATTGTATTTCTATCACCACCAGATAAAGATGGTTAAAGAAAACTTAGTTTGATAGCATCCTATCTGGCAAGAAATCACTCCTCAATAGTTGTGGTTGTGAAACCCTAATTTCTGTATGTTTTATCTTTATGGCCCCGATTTTTCTATTGTTAATCTCTGTTCTCTAATTGTTTCTATCTGCTGTATTACTAATTTTGCTAGATGTAAGTTAATGAGGATAGTGGGATATAATTAATTAGAGAATTATGTTACGGTATGTTAGGATTGGTTAGATAGATTTCAGTAAAATGACTGGTTAAGGTATAGAATATTATATAAACCGGGGTCAAACAGGAAGTGGAAGGGGAAATTGGAATCATGCTTGCTAAGCGGAGAGGGAGGTAACGGGAATAGGGAACAGGGACACAGGCAAGGCTCTGCGATGTCAGAGCTGGGAAGGGGGACACTGGGGAACAGACTCTATTGGCGTATAGAGATAAGCCAGAATGGTGTGAAGGGCTTCGGAATATGTTTGCTTGGAAATTAACCCCAATAAACATTGCATTGTCTGCACTTTGGACTTCTGGTCTTTTGCTGCTTGCTGTCTGCATGACAAGAACCGGGGAAGTGGGAGGGTTGAGGGAAGGCCCTCTAACATCTTGGTGCCATGACTCGGATGCATCACGTTGGACAGGTAAGTAGCAGCCACGTAAGTCCCCCACCCCAACTGTCCGCACAGCTACTTGGAGGGGGTTATGGCAGGCTCTCATGATGGTAGTTGCAGGTCCTTGCGAGCTGGGGTAATGGTCTTTTTGGATAAGTGGTTACGGAAGAATCTGGGTCCATTCCAGGTGTGGGGGTCAACCTGGGATGAGATTAAGAAGGAAATGGGAGCAGTGTTGGAGACCCAGAAGGATGGGGGCTGGCTGAGGAGCCCACTTCCATGATAAATGGGTAGTGGAAGGAGGTCCGTACCCATGGGGCAGGATGCCTTCCAGGGAAAGGAGTCACTTAAGTCCACTTGTAAGAGGTTTGAAGTAAAGGCAGCATTATGGGAAGCTGCCAGTAATCTTTCATGTTTGGTGCTACTCCAGCGAAGGCTACTGGAGGATTGTGAAATAAAGTTAGGAGCAGTTAAAGATAATTTGGCAAACAGGGTTTGGAGTCAAAAGTAGAGTTAACAGACCACCTTAAGAGACAGGAGCTGGGACTTGCTCCTAGGGTAGTGGAGAGGGAAAAAAAGTTTCAAAGTGAAAAATGGCAGGGTTTGCAGGAGCAGGTAACAACCTCCACTCTTCTCCAAGAGCCAGGATAAAAACCTGGGGGTAAGGGTCCCCAACTGTTTAAACTTAGGGAGCCCTACCCTTTGCTCAGAGCTAACTATATCCTTTTCTTCTTTTTCTTCTCCTCCTCAGTTTGCTTAATTTGGTTGGAAGTTGTGAAAATGTTAAAAGGTAATGGTTGTGAAGCAAATTACACAAGGGGGTCAGGTGGCTACTACCACCACTATGTTTTTGTCCCCAGGAGCCTTTATAGCTATTCTGAGGGGAAATAGGCCCTTTTCCCACAGAAATGGTCTGTAAAGGACTGCTTCAGGCACCAAGCCAGCCAGATACTCTGATCTATATTATTTGACTATTGGATGAGTTAATCAAAATCACTAAAGGAATGTAGGGAATTTCCATTAAAACTTGACTGTCTCCAGTTGTACAAGATGGAGATGTAATCTGGGTACAGTTGTGTAAAAATAATAAAAGCAGTGTGTGGGGTGTTGAGCAAAAGAATTTTTGTGTGCGAATCTTTTTGTGCAATGTGAGGTTTTAAGGACCAAAACCAACACTCATGGTTTGTAAAATCCTGTTTATAGATTTCAGATTAATTGTTTTGGTTTGGTTTTTAAACAATGGCACTAAATCCATTTGAATCTTTCATTCAAAGTTGCAAAACTGACAGACACTTTTTGCCAGACACAGGTAACTAGTGTTGTTTGGCTTTGGTATTCAGCATTTAACCCTTAAGGTACCTCAATGCTTTATAAAGTTTAATATGTTTTTAAATAAAGACCAAAGTTGTGGCTGTGGTGGGAGGCGACCAGGGCCAGGGGATGGAGGAGACATCCTGGATCTTATTTTGCATGTGCACAGGAAAAAGAGAAGGAAAAGGGGAGCAATGATGGGAACACTGACCCTTGCGGTGGCTCTGGGGGATCGGACTATTGCTTTGGTGGGGGTGCATGAGAACTCTGTGGGCACAGGGGAGGCAGTTACACCTTCTGTGAAAGTTGATGTGGCTAATATAATGTAGTGTAGAGGAAGGAGAGAACTGTCCATAAATGGCAGCACAAAGGAGCTGCAAAAAATAAATATACCTGGTCAGCAAACAAGATTGAAGACTTAGATTATGGCCCTCTAGGACAGGGAGGTGGGAAAACAAGTCAAGCCTGAAAATAAGAGGGGAAACTGAGGTACACCACCTCATGAATTTCATGAATGAACAGTGGGATAATTCACAAGCCTGCCTATAGAACAAAACAAGGAAAATGTGGAGGTAATTCTTCTGTTTTTCCTGCAGTTAGCAAGATTTGTAAAAGGAAGGGGTATTTTTAGGCACTAATCTGTCCCCACCCAGGGGACTGGGAAATGTTTTTTGTTTTTCAGACACTCTACAAGCAAGTTGATGCCAGCAGACAAATAACCCAGAGCACCGTGGGTCTACTGTTGCGACGAAGATTGTGTTGTGTGTGTGTGTGTGTTGTGTGTCTTTGTCTTGTTATTACTGTTATTTTGGTTTTTGGTGGATATTCTACGATGGAGAATCAGTGGTTGAGTATGTACTGACTTTCCTGGAAAAGATTGCTGAGCTCATGGGTCTGGCCAAGGAGAACCAGGCTAGGGCCCAAGGGAGGCAGAAGGTCTTGTATGACCGCTTAGCCTATGGCACCGGGGACCAGGTGAGGGTTCTCATCCCAGTGAGGGAGAATAAGTTGCAAGGTGCCTGGGACGGGCTCTTCAAGGTCAAACAGCTGAATGAAGAGAATGATGTGGTGGAACTGCCCAACTGGGCTCACGGCCACCGAGGAGACCAGGTCAACATGATGGAGCTGTACTGTGACAGGGAGAGGCTGATACTGGCCATGTGTGGCCAGTGGGAGAAAGGGGAAGATCCCCTGTTGGGTCTCTTCTCTGAGACCAGAGCTGACCCCTTGCTGTACTCAGTTCCCTTCTCTGACCAGCTAACCCCCAGCAGGCAGAGATCAGAGAGATGCTGCATTCCAACCAACAGCTGTTTTCTAACCTGCCGCGGCTCACTAACCGAGCTGTCCACTGGGTGGAGACAGGACCCAGCCCTCCCATCAGGTGTTCCCCATTCAGAGAAATGGGGAACACAGAACAGGCCCTGGAGGGAGAGGTCAGAGCCATGCTGGCTTTAGGGGTGATCCAGCTATCCACCAGCCCCAGGGGCCTTTCCCATGGTGCTGGTCCCCAGGAAAGATGGGTCGATTCGATTCTGTGTGGCCTACCAGAAGCTCAATGCCATCATCATGGCTGGTGCCTGCTCATACCTAGGCCTGATGAGATCCTAGACAAGTTGAGAGGGGACTCGATACCCCATGACCGGGGATTTCACCAAAAGCTACTGGCAGGTGCCTTTGGATCCAGATGCCAGGTTGAGACCTGCTTTTGTAACCCCTTTGGGGCTGTACAAGTCCCTGGTCCTCCTTTTGGGCCTGAAGGTGGCACCAGTCACCTACCAGCACCAGGTGGATCAGTTACTGAGGGGGATGGAGACTTTTAACCTAGCATACATTGATGATATTTGTGCCATTAGCCAGACCTGGGAGGACCAGGTGTCCCAGGTGAAGAGGGGGCTGAGTCACCTCCAGGATGCAGGGCTGACTGTAAAAACTGGGATGTGCAAGGTGGGGACGGCAGAGGTGTCGTACCTGGGCCACAAGGTGGGGAGCAGCTGCCTAAAGCCAGAGCCACCCAAAGTGGAGGCGATCAAAGACTGGCCTGCTCCCCAGACTAAGAAACAGGCCCAGGCCTTTATTGGGATGGCAGAGCACTACCAGAAGCTTGTGCCCCACTTTAGCTCTGTGTCAGCTCCCATCACTGAGCTATGCAAAAAGGGTAAGCCAGACAAGCTGGTCTGGACCGGGCAGTGCCAGAGGGCTCTCTGCATGCTGAAGGAGGATTTGGTCAAGGGCCCAGTGCTGGGAAACCCAGACTTTGACAAGTCCTTTATGGTGTTCACCGATGCCCCAGACACAGGACTGGGCACGGTGCCGAGGCAGGCCCATGCAAAGGGGGAGAAACACCACATCATGTACCTGAGCAGGAAGCTGCTGCCCCGGGAGCAGGGCTCTGCAGCCATAGAGAAGGAATGCCTGGCCATGGAGTGGGCTCTTAAAAGACTGCAGCTGGATCTATTTGGGTGATGCTTCACTGTGTACCCAGACCATTCACCCTGCTGTGGCTGCACCAGATGAGAGGGGCCAATACCAAGCTCCTGAGGTGGAGACTGTCCTCCCAGGATTATGAGAAGGAGGTGGTCCACGTTAAGGGGAGCTCAAATGTTATAGCTGATGTTTTGTTCCGGAGAGGGAGACCTGAACTTCCTCAGGTCACTGGCTAAAGTGACCCCGCTCAGTTTGGTCTCGAAGGAGAGAGAGGTGACGAAGTGGGGATTTTCCCTTGTTTTGTTCTATGTGAGTCTTTCTGTTTTGCAAGAATGCTGTGTGTGTGTCAGTTTCTCTGTGTACTGCACCAATGTCTTGGTGGTGGGAGCAACCACTGCTATAGCTTCCCCTTCATAACCTGAGACTCTGGAGGGGGATGCGACCAGGTGACTCTTGACCTGCAAAGCAAGGCAAGGGCTGGAGGAGGAGCAATGGGCAGGGCAGTCTCAGGTGTTTTGGGGTACAGGGGGAGGGCCAGAGTCCTGGCTCTGGGCTCCCCTCCCTCTAAGAGGGACTTGGTTATTTCATAGTAGGCCAAGATTTTTAAAATGCATTATTTGCCAAGGTCGTTATCTCACAACATCGCTATCTCAAGAGGTCATTATCTTGGGGAGTTTCTGTACTGAACTTTATTTATAATTATTCTTATGTAAGAATGGCTATACTGAGTCAGACCAATGGTCCATCTATCCCAGTATCCTGTCTTCCGACAGTGACTATTCCAGGTGCTTCAGAGGGAATGAACAGCACAGGGAATCATGGAGTGATCCATCTCCTGTCATCCACTCCCAGCTGCTGGAGAACAGAGGCTAGGAACGCTCAGAGCATGGTGTTGCATCCCTGCCCATCCTGGCATTTTTCAGTTTTTACTATGGTGCCATACAGCCCACCTTTGCCCTCACAGTCTGAACCTCGTTGGCCCTCACCCCCTCCCTGCCCCTGAATATTCCAACAACCCCCCAATTTCAATTCCTGGGGAAAACACTGCCCATGGCCACCTTCTGAAAAGGCTCCTCTATGACCGGCAGGTGTCTCAAGGCTGCTTTACCCTTGTCCCAGGCCATTTGCAGCTCTGGACAAGGCAGCCCTGGTTGGCAGCTGTCCCACCCTGGCTGTGGTTCCCCACACTCAGCTGGGGTCTCTGATTCCCCTGGTCTCAGCTTTGCCCCTGCTGTTCCAGTGAGGGCAGGCAGGAGCCCCCTGCTTTGCTCACAGCATCAGAGCCAGAGTGAGCCACCTCCCCCATGTGCAGGGAGGTGGGGAGTATCTCTCTGTCCCACTCAGCTCCAGGGCTCTGGTTACAGACAGGCAGGTATGTTGAGCTTAGCAGCTCCTCCCCCTGCCAGCCAGGTCATTTGCATTTTCACTGACTGCTTCAGTCTAAGTTGATTGGTTCCCTCGATTAAAATTCAAATCCTCGGCCATTACAAGAACAGAGCCTGGATCCTGTCCCAAATAGACACAGTCATTCCCCAAGAGGAGGTCACAGCTGATATCTTGGAGAACCCCACCTACCAGCCGGCACAACCCCTCCTGTGTCTGCACAGGGATCTGACCCACAGGCAGGTCAAGTGGCTTCGTCCCTGGGACCTTCACCCAGGTTACACAGTCCCTCAGCATCTGGTGAGGCAGCACCACCCAGGGACTGACAACAGTTCTCTCTGTCCCAGGATCTCGCCACCCCAGGAATGTCTCCTCATTGACCACCACCTTCCGCTCCCACTGGGGGTCTGAGGACCCTGAGCCCAGAGAGTCCACGCAGACACATATGCTGGGGCCAGGAGTGAGAGCCAGTCTGCCACCCTGCCCATCTGGCTAAACAGCTCTATGGCCTTGGGACCTGGGAATGGGGCTAGACAGAGGAGCCTTTCCACAGGGCCAGCCTGGTTCCAATTGCCAGCCTTCCCAAAGGCCGCGAGATAGGCATCTATATCTCCGCCCTCCTTAACATGGGGAAGCAATTTAGTGTCAAGGTTCCCTGTGGAATTGGCACCCCGGGGTCCATCCCCACTCACCCCTGGACTGGTTCTTCTGCCTCTCAGCTCAGCCATTGCCAGTTCATGCTGCCTCTGTCTCTCCTGCTGTTCTGCTTCATGCCTTCCCTGTCTCTAATGGTCCTCTGACTCCTTCAATCTCAACTTCAATTGCATCTGTCTCAGATCCACCGACGGGGAGCTGGTGGAGACCCCCTGCTTGTTGGAGACGTGGCAGAGGTCTCAGCCCGCCTGCTCCCAGCCTCTCTCGCGGCCCCAGCTGGGTCAGGAACTGGCTCCTTAGAGCAATGCTCCTCTTCCAGCTGAGCAATCAGCTGTGCCTGGTCTACACTAGGGGGGGGATCGATCTAAATTATGCAACTTCAGCTATGTGAATGATGTAGCTGAAGTCAACATACTTAGATCTACTTACCGCAGTGTCTTCACTGATGCTCTCCCATCAACTCTGCCTGCACCTGCACCTCTCGCCCTGGTGGAGTACTGGACGTGGCGGGAGAGTGCTCGGCAGTCGATTTATCATGTCTAGACTAGACGCGATAAATCGACCCCTGCTGGATCGATCGCTGCCCGTCAATCCAGCGGGTAATGTAGACAAGCCCTTAGTGAGCTTTCCAATGCACAGCCCTCTCTCTCTGCACAGCTCTACAATTTCCTTCTTAAGGAGGTGGTTATAGGCCATCTCCACGCTGTTCCCAAATTGTCACAGACTCACAGGCCTATGCTCTCTCAGCTTCCCATGGTCCCTGGGAGGAACCCCTTCAGTGCGAGAGCCCTTCTCAGGTGTCCACTCTCTCTCGGGATTAAGCCATAGGATCCTCTGCCTCCTGGAACCGCACCTCTCTGAGCCTTCAGCACGCCTGTCTCCCACTCATCCCCCTTCTTTCTACTGTTCCCCAGTCACTTATTGCAGGATGCTCTGTCCACAGGGTACAGTTTATCCCACAGCTACCACCAGTTGTCATGGAGTCACAGTGCTCTGGAACTACTCCATATGAAGCCAGCCAGGACTCTGGGGGAGCATGCCTCCTCTCTGTGAGCATACTGTCTCCAGGGCAAGAAGCTTACACAGCTTTGATCTTCTTGGGTCTGACCTTGGAGCATTCAGAATCCCCTTCCACACCGTGCACTTCCCACAACGAGTCCACCAGGGTGGAGCTCCTGGGGAAGCCAGAGGGCCCTGCACCCCAACTCTGCAGTCAGATGTGACTCTCATCCAGCCAGTAAAACAGAAGGTTTTTTTAGTCAACAGGAACACAGCATAGGACAGAATTTGTTAGCACAGAAATCAGTGACTTTCAGCCAAGTCCACCTTGGGGAGTCTTGGGCCAGAAGCCCTGGACTCCCCCTCTTCCAGTCATTTCCCCCCCCCCGAAGATTGACAGCTTCCAGCAACCTGATCTCAGACACCCCTGTTGCTCCTCCTCCTTGTCTTTGTCTCGCTTCCTGGGCAAAGAGTCACCTGGTTGCATTCCCACCCTGGGTCTCAGGTTATGAAGGGCACCTATCATAGCATATATGCAGGCAGCTGGAGTAGCCTCACCTGCCCGAGAGGTCTCAGCCAAAGTCACACACCCCTATTGCCACCAACGCGGTATTGGTGCAGCAAACAGGGAAACTGAGGCACACACAGTATTCATGAAAAACGATAACACTCACATAGGGTCAACAGTAAGGTCATGGCTACACTTGTGAGTTAGAGCTCATTAAAGCAGCCCAGTGTGCTCTAACTCACGACGCATCCACACGGGCAAGGCATGTAGAGTGCTCTGACTCCATGGCGAGAGTGCTCCTGGTACTCCATCTTGGCGAGTGGAATAACATTTGATGCGCACGTGCTGGAGTGCCATGGTGCCAGTGTGGATGCCCTGGTCTGTTAGTGCACTCTGATCGGCCTCCAGAAGTGTCCCACAATGCCTGTTCTAGCCACTCTGGTCATCACTTTGAACTCTACTGCCCTGCCCTCAAGTGACCAACCGTCAGACCCGCCCTTTAAATTCTCTGGAAATTTTGAAAATCCCCTTCCTGTTTGCTCAGCCAGGCATGGAGTGCTCTCAGCAAATCTTTCCAGGTGACCATGCCTCCACGCGCCAGGCGATCCCCACTGAGTATGGAGCAATGGCCAGGTGCTGGACCTCATCAGTGTTTGGGGGCAGGAATCTGTCCAGAATCCCAGCTGTGCTCCAGCCGTAGGAATTACGAGACGTTCGGGCAGATATCAAGGGACCTGATGGAAAGGGTCATGACTGGGACGCTCTGCAGTGTAGGGTTAAAGTGAAGGAGCTGCAGAATGCCTACCACAAAGCCCGCGAGGCAAACCACCGCTCCAGTGCTGCCCCCACAACCTGTTGTTTCTACAAAGAACTGGACATGGTACTTGGGGGCAACCCCACCTCCATGCTGAGTACCACCATGGACACTTCAGAGCCCAGTGCAACAAGGCAGGAGGAGGAGCAAAGCGGGAGCGAGGGTGCTGAGGCAGAGGAAGACACCCCGGAATCCCTAGATGCATGCAGCCAGGAGCTGTTCTCAAGCCAGGAGGAAGGTAGCCAGTCGCGGCGGCTGGTGCTTGGGGAAGGACAAACAGCAGAAGAGGTTCCCGGTAAGCGGCTTTTATTTTGGGAAGGAAGTTATTTGGTGTGGGCTCTTGGGGCGAGGAGGGTTAGGGCTGCATGTGTGCCTAGATGCGGAATAGGGCATTGATGTGCTCTCTCACATCACAGTAATTGGCCTCAGTGATCTCTTCAAAGGTCTCATCCAGAACTTGGGCAATGCGCTTGCGCAGGTTCATCAGGAGAGCCACTGTGCTCCTTGTCCCAGGAAGAGTAACTTGTCCACGCCACTGTGCCATGAGGGGCGGGGGGAACCATTGCTGCACACAGGCAAGCTGCATATGGGCCAGGGCAGAAGCCTTATTGTAGTAGAAGACTCTCCCTTGCTTCCCAGGTCACCCTCAGCAGCGAGACATCTTCCAGGACTAACTCCTGTGGAAAATATGGGGACAGTGTTCAGTATAGGGGCCCCCTGCAGCTGTTGGCTCTCCCCAAGGCACAGAAACCCAGAGGACAGTACAGCCATGAAAGAATCAGTCCCCCTGGACCCTGTGCTTACTCACCATTTTGGGGCTCCCGTGGGTTATGTGCGCTCACTTTAGGATGGGCAAATTATGCTATTGTGTAGACTGTGCTTGCCCTTAAGTGCGGGGGAATCATTGCTCTGTCTGGTGTGAACAATGCTGCCTCTGTTAAGTGTTGCATTTTGCCTGTACAGATGCAACCTTGAGATCTCAGCTGTCCATGTTATCACCGGCCGAGAGGCTGCAAAGAATCAGGAAGAGGCCACGTAGAAGCAAAGAGGACATGCTCCATGAAGTCATTCAGCACTCCCTTAATGAAAATCAAAAAGTGCAGGAGTGGCAGGAGAGTGAAAGGAGGGTCCACCAGCAGAATGCGGATCACTGGCACCAAAACCCAGAGAGGCTGATAAGCATCATGGAGCGCCAAGCCGACTCGATCCAGGTGCTCGTAGCCATGCAGGTGGAGCACTACCGCGCCCGCCTCGCCCCTGCAGCCCTGGTCCCAAAACTCATCCCCTTGTGCCCCCATGTCACCTCCAACCCACTTTCCCCATCCTCCAGGTTCTTATTGCCACCAGCTGCCTCCAACACCTGTAGCTTCCCCACCCAGCCCGGAAAACTATGACCCTTAACCACTGCACTCAACCCCCATCACCATGCAGTATAGCCATCCTGAAGTGCAGCACTCATTACACAGCACTCCAAACAGGAAGGCTGAGTATGATAACAGGACATACGCAAACCTGTGATTGTACCATTCCCCACCCCAACCCCTTCCCTTTGTGTTTCCCAAGCAGTTGTGTTTCTTTTCAAAGAATGAATTTTCTTTTCATTAAATGGATTTTTTTGCTTTGAAAACATTATTATTGCATAATGTAAAAGCTACCTTAGCCCAGGAAAGCAACAGGCACTGCAAGTCAGTGTATCATAGGTAGCAAACACAGATTCCTACTAACATTGGAACAACTGCACTTCACTCCCATGCAGGGCACCAGACATTACTGGTGGCTCTCAGCCTCAAATTGCTCCCTCAGACGATTCCTAATCCTTGCCGCCCTGCGCTGGTCCCTTCTAATAGCCCTGCTCTCTGGCTGTTCAAATTCAGCCTCCAGGTGTTGAACCTCCGAGTTCCATGCCTGAGTGAATCGTTCATCCTTCCCTTCACAAATGTTATGGAGGGTAAAGCATGAGGATATAACCACGGGGATGCTGATATCGGCCAGGTCCAGCTTCCTATACAGAGAGAGCCAGCGGCCCTTTAAACAGCCAAAAGCTCACTCCACAGTCATTCTGCACCGGCTCAGCCTGTTGTTGAACTGCTCCTTGCTGCCGTCAAGGCTCCCTGTATAGGGTTTCATGAGCCACGGCATTAAAGGGTAAGCGGGGTCTCCAAGGATCACAATGTGCATTTCGACTTCCCCTACGGTGATCTTCTGGTCTGGGAAAAAAGTCCCGGCTTGCAGCCTCCTGAACAGGCCAGTGTTCCGAAAGATGAATGGCACAGTCAAGGAATTATGATGTGATTGGAATAACAGAGACTTGGTGGGATAACTCACATGACTGGAGTACTGTCATGGATGGATATAAACTGTTCAGGAAGGACAGGCAGGGCAGAAAAGGTGGGGGAGTTGCATTGTATGTAAGAGAGCAGTATGACTGCTCAGAGCTCCGGTATGAAACTGCAAAAAAACCTGTCTCTGGTTTAAGTTTAGAAGTGTGAGCAACAAGGGTGATGTCGTGGTGGGAGTCTGCTATAGACCACCGGACCAGGGGGATGAGGTGGATGAGGCTTTCTTCCGGCGACTCACAGAATTTTCTAGATCGCAGGCCCTGGTTCTCATGGGAGACTTCAATCACCCTGATACTTGCTGGGAGAGCAATACAGTGGTGCACAGACAATCCAGGAAGATTTTGGAAAGTGTAGGGGACAATTTCCTGGTGCAAGTGCTGGAGGAACCAACTAGGGGCAGAGCGCTTCTTGACCTGCTGCTCACAAACCAGAAGAATTAGTAGGGGAAGCTAAAGTGGATGGGAACCTGGGAGACAGTGACCATGAGATGGTCGAGTTCAGGATCATGACACAGGGAAGAAAGAAGAGCAGCAGAATACGGACCCTGGACTTCAGAAAAGCAGACTTTGACTCCCTCAGGGAACTGATGGGCAGGATCCTCTGGGAGAATAATATGAGGGGGAAAGGAGTCCAGGAGAGCTGGCTGTATTTTAAAGAATCCTTATTGAGGTTACAGGGACAAACCATCCCAATGTGTAGAAAGAAGAGTAAATATGGCAGGCGACCAGCTTGGCTTAACAGTGAAATCCTTGCTGATCTTAAACACAAAAAAGAAGCTTACAAGAAGTGGAAGATTGGACAAATGACCAGGGAAGAGTAAAAAAATATTGCTCGGGCATGCAGGAGTAAAATCAGGAAGGCCAAATCACACCTGGAGTTGCAGCTAGCAAGAGATGTTAAGAGTAACAAGAAGGGTTTCTTCAGGTATGTTAGCAACAAGAAGAAAGTCAAGGAAAGGGTGGGCCCCTTACTGAATGAGGGAGACAACCTAGTGACAGAGGATGTGGAAAAAGCTAATGTACTCAATGCTTTTTTTGCCTCTGTCTTCACGAACAAGGTCAGCTCCCAGACTACTGCACTGGGCAGCACAGCATGGGGAGGAGGTGACCAGCCCTCTGTGGAGAAAGAAGTGGTTCGGGACTATTTAGAAAAGCTGGATGAGCACAAGTCCATGGGGCCGGATGCACTGCATCCGAGAGTGCTAAAGGAGTTGGCGGATGTGATTGCAGAGCCATTGGCCATTATCTTTGAAAACTCATGGAGATCGGGGGGAAGTCCCGGACAACTGGAAAAAGGCTAATGTAGTGCCCATCTTTAAAAAAGGGAACTACAGGCCAGTCAGCCTCACCTCAGTCCCTGGAAAAATCATGGAGCAGGTCCTCAAGGAATCAATTCTGAAGCACTTAGAGGAGAGGAAAGTGATCAGGAACAGTCAGCATGGATTCACCAAGGGCAAGTCATGCCTGACTAATCTAATTGCCTTCTATGATGAGATAACTGGCTCTGTGGATGAGGGGAAAGCAGTGGACATGTTGTTCCTTGACTTTAGCAAAGCTTTTGACATGGTTTCCCACAGTATTCTTGCCAGCAAGTTAAAGAAGTATGGGCTGGATGAATGGATGATAAGGTGGGATAGAAAGTTGGCTAGATTGTCGGGCTCAACGGGTAGCGATCAATGGCTCCATGTCTAGTTGGCAGCCGGTACCAAGTGGAGTGCCCCAAGAGTCGGTCCTAGGGCTGGTTTTGTTCAATATCTTCATTAATGATCTGGAGGATGGCGTGGATTGCACCCTCAGCACATTTGCAGATGACACTAAACTGGGAGGAGAGGTAGATATGCTGGAGGGTAGGGATAGGATACAGAGGGCCCTAGACAAATTGGAGGACTGGGCCAAAAGAAATCTGATGAGGTTCAACAAGGACAAGTGCAGAGTCCTGCACTTAGGACGGAAGAACCCCATGTACTGCTACAGACTAGGGACCGAATGGCTCGGCAGCAGTTCTGCAGAAAAGGACCAAGGAGTTACAGTGGATGAGAAGCTGGATATGAGTCAACAGTGTGCCCTTGTTGCCAAGAAGGCCAATGGCATTTTGGGATGTATAAGTAGGGGCATTGCCAGCAGATCAAGGGCCTTGATCGTTCCCCTCTATTCGACATTGATGAGGCCTCATTTGGAGTACTGTGTCCAGTTTTGGGCCCCACACTACAAGAAGGATGTGGAAAAATTGGAAAGAGTCCAGCGGAGGGCAACAAAAATGATTAGGGGACTGGAACACATGACTTATGAGGAGAGGCTGAGGGAACTGGGCATGTTTAGTCTGCGGAAGAGAAGAATGAGGGGGGATTTGATAGCTGCTTTAAACTACCTGAAAGGGTATTCCAAAGAGGATGGATCTAGACTGTTCTCAGTGGTAGCTGATGACAGAACAAGGAGTAATGGTCTCAAGTTGTAGTGGGGGAGGTTTAGGTTGGATATTGGGAAAAACTTTTTCACTAGGAGGCTGGCGAAACACTGGAATGAGTTACCTAGGGAGGTGGTGGAATCTCCTTCCTTAGAGGTTTTTAAGGTCAGGCTTGACAAAGCCCTGGCTGGGATGATTTAGTTGGGGGTTGGTCCTGCTTTGAGCAGGGGGTTGGACTAGATGACCTCCTGAGGTCCCTTCCAACCCTGATATTCTATGATTCTATGAGTGCGTTATGCACCTTTCCGGGCCAGCCTGTGTTAATGTCAATGAAATGCCCACGGTGATCCACAAGCGCCTGGAGAACCATAGAGAAATAGCCCTTCCAATTAACGTACTCGGAGGCTAGGTGGGCTGGTGCATTTTGGAATATGCATGCCATCTATCATCCCTCCGCAGTTAGGGAAACCCATTTCTGCAAAGCCAGCAACAATGTCATGCACGTTACCCAGAGTCACGGTTCTTTTGAGCAGTGATTAATGGTCCTGCAAACTTGCATCAACATGATTCCAATGGTCAACTTCCCCAGTCCAAACTGGTTAGCGACCTATCGATAGCTGTCAGGAGTTGCCAGCTTCCAGATTGCAGTAGCCACCCGCTTCTCCACCGTCAGGGCAGCTCTCAATCTTGTGTCCTTGCGCCTCAGGGTGTGGGGTGAGCTCCTCACACAGTCCCATGAATTGGCTTTTCTCATCCGAAAGTTCTGCAGCCACTGTTCGTCATCCCAGATTTGCATGACGATGTGGTCCCACCACTCAGTGCTTGTTTCCCAAGCCCACGGTGGTGAGCATGTCTGTGAATGAATGCCACAAACAAACTCGTGTCATATGCATTACTCCAGTCAATATCATTGTCGGAGCCCTCACTGTCACTTTGGATCATAAGGAGTAACTCGACTGCCAAACGTGATGTGCTGGCAAGACTCATCAGCATACTCCTCAGCAATTCGGGCTCCATTCCCAGAGACCGAAAGGGAAGACAGAGCATGCAGTACAAAAAATGTTGAAAGATGGTGCCAATTATGGACGGAAGCAGAGGGATTGCTGGGAGGCGAACCGATGCATCACGGGCGTTGGGACAGGACCCAGAATGTCCTGCACCCCCCTGCACTGTTCCCACAAGCCTGAGTGCCAGAATGGGAAGAGGTGCTCTGTGGGATAGCTGCCCACAATGCACCGCTCCCAATGCCGCTGCAAGTGCCACAACTGTGGACAAGCCAGTGCGTTTGCAGCTGTCGGTGTGGACAGACTGCAGCGCTTTCCCTACTGCGCTCTACGAAGGCTGGTATAACTCAAAGCGCTCTACATTTGCAAGTGCAGCCATGCCCTAAGACTCACATACAACATAACAAGGGAAAATCCCCACTTTGTCACAGGGGTACCTGGGGTCTAGAGATGGAAAGTGGGCAGAGGGTATCCGTACAGCAGGGGGTACCTTGGGTCTAGAGGTTCATAGAATATCAGGGTTGGAAGGGACCTCAGGAGGTCATCTAGTCCAACCCCCTGCTCAAAGCAGGACCAACCCCCAACTAAATCATCCCAGCCAGGGCTTTGTCAAGCCTGACCTTAAAAACCTCTAAGGAAGGAGATTCCACCACCTCCCTAGGTAACCCATTCCACTGCTTCTACTTAAGTGAAAAAGTTTTTCCTAATATCCAACCTACACATCCCCCACTTCAACTTCAGACCATTACTCCTTGTTCTGTCATCTGGTACCACGGTGAACAGTCTAGATCCATCCTCTTTGGAACCCCCCCTTCAGGTAGTTGAAAGCAGCTATCAAATCCCCCCTCATTCTTCTCTTCTGCAGACTAAACAATCCCAGTTCCCTCAGCCTCTCCTCATAAGTCCTGGGTTCCAGTACCCTAATCATTTTTGTTGCCCTCCTCTGGACTCTTTCCAATTTTTCCACATCCTTCTTGTACTGTGGGGCCCAAAACTGGACACAGTACTCCAGATGAGGCCTCACCAATGTCGAATAGAGGGGAACGATCACGTCCCTCGATCTGCTGGCAATGCCCCTACTTGTACAGCCCAAAATGCCATTGGCCTTCGTGGCAACAAGGGAACACTGTTGACTCATATCCAGCTTCTCGTCCACTGTAACCACTTAGTCCTTTTCTAGAGAGCTGCTGCCTAGCCACTCGGTCCCTCGTCTGTAGCAGTGCATGGGATTCTTCTGTCATAGATTCATAGATATTAAGGTCAGAAGGGACCATTATGATCATCTAGTCTGACCTCCTGCACAACGCAGGCCACAGACTCTACACTTGTCCTTGTTGAACCTCATCAGATTTCTTTTGGCCCAATCCTCCAATTTGTCTAGGGCCCTCTGTATCCTATCCCTACCCTCCAGCTTATCTACCTCTCCTCCCAGTTTAGTGTCATCTGCAAACTTGCTGAGGGTGCAGTCCACGCCATCCTCCAGGTCATTAATGAAGATATTGAACATTATCAGGGGTCTCTGTACAGCACGGGTTACCTAGGGTCTATGGGCAGGAGGACGGGGGGGGGGTGTCTCTGTACAGCGGGGGGGATTTAATCCTGTTTCCCAGAGGATCACGTCTGTGCCCGGCCCCGGCCCCGGCCCCGGCCCCGGCCCCGGCCCCGGCCCAGTGGAGCCCGGGCTGAGGGCGGTTCTGGCCTGTGGATCAGGCCCGCAGGTGCTGGGGAAGGCGGCTCTCAGCTGGGAGTCCTCTGGTTTTGGCCGTGTGCATGCTCCTGTTCCGTGGGCGAGGAGCACAAAGAGCCCTTCACTGCTGGCATGGCATGTGCCCCATGGTTCAGCCCTGCCCAGGCCCCTGAAGCTCAGGGGAGTTGGCGGGCAGTGGGGCAGCTCTGGCACAGACAGTTCTCCCTGACCAGCTATGTCCCACTGGCAGGGCACAGGGCCAGCCCCCGCCAAGGGTGCAGGTACTGAGAGCAGCCTCGCCCCCACACACTCCCAGCCCCAGCCACTTTACCTTCTGCTCCTCTGTGATGCAGGTCCGTGTACCCACACCCCAGAAGTCCTGGCCCTGCTGGGGTTTACTGCAGCTGTGAGCTGGGCAGGCTGGGCTCGGGCACATGCTGGGAGCTCTGGCCAGACTGGCTGGTGCCACAACACCAGCTTCCTCTGGGCATCTCTCAGGAGGTGCTGTCACCCATAAACCTCCCTGTGCTCCTGGCAGCATGTCCAGCATTGCTCCCTGTCCCTTGGAGGGCATGGCTGGGCACTGTCCCAGGTCGTGCCAGTCCCACCTCAGCAGGACCAGAGACACCCCATGGCTCCCAACCAGGAGGCAGTGGGATTGCTCTTGGATTTCGCCCTTGTGCTCGCAGGGGCAGGGCTGTCTGGGGAGGGGTGATTATGCCAGAGCTGCCCATGCCCTACACTCCCTACTCACTCTTGCCAGCTAAGGGTGAGCACTGGCATGCCCAGCTCTGCCCATCTTCTCCACCGCTCCCTGCCTCTACTTGGGGGGCTGTGGAGCTGCCTGTCCCAGCTGGGGGCACAGACACATGAGCCCCAATGCATATTCAGTAGCCGGCATAGCCTCCCCCAGCATGGCCTGGCGGAGCCTTTTGTACCCCACAGCTGGCAAGGAGCCCTGAGGAGGGGGCAAGCTGAGACGCTTGTGCTGAGGAGCCTGCACCCAGGCAGGGAAAGGGGAAAGATGGAGCAGGGTTAAGACCCTACCCCCGCCATGCTAGGCAGGCAGTCTGGGCAGAACTGTACAGATTGTAATACCACTGGGGGACACACCAAGCCTCTGCCTCCCATAGAGGCCCAGCATGCACAGTACAGAGCGGGGCAAAAACTGGTGTGGGGGAGGAAGGAGAGTGGCCCACCAGGGCTGGGGGGGCACCCAGCTGTGTAGAGGGGCTCAGGGTTGCCAGCAGAGGGTGGGACTGGAGAGGTGCAGGCTCTGGGCTTTGCAGGGAAATCAGGGCCTCCAGGGCCCATTCCCTTTGGTCCCTGGTCCCATGGCATGCTCCCAGCTTCGCTCTGGGCAGCTGGGGCAGCACAGTGAGGCTTGTGTTCAGGCTCCAGCCGGCAGGGAGTGGCTGGCACATGGCAGCAGCTGCCCTGGCCCTGGGAAAGGAGTGGGGGTTGGCACCAAGGGCCTGACAGGTGTGAGGCTGCCCAGGGTCTGGTGCTGACAATGGCTCCAGGGAACAGTGCAGCTGGTGGAGGCTGCACAGGCGAAGCATGGGAGCCACTCTGGGCCAGGGAACAGGCCATGCTTCTTAACCAGCGTGCCTGCGTTCCCAGGGAGGGGTTGGCAAGAACTCGGCAGTGGGGAGCACACGCTAGCTGTACAGTTCAGACCAGACCCAACAGCTCTGCCAGTGATCCTCATTCCCAACCTGCAGCCCCCTGCTAGCCCAGCCCTGGTGCACCCCCCATCGCTGCCAGTGCCCTCACTCCTGACCCGCTGGAGGGGGGACTGTGCCCGACCTGCAGCCCCTTCTGGCCCAGCCATGGGCTTCCCCCTAGCTCTGCCAGTGCCCCTCACTCCCACCCCACAGACCCACAGGGCTCAGAGTCACAGCTTGAAAACACCCCAGCCAATCAAGGTATCAGTTCCCACAGGAGGCCCCAGATCCACCCTCCAGACATCCCCACTCCTCAACCCAGTGCAGCTTGCAGGGGAGCCTGTCCTTCCCAGTGTGCAGACCCCAGACACTGGCACCTCGCCCCCCAATGCCATCTGTCTAATGCCATCCCGCCTCTCCCCAGATCATGGAGAAGCGTTAGCATATTGGCTCAGGGCAGATCTTGAGGGAGAGAAGGGGATTCGCGGGGGGGGGGGGGGGGGGGGGGGGAGGGAGTGGAGGGGTGGGGGGTCAGGGCTGCTGAATCAGAAACCACTGGGCAGCAGTGACAGGTTTACAATGGCTCCAGTGGCTCCATGGAGCCAGGTGCATGCTCAGAAGGGGCCCCGGCCTGCTCCGCTTGTACTGCACCCCGAGACCCCACTGGTTCCCCCTGCCCATCACTTGCTCCTTTCAGCCTGCCTGCTGGCTGGCTGAGGCTCCTCTCTGCCCCCTGGCTCCACCCCTTGCTCTTCTCAGCCTCCTGGTCGGACCCCAGATGCACCTCCGGCTCTGGGCAGTCTCTGCTTCCCACCGCCTCTGGGCCCCACCATGTCTCCCCGGAGCTGAGCCGCCTGGGGCTGGTGCAGAAATCGGCCAGGGTGGGGGGGAGACAGGGCAGAGGGCTTGGCTGGGCCCCTCCAGGCAAGTGCGTCTTGAGGGAGCCTGGCCGGGGCAGGCCCTGGCCTGGCTGATCGTGCCACTCCCGAGGGACCGGAGCGATTCCTGGCCCTGGGACCAGCCCTGGCTGCGCTGCTGCTCAGCCCAGCAGACACAGTCACCTCCCAGCAGGACTGGTGAGTGCGGCCCGGAGGCAGGGCTTGGGGGAGAGGGTCTGTGGAGGTACTGGGCTGTGAAGGGCCAGGGAAGATCTGTGTGTGTTGGGGCATTAGGGAGTGGGGGTTCTGTGGGGGAGTGCTTGGTAGTTGTGGTGGGGCTGTGGGCAGGGGTGGTGTTGTGCAAGGCGCTGTGCATTTATGGGTGGGTCAGGGGTGGGGGGGGCTCTGGGCATAGTGGGTCCAGGAGGGCTCTAGCCACAGGGAGTTGGGGTTTTTTTGCAGAGGGGGGCTGTGTGGTGTGGCATAGGCCCACCCCCGAGGGGACGGGCATACTGGCAGCACAGGGCCTGGGAGGCCACTGTGCGTCTGGCAACTGCTGATTTGTAAATAGTGCCCTTGCACTGGGAAGAGCAGGGTCACCCCTGCCATGTCATGCCCCATTGCCTCTGGCTGGCCCTCGCTCCGGGGACTGACCTCCTCACGCCATGCTCCATTGCCTCCATGGGGCCCACAAATATGTTTGATACCGGCCCACAAAAGGTTAATCCAGCCCTACTGGGCAGTTTGGAACAGGAAACTGGGCTGAGCCAGCGCCCTGGGCCAGTGCTACATGTTTCTGTTTGCCAGGGAGGGGGCACTCTTCATAACTTGTCCTCATGCACAGCATCTATCCATCACACTCTATAGGCACCAGGTATCTTAAGTCCATAGCTCTCTCTCTATCTATCCCCATCCATCTCCCTCCCCCATCTCACTCTTCAGCATGGCTCATACCCAGTCAGCAGGGCTAGCCAGCCTTGGCGACAAAAAGGAATGGCTGACAGGGTGAAATGTGTGAATGCTGGAGCCCTAGCTGGAAAGGTCCAAAGAGCTCATCATGAGCATCCAGCTCAGGCCAGCCCTGCCCCCGCTCCCGGCATCCTGCATTGGCCCCCTGACTCCTGTGGACTCTTTTCAAGGTTTCCTAGGGCTGGGGCCTGCAGGTAATGAACCGACTGACAATTAAAGAATCTGCCTTTAATCACACAGGGCAGTTTCTGAAAGGCACCCTGCTCAGTGCTGGGGAGATGCCCCAGGGAATGGAGCCCTTAGTCTATCACAGGGGGAGGTGGGTAGGGGAACACATGAAGCATTCCCTACTCTGCCCCGTGCCTCCCAGGACCACACAGCCCTGCTTTGGGGCTGCATCTTCAGGGCCACAGGGGCAACTCAAGTCCAGACAGTTCTTGGCCTCTCTGCTGAGTCTGCCCTTAGTGGCAAGCAGGCAGAGTGGGGAGCTGGAGCTGAACCCCAAGACACCTGCACTGCTGTTGGGTAGGCGGACTGCACCACTGGACTGACGTGAATGCTGTGAGATTCCTGTGGCAGCTGGTTCCCGGGAAAGGGCAGCGGGGGCGGGGTCATGCCACATATGCACATTTACAAAATATAAAGAAACCTCACACCCTGCAGGGCCCAGAGCCAAGCACTCCAAAGCTAGCCATGCCTGTGTGACCTTAGCTCTTTCCCTGGGCATCTGTGCTTAGGGACAGGTTTCACGACAGGATCACAGAGATCACCACCTATTGATAGCAAGGCCCATCAGGCAGGGGCAGCAGGACCCGACCGACCCACAAAATCCAAGAAGTCAAAAAGATGGACCTTTTTGGCTGAAAGTCTATTCGACTGGGAGGCTGCAGCTGAGGATAGCTAACCAGCAAGCTATCCTCAGTAGTACAACTTCAATTCATGGATCTCCATGTTCAAGTTTAAGGAATTGTGGCAGCCAGACTCAAGAGCAGAGTCATGGCAATAGTGGAGGAGGGCAAGGCAATGGTACAGAACTCTTTACAGGCCTCACTGGATGATGCGGACTCTGCTGCGTGAACCATGTCCTCGGGCATTGCCATGAGGAGGAAGCTCATGGCTTCAGGCATCTGGGCTTCCCCTGGAAGTGAAACAAACACTGAGGGACCTGCTGTTAAACAGTGCAGGCCTTTTTGTGGAGCAAATAGACTCCAGGGCTGCATAACCTTAAAGACTCCCGGGCTACTATGAAGTTATTGGGCATGCACACACCGGCAATCCAACGCAAACGCTTCAAGCCCCAGCCGCAACAACAACCCCTATCCTCCTCGGCCAGGGCAGCAGTTTCTATGGAAAGAGGGGCAGGAATGGCAGGCACAAGCCGTACTATCCTCCGCCTGGACAAAGCCAGGGCCCGAAAGCCATTGTCAGGCTGAAAGCAGTCCTTTTGAAGATGCATCTCAGGAGGGCACACCAACCATAACTCCACATCCTTAACTATGTTTCCTGAATCGTCTGTCCCACTTCTACTGTCATTGGTCCCAAATAACATTGGACCGCTGGGTTCTTTGCATGGTAGAATTCTCTTCAATTCTGCTCCTTCTCTCCCCTCCCACCCTCTTCCCATCCCTTTTCAGGACCCTTCTCATAAGCAGCTCCTCATACAGGAGGTTGCAGATGCTCCTTGCTTCAGGGGCAGTGGAGGAGGTTCATCGGGAGGCTAAGGAGGCAAGGGATTCTACTCCTAATTATTCCCTCTCTGGATCTGGGAAACTAGTACACCGCCCTTGACCTCAAGGATGTGTACTTCCACATATCCATACGGCCTGCTTCACAGGACTATTCCTCCGTTCGTGGTCAGCCACAACCAATAATCAGTTCACAGTCCTCCCCTTGGCATGTCAACAACCCACGAGTGTTCACCAAATGCATGTTGGTCGTAGCAGCCTTCCTCCATCGGAGCAGTGCAGGCAGAGCCGTCCCTTGAGTAGGGCAAATTGGGGCAACCACTCCGGGCCCTGCACTTTGAAGGTCCCCACGCGACTGGGTCTGGCTGCTGCCCTGCACGCATCGGGTTCTCGCTGCCACCCCCCGTACACCCAGAGCCCCAGCTGTCAATGCAAGCGAGGCCCCCAAGCCAGCAGGGAGCTGATTTGTCCCGGGCCCCACACCCACTAGGCACAGCCTGGGTGTAGGTATACCCGTACCTGGACAACTGGCTGTCAGGGGGTGTTCCAGGGGAACAGATGGAGACTCAAGTTCACTTTGTCAGGTCCATCTTCGACATGTTGGGTCTCCTTCTCAGTATGAGCAAATCAACCGTATTACCAACCCAAAGAATAGAGTTAATCGGGGGAGGTGTTGGACTCAGTCCATGCGAGAGGGCATTTCTGCTGGAAGGCCCTCTTACAGCGTTGATGGACATCATACAAGACCTCAGACGGTATCCTACTACTACAATAAGGGGATGCCTTGAGTCGTTTTAAGACACGTCAGCATGCATGTACATGTACGGCATGCCAGACTGAGGTTCAAGACCTCTCAAGCTTGGCTAACAATTGGTCTACCGTCCAGGTCGCGATGGCCTGGACTCTGTGATCACTATTCTGGCGCAAGTGTTAGAGTCCCTCCCAATGGTGGCTCGACCCTCAAATGGTGTGAGAAGAGTCCTCTTCAACAGCCCCTAGCCCTTCTGTCCCTGGTAACAGATGCGTCAGTGCTGGGATGGGGCATGCACCTGGGAGACATCCAGACACAGGGCTTCTGGTCTCAGGACAAGCTCTTGTTTCATATCAACATCAAGGAGTTGAGGGCATCTGACTAGCGGGCCCAACCCTTCCAAGTCCATCTGCAAGGGCAGTGTGTGGTGGTTATGACAGACAACATGACTGCCCTTGTTTACCATTAACAAGCAGGGTGGAGCCCGTTCCTCTCCCCTATTGTCGGGAAGCCAGCAATTGTGGAAGTTCTGCATAGCCCATACTATTCATCTGGAAGCATCCTACATCCGAAGTGCCCAGAACGAGCTAGCAGACTACCACAGCAGATCCTGCCACAACCACGAGTGGTCCATCTGCCCGGATGTCATACATGTCGTCTTCCAGAGGTTGGGGGTCTCCCCAAGTCGATCTGTTTGCCACACGAAGCAACAGAAAGTACCATAATTCATTCCTTCCAGAAGCACAGCCCGGGCTCACTTGCTTGCTTGCTCCTTGGATGAGCATGTGCTTTACGCATTCCCACCATTCCCATTCGTAAACAAGGTTCTACTCAAGATTCACAGAGACAGGGTAGTGGTTATACTGGTGGCACCAGCGTGGCCTCGCCAACGCTGGTACACCACCTGCTGGAGCTGTTGGTGGATGCCCCAATTACATAGCCACTGTTCCCAGACCTGATCACCCAAGACCATGGTCACTTTCACCACCCCGACCTCCAGTCCCTCCATCTCAACAGCCTGGAAGCTTCATGGCTAACCTCATGGAGCTCGGTTGCTCGGAGCCAGTGAGGGAGGTCCTACTTGGTAGCAGAAAACCCTCCACTAAGGCTATGTACATGGCAAAGTGTGAAGAGGTTTTGCAATCTGGTGTTCTCAGGGCCGCACCACCCCCACTACAGGTCCCCATACACCAATAATCCTGGAGTACCTACTGCATCTGAAACAGCAGGGTCTGCATCAGCAGGGTCATCCATCAAGGTGCACCTGGCAGCCATTTCAGCTTCCATCCAGGAACTAGCCGGCTGTTCCATCTTCGCCAACCCCATGGTCACCCATTTCCTAAGGGCCTGGAATGTCTGCACCCACAGATCAGACAACCGGTCCGGCCGTGGGACCTACACCTGGTCTTTCCATACTAATGGGGCCCCCATCTGAACCGCTGGTGACTTGTTCGCCTCCTCTATCTATCATAGAAAGTGCCTTTCTGGTCACCATTACTCAGCAAGATGGGTGTCAGAGTTAAAGGCCCTCACCTCCAACCCACTACAGGGTCATCTTTAAGGACAAGGTTGGCAAACTCACATCTCACCTGGTCTTTCTTCCCAAAGGTGTGTCCCAATTCCAACACCACACTGGACATTTTTCGACCTGTGTTCTACCTTAAGCCTCACAACAGTAGCCGGAGAGTAGAGGCTCCATTCACTGGATGTTCGGAAAGCGCTGGCCTTTTACATCGAGTGCGACGAAGCCATTCTGGAAGTTGAACCAACTGTGGCAGACCGAATGAAAGGAGTCCCGGTCTCATCGCAGAGAATCTCATCATGGATCACGTCCTGCATCCAGACATGCTACGAGTTAGCCAAGGTTCCAGCCCCTGCACTATGGCGCATTCACAAGAGTGCAGGCCTCATCGGTGCATTTCTGGCCCAGGTCCTGATACAAGAGATCTGCAGGGTGGCACGTGGTTCCTTGTTTCATACCTTCACCTCTCTATACAACCATCACCAGCATGCCAGAGATGATCCAGCTTTCAGCAGAGCGGTGTTCCAATCAAGCGATTCATAGAATCATAGAATATCAGGGTTGGAAGGGACTCAGGAGGTCATCTAGTCCAACCCCTGCTCAAAGCAGGACCAATCCCCAATTTTTGCCCCAGATCCCTAAATGGCCCCCTCAAGGATTCAACTCACACCCCTGGGTTTAGCAGGCCAATGCTCAAACCCCTGAGCTATCTCTCCCCCACATAACTCCGACCCCCCTGTCTAGGTAGGGCTTGGGAGTCCCCTAATTGGAATTGATACTGCAAGTGCTCGAAGAAGAAAAACGGTTACTCACCTTCTCGTAACTGTTCCCTGAGACGTGTTGCTCATGTCCATTCCAAATCCACCCGCCTTCCCCCTCTCAGAGTAGCCGGCAAGAAGGAGCTGAGGAGGCACTGGGTCGGCAGGTCATATATTGAGCGCTATGAAGGTCACCATTCCAGGGCGCTCCAGAGCTGACCCAACAGTACGCCCTGCTAAGGGCGTACACACACCTAATTGGAATGGATGTGAAGCAACACATCTCAAGAACAACAGTGATGAGAAGGTGAGTACCCGTTTTTATCCTCCAAGTTACCCAGCCCCTAGCAAGGGATGTGGAATGCACATTGCCAGCGAGTTACATGACTGCTTGCTAGGCAGAACTAGAATGCAGGAGACCAGGACACTTGGCTGCCTGGCTCTGGGAGTGTGTCTAGTGGTTTGAGACGGGTCAGCTAAGCCCATGGAGGTAACAGACCCTTTCTGGAAGGCAGCATGGCTGAGACTTGGAGCTGCTGTACTGGGGATCCAGGTTTCTGCCCAGGCTGCTGTGCCATCCCATTGGGGCAGCTTGCTTGCTAAGGACAATTCGAAGTGAACAGAGCCCCTAGCAGGAGCAGGTGGAAGAGAGGAGATTCAAAGGTGCAGTGCCCTGGCTCCATGCAATCTGTCCCCAGGCTGCTGGACAGGGGGCGTCTCTCTGGCCAGGGCTGGGGAGTCAGGCCTGGCCACAAGCTCCAGGCCGGGGCCAGCACCTGAAACCCAGGACTGACCTGCAAAAGCCAGGGTGGGGGAGCAGCTGAATGCTTAGGGATCTGCCTGCAGGAAACCGCGCAGCCTCATTCTCCCCATGCTGGGGCCGGGGCTCCTCACGACATCACCCCCCAGACAGGGCGTGGGGGACTCTCAGCTTTGCCACCCCAGCCCCTTGCAGCCCAAACCACCCTGTCTCAGCCAGCATCTCTGGCCAGGAGGTGACACCTCGTGGTGAAGGTTGGTATGGCACCAGTGACCTTGGGCAGATGGGTCCAGCCAACTCAGACAGGGTTAGCCTGGCCTGCCAGGTCTCCCCCTTTCAGCCTGCATGTCGGTGGCTCAAGCCCAGAGGTGATGTGTGGGAGGGATGGGGAATCAAGTGCCCCCCCCCCCCCGCCCCAGATTGGCCTGTCGGGGCGGGGAGAGAGACAGAGCCTCATCTGCCTGAGAGAGCCTGTTGGGAAGCTGCAGGTAACGTGGGGCGGGGACAATAGAGGTGGCCCCCGGGCTGGGCAGGGGAGTGTCCACTCAGCAGGGGAGACACATGGGGTGGTCACATGTCCTTCCCTTTAGTTTGTGCCCCCCCAAGTCATAACTTTCCCCCCCCCCCCCCGGGGCGGCGGGGAGAGAGACAGTGGTCACAGAGGTCTAAATCCAATCCCTGCACTGAGTTGGTCCATTGGCATTTAACAGAGGTGCTGGGTGTCTTAACAGGGGCACATCAACTCCCCTCGCAGACACTTCACCTCCCCAGAAGGCTTCTGTGGTAATTTCCCCAGCTGTGCAGATCCCACATTCTTGTGAGCACGGGAAGGGTGGCTGGAGTTAAAATAATGGAACAATGAACACTGAGACATTTAGCAGGCTGGGACCTTAACTATTGACTTCCCATGTGCATTCACAAGCCTGACATCAACTCCTGCCTGGAGCAAGGAGAGGAGCCCTTTTTCCCAGCTGCCCAGGGCCTTGAGGAACCAGAGATCCTGAGAGGCATCTACACAGGTGCGGGATAGGAAAAGCACCTCCAAACCCATCCATCGAGTGAAATGAAAATGCTGGGACCCTGGGAAAGTGGCATGAGTGCCCCCAACTCTGCCTCCTCTTGTGAGCTTTGCAGAGGCAGGTGTCAGCTGGAGATGGAGGTGTTTGCCATAGCTCTGAGCATCCCCTTTCTGCCTGGGGTGATTGCCCCCTGAGTACCATAGAGTTTCTAGAGCCATAAAACAAAACATAAACGTACAGTCCTGAGGCCAAGAAGGGATCATTATGCCCATCCAGTCTGGCCTCCTCAATCACCCAGGCCAGAGAACCTCCTCTGGAGAATCCTGCATCTAGCCCAGTGGCTAGTGACTGAGCCAGAAAGGATCTTAGGGATCCAAAGAGAGAGAGAGACCCCTGCAGTCCCTCCAGTCTGTCGCACTTCCCTTCCATTTCCTAGCTGCCTCATCCAATCTCTTCCCTTCAGCAGTGACACTGTGCATTCAGCTCTGGGTTCATATGCCCTGGGAACAGTGGTTATTGGTGACACACCTGTGTGCGGTTTCCTATTCCTGAGGTTCCCGTCTCCCACCACCAGGGGATGGCTCGTGCCCAGAACGGCCCTCTTATCCCAGATGATGTTGGGATTGTGTCTCCAACTCGAGAGTCCTCACCTGGAAATCCCAGCTGGAGAGTGAGTGAAGCATGGGCACCCTGTGGAGCTGCACAGAGAGAAACCCCCTCCTTGCACTGACTATGGGGGGCATCACAGCTGGTGTTGCATCAGACACCCTGCTGAATAGAAACCAGCAGTGCTGCATCCTCTGGGCCCATGGGGCCCCATCCCACCAGACACCTTCTGCATCACACGCCATTCAAGGCATGTGGGGTCAGCCGTGAGTTGTGGGCTTGGGCAAAGGGAGCACATTCCTGGGGTGATTAATTGCTTGGGAATCATGTAATGGGTGGCATTGGGGTGGAAACCAGAGGAGAAGGATTCCTGGCTGCAACCCTAGCCTGCTGGACAAGTCACCTTGAGCAAAGTCACTGCCCCGCTCTCTGCCTCAGTTTCCCTATGGGTAAAATGGGGATAATGTTACTGACCTTTGTAAAACACTTTGAGGTCTAGTGATGAAAAGCATTAGACAAGAGCTGGGTCTTATTATTTTGTTATTAAGGAGCACTTAAAAGGGCCAATTTCACAAAGCTGAAAACAGAGATGAGTCAAATGAGCTGGGAGAAAGGATTTAATCAGAAAATTGTTAACGATATTTTGGAGTTGTATAAGAACATTTTTCAGAGTAACAGCCGTGTTAGTCTGTATTCACAAAAAGAAAAGGAGTACTTGTGGCACCTTAGAGACTAACCAATTTATTTGAGCATAAGCTTTCGTGAGCTACAGCTCACTTCATCTGATGAAGTGCGCTGTAGCTCACGAAAGCTTATGCTCAAATAAATTGGTTAGTCTCTAAGGTGCCACAAGTACTCCTTTTCTTTTTATAAGAACATTGTATTAGATGTCCAAAAAGCCAAAATTCCTCAATCAAGAAAGAAGGCTACACAGGTGGGAAAAAAACCCCAACAACCTAGCTTAGAGGAGAAGTGAAAGCAGCTTGTGACAAAGTTCCTCCTCTGCCTTGGTGGGTCCTACGCTTTCTGGCGGATTTGCTTGCCTCAGAGGTTCACGGCAGCCCTCAGTTTGGCCACTTTTGTTAGAGGCTCAAACCTGCCGTTCACTCAGTGAATCTTGCTAACCTCACCACTGGCCAGCATGGGGAAAATGGAGTCTCTGTTGTCTCACCTAGTGGGTTGGGGACAGGCCAGATCCCTTTCCAAATTAGACCTTCCCCTCTGGTGTGTCTCACAGACCAGGTCAACTCCTCCTGTGTCAGATAGGGAATTGGGGAAACCAGGCCCACCCTCTACACCAGGTTCCAGCCCAGGGCCCTGTAGATAGCGGCTGTCTACAACGTCTCCTGTATCAGCTGTGCGACAGCTACAACTCCCTGGGCTACTTCCCCATGGCCTCCCCCCAGCACCTTCTTTATCCTCACCGCAGGACCTTCCTCCTGAAGCCTGAAAACACTTGTACTCCTCAGTCCTCCAGCAGCTCATCTTCTCACTCCTTGCGTGCCCCCTACTAACTGATGGGAGATCCTTTTTAAACCAGGTGTCCTGATTAGCCTGCCTGCCTTAATTGATTCTAGTAAGTTCTTAATTGGCTCCAGGTGTCTTAATTAGCTTGCCTGTCTTAATTGGTTCTAGCAGGTTCCTGAGTGCTCTAGGGCAGCCCTTGCTCTGTTCACTCAGGGAACTGAAAACTATTCATCCAGTGGCCAGTATATTTACCTTCTACCAGACTCCTGCACCCAACTGGTCTGGGTCTATCACACAACTATGAAAAAATACAAGGTGTAACGTATGGGGGGGGGGGCGGGAAATATAAGTTAGATGCTAGGAATTGTAGAAAATTGCTAAGGGAAGCAAAAGGACACAAGGAGTTATTTATGGCCAGCTGAGTTAAGGACAATAAAAACACATTTTAAGAATATTCAGAACAAAAGGAAACCTAACAATGGTATTTGTCCATTACTAGGTGGAAATGGTAGAGCTGACAATAACAGTGTAGAAGAGGCCAAAGTGTTCAATAAATATTTCTGTTTTCCATTTGGGAAAATGCCAGATAATGTATTCATGTTATATGATGGTGAGAAATAGTCACTGTTGGAATAGAAAGTAAGTAGGATGTTAACAGTAGCTACTTTTAAAGCAGCAGTTCCAGATAACTTGCATCTAGGAGTTTTAAAAGAGCTGGCTGAGGAGCTTGCTCACCCATTAATGCTGATTTTCGATAAGTCTTAGTACACTGGGGAAGTTCCAGAGGACTGGAAAAAAGCTCATGTTATGCCAGTATTATAAAAGGGTAAATAGGACACATTGTAGGCCTGTCAGACTGGCATTGATCCCAGGCAAAATAATGGAATAGTAGATATCCAACTCAATCAATAAAGAAATAAAGCAAGGCATTATAATTAATGCCAATAGCAAGGGTTTATAGAAAATAGATCTGCTCAAACTAATTTGATATCTTTTTTTGATGTGATTACAAGTTTGGTTGATAAAGGTAATACCGTTGATGTAGTATACTTAGAATTTTATGAGGCATTTGACTTGTTAACATACAGCATTTTGATGAAGAAACTAGAACAGTACGAAATTAACATGGTGACACCTGTTAAATGGATTAAAAACTGGCTGGCTGACAGGTCTCAAAAGGTAACTGTAAACAGGGAATCCTCACTGATGGGTGTTTCCAGTGGGGTCCCACAGGGATTGGATCTTGGCACCACGCTGTTTAATATTTTTATCAATGACTTGGAAGAAGGCAAAAAATCATCACTGATAAAGTTTGCAGACGATACAAACATTGGAGGAATGGTAAATAAAAAAGAAGACAGGTCACTGATACAGAGCGGTCTGGATCACATGGTAAACAGGCTGCAAGGAAACAATGTGAGGTTCAATATGGCCAAATGTAAATGTACATTGAGGAACAAAGAACCTAGGCCACACTTACTGGATGGGGGGAATCTATCCTGGGAAGCAGCGACTCTGAAAAAGACTTGGAGATCATCTTGGACAATCAGCTGAATGTGAGCTACCAATGTGACACTGTGCCAAAAGGGCTAATGTGATCTTTGGATGTATAAACAGGGGAACCTTTAGTAGGAGCAGAGAGGTTATTTCACCTCTGTCTGTGGCACTGGTGTGATTGCTGCTGGAATCCTGTGTCCAGTTCTGGTGCCCACAATTTAAGAAGATGTAGAAACATTGGAGAGATTCAGAGAAGAGCTGCCAGAATGATGAAAGGATTGGAAAACCTGCCTTACAGTGAGACTTAAGGAACGCTGTCTATTTAGCTTAGCAAAGAGAAGGTTAAGGGATTACTTGGTCCTAGTTTCTAAGTACCTACTTGGAAGCAGAAATTCTATAATGGGCTCTTCAAGATCCAATCTTTGGAAATTGGAGCCAGACAAATTCAGACTGGAAATAAGGCACACATTTTTAACAGCCAACAGTTGTGGCAGATTCCCCATATTTCCAAATTTCTTGATCAAGGTCCACACTCCAGGGAAAATTTTAAAAAATAACAACAATAATAATGATAAGTAAGTAAGTAGAAAGATTTCAAGTTCCGTTCAAAAGCATCTGGCGGTCCAGATTTGGCCAGCGGTCCACCTATTGACTACCCCGGTGTAGGGGCCTTTGCTGGCACTCCTGTTCATGTGATCTGCCTAGCACAAGGGGCACAGGAATACGGCTGCTGGAAAGCATACTGCTCCCTTGTTACGTAGCCTTTAGTCAACCACGTGGCGGGGAGGTTTATGGACGCAGCATGGGATGCACTGGCCAGGTGCATGGTGCCAGAGCATTCCAGAGATCTGGCATTTACCTGTTTGGACAAGAAGGGGATTTGGTCCCCACCACATGATATGGCTATTGGTGGGGTGTCTGTGCCCACTATTCTGTGGGTGGCCAGGCCCACCCCCTGCCCTGGCTAATGAAGCTGAACCCTGATGAGAGAGCACCTGGCAGCAGAAGGCCAGTCACCCCCAGAGCAGTTGCCGGATGGTGGGGTAGCGTGCCTGGGGTAGGCTAAAGGCAAGAGAGTGCTGCCTACAAATGCATCGTTTGTTCCCGGGGGTGCTGGGTCTAGGAGAGCAAGGGGCATGAGGGACGCCCTGTGTGTCCCCAGCCTTGCTCTGCAGGGGGAGATGAAATCCCGTGGAGACACTGGCTCACCTGTACTGTCCATAGCAATGTCTGTATCATTTATCCATGGCTCTATTAAACTTCCCACCCTTCAGGGTATATTGAAAAGGTGTGCGCCTGAAGTCAGATGCCATTTCTTCAAAAGGGTGTTGGGCTGTGATGCATCACCAGCCCATCACCCAGGCCCTCACCTCCCTGGGGTTAGGGGCTCCTGCCAGGGGCACAACAAAGTGGGGCAGGGCAGCCCCCATATCTTTGACCCTAGACCCTACTACACATTCACAGTGCCTGTCTCTCTGGTGGGAGGGAAGGGGGAGATGTCCCGGCCCGGCCTGTCTGGTGGGAGGGGAGGAAGGAGACATCCTGGACGTTTCTGGTCTCTCTGGTGGGAGGGAAGGGGACATTTCCTGGCGGGTCCCAGTCTCTCTGGTAGAAGGGATGGGGGAGAGATCCTGACCAGTCTCTGTCTCTCTGGTGGGAGGGAAGGGGGGAAGATGTCCCAGCCGGGCCTGGTCTGTCTGGTGGGAGGGTGTGACAAAGTGGGAAAGTTCTTAATGTTTTGTCTGAATAGTATGCATCCCTCAGTTTCCCCTATATTTTACTCAAGTATCTAGGGGGTGGAACAAGGGTGTGTGATCGTTGCAGAGACCCCTGGCGGGCATGTGTGACTGCCAGCTGGCTGCCTGGGCACAGACAATGGCCGACACTCTGTATCCTGGCAACTGCAAGAGCCAGCTGGAGGTGTTGGAGAACAAAGCCAGAGGTGGAGGCAAAGGGACCTGCTTGCCTGGGAAAGAGACAGAGGAGGGCAGCTGGGCATGAGTGAGGCTCGGCTGCTGGAAGCTGATCCATCTGAGGTTGGGGAACTTGAGAGGGGAGAGCTCTGGGTTCAGGAATCCCCACTCTCCCTCCAGGATGGACTTTCATGAATGTTCCAATTTTCTCTGCTGACGAGTCTGCTCTACACTATGTTCCCGACCACTAATAACTTGTCTATGTCCCCTGCTGGTTGGGGTCACTGCTGACTCTGGGGGTGGGGTGCATGGCCCCTTGGGGGGTAAAGCTTCCCCATGTGTCCCATCCAGGGGTACTCCCTGCGGGGAGCTCATGGCATGGAGCAGGGCACTGAGTGCTCTGAGGTCAGACACAGGAGCTGCCCTAGGCAGACTGAGCCCCGAGGGGTTTCACGCTGTCTGAACCGCATTCAGAGTGGTTCTGGAGCACCAAGCCTATGCACTGTGACAGAGGGGAGGGGGAGAGGTCCTGGCCAGTCTCTGTCACCTGGGGCTGGCCCTTGGAGATGAGGAAGAAGCAACAGTTGCAGCTACCAGAGACCAGCACAGCAGAAATGGGAGCAGCGGCTCCTCCTGGGGCTTCGACCCCTTGGAATCCCCAGACCCGGCTCCTCACTTCCCAGTACCCCAGGCCACCATCTCCTCACGCTGCCTCCTCCAGCCCACTCTGGGAGGAGAGGTGGTGGCTTGGCGAGGACATACATGTGTCAGATGACAATGGGAAGGGGGGGACCCCTCATGACACAACACATGCGTAAAGCAGGAGCCCGCTGAGGAGGAGATTGGGAACATAGTGCGTGTAACCTGGGCCCTGTCCCCAGGAAAATTCTGGGTGTGCCCTGCCTCATTCTGCATCATGTGCCATGAACATTCCTAGGCACACATGCTGCCCTTGACACTGTCTCCACGTACAGAGAGCACAGCCCAGAACACGGAGGGCGCTGTGCCCTGGAGATGAACTTCCCCAGCCCAGGACTCCATAGGGGACCTGGCGAATGCACACTGAAAGTGGGGGATGCTGGAGGCCAATGGCCTCCTACATGAGAGGCAGCACTGGTGTTACCAGATTGCAGTGCAGGGGCTGAGCCCAGGGAGGTCTCAGCATTACTCAGGGAGGGGGTGGTTCTCTCTTTATGGGGTGACTCAGCAGGGGCTACTTTTACCCAGGAGCCAACATGGTGCTGGGGGAGCTGTGTTTCTGGCAGTGCCAAGTGCCTGTGCCTGGTAACTCACTGGGCAATGATGCAGGAGCCAGAAGTGCCAGCACTACCCAGGAAAAGGGGTAGGGCTGGTTCTGTGCATTGTGGAGATAAACTAGGGCAGGGGTTCTCACAACAATTTTTTGGTGGCCTCAGAGTCCAATCCCTGCTAGCAGCCCTGGGGGAGGGGCCACTGCTTTGTCTCACCCCGCCCATCACTGCCCAGGAGGCTGTGGCTGCAAGAAACACCTGCCTGCACTTGAGAAACACTGAAGTAGGGGGTCATGAACTTCATTGCATCTGTCGGCCAAGCTCATTGCCTGCACCAGGTATACCTTGCATCCCTCCACCCCTTGCCAGGCTCCCTGGGGACTCCTCTGCCATCCGCTCTATTTCAGGGATCCCCTGGAACTCCTCCTGTGATGGGTTGGATCACAGAAAACCCGTTGGGAACTGCCAACTGATGTGCTGAGACTACTTCTAACCCATTTTTCCTGCCAGCCTTGGACTCCAGAACCTTGCCAGTTTGAGCCAGGCACACTAGCCTGTACAAACACAGACCCAGGTCTGAACCACATCCCACACAAGCTGCAGCCTTAACTGAAAACAGCTTAAGAAGAGGTCCTGTCTCCAACACTCAGATGCCCACTCCCAATTGGGTCCAAACCCCAAATAAATCAGTTCTACCCTGTATAAAGCTTATACAGGGTAAACTCATAAATTGTTCGCCCTTTGTAACACTGATAGAGAGATATGCACAGCTGTTTGCCCCCCTGGTATTAATATATACTCTGGGTTAAATAATAAGTAAAAAGTGACTTTATTAAATACAAAAAGTAGCATTTAAGTGGTTCCAAGTAATAACAGACAGAACAATGTAAATTACCAAACAAAATAAAATAAAACACACAAGTCTAAACCTAATACAGTAAAAAAGTGATTACAGATGAAATCTCACCCTCAGAGATGTTCCAGTAAGCCTCTTTTACAGACTATCCTCCTTCTACTCTATGTCCAGCATTCACTCACACCCCAGTGGTTACTGTCCTTTGTTCCAGTTTCTTTCAGGTATCCTTTGGGGGTGGAGAGGCTACCTCTTGAGCCAGCTGAAGACAAAATGGAGGGGTTTCCAGGGGCTTAAATAGACTTCCTCTTGTGGGTGGACTCCCTTCCCTCCCTCCCTCTGTGTAGAATCCCAGCTCAAGATGGAGTTTTGGAGTCACATGGACAAGTCACATGTCCATGCATGACTCAGTTCCTTACAATTGGCAGCCATTGTTTACGTGCTACCTTGAACGTCCTCAGGTAGACTGCTCATATGGATTGAAGTCTTCCGAGATCTATTGTCTGTTAAGTGTTTCTTGATTGGGCATTTAACTTGCAAATTCCTTTCTAAAGAAGCTGACCAAATACCTTATTAAGGCTACTTAAAATCAAAAAAGTACACAGCCAATATTCATAACTTTGAATACAAAAATAATACATGCATATGAATAGGATGAATATATTCAGTAGATCATGACCTTTGCAGAGATATGTTACATGGCATATGTAGCATAAAACATATTCCTCTTATGTCATATTTACATTCATAAGCATATTTCCATAAAGCATTATGGTGTGAAACGTAACATCCTTCTCCTGAACTTACTGCCAGAAACTTGGACACTGTCCACTGCGGAGGCAGTACATGTAAAATCCCCTGGTTACTTTTCTTTTTAGTACCTTTAAACTGCGTGATGTTATTTATACCTGTTTTAGCAAGTTTCGGGGTTCCTAGCCCCTGGGTGCTTGAAAACAGGTTGGGGTGGAGTATTGCTAACAGAATGCAGACAGCAATATCTTTTAAAGTATAGGTGTCTTGGTATTTAGCCACCAACGGCATGAGGTGGTATGCCTCAGTTTCCCCTTCCACAAAGCAGCATGGGCCTGTTATGCCTTTGCTGCTGTGCTAAGCTTCCAGCCCATTTACAGGTATAAGCTGCAAAGTAACAGGCTTGGGGGACTGTCTTGTTACTATTCCTAGCATGTACAAAAGTTTTTTTCATAAATCAGGTATGTTCCACATCTTTAAAGCGTTTACCACTAGTATTAACTCCTTTGTCTTGACCCATAGATGAAGTAGCAAAAGACACAAGATTAACAGCAAATCTATGGTGGACAGGCTTTGTTTATATAATTTAGCTTGTTTAGTGTTTATTGCATTTTTCCATTTCTTTGGGTACCCTGATAGGCACTCTGATGCAGATTCTTCTGCCTCTTTGGAGAAGGCTTTTAATTCAGGCATGTGTTTGAGGCTTTGGCCAGGAAAGGGTGTACTGCAGCCATGCCTGTCCTCGGGCCCTCCCTCTGAAATTTCCCCACCCCCTTGTGGAGTTTCCCAAGAGCAGAGTTCTCCCCTCAGCCTTGAAGAGACAGTGTTATTTTTTACAAGGGTGGCAGGAATAACATTATTTAATGGAGTGCTTTGGATTGGTAAGATCCCCTCGGACACCCCACTCTTTGCCCCCAACAAGTCAGCTGGATGGACTCCCCCGTCCAGGAGATCTGACGGTTTCCCCAGGTATTGAAATTATGGGGGGTGTTCGAATTTACAGGAGGGTGTCCGGGCTGATGAGGGGTGAGACTGTGAGGGTGAAGGTGGGCTGTATGGCACCATAGTAAAAACTGAAAAATGTTTCATAACCATTTTATTAGATTTAACTCATGTTTTAAAATCATCACACAAATTAAAGTTGGCTACTCAAGCCTTCTACGAAGCACTACCTCTACATCCTTCTTGGTTTCTTGTACTAATTTTGCACAACTCTGTTAATGAACTTCTTGAATGAAATGCATTCATCTTTGGTGGCTTCTCATGTGTCCGGTAGTTCCATTCCTTCAATTGATATGCTCATGAGGTCATTCACATGATCAGGCAGAAGGCGACTTCTTTCAGAACACAAAATTCTATTCAATGATGAAAAAGAATGCTCAACTGTAGCTGTTGTGACTGGGAGTAGCAAGAGATGAATTCCTACTTCTTTCATCCCAGGAAACATAGCACAAAGATCGGGTCGAGCCACTAGTGATGATAAAAAAGAAGTTAAAGTCAAATCTTCATTCATTCATCATATGATATTCCACTCTGTGTTCAAATTCTCTTTTCTGTCCTGAGCACATGGCAGCCCCATTGCTGGTAGTGCCTCACTCCACTCAACTGTCGGTGTTTTATAGGACAGGCATCTGTAAAAGCTACATAGAGGTTGAGTAGAATCTAGAAGGTTTCAGAGTAACAGCCGTGTTAGTCTGTATTCGCAAAAAGAAAAGGAGTACTTGTGGTACCTTAGAGACTAACCAATTTATCTGAGCATAAGCTTTCGTGAGCTACAGCTCACGAAAGCTTATGCTCAGATAAATTGGTTAGTCTCTAAGGTACCACAAGTACTCCTTTTCTTTTTAGAATCTAGAAGTCATTGTTGTAGATTTTTAAGAATCAAGTTTGTGTACTTTTTCAGTTGTCTTAACAGACACTTCTTGTCCTCTTCACTTAAGGATTCAATATAAATGCCTTCATTAGTCAACTTCTGGACTGAAGTCTTTGCTTCTTCCAGTACCTTGTCAATAGATAGCTCTCTGATTGATCCAAAGGTAGCTTCTATTGCTGGACAAAGATCTACTACTGTTGTAGCAGATGCCTGGATGGCATTGTTTAATGACCCAAGTGGTTTCAACAATAGACTTACGAGTGAGAGAATGGCAGTAGTCTTCTCTGAATGTAGTAGCAAAAGTAATCCACCAGCCTCACTACTTAGATCCATCCCATCTTGGTAGATACTTTCCAAAGCCAATAATAACGGCTGGAGTAATTTTAAGACAACAGCCAAGGATCACTAATGAGAAAGCCAGAGGGTTTTCCCAGGTTGGACTAATATGAACTTCAGTCCCAGTGTATCTTCTATATTTTCCAAGATATTCAGTCTTTTTGGACTCTTGCTGAAAAAAGAATATAATGAAGACATTAAATTTATAGCTTTTTTAATGTCTTTTGAAGAGTCTGCAGCTCGTACTAGCACTAGTTGGAGTAGATGGCCTCTGCAGTGTGTATAGGAGAGATTAGGGTTACACTTTTCTGAGCAAAGCTTGTATTCCACCATGTCTTCCTGGGAAGTTTGCAGCTCCATCAAATGCACAAGCAGCCATCTGTTTGGGGTCCAATTGACAAGCATTTAACTCTTCTAAGATGTGGGTTGTCACAGATGCAGCCGATGTGTCTTCTATAACTTGAACATCTAGAAATGCATCTACTGGCCTACCACTGACATCAAGATAACGTACACAATGACTTAATACTTGATGTCCATTTGCATCAGTGCATTCATCAGCCATGTATGCAAATTTTTTGAATGTGGTGAGAGAGTTCTTCACTTTTTCAACTGTTGAGTCTTTCACTGTTGCACCGCATGCTTCTAGCCAGTCAGTTGAGTTTCGCAGAAAGATAGTGAGCATTTGCTGGTCTTGTTCGGAACCAGTGTTCAACTACAGGATGAACAAGTGACAATGCACTTAACATTGGCCTCCAGTTTGTAGTGTGTGGTATCTCTTGCTTAAATAGAAAGTATGATGCCACAGCCATGTTTGTTGCATGAACTGTGTTGTGTCTCCAGCATTCTTAACAGCCTCATTAAGTACTTCTAAAATTGGCTTTGAAAGTGGGCTTATAAGGCTTTCTGCATGTTGATGCAGCCAGAGGCCTGGTGTTTTGCTCTTTCAGTTTGTCAGCATTGGCTTTGCTGATCGGTCTGACAAACCAAGCTCCTCCACTTTTACCATTATAGCATTGGAAGCTTTCCTTCTTCGTAAGTTTTTTGCAAGAGGTGCACCAGTAGCCATCTTTTGTAACTTCAATAAATGGGAACACTTTGACTGACAAACATCGGGAACTGCCTTTAGGTTTTGGAGACACTGTTTCTTCATAGGTAGCTGTATTTGTGCTTCGGGCTGGTCGGATGTAGATACACCACTTGAACCTTCAGATGACATGTTGATATATTCTTGGTTCTTGATGTGTTCTTCACCTTGGTTAGTTTTTGAGGCCTTTGAGTGGAAAAATTGTTGTATTGTTTTTTGTCTTTTCATTTTCACCTGCAACATATAAAAGAGATATGAATAAATTAAATGTTTTGTTATATAATGCAAATTTAACATAAGGATAATGCAAAATACACCAAAACATATAACAGGTCTAGATTTCTAAAAAAATATAAATTAAAAAAAATGTATTTAATTTAAATTGACTTTTGAAAAGTAAGCCATATGGGATAAGAGGGAAGTCCTCTCATGGATCAGTAACTGGTTAAAAGATGGGAAACAAAGGGTAGGAATAAATTATCAGTTTTCAGAATGGAGAGAGATAAATAGTGGTATCCCTGAGGGTGGTACTGGGACCATTACTGTTCAACATATTCATAAATGATCTGGAAAAATGGGTAAACAGTGAGGTGGCAAAATTTGCAGATGATACAAAACTATTCAAGATAGTTAAGTCCAAAGCAGACTGCGAAGAGTTACAAAGGGATCTCACAAAACTGGGTGACTGGGCAACAAAATGGCAGATGAAATTCATGTTGATAAATGCAAAGTAATGCACATTGGAAAACATAATCTCAACTATACATACAAAATGATGGGTCTAAATTAGCTGTTAACACTCAAGAAAGAGATGTTGGAGTCATTGTGGATGGTTCTCTGAAAATATCCACTCAATGTGCAGCGGCAGTCAACAAAGCAAACAGAATGTTGGGAATCATTAAGAAAGGGATAGATAATAAGACAGAAAATATCATATTGCCTCTATAAATCCATGGTACTGCACACCTTGAATACTGTGTGCAGATCTGGTCACCCCATCCCAAAAAGATATATTGGAATTGGAAAAGGTACAGAGATGGGCAACTAAAATGATTAGGGGTATGAAACAGGAGGAGAGATTAAAATGACTGGGAATTTTCATCTTAGAAAAGAGACACTAAGGGGGGATATGATAGAGGTCTATAAAATCTTGATTGGTGTGAAGAAAGTGAATAAGGAAATGTTATTTAATCCTTCACATAACACAAGAACTAGCAGTCACCCATGAAATTAATAGGCAGCAGGTTTTAAAAAAACAAAAGGAAGTACTTCTTCACACAACATAAAGTCAACCGTGGAACTCTTTGCCAGGGGATGCTGTGAAGACCAAAACTATAACAGGATTAAAAAAAGAACTAGATAAATTCCTGGAGAATAGGTCCATCAGTGGCTATTAGCCAGGATGGGGAGGGATGCAACACCATGCTCTGAGTGTCCCTAGCCTGTTTGCCAGAAGCTGGGAATGGGCAACAGGGATGGATCACTTGATGATTACCTGTTCTGTTCATTCCCTCTGAAGCACCTGGCCTTGACCACTGTTGGAAGACAGGATACTGGGCTATATGGACCATTGGTCTGACCCAGTATGCATTCTTATGTAAAAATTAATTATAATAATAAAAATGTTTAGTACAGAAACTCCCCAACATAATGACCTCTCAAGATAGCAACAATGTGAGATAACAACCTTGGCAAATAATGCATTTTAAAAATCTTGGCCTACTAGGAAACATTTATATAAGTTTCCATTCCCAGTCACAAATCTAGCATTCTGGAGCAAATCACTAAAATATAGTCCAACAAACAAATGTTTATTTAACGTGCCCCTCACTTTTCCCTCCACGCACCCCACTCACCGGTGTTGTCCTTGGTCAGTGGAGACTCAGAGTTCAGAGGTGCTTTCACATGAGTCACCTCCCAGGTGGGGGCAAGAAGGCACCTTGGTTCCTCCAGCTGCTCACTGTTCGCTCTGCCACTGTTGTTCGTTGTGCCACCGTTCACTCCAGCTCTGTTGCCAATGGCCCTGCACGTCACCTTCTGCTGCCACTGCCACTGTGACCTCTGCGAGTTGGTCTCTTGAGGTTCCACCGGCTCTCAGTGATTTCAGCTGAGCTCTCAGGGGGAACCTCTGCTAGTGCACTGGGCTGTCTCTTCCACAGAAACACTGCCCACAGGACTAAGCACTTAGACCTGATTATCAGTGATTTCAGCTGTAGTGGTCACTTAACAAAACAAAAGACTATCTATGGAGCCTAATCAGCTCTGTCTTTAAACAGTGGAGAGGGGCAGGTCAAATAGTACTTGTGACTCAGGCAGACCATCAAACAAAACACCTGTCCCCACCCTCTCTCTGATGCCTCAATCACAGGCTACGTACAGTTCTACTGCCCTTTACTCATACAATAAGAATAACATTTCATTACCCCTGCCCCTGCATTCAAGTGATTTGTAACCCAACCCCAGCCAAAATCTATCACTTGGGCAACACAGCTCTGTTTGCTGGATACCTAGGTAGATTAGGTGTGAATGTAAATACAACTGGTCCTGAAGCCTTTTCCCCAGCCCCAGCTCATCACTAGCTGTCAGGGAGAGCTCATTTAGACTTTGCTTACAAATCATAATTTGAAATTATTAGGTTGGCCAACACGAAATGAATGCACTGACATTGTCATAAAAAACAACAGCTGATAAGGAAGCTAGTCTATGTTCATACTTTTCAAATCTATGATACTTTTATAGATACATGTATTTTATCATACACTTTATATGCTTTTAAAGTGTGTATTAATGTGGGAGAAGTGTGGGGTCTGACACACCTGAGCCTCCGTGTATCACCCTCAGTCCAATGGGCTGGTGGAGAGGTTCAATGGGACCCTAAAGATGATGCTGCAAACATTTATGGACCAGCATGCGACTGGGACAAGTATTTACCCCACCTGCTATTTGCATACAGGGAAGTGCCCCAGGAATCCACAGGGTTTTCTCCATTCAAGTTGCTGTATGGAAGGAGAGTGAGGGGACCCCTGGACTTGATGAGGAATGAGTGGGAGGGGAAGGCCTCTTCCGATGGAGAATTGGTGGTGGAGTATGTACTGACCTTCTAGGAAAAGCTCACTGAGCTCATGGGCTTGGCCAGGGGAAACATAGCCAGGGCACAAAGGAAGCAGAAGGTCTGGTACAAGCGCTCAGAGCATGCCCTCTCCTATGCTACCAGGGACTAGGTGATGCTCCTCATCCCTGTGAGGAAGAACAAGCTGCAAGCTGCCTGGGACAGCCCCTTCCAGGTCATCAGACAGGTAAATGAGGTGAACTATGTAGTGGAACTGCCCAACCTGGCACACAGCCACCAGGTGTACCATGTCAACATGATGAAGTCATACTGGGACAGGGAGAAGTTGGTGCTGGCTGTGTGTGGGCAGTGGGAGGAGAAGGGAGAGGATCCTCTGGTGGGTCTCCTCCCCAAGGCTGGGGCTGACCCCTCACTGAAATCAATTCGCCTCTCAGACCATCTAACCCCTGCCCAGCAGACAGAGATCAGAGAAGTGCTGCATTTGTATCAGCAGCAGTTTTCCAACCTACCTGGGCTCACAAACCTGGCTGTTCACTGGGTAGAGATGGTAGCCAACCCTCCAATCAGGTGTTCCCCATTCAGGGTCACTGGGAAAGCAGCCCAGGACCTGGAGAGAGAGGTTTGAAACATGCTGGTTTTAGGGGTGATCTGGCCATCCTCCAGCCCATGGGCCTCTCCCGTGGTATTGGTTCCCAAGAAGGGGTTGATCCAGTTCTGTGTGAAGTATCGGAAGCTGTCACGGACTCACAGGTAGTGCCCACTCTTGGCCCCGTGCGATCCCTGGGGGGAACCCCCTTCAGTGAGACAGCCCTTCTCGGGGGTCCACTCTCTCTCGGCGGTTAAGCCCCTCTGCCTCCTGGAACCACACCTCTCTGAGCCTTAGCACACCTGTTTCTCGCCGTGGGCCCCCTCAAGGAGTCCACTCACTCTGGACCCCCGGGCCTCCACTTTCAGAGGGAATAATGCAACCCTGCTCTCTAGACAGGAGTGACTCTCAGCCAGTGTAAAACAGGAGGGTTTATTGAACATCTGAACACAGCATAGGAAACTCTCAGGGCCCTCAGGCCTGGCCTCCCTCAGCACAGCACATCTAAGTCTCCCCTGCATTCAGGTGGGCTCTGCCTGCTCTCTCTCTCTCCAGTCCTGAACCCCCCTGCTTCCCAGCTGGGCATCAATATCACCGTCCCAAGCCTCACCTGTGTCTATTATCTTCTATCCAGGTAAACAGGGTCGCATGGGCCTCCTCTCCTCTCTTCTGTCCTCTGGCACCTTCTGGCTGGAACCAGAAGGTAACCGGGATCCTTTCTTTACAGCCCATTGTCCTCCCGTTGGCCAGAACTGTCTGTGACTCCTGAACTGGGCCTCCGGGTCACCAGTCACTGGGTATCCATTCTCCAGGCCGTTGGCTGGGGTCCCAAGTTCCATCGCCAGTCCTCTGTAACAACAAACCCCCTCTCCCATCACCTTGTTAAACCAGTAACACCCAGGGAAACTGAGTCCCATCCCCTCTGCATGCAAACCATTGGAAAAACAAGGAAAAAACAAGAAAATCCCTCACTTCGTCACAGAAACTCTATACCATCACCATGTCTGATGCCTACCCCATGCCTAGGACTGATGATCCTAGACAAGTTGGGTGGCGCCCGGTACCTCACTACTATGGATCTCACCAAAGGCTACTGGCAGGTCCCTTTGGACCCAGAGGCCAGGGTGAAGTCTGCCTTCACCACCCCAACAGGGCTCTTCAAGTTCCTGGTCCTGCCTTTTGGCCTCAAGGGGGCCAACCTTCCAGCACCTGGTGGATCAGTTACTAAGGGGGATGGAGGACTTTGCTCTAACGTATATTGATGATATCTGTGTGTTTAGCCAGACCTGGGAGGAACATGTATCCCAGGTGAAGAGGGTGCTCGGTCACCTCCAGGATGAAGGACTGACTATAAAAGCTGGAAAGTGCAAGGTGGGGATAGCAGAGGTGTCATATCTGGGCCACAAGTTGGTGGGTGGCCACCTAAAGCCAGTGCTGGCCAAAGCGGAGGCAATCAAGGGTTGGCCCACTCCACAGACTAAAAGCAGGTCCAGGCTTTCATTGGGATGGCAGGGCACTACCGGAGGTTTGTGCCACTCTTTAGCTTCCTGGCAGCTCCCTGATGGAGCTTTGTAGGAAGGGAAAGCCAGAGAGGGTGGTATGGACCGAGCAGTACCAGAGGGCTCTCTGTGCGCTGAAGGGGGCACTCATCCAAAGCCTGGTGCTGGTAAACCCGGATTTTAACAAACCCTTCCTGGTGTTCACCGATGCCTCAGACATAGGGCTGGGCGCGGTGCTGACGCAAACTGATACAAAGGGGGAGAGACACCCCATTGTGTACTTGAGCAAGAAGCTGCTGCCCTGGGAGCAGCACTATGTGGCCATAGAGAAGAAATGCCTGCCTCTGGTGTGGGCCCTTAGAAAGCTGCAGCCAGATCTATTTGGGTCACTGTGTACACTGACCATTCGCCCCTGACGTGGCTACACCAAATGAAAGGGACTAATAACAAGATCCTGAGGTGGAGCCTGCTCCTCCAGGGTTATGACATGCAGGTGGTCCATGTGAGGGGGAGTGCCAATGTTACCAACCTTCACAGACAAGGTCAGCTCCCAGACTGCTGCACTAGGCACCACAGTATGGGAAGGAGGTGAGCAGCCCTCAGTGGTGAAAGAACAGGTTAAAGACTATTTAGAAAAGCTGAACATGCACAAGTCCATGCGTCCAGATCTAATGCATCCAAGAGTGCTGAGGGAGTTGGCCGATGTAATTGCAGACCCATTGGCCATTATCTTTGAAAACTCGTGGCATTCAGGGGAGGTCCCGGACAATTGGAAAAGGCAAATATAGTGCCCATATTTTAAAAAGGGAAGAAAGAGAACCCAGGGAACTACGTACCAGTCAGCCTCAGTTCGATCACTGGCAAAATCATGGAGCAGGTCCTCAAGGAATCCATTTTGAAGCACTTGGAGGAGAGGAAGGTGATAAAGAACAGTCAACATGGATTCACCAAGGGCAAGTCGTGCCTGACCAACCTGTTTGCCTTCGATGATAAGATAACTGGCTCTGTGGATATGGAGAAAGCAGTGGATGTGATATATATTGACTTTAGCAAAGCTTTTGATACCGTCTCCCACAGTATTCTTGCCATCAAGTTAAAGAAGTATGGATCGGCTTAATGGACTATAAAGTGGATAGAAAGCTGGCTAGATTGTTGGGCTCACTATCAATGGCTCAATGTCTAGTTGGCAGCCGGTATCAAGTGGAGTGCCCCAGGGGTCGGTCCTGGGGCCAGTTTTGTTCAACATCTTTATTAATGATCTGGATGATGGGATGGATTGTACCCTCAGCAAGTTCGCAAATGACACTAAAATGAGGGGAGAGGTAGATATGCTGGAGGGTAGGGATAGGGTTCAGAGTGAGCTAGATGAATTGGAGGATTGGGACAAAAGAAATCTGATGAGGTTCAACAAGGACAAATGCAGAGTCCTCACTTAGGAAGGAAGAATCCCATACACTGTGTGACAGAGTCGGGCCAGATGGCTACAGGAGAGTAATTGTATTGGGATCCGGGAAGTGGGTGGGTGAAGCCCACTGCTAAAGGATCCCCCCGAGCCTAAGAGGGGGATCCACAGGATCTGGACACCAAATAAATACGGGGGACAACTAATGAAATAACAGGGACTGGAAAAGGGTCAAACGAAGGGAACCGGACGGGGACACCGAGCAGAAAACCCCGAACGGCGTCCACTGCTCCTCAAAGGCGTCAAGGGAGTCAGTGGACGCCGCCCAGAGGAACTCTGCCCAGATACGTGAACGGACGGAGGATAGTGATGTTCCACTATCTCCAGAGGATGTCCGCGGTGGCCGAGCACTGCTCGGTCCCCGAGCGGTCCCGCTCCTCGAGGGTGGTGTTGAAGTCCCCACCCAGGACCAGGCACTCGCGAGGATCCAAGGTGCCGAGGAAGGCGGATGCCTGCTGATAGAATCGCAGCCACTCCAGGCCCGATGTCGGGGCATAGACGTTAACGAGGTTGACCGTGAGCCCCTCCATACGGACCCAGAGATGCAGCATGCGACCCAGCACAGACTCGGCGACCCCCAGCACCTCGGGCCGTAAGTCGGGGGAGAACTGCGTCACCACTCCAGCCCTACGAACTGTGAGATGGCTAAAGTAGACCCTGTCCCCCCAATCCAGCCACCAGCTGTCTTTGGCGGCCGGATCCATATGGGTCTCCTGCAGGAAGACCACACAGTACCCCCCCTCCCGAAGGAAGTAGAACAGCCCCTGGTGTTCAATGTTGCGAAGATCAGCGGTGCCATGAGGAGGGCTGGGGGGGATCCTCGCCGGCAGGGACGCTCGTGGCCCTCATTGGGCCACGCAGCAAACCGTGACCTACCCCGTAGGTGAGCAACGAGTCACGGAAGCCACGGACCCACTGGTAGGCGGTGGCGGCCTGCTTCCCAGTCCTTTTACCCTCCCCCATAAAGGCCCTTGAGGCCTGGAGGATCTGATGAAAATCCCCCCATCGCTGGAGAGCAAGCTGTACCTTGTTGCGGGAGCCACGGACGTCTTCTAAAAACGCCCGCAACTTCTCTCGCAGCGCATGGGGGGGTGGGGTTACTGTCTCCTGGTCATCCCCTGACGGGGCCCTTGGTACAGCCCCGTGGCCCAACAAGATGGGCAGGCAGGGTGCGGACCCCCAACGGGGCGCCCAATGGGCTGGCGCCACGCAGCCCACCTCAAACCCTGGGGCAATAGGGGGCGGCGGAGGGAAGATAGCAGCCCCTAGTGGGTCGGGACAGGCAAACACAAAGGCCGCTCCCTGGGGCTCATCTGCTGGAAAAGGGAAGGAGACAGCCCCAGGGGCGGCAATAGCATCGCGGGAGGTGGATGGGATAGGGACAGGGTCAGCATCAAGGGCAGGACCGGGATCAGGGACAGGGACAGGGGCAGGGGCAGAGGCAAGATTCTGGGCTTCAGAAGCCAAGCAGCTGGATGGTGGCACTTCCCGATCAGGCTCCAGGGTTGAAGGGGTGGGGAGGGGGCTCTCAGCGATGCCGGGCGCAGGCTCCATGGTGGGTTTGGCAGCCACGGCATCAGGAGGTGGACTATCTTCTGTAGGGCCCCCACCCGGGAAGGAGGTCGATTGCGCCACACCAATGAGGTGTGCCCCTGGTGGCTCGGGTCCCGGCCGCGTGGCACTGGCCGTCACCTCAACAGGCTCGGCAGCCGTCAGCGGGTTGCCTTCTGCGGCCGGGTTGATGGAGGAGTCCAGGGGCTCCTCGGAGGTGGGAGCGGAAGCAACGGTTACAGAGAGGGAGCATCGGGAAAGGGGGGCTGGAGTGAGGTCACCCAGATCGAGGCCCGCTGGCAAAGGATCATCCTCCCCCTGGGTGACTGGGGTCAGACCTAAGGCCTCGATCTCCTCGTATATGGAGGGGAGATCGCTTTCCGCCACCCCGGGGTTCTCCCCGCCGGCACCCGACCCGACGGTTGCCTTGGGGCTCACAGAGGCTTCAGATGGTACCAGGGCAGGAGGGGCTCCCTCAGAGGCCTCGGAGGGGAGGGACTCCCATGGAGGGGAGATACTACCTTCCAGTGCTGCCCCATCTTCCCCAGCCGGCACCAGTGGATGGAACACACCCGTGGTCAAAGCAGAAGGCTCGGCATTGGTGCCCCCCTTCCTGGTCTTCCGGGGGACCTCTGCATTGGATGGGAGGAGCGGAGCTCGAGCCTTCCACTTACCCCGCTTCCCCTGTACTAGGGCCCAGCCCTCCATGGCATCATCTGGGGGCTGGCTAGCAGGGGTCAGGTCAGGGGGCAGAGGCAATGGCTCAGGGATTCGGGGGGGTAACGATGGGGCAGCACGAGAGAGGGAAGATTCCCCCTGGGGCGGGCCCTCTCCCATGCCCGGCGGTGTCCCTGCCGCACCCTCCTCCACAGGCCCCGCCAGATTGCAAGCAGCGGAGGTGGGGCTCTCCTGCTCATCTGGGCATAGTGGGGGAGGTGCCCCTTGGGCCCAAGCGGGAGCAGTGGTGGGCTGGGAAGGAGGAGGGGTGGCGGGGGCTGGGCAGCAAGGTGCGCCAGTGATGACAGGGCCAGCCCCCTGCTGGGGCTCGGGGGTCCCAGATGCCCCTCCTTGCCGGGCCAAGGGTCAGTCCCTCCGGACGTGCCCCATCACCCGGCAAAGGTAGCACCGGGCCTCCTCCGTAGAGTACTGCACCCGGTAATGGGCCCCCTGGTAGGGGACCAAGAATGACCCCTCGAGTGCCTCTCCGTCACGCGCAGGCAGCGGCAGTTGAAGCTGCACTTGCCGGCGAAACGAGAGGACGTGACGGAGGGCGAGGTCTTTGCAGCCCAATGGGAGAGGGCTGACAACAGAGATGGGTTTCCCCAGGGTGGAGAGGGTGGGTAACAGGGCGGCATTGGGAAGAAAGGGAGGGACAGAGGTCAGGACCAGGCGGACGCCCAGGTCCTCTACAGGCTCTAGGGGGACAAACACGCCCCCCACCGCCAGGCCCTTCTCCACCGCCTCCTGGGCAGCGGCCTCCAACGCTAAAAACAAGACAACCTTTCCGTACATTTTGGAGGCCGCCACAATGGCCGTGGGCCCCACCACCCTTGCCAACACCCGCACGTAGGTCTCTACATGAGGCGAGGCGGGCACCAGGAGGCAACAGACGCCGTGCTTCCTGGTCAAGGTCGGGAAGGGGTCCCGGCCGCTATAGATGGTAGCAGAGGTGGTGGGCGGGAGAGACGACATAGCGGCAGGCAGGGGGGCTGCCGCCACCTGGGCGTACGCCCTGGGGGCCGGGGGAGGGACACCCGTAGAGCTGGTGGAGGGAACAGCGGGGAGGGATGCCGCGGCTGGTGGTGGGGCCGCGGCAGTGGGGGCAGCTCCTGGCATGGAGGGCTTGGTCTTTTTTGCAGGGTCCTTATCCTTCTTTTTACCCTGGCCCTTCCTGCCGGCTGTGGGGGCTTCCCCAGAGTGGGAGGGCGTGAGGGACGTGGCAGCAACGGAGGTCATCCTGGTGCCTACCACTGCCGGTGCCCCAGCAGGGGCAGTAGCAGGTGGTTCGGCTGAGGCAGCGGAGGTAGAGGCTTGGGGGGGCAATAGGGCGGCAGGTGGGGGAGGGGCAGTGGGGTTTTCTGGAGGGGCCCCACCCGTCTCGTCCCCCGCCATCATGAGCAGGGAGGGAAGGGGAGACATCAGAAGGAGGAGGGGAAAGGGGAAGCAGGTCGACCACTCCTCCCCGCTAGGCTGCAGGCAGGGGAGGAGGGTGCCAAAGGGGGTGGGTTGGACGGGGGGGGGCAATCAGGGGTTGGGGCAATAACCAACACTGGGTGGAATTCCTCTAGCTGCACTAGGGGAGGGGGGGATACAACAGCATTGGGGGTGCAGTGAAGAGGGTTTAAGCTAAAAAAGGGGAGTGGCACAAGCGCATGGGCGGGGGCACAGGTGCATGAGCAAGGGGCTAAGCGGGCTGGAGTTAGGTCAGGGAAACCAAGGGGCTAGTTTCAAAGGCTGGGGTGGGGCAAACAAACAAAGGCTGCAGAGGGAAATGGGTGGGGCAGGCAAACAAACTGAAGCTAGTAATGGGGCTGGCGCAAAAGGGGGGGGGGGTAAAAGACTGCAAGGGGCAAATGGGGTAGGCAGCAAAAGGCAAAGCTGTGAGATGGGCAGTCCGGGGGGGGGCACGTGCACCCATGTGCGCTTGCACAAAGTCAGTTTGGGCTGGCTGCTGCTTCTGGCCCAAATGGTGGAATCAGGGTGTGGCAAGCCAAACAAGCAGCTGAGTCCAGAGGCAGGAGCTGAGGCAGATGGTAAACAGCCAGTGGGGGTGGTGGAGGAGGCAGCAGTGGTAGTAGTGGTGGGGGTTGGGGGGGACACGGATGGATCAGGGGGCAGCTCGACGCCACACCCCCTGTGTCCCTACAAACACAGTCAAGACCCTCACCACAAGAGCAGTTTGAAAGTTACTCCGTTCCAAAGGCCCCCTCCACGGTGGTCTGCAAAGTCTCTAGGTGCTCCCCCACTGGTAGATGGTCCTCTTCTCCTCCTCGGGGCTTCAGCAGCTCCAGGCAGCAGACTCTGCAGCAGCAGCTCCAGGAACTCCAGGTGGTGGTCCAGATAAGCAGAAAGGACCCCTCTCAGGCTGTGGTGGTGGTGTCCACAACAGCAACGGCTGGGGCTGGGGTCCCTCACTCCCCCCCTCTGGGGAGCACACCAGCAGGGCTCCCCCCCAGGGGCTGTAGTTGGAGCGGTAGCAGCACCCAAGGGTGGGCGGTTCCAGCAGCTCGCCAGCAACCAGGTAGCAGAGAAGGAGGGGGTGGTGTCTGGCCCACCCAGGGGAGCAGCTGGAGCAGCAGTAGCAGCAGAGAGAGCCCAGGGCCTAACAGCAGCAGCAGGAGCAGCAGCCCTCTCCCTCCTTCTCCCTCCAGGCCAGAGGGCTACAGGAGAGTAATCCTATTGGGATCCCCAGCCTAAGAGGGGGATCCACAGGACCTGGACACCAAATAAATATGGGGGACAACTAATGATATAACAGGGACAGGTGTGTGGTCAAAGGGTCAAACAAAGGGAACCAGACGGGGACACCGAGCAGAGAACCCCGGACAGTGCCCACTGTTCCTCACAGGTGTCAAGGGAGTCAGTGGACGCCGCCCAGAGGAACTCTGCCCGGATACGTGAATGGATGGAGGATCGGAAATAGGCCCCACAGTCACAGGAGACTCCATCGGCCAACCTCCTCACTCTGGTTTTATAGATGGCCATTTTAGCTAGGCCAGGAGGAGGTTGACCAGGAGATCCCGTGACTTTGTGCGGCCGCGGATACGGAGTGCATAAATAAGAAGGTGAGGGGAAAAGTGCAACCAAAAACGTAATAAAATATTGGTGAGGAGCCGGAATAGGGGCTGCAGCCTGGCACACTCCAAATATATGTGTGCCAGGGTTTCCCTCACGCAAAAGGGATAGGTGTCTGGGATAGGGGTGAACTGCGCCAAGTACACGCCCGTGCTCACGGCTCCGTGAAGGAGCCGCCAACTGATATCCCTGGCGGGCCTCGGAACCAAGGTGGAATATAGGCTGGCCCACCGGGGCTCCTCACCCTCCAAAGGTGGCAAGAGGTCCCACCATTTTGTATTGGGGCGGGACACGAGCGTGAGGGCGTGAAGGGTATGGAGCACGAGCATGTATAGATGTTTCCTTGGTGCGGTCTGGAAGCAGGCCGCCTGCAGCTCGTGCAGCTGGCTCATGGTGAAGGGGTGGGGGGGTCGGTGCAGGGGCCCGATGAAAAGGTCCGGCGGGCCTGGGGTGGAGGGTGGGCGGGCACGCCCTCGTGCAGGACCCGGTCGAGGTAAACCCGAGCAGCGGGTGGCAAAGTGGCCTTCACCTCCTGAAGTACGCGCCGGGGAGTATGAGGTCTGGAGAGCCCTATGCGCTGAGTGAGCGTCAGGGGATCCAGCCATTCTCCCCAGTTGTAGTCCAGGAGGTCTCTGACTCTTGTCACTTCTGCCAGGACCAACCTCTGGCGCACTGAGGGGGACTCCGCAACCTGTACGCGGAGCTGGGGGTTGTGTAGCAGGGGTCCGCGAGGAGATCTGCCCCCTCGGTGGCCGCCATGGACCTGGTCGGTGAAAGCAGTTTCCAGGTCCAGAGGAGGTCCTGGTAGAAGACCAGCAGCCCAGAGAGGTCTCACGGAAGACCTCTTTCATGGAGATAAAGGAGCTGCTGGTCGTTTCGGAGCCCTTGGAAGCGGCACAGGAAGGTGTGCGCCAGTAAGCTCCACGCCGGACTACCTGCACCATAAAGGAGCCTCTGCAGGGCCTGGAGGCGGAAGACATGGACTTGAGTGTGCAGACACTTCAGGCCCTGCCCTCCCTCTCCAGGGGTAGATGGAGAACCCCTGCAGGGACCCAGTGCAGTCCTGACCAAAAGAACTCCAGAATCGATGTCCGGAAGTTGGCCAGGAAACCGGGGGCCAGGACCAGGGTGTTGAGCCGGTACCAGAGCATGGACAGAACTAGTTGATTAAGTACCAGCACTCTCCCTCGAAGGGACAGGCACCGGAGTAGTCCTGTCCATTTCCGGAGACGCTCTATCACCCTGCCCTCTAAATTGTGCCAGTTCTCCGGCAGAGAAGGATGCGTGGCAGAAAGGTAAACACTGAGATAGAACAGCGGACCCACACTCCACCGGATGGCCTGAAGCGCGGGTGGGAGGGAGCTCGCCTGCCAGCCATTACCAACCACCAGGCCAGAGCTTGACCCAGTTGACGCGGGCGGAGGAGGCTGCAAGCCTCCACCCGCGCCAAGTCGCCCAGGTTCTGGACCATGAGGAGCTCATCATCGGCCTATGCCGACAGGACCAGCCGCAGCTCCAGTTCCCGCAGCACCAACCCCGTCAACCTCCTGCGGAGGAGACAGAGGAAGGGCTTGATCACCAGAGCGTACAGCTGGCCTGAGAGGGGGCACCCCTGCCGTACTCCTCGCCCGAAGCTGACCAGTTCGGTCAGGTTCCAGTTGAGCCTGACCAGACACTCTGCGGAAGCGTACAGCACCCGGAGAAAACCCACAAACTGGGGTCCGAAGCCAAATGCTCGTAGAGTGCTCAGGAGATACCCGTGGTCCACCCTGTTGAACGCCTTCTCCTAATCCAAGGACAGGAGGGCGAACGACAGACCATCCCTACACCCAAGTTCCAAAAGGTCCCAGACCAGATATAGGTTGTCAAAGATGCTGCGGCCCGGGACGGCATAAGTCTGGTCTGGGTGGACCACGTCTGCCAGCACGGATGCTAGCCGCAGTGAGATTGCTTTTGCCACGACTTTGTAGTCCGTGCTGAGGAGCGAGATGGGACGCCAATTTCGTAAATCGCGGAGGTCCCCCTTCTTTGGCAATAAGGAGAGCACGGCTTGCCTGCATGAAGAGAGAGGACCCCGCTCTGCAAAGACTCGGCCCAGACGGTGACTAGGTCCGGGCCAAGGACGTCCCAGAACACGCGGTAGAACTCCAGGGTCAGCCTGTCCATGCCAGGAGATTTATTGGTGGGCATGCAATGGAGGGCTTCCGAGAACTCGGCCAGAGTGAGAGGCAGCTCTAGCCGGTCTCGGTCGCCCGCGCTGACCATAGGGAGCTCCTCCCAGAGCACTTGGCAAGCGTTAGGATCAGTCGGATCCGGGGAGAAAAGGCTTGCGTAGAAGGCTCTCGCCCTCCCGCACATCTCCACCGGATCCGTGAGGGGGGTGCCATCTTCTGCCAGAAGATTTCTTTTGGCCCAATCCTCTAATTTGTCTAGGTCCCTCTGTATCCTATCCCTACCCTCCAGCGTATCTACCTCTCCTCCCAGTTTAGTGTCATCTGCAAACTTGCTGAGGGTGCAATCCACACCATCCTCCAGATCATTAATGAAGATATTGAACAAAATCGGCCCCAGGACTGACCCTTGGGGCACTCTGCTTGATACCGGCTGTCAGCTAGACATGGAGCCATTGATCACTACCCGTTAAGCCAGACGATCTAGCCAGCTTTCTGTCCACCTTATAGTTCATTCATCCAGCCCATACTTCTTTAACTTGCTGGCAAGAATACTGTGGGAGACCATGTCAAAAGCTTTGCTAAAGACCAGGAATAACACGTCCACTGCTTTCCCCTCATCCACATAGCCAGTTATCTCCTCCATAGAAGGCAATTAGGTTAGTCAGGCATGACTTGCCCTTGGTGAAACCATGCTGACTGTTCCTGATCACTTTCCACTCCTCTAAGTGCTTCAGAATTGATTCCTTGAGGATCTGCTCCATGATTTTTCCAGGGACTGAGGTGAGGCTGATTGGCCTGTAGTTCCCCGAATCCTCCTGTTGGGGACCCTGGGCATGGCCACTAGGTAACTCGAGGGGATGGAAGACCACGAGTGTTGATGAAGCCCTCTTGCACTAGGCCCAAGTGTCCTTGGCACCCCTCCCCCCACCTGGAGGCACTCGCAGCAGTTATGCGCACTAGGCCCAAGTGTCCTTGGCCTCCCCGCCTGGAGGCACTCACAGCAGTTATGCTGAGGATCTGCAACAATATGTTGCAGAGTCAGACTGCCTGAAACTAAAGTTGCAATGGGGGAGGTTTAGATTGGATATTAGGAAAAACTTTTTCACTAAGAGGGTGGTGAAACACTGGAATGCGTTACCTAGGGAGGTGGTAGAATCTCCTTCCTTAGAGGTTTTTAAGGTCAGGCTTGACAAAGCCCTGGCTGGGATGATTTAACTGGGAATTGGTCCTGCTTCGAGCAGGGGGTTGGACTAGATGACCTTCTGGGGTCCCTTCCAACCCTGATATTCTATGATTCTAAACAAGGCCAAACAGGGCAGATATGGAAGAACAATGCTGAATAAAGCAGCTTTATGTATAGTTTAACAAATGATACAGAGAACAAGGGAACTAGCTGGTAACTGGATTGGCTGGCTATATGGATACTTAGGGCAGCTTGCTATTGGATAAGTATGCTGAAGAAAGGATGTATAAAAGCCTGTGTAACTTCCTGCTCTGTGTACAGGATTTGAGATTCTAATCTCCCTGTACCTTCTTTGAAGCTTCAAATAAACTTTTCTGCTTCTCCACCCCGTTGTGATTATTGGGTGAAGCACACTGGGTAGCGAAACCCGCCCCCCCCACCCCCCACTGTTGCTCACCTCTGGCACTGGGTGCCGGCAACACTCCTTCTTCCCTGTTTTAAAGATGGGCACTACATCCTTTTTTCACTACATCCTAGCCTTTTTCCTGTCATCCGGGACCTCCCCCAATGGCCAGGAGTTTTCAAATATAATGGCCTGGTACCCTGGTGAGCAGGACTCAGACTCTGCTCCCTTGTTGGGTCAAAACTGTGCAAGGGGGAGACCAAGCGCTCCCCAGCCAGCCCCAATGCCCCCCAACCGTACCCCCCAACCAGCCCTGTCATAAATATAAAGGGAAGGGTAAACCCCTTTAAAATCCCTCCTGGCCAGAGGAAAAATCCTCTCACCTGTAAAGGGTTAAGAAGCTAAAGGTAACCTCGCTGGCACCTGACCAAAATGACCAATGAGGAGACAAGATACTTTCAAGAGCTGGGAGGAGGGAGAGAAACAAAAGGTCTTTGTCTGTCTGTATGCTGCTTTTGCCGGGGATAGAACAGGAATGGAGTCTTAGAACTTTTAGTAAGTAATCTAGCTAGGTATGTGTTAGATTATGATTTCTTTAAATGGCTGAGAAAAGAACTGTGCTGAATAGAATGACTATTCCTGTCTGTGTACCTTTTTTGTAACTTAAGGTTTTGCCTAGAGGGATTCTCTATGTTTTGAATCTAATTACCCTGTAAGGTATCTACCATCCTGATTTTACAAAGGTGATTCCTTTACTTCTATTAAAAGTCTTCTTGTAAGATAACTGAATGCTTTTTCATTGTTCTCAGATCCAAGGGTTTGGGTCTGTGGTCACCTATGCAAATTGGTGAGGATTTTTACCAAACCTTCCCCAGGAAGTGGGGTGCCAGGGTTGGGAGGATTTTGGGGGGAAAGACGTGTCCAAACTACATTTCCCAGTAAACCCAGTTAAAGTTTGGTGGTGGCAGTGGAAATCCAGGGTCAAAGGATAAAATTAATTTGTACCTTGGGGAAGTTTTAACCTAAGCTGGTGAAAGTAAGCTTAGGAGGTTTTCATGCAGGTCCCCACATCTGTACCCTAGAGTTCAGAGTGGGGGAAGGAACCTTGACATGGTGGCAGAGTGGTGGGATTAACCCGAAATCATTTTGAGATCAATTTGAGATTTTTTGAACCAGAAATACAGATTTAAAAAAATTTTTTTTTCCTTTGGGGCTGCTCGAAAGGAGGTCCAACTGAAAGCAGCTAGTTTTTTCTCTGCTTTGGGGCCAGAGCAGAGACAAAAGGGGATTATCTTTGTGAATTGCAGGTTTTCTTTGCCTGGAGGCAGGGTACTTAACCTCCTGCAGGGAAATTCACAGTCTTCGCAAATCAGAAGTTTTTTTTTCCCCTAAAAGTAAATAGGGGGGTGTTCTACCCATTTGCCTGGAGACAAAAGTGGCAGAGGTTTTTTTTTTAGGATTTTGATTTTTTTTTTTTTTTTTTTTTTTTTTTTTTACAAGGAGCACAGGTTTGAAAAGGAATTTTTTTCCTTTGGGCTGCTGGTAAGCAGGTTTCCAAGTAGTTGGAGGTTTTTTGCTTTGATTTGGGGCAAGAGCAGAGACAAAGGGAATTGTTTTTTTCTATAGGCTGACAATCACTATCAGAGAATAGGTATCCTATTCCAGCATAGCAAAATTTTACAGCCAAGTTTTGTTTGTTTATTTCTAAACCTCAGGTATAAAGTTAGTTAAAAACAGAGAGGTTAGGATGACAGAATCCACAGCACAACAAAAGATGGAATTAGACAGATTTCAGGCTGAGGAAAAACAAAAGGAACATGAAAGACAGATAGAACTCATGCGGCTGGAGAAGGAGGTACAGGAGGCTGCCCACAGGAGGGAAATTTAGGCAAGGAAGCATGTGGAGGAGGAGAAAGAAAAAGAGAGGAAGCATGAACTGGAGATGGAGAAGGTAAAGGCTCAGCAGAATATACCAACAAACCCTAGCAATCCTTCTCCAGGTACCACTTCCCATCCCAGAAAGTTCCCCACCTACAAGGCAGGCGATGATACGGAGGCCTTCTTAGAAAACTTTGAAAGGGCCTGCCATGGGTACATCTCTACCGACCAATACATGGTAGAGCTGAGGCCGCAGCTCAGTGGACCCTTAGCTGAGGTGGCAGCTGAAATGCCTAAAGAACACATGAACAAGTATGAACTGTTTAAATCCAAGGCAAGAGTCAGAATGGGGATAACACCCGGGCATTCTCGTCGGAGGTTCAGAGCCCTAAGGTGGAAACCAGATGTGTCATTTACCCGACATGCCTACCACATTGTGAAACATTGGGATGACTGGACACCAGGAGCAAGTGTTGAATCTCCAGTAAATTTGTCCTTCCTAATGCAAATGGAACAATTCTTAGAGGGTGTTCCTGAGGAAATAGAAAGATACATCCTAGATGGGAAGCCCAAAACTGTAATTGAGGCAGGAGAGATTGGAGCCAGATGGGTGGAGGTGGCAGAGACGAAGAAAACTGGTCGCAGTTGGAGCGGAGGCCAGAAGGGACAACCCCAGACCACACCCTATTACCGGGGGCCGCCCAAAGCCTCACCTACCTCCCAAAGAACCCTCCAGACCCCTTATCGTCCCACCACCCCGTTCTCCAGCAACCCACCTCGCCCCAGTGACCCGGCAGCTGGACGATGTTTTAAATGTAATGAGCTGGGGCATGTAAAGGCCAACTGCCCCAAGAACCCCAACAGATTACAGTTCATTGCACAGGAATCGCACCAGAGGTCCACAGGCCCAGATACCTCCCAGATACCCTTGGAGCAGAAGGAAACTGTGAGTGTGGGCGGGAAGAAGGTCACCGTGTGGAGGGACACCGGAGCACAAGTGTCAGCTATCCATGCTTCCTTAGTGGACCCCAATTTAATCAACCCAGAGATCCCAGTGATGATTCAACCCTTCAAGTCCAACTCTTTCGATTTGCCTACAGCCCAGTTGCCTGTCCAGTACCAGGGCTGGTCAGGAACGTGGACTTTTGCAGTCTATGATGATTATCCCATCCCCATGCTGTTGGGGGAAGACTTGGCCAATCATGTGAAGCAGACCAAGAGGGTGGGAATGGTCACCCGCAGCCAGGCTAAACAAGCCGTGAGGCCTGGCTCTGTTCCGAAAACTTCTATCAGGACCCAGTCAGAGGTGATGGACCCGGACCCCAGGCCAATGTCTGCAACAGTAGTAGTGGATCCAGTCCCAGAGACCCAGACGGAACCAGTCCCAGAACCGGAACCAGCAGAACAACCAACACCAGACCCATTGCCAGCACTGAATTCAGTACTTGCAACATCAACACCAGAGGGCCCCACCGAACCTGAACCGGCAGCAGCCCATAACCCTACACAAGAGGCTCAGCCGGAGCCTGAACCCCAACATAGTGTCCCAGCGGAGAGCGGTTCACAGTCAACAGAAACAGCCCCATCCCCTACATCGCTTCCAGAGGGACCAAGCATAGGTCCACAATCCAATGAGGAACTGATGTCTCCAGCATCAAGGGAACAGTTCCAGACCGAACAGAAAGCAGATGAAAGCCACCAGAGAGCTTGGAGGGCAGCACGGAGCAACGCACCGCCTCTCAGCTCTTCTAATCGATCCGGGTTTGTTGCAGAAAGAGGACTTTTATACAAGGAAACTCTTTCTGGTGGACACCAGGAAGACTGGCACCCTCAGAGACAGTTGGTAGTTCCAACTAAATACCGGGCCAAGCTCTTGAGCTTAGCCCACGATCACCCCAGTGGCCATGCTGGGGTGAACAGGACCAAAGACCGTTTAGGGGGGTCATTCCACTGGGAGGGAATGGGCAAGGATGTTTCTACCTATGTCCGGTCTTGTGAAGTATGCCAAAGAGTGGGAAAACCCCAAGACCAGGTCAAAGCCCCTCTCCAGCCACTCCCCATCATTGAAGTTCCATTTCAGCGAGTAGCTGTGGATATTCTGTAGCTGTGGATATTTCTGTCCTTTTCCGAAAACGACACCCAGAGGAAAGCAGTACATACTGACTTTCATGGATTTTGCCACCCGATGGCCGGAAGCAGTAGCTCTAAGCAATACCAGGGCTAAAAGTGTGTGCCAGGCACTAGCAGACATTTTTGCCAGGGTAGGTTGGCCCTCCGACATCCTCACAGATGTGGGGACTAATTTCCTGGCAGGAACTATGAAAAACCTTTGGGAAGCTCATGGGGTAAATCACTTGGTTGCCACTCCTTACCACCATCAAACAAATGGCATGGTGGAGAAGTTTAATGGAACTTTGGGGGCCATGATACGTAAATTCGTAAATGAGCACTCCAATGATTGGGACCTAGTGTTGCAGCAGTTGCTCTTTGCCTGCAGAGCTGTACCACATCCCAGTTTAGGGTTTTCCCCATTTGAACTTGTATATGGCCGTGAGGTTAAGGGGCCATTGCAGTTGGTGAAGCAGCAATGGGAGGGATTTACACCTTCTCCAGGAACTAACATTCTGGACTTTGTAACCAACCTACAAAACACCCTCCGAACCTCTTTAGCCCTTGCTAAAGAAAACTTACAGGATGCTCAAAAAGAGCAAAAAGCCTGGTATGATAAACATGCCAGAGAGCGTTCCTTCAAAGTAGGGGACCAGGTCATGGTCTTAAAGGCGCTCCAGGCCCATAAAATGGAAGCATCGTGGGAAGGGCCATTCACGGTCCAGGAGCGCCTGGGAGCTGTTAATTATCTCATAGCATTCCCCACCTCCAACCGAAAGCCTAAGGTGTACCATATTAATTCTCTAAAGCTGTCAAGGTTCCTCCCCCACTCTGAACTCTAGGGTACAGATGTGGGGACCTGCATGAAAAAAACCTCCTAAGCTTATCTTTACCAGCTTAGGTCAAAACTTCCCCAAGGTACAAAATATTCCACCCTTTGTCCTTGGATTGGCCGCTACCACCACCAAACAAATACTGGTTACTGGGGAAGAGCTGTTTGGACACGTCTTTCCCCCCAAAATACTTCCCAAAACCTTGCACCCCACTTCCTGGACAAGGTTTGGTAAAAAGCCTCACCAATTTGCCTAGGTGACTACAGACCCAGACCCTTGGATCTTAAGAACAATGAACAATCCTCCCAACACTTGCACCCCCCCTTTCCAGGGAAATGTTGGATAAAAAGCCTCACCAATTTGCATAGGTGACCACAGACCCAAACCCTTGGATCTGAGAACAATGAAAAAAGCATTCAGTTTTCTTACAAAAAGAATTTTAATAGAAATAGAAGTAAATAGAAATAAAAAAAAAAATCCCCCCTGTAAAATCAGGATGGTAGATACCTTACAGGGTAATTAGATTCAAAACATAGAGAACCCCTCTAGGCAAAAACCTTAAGTTACAAAAAAGATACACAGACAGAAATAGTTATTCTATTCAGCACAATTCTTTTCTCAGCCATTTAAAGAAATCATAATCTAACACGTACCTAGCTAGATAACTTACTAAAAGTTCTAAGGCTTCATTCCTGGTCTATCCCCGGCAAAGACAGAATATAGACAGACACACATACCCTTTGTTTCTCTCCCTCCTCAAAGGTTTTGAAAGTATCTTGTCTCCTCATTGGTCATTTTGGTCAGGTGCCAGCGAGGTTACCTTTAGCTTCTTAACCCTTTACAGGTGAGAGGAGATTTCCTCTGGCCAGGAGGGATTTTAAAGGGGTTTACCCTTCCCTTTATATTTATGACACGCCCCCCAAATCTCAGCTAGGGTGAAACACTGGCTGGGATTTCTTCCTGGAGCTCTAGGAAAAACAGAGTTAATAAGACACATGCATCTCTAAATATACTACCAAGTACATAAAGACTAACAATATTTTCTACATCTCAAGGACGATTTTAACCAGTTGATTCTGGGAAACTTTCACGGGAGAGTGCATCAGCCACTTTGTTAGAAGCTCCTGAGATGTGTTGGATGTCGAAATCAAAATCTTGGAGAGCTAAACTCCACCGAAGAAGTTTTTTGTTAGTTTCTTTGACGGTGTGAAGCCACTTCAGTGCAGCATGGTCGGTTTGCAGGTGGAAACGCCGTCCCCAAACATATGGACGTAGCTTTTCCAGAGCGTAGACAATGGTGTAACATTCTTTTTCAGTGACTGACCAGTTGCTTTCCCCCTCAGACAGTTTTTTGCTGAGGAACACTACAGGGTGGAATTCTTGATCAGGTCCTTTCTGCATTAAAACTGCTCCCACACCATGCTCGGACGCATCTGTGGTTACTAGGAACGGTTTGTCAAAGTCTGGGGCCCTTAGTACAGGGTCAGACATGAGTGTCGCTTTAAGCTTGTTAAAGGCCTTCTGACACTTTTCGGTCCACTGAACAGCATTTGGCTGTTTCTTTTTGGTTAGGTCTGTCAGTGGGGCGGCGATTTGGCTGTAGTGCGGTACAAATCGTCTGTAATAACCGGCCAAGCCTAAGAAGGATTGAACCTGTTTCTTTGACTTTGGGACAGGCCACTTTTGGATAGCATCCACTTTGGCCTGTAGGGGGCTGATAGTTCCTTGACCCACCTGGTGTCCAAGGTAAGTCACTCTGTTTAGGCCTATTTGACACTTCTTAGCCTTAACAGTTAGTCCTGCCTCCCTTATGCGCTCAAGGACTTTTTGTAGATGTTCCAGGTGGTCTGCCCAGGTATCCGAAAATATGGCCACATCGTCAAGGTAGGCGACTGCATATTCTCCTAATCCCGCTACGAGACCATCTATAAGTCTTTGGAAGGTGGCGGGTGCATTTCGCAGCCCGAAAGGGAGTACATTAAATTCATACAGCCCGAGATGTGTGGTGAAGGCTGACCTTTCCTTGGCAGATTCATCTAGCGGTACCTGCCAGTACCCCTTGGTTAAGTCCAAGGTAGAGATGAACTGGGCCCGTCCCAGTTTCTCTAATAGTTCATCTGTGCGTGGCATTGGATAGTTGTCTGGGCGAGTTACAGCATTTAGCTTACGGTAGTCCACGCAAAAACGTATTTCCCCGTCTGGTTTGGGAACTAGAACCACTGGAGATGCCCATGCACTTTCAGAGGGGCGGATTACACCCATCTGTAACATATCCCGGATCTCCCGTTCTACAGCAGTTTTAGCTTGAGGACACACCCGGTAAGGTTGGACTCTAATTGGGCGAGCATTACCTGTGTCAATGGAGTGGTATGCCCGTTCAGTCAGTCCTGGGGTGGCTGAGAATGTTGGCGCGTAGCTAGTGCACAGCTCCTGGATCTGTTGTCGCTGCATACGCCCAAGGGTCATGGAGAGGTTCACCTCTTCCACACCACCAGCACTTTTCCCTTCATAGTAGACACCTTCAGGCCACTCAGCGTCGTCTCCTCCCTGGGCTGTAAACTGACAAACCTTTAATTCTCTGGAATAAAAGGGCTTTAGAGAATTAATATGGTACACCTTAGGCTTTCGGTTGGAGGTGGGGAATGCTATGAGATAATTAACAGCTCCCAGGCGCTCCTGGACCGTGAATGGCCCTTCCCACGATGCTTCCATTTTATGGGCCTGGAGCGCCTTTAAGACCATGACCTGGTCCCCTACTTTGAAGGAACGCTCTCTGGCATGTTTATCATACCAGGCTTTTTGCTCTTTTTGAGCATCCTGTAAGTTTTCTTTAGCAAGGGCTAAAGAGGTTCGGAGGGTGTTTTGTAGGTTGGTTACAAAGTCCAGAATGTTAGTTCCTGGAGAAGGTGTAAATCCCTCCCATTGCTGCTTCACCAACTGCAATGGCCCCTTAACCTCACGGCCATATACAAGTTCAAATGGGGAAAACCCTAAACTGGGATGTGGTACAGCTCTGCAGGCAAAGAGCAACTGCTGCAACACTAGGTCCCAATCATTGGAGTGCTCATTTACGAATTTATGTATCATGGCCCCCAAAGTTCCATTAAACTTCTCCACCATGCCATTTGTTTGATGGTGGTAAGGAGTGGCAACCAAGTGATTTACCCCATGAGCTTCCCAAAGGTTTTTCATAGTTCCTGCCAGGAAATTAGTCCCCACATCTGTGAGGATGTCGGAGGGCCAACCTACCCTGGCAAAAATGTCTGCTAGTGCCTGGCACACACTTTTAGCCCTGGTATTGCTTAGAGCTACTGCTTCCGGCCATCGGGTGGCAAAATCCATGAAAGTCAGTATGTACTGCTTTCCTCTGGGTGTCTTTTTCGGAAAAGGACCCAGAATATCCACAGCTACTCGCTGAAATGGAACTTCAATGATGGGGAGTGGCTGGAGAGGGGCTTTGACCTGGTCTTGGGGCTTTCCCACTCTTTGGCACACCTCACAAGACTGGACATAGGTAGAAACATCCTTGCCCATTCCCTCCCAGTGAAATGACCCCCCCAAACGGTCTTTGGTCCTATTCACCCCAGCATGGCCACTAGGGTGATCATGGGCTAAGCTCAAGAGCTTGGCCCGGTATTTAGTTGGAACTACCAACTGTCTCTGAGGATGCCAGTCTTCCTGGTGTCCACCAGAAAGAGTTTCCTTGTATAAAAGTCCTCTTTCTACAACAAACCTGGATCGATTAGAAGAGCTGAGAGGCGGTGGGTTGCTCCGTGCCGCCGTCCAAGCTCTCTGGAGGCTTTCATCTGCTTCCTGTTTGGTCTGGAACTGTTCCCTTGATGCTGGAGACATCAGTTCCTCATTGGATTGTGGACCTAGGCTTGGTCCCTCTGGAAGCGATATAGGGGATGGAGCTGTTTCTGTTGACTGTGAACCGCTCTCCGCTGGTGCACTATGTTGGGATTCAGGCTGCGGCTGAGCCTCTTGTGTCGGGTTATTGGCTGCTGCCGGTTCAGGGTCGGTGGGGCCCTCTGGTGTTGAGGTTGCAAGTACTGGATTCAGGGCTGACAATGGGTCTGGTGTTGGTTGTTCGGCTGGTTCCGGTTCTGGGACTGGTTCCGTCTGGGTCTCTGGGACTGGATCCACTACTGCTGTTGCAGACATTGGCCTGGGGTCCGGGTTCATCACCTCTGACTGGGTCCTGATAGAAGTTTTCGGAACAGAGCTAGGCCTCACGGCTTGTTTAGCCTGGCTGCGGGTGACCGTTCCCACCCTCTTGGCCTGCTTCACATGATTGGCCAAGTCTTCCCCCAACAGCATGGGGATGGGATAATCATCATAGACTGCAAAAGTCCATGTTCCTGACCAGCCCTTGTACTGGACAGGCAACTTGGCTGTAGGCAAATTGAAAGAGTTGGACTTGAAGGGTTGAATCGTCACTTGGATCTCTGGGTTGATTAAATTGAGGTCCACTAAGGAAGCATGGATAGCTGACACTTGTGCTCCGGTGTCCCTCCACGCGGTGACCTTCTTCCCGCCCACACTCACAGTTTCCTTCTGCTCCAAGGGTATCTGGGAGGTATCTGGGCCTGTGGACCTCTGGTGCGATTCCGGTGCAATGAACTGTAATCTGTTGGGGTTCTTGGGGCAGTTGGCCTTTACATGCCCCAGCTCATTACATTTAAAACATCGTCCAGCTGACTGGTCACTGGGGCGAGGAGGGTTGCTGGAGAACGGGGTGGAGGGACGATAAGGGGTCTGGAGGGTTCTTTGGGAGGTAGGTGGGGCTTTGGGCGGCCCCCGGTAATAGGGTGTGGTCTGGGGTTGTCCCTTCTGGTCTCCGCTCCAACTGCGACCAGTTTTCTTCTTCTCTGCCACCTCCACCCATCTGGCTCCAATTTCTCCTGCCTCGATTACAGTTTTGGGCTTCCCATCTAGGATGTATCTTTCTATTTCCTCAGGAACACCCTCTAAGAATTGTTCCATTTGCATTAGGAAGGGCAAATTTACTGGAGATTCAACACTTGCTCCGGATATCCAGGCATCCCAATGCTTCACAATGTGGTAGGCATGTCAGGTAAATGACACGTCTGGTTTCCACCTTAGGGCTCTGAACCTCCGATGAGACTGCTCGGGTGTTATCCCCATTCTGACTCCTGCCTTGGATTTAAACAGTTCATACTTGTTCATGTGTTCTTTAGGCATTTCAGCTGCCACCTCAGCTAAGGGTCCACTGAGCTGCGGCCTCAGCTCTACCATGTATTGGTCAGTAGAGATGTTGTACCCAAGGCAGGCCCTTTCGAAGTTTTCTAAGAAGGCCTCAGTATCATCACCTGCCTTGTAGGTGGGGAACTTTCTGGGATGGGGAGTGGTACCTGGAGAAGGATTGCTAGGGTTTGTTGGTATATTCTGCTGAGCCTTTACCTTCTCCATCTCCAGTGCATGCTTCCTCTCTTTTTCCTTCTCCTCCTCCTCATGCTTCCTTGCTTTTTCCTTCTCATGCTTTCTTGCCTCCATTTCCCTCCTGTGGGCAGCCTCCTGTACCTCCTTCTCCAGCCGCATGAGTTCTATCTGTCTTTCATGTTCCTTTTGTTTTTCCTCAGCCTGAAATCTGGCTAATTCCATCTTTTGTTGTGCCGTGGATTCTGTCATCCTAACCTCTCTGTTTTTAACTAACTTTACACCCGAGGTTTAGAAATAAACAAACAAAACTTGGCTGTAAAATTTTGCTGTGCTGGAATAGAATACCTATTTTCTGATAGTGATTGTCAGCCTACAAAAAAAAGACAATTCCCTTGTCTCTGCTCTGGGCCCAAATCAAAGCAAAAACTTCCAACTACTTTGAAATCTGTTTACCCAGCCCAAAGAAAAACCAAGTTTCCTTTTTAAACTTGTGCTCCTTGTAAAAAATCAAAATCCAAAAAAAAAACAAACCCTGCCACTTTTGTCTCCAGGCAAATAGGTAGAACACCCCCCCTTCTATTTACTTTTAGGGAAACAAAAAACTCTGGGTTGGAAGACTGTGAATTTCCCTGCAGGAGTTAAGTACCTGCCTCCAGGCAAAGAAAACCTGCAATTCACAAAGATAATCCCCTTTTGTCTCTGCTTGGCCACAAAGCAGAGAAAAACAAGCTGCTTTCTGGACTTCCTTTCCAAAGGAAAAAAAAATCTCTTTTTAAAATCTGTATTTCTAGTTCAAAAAAATCTCAACTGGATCTCAAAATGATTTCAGGTTAATCCCACCACGCTGCCACCATGTCAAGGTTCCTCCCCCACTCTGAACTCTAGGGTACAGATGTGGGGACCTGCATGAAAAAAACCTCCTAAGCTTATCTTTACCAGCTTAGGTCAAAACTTCCCCAAGGTACAAAATATTCCACCCTTTGTCCTTGGATTGGCCGCTACCACCACCAAACAAATACTGGTTACTGGGGAAGAGCTGTTTGGACACGTCTTTCCCCCCAAAATACTTCCCAAAACCTTGCACCCCACTTCCTGGACAAGGTTTGGTAAAAAGCCTCACCAATTTGCCTAGGTGACTACAGACCCAGACCCTTGGATCATAAGAACAATGAACAATCCTCCCAACACTTGCACCCCCCCTTTCCAGGGAAATGTTGGATAAAAAGCCTCACCAATTTGCATAGGTGACCACAGACCCAAACCCTTGGATCTGAGAACAATGAAAAAAGCATTCAGTTTTCTTACAAAAAGAATTTTAATAGAAATAGAAGTAAATAGAAATAAAAAAAAAATCCCCCTGTAAAATCAGGATGGTAGATACCTTACAGGGTAATTAGATTCAAAACATAGAGAACCCCTCTAGGCAAAAACCTTAAGTTACAAAAAAGATACACAGACAGAAATAGTTATTCTATTCAGCACAATTCTTTTCTCAGCCATTTAAAGAAATCATAATCTAACACGTACCTAGCTAGATAACTTACTAAAAGTTCTAAGGCTTCATTCCTGGTCTATCCCCGGCAAAGACAGAATATAGACAGACACACATACCCTTTGTTTCTCTCCCTCCTCAAAGGTTTTGAAAGTATCTTGTCTCCTCATTGGTCATTTTGGTCAGGTGCCAGCGAGGTTACCTTTAGCTTCTTAACCCTTTACAGGTGAGAGGAGATTTCCTCTGGCCAGGAGGGATTTTAAAGGGGTTTACCCTTCCCTTTATATTTATGACAAAAGCCCTTTTATTCCAGAGAGTTAAAGGTTTGCCAGTTTACAGCCCAGGGAGGAGAGGACGCTGAGTGGCCTGAAGGTGTCTACTACAAAGGGAAAAGTGCTGGTGGTGTGGAAGAGGTGAACCTCTCCATGACCCTTGCGCGTTCGCAGCGACAGCAGATCAAGGAGCTGTGCACTAGCTATGCGCCAACGTTCTCAGCCACCCCAGGACTGACTGAACGGGCATACCACTCCATTGACACAGGTAATGCTCACCCAATTAAAGTCCAACCTTACCGGGTGTGTCCTCAAGCTAAAACTGCTATAGACCGGGAGATCCAGGATATGTTACAGATGGGTGTAATCCGCCCCTCTGGAAGTGCATGGGCATCTCCAGTGGTTCTAGTTCCCAATCCAGATGGGGAGATACATTTTAGCGTGGACTACCGGTAAGCTAAATGCTGTAACTCACCCAGACAACTATCCAATGCCATGCACAGATGAACTATTAGAGAAACTGGGACGGGCCCAGTTCATCTCTACCTTGGACTTAACCAAGGGGTACTGGCAAGTACCGCTAGATGAATCCGCCAAGGAAAGGTCAGCCTTCACCACACATCTCGGGCTGTATGAATTTAATGTACTCCCTTTCGGGCTGCAAAATGCACCCGCCACCTTCCAAAGACTTGTAGATGGTCTCGTAGCGGGATTAGGAGAATATGCAGTCTCCTACCTTGACGATGTGGCCATATTTTCGGATTCCTGGGCAGAACACCTGGAACATCTACAAAAAGTCCTTGAGCGCATAAGGGAGGCAGGACTAACTGTTAAGGCTAAGAAGTGTCAAATAGGCCTAAACAGAGTGACTTACCTTGGACACCAGGTGAGTCAAGGAACTATCAGCCCCCTACAGGCCAAAGTGGATGCTATCCAAAAGTGGCCTGTCCCAAAGTCAAAGAAACAGGTTCAATCCTTCTAGGCTTGGCCGTTATTACAGACGATTTGTACCGCAATACAGCCAAATCGCCGCCCCACTGACAGACCTAACCAAAAAGAAACAGCCAAATGCCGTTCAGTGGACCGAAAAGTGTCAGAAGGCCTTTAACAAGCTTAAAGCGACACTCATGTCTGACCCTGTACTAAGGGCCCCAGACTTTGACAAACCGTTCCTAGTAACCACAGGATGCGTCCGAGAATGTGTGGGAGCAGATTTAATGCAGAAAGGACCTGATCAAGAATTCCACCCTGTAGTGTTTCTCAGCAAGAAAGCTGTCTGAGAGAGAAAGCAACTGGTCAGCCAGTGAAAAAGAACGTTACGCCGTTGTCTACGCCCTGGAAAAGCTACGCCCATATGTTTGGGGACGGCGTTTCCCACCTGCAAACCGACATGCAGCACTACAGTGGCTTCATACCACCATGGGAAATAACAAAAAACTTCTTCGGTGGAGTTTAGCTCTCCAAGATTTTGATTTCGACATCCAACACATCTCAGGAGCTTCTAACAAAGTGGCTGATGCACTCTCCCGTGAAAGTTTCCCAGAATCAACTGGTTAAAATCATCCTTGAGATGTGGAAAATATTGTTAGTCTTTATGTACTTGGTAGTATATTTAGAGATGCATGTGTCTTATTAACTCTGTTTTTCCTAGAGCTCCAGGAAGAAATCCCAGCCAGTGTTTCACCCTAGCTGAGATTTGGGAGGTGTGTCATAAATATAAAGGGAAGGGTAAACCCCTTTAAAATCCCTCCTGGCCAGAGGAAA